>NC_058053.1:18604887-19233637 GCF_020085105.1 Siniperca chuatsi
ATAAGCATGGACTATAAACGTATACTGTAATTAAGTGTTTTAAAGTGACATAAATCTTTTTAGAGTTCACTTTCCTGGAGAAAATCCATTTAGTGTGGGGCATAAAATGTTAGAGGATGATGCAATCAACTTTAAAACCCTTTTCTCACAGCGTGCACATTCAAATAAAAAGACGGATATTTCATCTTATTTCATATCTTAAATTATTTAACTACCAATTACATTATTAAAGTATGAATTTTTTATTGTTCAATTATCATAGACTATTAAATGTATAATTATTATTCTGCATTATGTGCAGTTCAAATATGCTAGACTCATAGTGCCTTCTACATACAGTAATAAGCCCATTGATGTTTGAGTAAAAAGACACTTTAGTTCACATTACACAAAATAGTGCCACCCAAAAAAGCAAACGATTTCCTGTTAATAACGTAGTCTTTTTCCACCAACTCCTACTCAAAACAATAGATTAACGTTGAAAGCGTTGTGTAAGCACTGTGTGACATTTCATCACGTAGTGTGTGAAGACATTTTAGGCCCATTAAGCATAATATCAGAGAGAGAGAGACGAGTGCAGTAATTAGCCTCAGCTCATAACTGTGCAATCAAACATAAAGAAAAAAAGAGAATTGTGCTTATTATTTCATCTGTAAAGATGTGGCTAAAATGACAAATTTGCGTGTTAAGTGTTTGAAGCCAACAAATGAAAGAAAAGAAATTCAGTTTGTTATTTACACAAATTCAGGACTGTGCATGAAATTATGAATGTTGAATAAATGTCACTTACAGTTTTCCTGCTTTACTTCGTCATCTATTAAGAAGTAACACCAAGCCCAAGCCTGCAATACCACTTTGTTTATCTGCCCATACAATAAAAACAAATACATCAAAACAAGTAGACAAGGCTGCCACGCATAACGACTCAGCAAGTAACCGAGAAATCCTGCGTTCTCTTGATCAACTTTGTAAAACACCACCGGTCCATCCTCCACAGACCTCAGTTTTCCAAACTTCATCACAGGCAGGTCACTTGTTAAACGGTGCAGTCAGATGGACCTCGTCAACTTTGAGAACTGGGAAATATATAATAATAACAATAATAATAATAATTTGTTTCCATGTGATCATCAGTCACTACTGAATATATCAAACTAACTGAATGCCACTGCAAGGTGTTAATAATGACAGTCAAGCAGTAACACCTCTGTTCTTTTTTTTAATCAGCCTGGATATGTTGTTAATCATTACATGTAGATTGTTGCAATTACTTACACACATTACTGTAGAGAAATAAAGTGATATCAATATATTTATCATTAATCTGAAGTGTTGTTTGCTAATTTTCCATTAGGACTCGAAATAAACACCATAACTCTGGTATTACAAAACTTGCCCAAGTTTATCTCTGGTATTTACTACTTAGTCGACTGTTTGAAGACAACTTCCTGGAGGTTAACTATCAAGATTTTTGACTTTATTTGATAAGAGCCGCCAGAATGTACCATAAGTTTGTGTGTCTGTGAGGCTAAAGGAGGCAATTCACAGTGACTCATCTTTAAGCTGTGTACCACAAAAGATTCATTTAACAAAGCTCTTAAAAGAGAAAAGCAGCAAATGCTCACACTGGAAATGCTGGGAGAATGTTTGTTTTTTTAACTACAAAAACAATTAATCAATTATCAAAATAGTTGCCTATTATTTTTCTATCAAATCGATTAAATCGATTCATCATTTCAGTTCTACTTAATTGTTAGAATTGCTTTACTTGTACATATAGTTAGCAACAACAATGTTTCCTCCTTCCTTTCCACTTTTCAACATCAAACTGAAGTGATTTCCAGGGCAGGGCGATATATCGAGTATATTCGAATTTTAATTAATGTGCGATATAGCAGTTGACCATATCGTCATATTCGAGTTTTCAGTGTTTCCGCTGGTCGCCGCTGAGGGGTAGTTATGTTACTTTAGTCAGTCATAAAGTGTGTAGATAAACTTAGGTTGCAGGCTGTGTGTTGTGTTTGCTAGCACAGAAAATAAATAAGAAGTCCCTGTTTATGAAACGTTACTATGGCATCTTCTGCTCTTAGCAGCAGTCGGTCCAGACCGTGAACAGCTAGCTAGTTAACAGCTAACAAATAGCTTGAAAAATAAAAGTCACAAGAGAAAACATGATCAATCAATCTGATCGCTCAGATTACTCTGCCCATGGCAAAACATATTTGGGAGCCCTCCGCTTTTAATCTATTTTAATTGACTTTAGCCTGATTTGAAGCTGCTAACTAGCTAGCTGTTCACAGTCTGGACGAACTGTGCTGTGAAGAGTACAAGAAGACATTTCTGTGGCAGCAAACACAACACACAGCCTGCAACCTGAGCTCATCTACGCACTTTATGGCTGACTAAAGTAATGTAAGGAAAAGGCTCACTTTCACAACATCACTGCTGGTTAATGTACCCACAAGGCCACCTTCCTTAAAGGGGAAGGCTCGGCCGGTAACACACAGGTGCAGTTAGGCTGTGGGTGTGCTAAGCGGAGGTGGAAGAAGTATTCAGGTCCATTACTTAAGCAAAAGTACTAATACCAACCCCACTGTGAAAATACAATCTGTTCAAAACATATTTTCTAGTCTAATTTTATTTCAAGGACCAGGAAATGATTCACGCTTTCACATATATTTGACTTCCGGGATTCTTTACATTTACAAGCAGTAACTACTAAGTGGTTGACAGCTCAATTTATACGAGGCTTGAAGGGCCACGTGCTGAGTCTTGACCTCTTGACAAATACCTTATATAAGACTAAACCGTATTGTGAAGCAAAATAAATACAGTAGAACAGGGTAGGGCTGCAACTAACGATTATTTTTCTTATCAATTTATGTACGGATTACTATCTCAATTAATAGGTTAATTGTTTGGTCTAAAAAAAAATGTCAGAAAACAGCATAAGTTCCCAAAGTTGACATATTCTTATTGCTTATTTTGTCTGACCAACACTCAAAAACACACAGATATTCAGCTTACATAAAAGGACTTTTTTTCTTTTTTTTTTTTACTTGTGAGACGCTGGAACCAGATAACTGTTTTTGCATTTTTGCTTAAAAGTTACATAAACAATTAATCGACTATTACTGCTGTTGATTAATATTCTGCCAACTAATAAGGGTTTTATCAGGGTTTAACTGAATGGAGCTCAACATCAAATCTACTATATCAGGCAGTGGTGGAAGAAGCACTCATGCTTAAGCAGTAATACTGTAATGCAGGACTTTTACAGAGTGTAAAATGTAATGTAATGTCAGAGCTTTCAGATACATGTAGTGGAGTAAAAAGTACAATATTTCCCTCTGAAATGTAGTGGAAGTATAAAGTACAGAAACTGAGTAAATGTTACTTTCCACCACTGATATCAGGGCATGTCTAACAAAAACTTCTAGCTCTGTACTCTTCTTACCCAGTGAGTAGTAACCTTTCTAGTTTTAGTCTGGTTTTAAAAGCATTTGGAGTCACATTTTTTTAACCTTGGGAGTTCTTAACTCATGAGGTAAGAAGTTTCTGTAATACAGGCCTAGCAGTCTATTATTGCCCTTGCCTTCCACATACCTGCTGAGCGAACCTTGTCCTAGACTCTGCCTTATCATGGTGCCCTTAACAGAGGGTGTGTCTGCAGAGTAGGTGTGCCATGAAAGTGTTCCTGCACCAACAACTGCAGTCTGTACCTTGAAGTAACCTGAATCACTACATTACCAACACAGTGCCTGAGGAACAAAAACATTTCTCCCTTACTCTTCAAGAAAAAAAAAAGAAACAATTAATGTGCAACTACTCCAGACAATGCACCTTATCATTGATGGGGAGGATATGTGGTGTAGTTACCATGAAGAGCCACTAGACACACTGACAGTCAAGCTCGGCATGTGGCACCAATCTATGGTATTTTTTTGCAAATGTGGTTCATTGTGTCAACTATTGCGTTTTTAACTGAAGCTCTGACATACGCCATGCACTCTAGTAACAAACAAATAACTAAATGTGTTTTTAAATTAAGTAAATAAAGAACAGAAATGTAGAAAATATGTCAAACAAAACAGATGTCTTGGAGAACAGATGTCTAAAGACCTGCTTGTGTAACGTTATTGCTATAGCAGCCTGAGCTTACAGGCCTTTAAGAAGTGCCCCCGTGCAAATATTGCAAAATAGGTAAGTGGATAAATTTAAACTAGCTGTTTTAGTTGTAAGAGTGGGAAATTAAGCCATACAGAGTGTGCTATTTAATCGTAACAAGCACAAATGCAAGGTACACCGTCACCGCGGGTCTAGCACAATGTCTAGTTAAACCACATCTGAGTGGACAAAGACCCAGCGTCAAATCTAGAAAGTGAGACGAGTAAGCTGCTATTTCTGTCCCAACTTTTGCGACTGTTTGTGATTAAAAATTTCGTGACAAAACAAAACAAAGAAAAGAGACGTTTAAACAGCGCTTGGGAGGGCAAAGTAGCCCGACAAACTGCACCAACTTACACAGTTGCGGTTACGGGCTTACCTTAGTGTTCACTCCAGTGAGAATGGGCAAACGGCGACACACTCAACACGCCAAAATAAGACCCCGCGTACCGAACAATAAGTAACTAAGCCCGCGTAAAAGCGACAAAAATAACGTTTAAATCCACCTATCATTGGGTTTCACAATATTTCTTTCATTTAAAACGTGGACGGATCATGTAGTGCTCTACCTATCCTCGCTTGTTTTTTTGTCGCAGGCTGACTGCCTCCACATCAATCACTCCCGTCAAGCGACTCCTGACGAACTATCGACTTCCGTTCTCAGGTTTCAAAATAAAACAGCATTTGAGTAACAGCAGCTGTCAGTATGTTATACAAACAGTTTCAGTGGTGTCACTGACTACTTCAATTCCCATACAGCTCGACATTGCAGTAATACTTATTAATGAATAGCAATATTCACGTAGTGAAAATACCTGCCTGTGTTACAAGTAAAGGACTTGTGTAAAGGTATATAAGTATTACCAGCGAAATATAGTCCAAGTATCAAAAAAAAGTATTCATTATGCAGGCAGAATAATATTATTAATAATGTTAAACTTTATTTATATAGCACCTTTAAAAACAATGTTACAAAGTGCTTTACGATGGAAAAACTGAAAGTAAAAACAAATCCGCACCACAAGTCCAGCAAAGTAAAGTAAAGTGAATAAAATAGAATTAAATACCCAAAGTAGGCTACAATAAAATGAGATCAAACAACAAACAACAAATAAAATTTGGTGGAACTAGAAAAACAAGACTTTGAACTAAAGGGCTTTTTTTTAAAGATAGTACGTTTTAAGAAGTTATTTAAAAAATGTCACTATTCTGCAAGAATGACCCCTTTTAGTGTTATATCATTATAAATTATATTATTATATTATTATTATTATTAAAAATGCATTCAAGTATAAACAGTATCTCAATGTTGCAGATGGTCGAGGTGGAGCTAATTTAACTATTTTAAATACTGGTGGTTAGTTTAATCCATAACTTAAAAGTATCATATTTTATTAGTGAAGTACAGTTTTTGTGACTATTCAAATTCGGTTCTTAAGCTATATCAGAGAAAATTAAAAACAAGCATACATAATCAGTCTTGTAATTATCTTAGCTGAGTTTCATATAGATAAATGTAAATTTACCAACAAAAAGTATTTTTTTGTGTTTTCCATAAAGAATGTGAGCAGTATTTAAAGACCACTAAATCTTCACTAAAGCTGTAATGACTGTAAATTAGTTTGTTGCTTAATGTCTTCTCTTTTTATTATTTTGTATTCATTTATTATTAATAATTTATTTTTGTACCTACTTATGCTAACATTCTTTCTATTTTCTCTGTACTGTGCTGTTTACTCACTCCTGGCATTTTGTTCCATTCAACAGTTATTGAAGCGAAAAGTAAAAACTTTAATTTTGAAGGAACATCACTTAATTTCCGGCGTGAGCCTGCCGTCTTCGGTTAGCTTGATCGCCGGTCTCGTTGGTGACGTCACCAACGCCGGGACTAGTAGTCAAGTCACTTTTATTTGTATAGCCCAATATCACAAACCACAATTTGCCTCAAGTAGCTTTACGATCTGTGCATCATACAACAAGCAGGCTGCAGGACAACGCCAGAGGAGAAGGGACAAACTCTATCGCCGCTTGCTGATGACAAAGTTTGCTTTACAGTCTTTTATATATGTTCATCTTGGTCTGACATTTCTATAATACAAGCGAGTCTTGGAAGGAGTCTTGTGAACTCATAAAGGCCATTCCGCCTCTCTCTGAGTCAACACATTCCTCCCATTCATGAAATTCAACAGAGCTTAATACAGTGACACATAAAGTACATTTATCTACAGACATTTCTTTCTTCTGCACTTGACAGAATGTCTTTGCCAGTTACACCAAATGGCAGAAATGTTGAGTTTCCACAGACCAAAAAACGCCACAAAAAACTCCCAAAAATGTGCTAAATTATACAGAAACGTTCATATTAAATTCAGATTACATTGTAAAATGTATTCATTCCCGGGTCAAGAATGAGCTTTAAAATTCAGATACATATGTTATTTCCAAAATTTTGGAACATCTGACATACTGTATGACGTAATAAAAATATGAGGTAATATTAACTTACACAAAACAGGCTGGTTTCAACTAGATACTATTGCCCACACTATATGACAATGAGGCTACACTGAAGTCAGATAAGATCAACTTTATTCTTCCCATGTATATGTCATAAGCGCCACAAAATGAAGTAGGCCTACAAAAATAAGTGCATAAGGGAAGTAAAACTATATGAGCTTATACTATATACTACAACAAGGAGCATGAAGAATAAAAATATAGGTTTTGTACATGATATATAAATCTATGAAAGAGTATTGTTATATAAAGAAAACATGATTGCACTTGAGAAATGGGACTTGTGGTGGGTTAAATGATTTCTTTTCTGCAGATGTCAAGCATGGAAAAGGATGCTATACTTGTACATTCATGTCAAATAAAAAAAAGACAATGTCAACCTTGAGATGTTCAGATAAAATGTGTACAGTAGGTTTAAATAATATAGTGAAGACATGCTAAATAAGCAGGTCTTGTATTTAACAATAATGAGGGTTTATCATCAGAGAGAAATTAAATTTAGCATGAGTGGGCTCAGTCCTGGGTCCCCTCCTTGTTCTCATATTTGTCAGTGATCTATATGCAAGCTGAAATACATTGTAGAATATTATGGTTTGACTTATGAGTCCTGAAAAGATGAGTGTTGGATGAGTAAACCTTTTTCTTGTAGTGACAGTGAGTCACCAGCTAACAGGTTTACGTCATATTTTAAAACTTGGTAAAAATGAGTCAATCCTATTTTGGTGTTAAAAGGATGTTGACATTTTCTGATAAGATCAAGTTTCATCATACAGAAAAAAAAATGTTCTGAATCATAAAGTAACACGTAAAGTAAGTTTTCCACAATTTTTCACGACATAAAAGTTAACATGAAATAAAGAATACATCTAAAATTAATAAAACAGGTACACTGGTGTGAACTAATTCACTTGTTCCTTGTTCCACAGCGCCTCCATGTGTCAAAGCATTATTCCTACACTGGAAAGAGCAGTAGTGAAATGTGCATTTTTGATACTCATCTGAGTTTTTGGGATCTGAAACTGAAAGTGACAGGCCTGAGCGCAAAACAATACTTTAATTTCTGAAGTAAAATGTGAGCAAAATCATATCAATTAAAAACAAAGTTTCATGCACAGAAATGTGTCTCTTGAATTGTTGAATTTCTTATCACAAGGGGGCAGAGCATCCCTGGCAGAAAAGCTAATCACTGTCTCCATCATCATTTGTGCACGTCACACATACCAATCTTTACCAGGTCATTACTATAGTGTCAGGATATTAATATTACCAACCCAGTGGTGAACCACCCGCACCCAACTCCCTACTCTACTTCAACATCGACAATGACTTTCATACCTGAACAAATCACTTTCATTAGAAAGCAAATTAGGCAAGTACAAGCACATACTTATTTGTTAAAGTTTTACTTTAGGCTTGTTTTAACACAGCTGGCTCAAGCATAACTGGAGAGAGCAGAGGTGCATGTTTACACTACCAGATGCACAGTATTATTAGATTTAATGTTTGAATTTCATTTAACATAAAATTCTTAGCCATCTGGTGGTCTGTGACTGCTTTAGGGGATTCAACCCCTCCTCTCTTAAGCCCAAGGAGAGCTTGACTTATTAATTGAGGCTGAGCAACACTTGTCAACACTTTATCTGCCACTGCTATAACCAGGATGTCTTCCATTTTAGATCCACGCCCCTCATATTCTCACCAGCCACACCAGATCACCCCACTGAGTGACTGCTGAGAGTCCTGCAGCTGAGCAGAGCTTTAGTTACAACGATGATGAAACTATGTTTAGTTTGGCAGAAAGGCTCCAGTCTTTAAGTCCACCTGATTGGAAGTGATGATGTACGTGATGAACCAGTGGCCCCCGTGCTACGTTTGCTATGCTATGGCCTCCAGGCCCAGTGAAATGTGACTCACATAAAATGTAGAAGATGTGTATGATGAAATGTATGGTTATATGTGTTTTTTTGTTGTGGCTGTGTTTTCATGCATGTCATCTCCAAACCATCCTCCAGTGTGAAAAATCTATTTCAGAGGACACTAGACTGCAAATAATAATTTGCAAATAAAAATTTACCATCAGGGCACAAGACTGCAACTATACAATACAAATAATAATATAATTTATTTGTGTGTTAACATACACCAGTTTATTAAGCACACCTAGTTAAAACTAATGAATGAACTCATGAAGGTTAAAATGTTTAGTTTAAAATATTAGAAACACTTCTCAGCTTAAACGATTTGTATCTAATAAACTGGCAACATAGTCCATGTTAAAGAATAGTTGGACATTTTGGGATATGCTTATTCGTTTTCTTGCCGATAGTTGGATGAGAAGATCGATACCTATCTTATATCTGTCCGTTTTAGTATAAAGCTACAGCCAACAACTGGTTAGCTTAGCTTAGCATAAAGACTGGAAGCAGGGGGAAACACCTAGCCTGCCTCTATCGGAAGGCAACAAAATCCACTTATAAGCACCTCTAAAACTCACTAATTAAGACGTTATATCTCGTTTGTTTAATCCGTACAAAAACCGAAGTGTAACAATGACATGTTGTAGTTTTACGGGAGGGTTATGTGAGGACTATTTCTTGGCCAGCCGCGCTGGTCACTTTCTAGGCAGATGTTGTCATCTTCGCACAGAGCGAAGTTTTGCATGTGGAGGATTACGTGTTCTAGCCCAAGTTCTGAGAGCAAAGTTCTCTGAGAGGCTCTATAGACTTCCAACTCTTTGCTATGCAGAGAAGCACACTAAAATTTACAAATGTTGGACACAGACCGACTACGCAGAGATGTTCAGTACATATATACGAACAAATCTTTAACACCAAATTCTCAAGCTAAACTTAGTATAATGAATCATTATTGTCATTGACTGAAGCTTTTGTTAGCTCAGCTGTGATATAGAATCTGTTACTTCCTGGTTAAATGTTTACTGAAAGACCACAGAAAAGCCACAGAAACAATCATGATAAGATAATTCTGTTGCAGATAGGAGTTTGTTGAGTCATTACACTACTAAACAGTGTTTGTATAGACGTAATTTTGTCCTGAACTATAAGAGACAGTTTGAAACAGCAACAGACTGAATTTACTATTGAACTGAAAATAGTCAAAAACAGCACTGTACGTAACTGTCATGGAGCCAAGGGCATATTAGTTTATTTTTTAAATTTTTCTGTCCACTTTTCATGCCTACCAGCTCTAACATTCCCTGCCATTCCCTTCCCTTGGGGTTAGGGTTAGGTAAGTTTCCAATAAGCCATGACAGTGAACCAGCACAGTGGCAGGATCCTGAAATTACCTGTGATTTTATGTCATATCATGCTATCATATCATAATGTCAACCGTGAAAAAAGATCTATACCAGGACCCTGAAACTGAGGGAGCTAAATGGAATTCAGCCATGTTTCATTTTATTATTTACACCTGTGCTTTTCCTACTGTGACATGGCCTGTGAAAAGGCCTATTATAGCGTTTTGATTGGTGATGCGATCGCTTAATGATGCATATACTGAAGTGAGTTTGAAAGATGATACTATTGCTTAGCTTAGCAAAAAGGAAATGTATTAATGGCATGGCGTGACTATGAATCTTTGAACAAAATTATTCAAATTAGCAAACTCATTTGTAGTTTCAACCTAGTGATACTTTGTGGGACGGTGTTGGAAACAAAACCTGATTAATTTTTTTGACACAACAAAAGTAAAAATCTCTTTCACCAATATAGGCCTTTGCTGTCAGAATAGCCAAATAACTTAAAGCCTAACAGCATTACAAAGTGGGGACCGTTGGACACAGTTGGCCCCCAGCTGCCACCACACCACCAGCCTCGATCTTCCACCACCCACCAGATCTTTTGGATCTGTATTCTGGGACATGGGGCTTGGTACTAGCTGCCACCATGACAGCTGTCCTTGCTTTGCAACAGACAGAATTAGTAAGATAAACGCAGCAAGTCAGATGAGACTGCAGCACCCGCTTAGTGAATGGGAACATGAGAGAAATAAGATAAGTTATTAAGGCTGGGACTTCTCACTTAAACTAATTAAAAGAGCTGGATTTTATACTGAGGCATCATCAGAAGGGGATGAGATGGTAATTAACCTTTAGTAAAGGAACAAATCCCTAAAATGTCAGTGTACTCCCACGTAGTTCATAAAATAGATGGCTATAAAAGTATTTAACTGTAAAAAAAAATAACACTGATCATTAAATCGCCTTTCCTCATTAGTGAGTGCAAAAAAGAGCTTTTTTTAAGGGAAGGGTGTAACATGATAATGCCATTAACAGATCCAAGTAAAATATTAATGCTGTTATAAGGATCCTTTCTACTCTCTTCATATTAATCGCAGAAATGTCACAGTAACATCCAGATTATACCAGAGGAAAGCAGATCATAGTAATTCTGTATGTTGTGGTGTCAGGTTAACTGTGATTACATATGTAAAAGGAAAAAGGAACAAAGAGACAAACTTCAGCATCTAAATAAAGTGTCTGGTGACTGCTGGGGTTGAAACATCCCACCAGTCTCTGCAGGGATTTAGTGGTCTGGGAACACAACACCAGGCTAAATGACTGAAGATTTGCTGTGTCATATATATAGACCCACATCACTGCAATGGCACCCAGCAAAGAAAGAGTGAAAATGAGTACAGGAGGCTTTTAATCGTGGTCAGAAATTGAATGTCAGGGGACAAAGCAACCACACTGACCAGAGAAATGTGCACAGGAGACAGGTGTTTTAGTGTGGACAAAGGTAATACTGTAGGTTCACAAATTTCTAACTCCATTTAGCCATTAAAAATGTTCTTTAGCCATTTTGTGTGTACGTGTAATTACTTTTATTTCCCCCTTCCTATCTGTCCTAATGCATGCTGGGGTAGGAATCATTAAGTAATTAAGGAATAAAAAGGTAAGCATGGCTGGGTGAATATAAGGATGGATGAGTGTATGCATGAATTAATGAGCAGGAGCCTCTTAAAGTTAATATCCTAGGCTAGGGACTCACCTGACTTCCCATCTGAAGTATCTTCAGACAAGTAAACACAATAAACATCTTTCCCATATTTCCTCTTTATTACTTGTTTTGTTTTAAATGATTTGAGTTTAAAAGCATCCTGTTGCAGACTATTACACACAGCGGTAAGCTATCATGAAAAGTGATCCCACTCATCTCTGTCTGGCTTCACAATGAATAATGGGACCTCAGGCTACACAGTCCATCTGTAAGGGATAAATATATAAATAGCTTTGAATCTTTGACAGTTTAAAGATATACCTTTGACTTGTAGCCTATGCATGATTCCTAATTTATTTTTTGCCTCTGCAGTAATACAGTGAGGCTCCACAATTCAGTTTTGTGAGGAGAGGAGGGGATGTTTCTGCATACTTTTCTTCCATCCACCACATGATCATACCCCATATCATTTAGTAAATTATTACACCCATTAGCATAATATCTTTCATATCTTTCATATGAATACTTGTTTGAGCAGTTACAGGAATCCATAAAAGAGCCACATGCTGTCATCATGTGGACTTCATTATGTGCATTTGATGCAATGCCCTGCTGAAATCATACTGCAAACAAATCTCTCAGTACATTATTTGAATGAAATAGTAGGAGCTAGTTGAAGCAGCAATTTGAGGTTAAGTAAGGCTAAATTTGACTAATTTTACTTTTACTGCTTGGGGCCTAATTCTAATTATACACAATAACCACACACAAAATCCTGTGTTTAGGATGGAATGATTGTAAGTCAGTAGCTGGCAAATGGATGAGGGAAGTCATCTCTTTTCCCAGTGCATGAAGTTCTTGCAGCCATGCCCTCACCCCAATCTCAGGACACAGGCCAGTATTACCTCGAATTTTATTTAATTATTACAGTTTGTCCTGTTGAGAGCAGAATTTAATTACTCAAGAACAATTATGATTACATTAAATTAAAATGTAGGATAGCAAAGAAATAAATTACTGTCAAAACATGTTTGGGTAGCAGCACTTCCTGGACTCAAACCGAGTTTGTTTGAGATGCTCTTTGAAAAAGAGTGGACACAAAAATTACAAGAAAACTCCAAGGCAGGCTTGATGCTGAAACATGTTGGAGTTTGTTTTAAGGTATAACATGACCATGCCACGACAATAAAGGCATTTTAATTGTTTAAAAAGAGAGTGCCTTTGAGTTTTCTTGTGAAATAAATGACTATATTGTGGTATACATTCAAACTATTCTAATGTAGATATACAATATGTACTGTATAATTATACTTTTTTAAATTAACTCCCTGCACTGATGTTGATTAACTTCTACTTCAGATGTTGTCATAGGTTGTGGCTTGTTAAAGCAATAGTTTGACATTTACACTTTTTTACTCTCTTGCCGAGAGTTAGATGAAAGGATACAGCCAGCAGCTGGTTAGCTTAGCTTAGCACAAATACTGGAAAGAGGGGGGAAATAGCTAGTCTGGCTCTGTCCAACAGTAATAAACTTCACCTACCAGCATCTCTAAAGCTCACTAGTTTACATGTTATATTTTGTTTGTTTAATCTGTACAAAAGTGTAAAAATTACATGTTATGGTTTTACGGGGACTTATATGCGGAACCATTTTTTTTGGCTGGGAGCAGTAGCTTCCTGAAGTCTCTCCTGGCCAAAAAATAGTTTGGCACATAACCCTCTCAAAACGGCAACATGACATTTTTACAGATTAAACAAACGTGTTAATTAGTGAGCTTTATTTACAGGTGCTGGTAGGTGGATTTTGTTACCACTGGACAGAGCCAGGCTGTTTCCCCATTTCCAGTCTTTGTGCTAAGCTAAGGTAACTGGCTGCTAGCTGTAGCCTTATATTGAACAGACATAACATACTGTGAGGGTGGTAACGATCTTCTCATCCAACTGTCAGCAAGAAAGCAAATAAGAGTATTTCCCAAAATGTTAAACTGTTCCTTTTGTGCGCGCAATCTAGTCTAGTGAGTCTTTAACGTCAAATCAAGGCTACAGTAGTCTTAAAAAATTCCTGCTGTACACTTGCTAAGCTGTAAGTATACCATATTCCCACAGTGGGAGCGCAAAATGATTCTGTCCCTCTTCATCAGCTCTAATTGCCCATTTGAAATCTTCATTATGACGCTGCACGTTCTTTATAGTCAGTTGCTGGGATCCATTTCAGCCTATGTGACAGGCAGTGCAGTGAAGTTCTTCCAGAGGATCATATTGGATCTTGGATGACCCAGAGAAATTCCAATCCAATTGGTTGCTGTGGCATTAATGATTAACGGCCCACTAGTGATGATGGGATCTGCCTGGCTTGACCTTTCCACATGGCTGTATTTGCAGCAGAAGTAAGCACCAGGCTTTAGCATCACGATAGCCTTGCAGTGCCCAGACAGCTGCACTTTTATCCCCTGGCCTTAGCAGCTGAGTTGGAGGCCTCGATCCAGAGCATGGAGTAGGGGAGGGATAACTGTGTTCCAGCTGAACACAGGCAAGAAGCAAAGGCTGAGGGATGGGGGGCAATGACTGAGGGCATGCCAGGGCAGTCCTGGACAATATTTCATTTGGGCATAAAACAGATTAGGCCTTGAGGTGTTAATTAAACCACATGTCTGAAATTAAGTGAACTGAATTGAAATGACTGTCTCCCACACCTGGGTGAAATACTTAAGTATTGCTGATGTTTAATGTTGGCAATATAAGAGGAACATGGTGAACATATGTATAAAGAGTATGGTCTAGACCTGCTCTATACGACAAGTGTCCTGAGATAACTTCTGTTATGCTCTATATAAATAAAAGTGAATTGAATTGAAATTGAATATGTGGTTTATATCTCTGCTCAGGTTTTATGAGGGAAATCCTTGTAGTTTTTTAGAAGAGCATTGGATGCATTAATGAAAAAATGCCACGTGTCTGTTAGGCAGAATAATCAAATCAAATCTATTCAGTCTTGACCTCAGATCTAGTACAACATCTTCGAGTCATCTGACTTCAATTTCGCCCACTGGTCCGAACAACCCAGATTCCTGTTTGTCCCAGCTGCCTGTTTCAAAGCTGTTTAGAGTGGCATTCATGACAGCATTGCTAAGCTATTATCTACATTTAAACAGAAATTGAAAAGTTCCTGGTGATGATATTTTAATTCCAGTTGGCATTTGGAGCACCTGGCATGTAAGAGCAGTAAAAGAAAACACATTGTTATTTATATCTCCTTGCCACAGCTAATTAAACAAGACTAAGAGTTTACAGCTGTGCTAGCTGCTCTGTGAGGCTGTACTTTAGCACAGTGGTGCTTTGAGCTCAATGCTAACGTGAGCATACTAACATGCTCACAATGGCAATATTAACATGCTGATGTTTAGCAGGTATACCACCTTAGTTTAGCATTTTAGCATGTTAACGTGCGTATTAGCACTAAACAAAAGTACAGCTGAGGCTGATGGGAATGTCATTAATAATGGACAAATTAAAATATGAACCTGCATTAGATGAAAAGTTAAGGGATCACCATTGTTCTTACAATTCGTCCTTAGGGTAACATGAATGTGTGTATCAAATTTACAATTCATCCAATAGTTGTTGAGACATTTCACTCAAGGATTCATCCTCTGGGGACTGTACAAAATGTTAATTTTCATAGCAATCCATCTAATACTTGTTGAAATATTTTAGTCTGGTCCAAAGTGATAGACCTCTTTTTCTACATGATACAACATATATAAATATAAATACACGCATACACATAGACGCAGCACACACACACACAAACTGATATGACACTTTGTGTTGCAGCAGTCTGCTTATGGTGGTCTAAAAATAGAGCACTTGAATCTAGTGACGCATTTTCTCACTGGAGAGCGTCCAGGGGCCACCAGGTCAGGAAAACCTGCTTCGGACAGGGAGAGAGAGAGAGAGAGAGAGAGAGAGAGAGAGAGAGAGAGAGAGAGAGAGAGAGAGTTGGGATAAGGAAAGAAAGAATTGGGGAGAGCATGGGGGTTGATGGAGGGTGTGTAGCAGTGTGAACAAGAGAGTATTGGGTTGCAGAAAATAGTGCTACAATTTTCTTAGAAACCATGTGGGTGTCTGTCATTACCAGGCCTGGATACTGTACCCAACACATTGGAGGTTTGGGATTGAATGTGTATTCCCCTGTGAGGAGAAATATAGGGAGGTAGAGACAGATGAGACATATGAGCAGGGACAAATCTCACAGGACAACAATCTTTGACATTTGACCCTTGGCATCCTTTCCATCCTTTCATATATCAAAGGCCATAGGAAAATTGTGGCGTTATGTAACAGTGTGTGTGTGCAATATTATGATCATGATAACCACAGATATCTCTGATGTAAAGAAAACAGCAGTTGACAAGAATAATTAGCTTTTCTCCAGGAAGCGGGATAGGGAGGGATGATATGATAAGGCTGCTGTGGGGAGAAACAAAAATATTAGAAAGATGAAGTAAAATTTAAGTGAGTGAGTGAGTGAATCACTGAGTGAGTATGTGAGAGAGTGACCTTAAAAGGCCACACGGTGGTCTCGCTGGTGACTGAATGAGCAAGTGAAAGGGGCTTTGGGGTTATCTCTGTGAAGCGCCTCTGTATTTATAGATCATCTCAAAAAAGATTCCCTGCCCCCTTGCTACCCCCTCACACACACCCCTCCCCCTCAGTTGCCCCTCCAACCGTTTTCAATTAGCCCCTGATGGGTGGAGTAATGCAATCAGGAGTAACTACAGCTCACCCAGAGCCTCCTCTCTCAGTCTGCCCCAGACTCCGCACAGGCACACACTCCTCAGACAGGAAGGTAAGACCCAACTCTGTTCAACTGCTCCACTATCCATCCATTCACTCGTCCATCTTTCCACCCATTCATCCTTTCACTGGTCTTCATTTACCATGTCTTCCATTCTCCGGGACGCAGCTGCTCACTGTGCTCTGGCATCCTCCTATCTGCCTCCCCACCCACCTGCTCATGTTCTCCCTCTTTCCACCTGCACAGTACCTTCACTATTTAACGACCTCTTCTCTCTTCAAACTTTCTGTCCTCCTGTCTGTCTCAGAGACAGCCAGACTTCCTCTTTTATTAAATAATTATATCATCTATTTTTGTCCAAAAAAATGCACAAACCCTGTTGACCCCGTTAGCAGAGCTCATTTCCACTCTTCTTTCTTCCCTTCTCATCAAGCTCACGCTTCCCTTCAGCAAAACTGTGTTGATAAAGGTGTCAGCACCTTTCTTGCTATTACAAAACTGTGACTTCCATTTTGGCAAAACTGGTCTGTTCTTTTGCTTTTTTGTCGCTTTACAGCGCAAAAAAGTACCTGTTAATACAATACAACAACTAATGGACTTGAAAGGTTCCTGAAAAAGATCACTACATAGTAGAGGAACACAGTATCTATACAGTAGCTTGTCATTTTACAGTTGTTGAATGGGGTCAGGTTAAACTGCAAACTTTTATTTACATTCCATTTACTTTGAGCGTGAACTATAATTCAGGATTTAATAAGAACATTTTCAATTCAGAGCTGAACTTGATTTAACATTTATTCCATTATCCACTTACAAGGCTATTATTAGTGGCTGTTGTTATTTAATTGACCGGGAATAACTTTGGAAGAATAGAAAATGTATGTGAGTAAGCTGTTTAGAGGTCTCACTGTCAGAGAAAGTACTGGTTTATGGTTTGCATTTCTTTAGATGGTTGGATAACATTTTAAAGACAATGCACCTCTTAAACATCTAGAAATATGAATAAAGATCTGTAGAATGTAGGATTTCTAAACCCATATAAGGCACTTAAATTCATAAGATGATAGAATTCCTTTCAAAAACTGGAAAATAACTAAATGTAAACAAAACAACCCATTTTTTTATGCACAGAGAGTTGATTGTCTTGGTGAAAACAGTGGAACTTTCTAGGGATAGACCTGGCTGCACAGTGGTCAAACACTTGCCATCCAACTGGCTGTAGCTGAGTTTGGCATCAAGCAGTTTGCACTGAGAGACTCCCAGATGGGCAGCATCAAAGAGACCCCAGAAACTGGGAAACAGCTGCATGACATGTCTGAATAGCTGACGGTTTTATTTGTGGCAGTTGAGATTATCCTTTTTTTATTTTTAGGCATCAGATAAATCCTTATATAAGCTAGGTGAGTCATGGTGGGAGCTACAGACATTGAGGGAATGTGGGAGGGGTTGAGAATAACTCAGAGCAGAAAGGACAGGCAGATTAAACATCTCACCTTCAGCCAGATAAAAGATACTAACCTCTTGAATGGTGGGAACATAACAAATCACTCACAAATCTCATGTTGGACCACTGAGGATGGAATACACAGAGATCACAAATAGATCAAGGGGAAGAAGTTCTGACAGTACAAGAACAATAAAACTGCAAGATAAAGGGAATAACAACAGAGGAGAGCAGGTCAATTAAAAACAGAAATGCAAGAAATTAAGAAAATTAGAAAAGAATGAAACAGTGAGGAGAGAATGTGTAAGGGGAAATGAGTTTTCCAGCTTTTTTCTAGCCTCCTTATATGGTCAAAGCTTTGCTGAGGAATCAATGGACATATGGTCATATGAATAGTAGAGTGTGTGAGTAACAAACAAAAAGCCTGTAAACGCTGGGACACCGGACAACAACACCTTTACACCCGCTGTTTCTTCTCATATCTTCTCTATGCCACTCACAAAGACACACATACAAGCACTCAAATATATCGCCTCCTTGGTCATCAGAGAGTAAGAGTATTTAGGCACAGGTATATGGATAACAGGGATAACCAGATGGCTTAACAGGCAGACCACAAACAGCTGCAGATTGTGAGTGGCCATTATTACAAGTGTCATTCAAACCCACTTATACACCGACACACACTCACGTACACACATGCGTGATGACAAGGGATACTGTGATCTGGTGCTGACAGCTGGATGTGAGGTGATGGATGGGTCAGTGTACAGTGGCATGGTGAGCGTTGGTATGCAACAGGGCAAACGTTGACTGTCTCTAAGCAGGACTGATAGGAGTTATTTATATCCTCCTCATCTGTCACCTTCTACTTCTGACACAGAGAACAAAATGAAGGACTGCTGAGAGATGGGAGAGAGAGATGAAAGGGGTAAAATGCAACATGGAAAAACCCTGTAATGTGAAGGATCTTGACACTGAATGTGTCCAAGAAAACGTGTATTGTTTGGATTTTACGATCTCTAAGAAATTGCTCTCTGCTGAGTGTCAGTGTCACTGCAAAAATGTATTTGAACTGAGTAGCAAAAAGACAAAGCTGTCTACAAAGCTTCATGTTATTTAGGTGATAGGATGTCTAAAATGTTTATTAAATCATCCAGATTAAGCTGTTTCATAGTGAAATTAACCAGATGTGGTAGTCTACCTCAGCTTCCTACTGCTGTCACAGTCAAAAGTCACATATCTGTGACAGAATACTTTCTCTCTTCTCACTTTCTGTGTCTCTTTGTCTTCCCCACTCTCTCTCAGGTGAGTGACCCTGGGTCAAAATGACAGAGCGCTACGACTGCCACTACTGTAAGGAGTCCCTGTTTGGGAAGAAGTATGTTTTGAGAGAGGAGAATCCCTACTGTGTGAAATGCTATGAGAGCCTATACTCCAACACCTGTGAGGAGTGCAAGAAGCCCATTGGCTGCAACACCAGGGTAAAGAAAGGTCACAAAATACATCGTACATATGAGCCATAATATGCTCTGTCTGTGTCTTTCTGACTTGAACATTAATTATCATCAAAGTTGGCCTAGCTCTGACTGTCCATCTGATGTTCTTCTAGGATCTGTCCTACAAGGACCGTCACTGGCATGAGGACTGTTTCATGTGCTTCCAGTGCAAGCGCTCGCTGGTGGACAAGCCCTTCTCCACCAAGGATGAACAGCTCCTCTGCACTGAGTGCTACTCCAATGAGTATTCCTCCAAGTGCCATGACTGCAAGAAAACCATCATGCCAGGTAGGAAGAAAGCAACAAAGAGGGCAACGTATTTAAGTTAAACCGATACCAACACAACAGATAGTAAAATGCAATTTCTGATATGAAAAAACTGCTCTCTTGTCACTCAATCTAATTGTCAATCTTGCAGTACATGTGAGTTGAAGTAAAACAAATACTACAATGAATGCTGCTAAGTGTATATTATATTGTTCCTTGACTATGTTCTATGTTCATGTTTCTCTGAAGGCTCCAGGAAGATGGAGCACAAGGGGAACAGCTGGCATGAGACGTGTTTCACCTGCCAGAGATGCCAGCAGCCCATTGGCACCAAGAGCTTCATCCCTAAGGACAACCATAACTTCTGTGTGCCCTGCTATGAGAAGCAGTTTGCCATGCAGTGTGTGCACTGCAAGAAGGTAGGACACCCAATTGTACATATCATAAACTCTCAAGTGTAGCTGATTTTCAAAGTAGTTAAAGTAGTATTATTCTCCATCTTCACTCAAAGAACCATGATTACACATGTATGTGCAACAAAAAAGTGTGACAATATGACACTCTTGTTGGGGTGGCTGTGGCTTGGTGGTAGAGCAGGTCGTCAACCAATCGGAAAGTCAGCGATTCGATCCCAGCTTCCCCCAGCCCACGTGTCGAAGTGTCCTTGGGCAGTGTCCTATTCTGATGAGCAGTTGGCACCTGCCATCAGTGTGTGAATTGGGTGAATGTGATATGTAGTGTGAAGTGCTTTGAGTGAGAAGACTAGAAAGGTGCTATACAAATACAGTCCATTTACCATTTGTTCTTTCTTATCAGCCCATCACCACTGGCGGGGTGACCTACCATGACCAGCCCTGGCACAAGGACTGCTTCCTGTGCACTAGCTGCAAACAGCAGCTGTCTGGCCAGAGGTTTACCTCTAGAGATGACTTTGCCTACTGTCTCAACTGCTTCTGCAACCTTTATGCCAAGAAGTGTGCTTCCTGCACCACCCCCATTAGTGGTAATCACAATTTATCAATTTATTGGTCTTCCTGAATCTAAAAAGGATTGTATATAAAATGTTTCTCAGTAGTTTTGACTTGGACTTGTTCTTAATATTTCAGGCCTTGGAGGCAGCAAGTACATTTCCTTTGAGGAGCGCCAGTGGCACAATGACTGCTTCAACTGTAAGAAGTGCTCCGTGTCCCTAGTTGGCCGTGGCTTCCTCACTGAACGCGATGATATCCTGTGCCCAGAGTGCGGCAAGGACATCTAATTCAGTCTGTGGGACGACGGATACATCTGATTGGATGACCATGTTATGATAGAGGAATGACAGATACAAAAAATACTATCAGAGCACAGAGCCTAGCATCCTTACTACCTAGTATTACTATGAATGTACATTGTTTTATGCCATGAAATACAAACTACTAACAGTGTTATTTGAATTTAGAAAGTTTAAGTTAAATGTTCACTCTTTGAGAAAAAGTCCTTACTAATAAAATAACTGTTGGCATGAATGTAAAGACATTTGCTTCTGAAATAGCAACATGTTTGCAGATAGACACTGTATGAAGCATTTTGAAATAAATCTACAATATTTATGTAGACTATCCACTTTGAAGTGTAATAATAATAATAATAATAATAATAATAATAATAATAACTACTTTGTGCATGGACTAGCTTGATGCTGTTATTAGTGGTTTTGTGAATGAATTCTGCTAATTAAATATATCAAAATTGTGTCTTTACTCTTATAATCGCTAGCTATAGCTGTGCATGAAATCACATGAATTTCAGAAAACAGCCAAAGGGGTCAAAATGTTTCTATTGGCACTATAAAAAATACAAATGTTACCGCAGATTGGTGAGTCTAAGACCTCTTAAGAGGAATTTAGAATTCATTTATCCTTTTAATTTTTTTTTTAAAACCACAATGTTAGTTCAAACATGGGTCCCAAAGCTGCTAATTAGCCTACTGTAATTAAATCAAGAAAAGTGATTCACTGTATTGAGACAATGTATTTAAAAAACTGTTGGTACAAACATGACACTGGATTTGACGATGGATTCAAAGTTCTTTGTAAATCTTGTTCCTTTGTGATTTTAGTGAACTCTGTCTACATCCATTTCAAACACAGTAAATGCAAAGTCAATTTATCCACAATTCCAAATACATATATTTCAAAAAGACAATATTCTTGGTTTAGCCCATATTCCTTTCTTTTGTCTGAATTATTAAAAGGTGATATTCAAACATGTGAATCTAAGTTATCCGCTTCCTCTCTGTCAAAATGGCAAGTAGTGGATTATGATCCAGCTGGAATCATTCATCTCCATGTTATGTGCAACATATGTACACAATACCACATTATACTAATATTTAAAAACCCTGAACAACATGTGAAACAGCACTGAGGTTTGAATAAAGCCAAACGTCAAAGGAATGGAGTTCATTGAGAACAAAAATGTCAAGTGTACACACACCTTCTAAAATGTTATGATGAGCATAATCTGTGGTTTGTATTCTTTTTAAAAAAAAAAGGTACACCAGAAAGAATCTGAATATTTTTTAGCGCTACCATAACATGGTCACAATGCCTCTTAGATATGTCCATCATTTTGACAGTCAGAATCTGAAACTATGAGTCTATAACATTTGTTTCAAAATCAATCTGTCCCATTCAAGTTATGGAATTAACAATTACAAAAGTTTAAACAAAACCCAGGCAAGAGACTCACCTTTTCACCCTTGCAAACCAGTACTGGAGGCCCTCTTACCAAAACCAACTTGTGCACAGAAACAGAACATCAACAACCATAATATCCATAAATATCATTTCAGAAAACAAAAAAGTCGTGTTGCTTGTTTTGTCCTCTAGAATGTCTCCGTGGGACTTGAAGAGAGTTTCTGATCATTGATGCTAAGGGCACTTGAGGTTGTGGAGAGCAACAAGGAAGCTCATGACTTCAAAAGCAGGACGATCTTCGGAGCAACACCCCGTCCTGTCAGCTCTCAGAACTGAAGGAGAGCTGTTAGGTGGCCTTGACACATAGGTAAAAGGGTTTTCATCCCTTTGATGCAATTAGTGGGATAACTGTGATGGGGAGAGCACAAGTAGTGGGCAACAACTTTAGGTGGGAGGAGGAGTGAGTCCTTCAGAGCCTGAGCTCCCATCAGGTCTGTGTGAATAGGGATCAGAGGTCAGGGCCATGTCACATGCTGGATCTTTTTCTTCTCTTCTGGAGACTTCATTGCACCCTGAAGAGATGGAAGATGAAACATCAACTGGTTGGACAAATAATCAATGCATATAACAACATATAACACACTGCAATGTGTTATTGATTCATTGGCATACCAATATCAATGATTTTACATATGTATGATGACTGGAAAGATCTGAGTTACAAAAACACTATTTCTGACAGTTAAGGCTTTTCCCTCATGATTTGATCTCTGTTGTCAATTCTTTGTAAATGAAAGAACATTATAATGCAGTAAATCATTACATTGTTTGACCAATTCTCACTTTTCTTGAAAAAAAAAAATATATATAAAAAAATAGGTTTGCTATTTTAGGGGTATGTTTTCATCTTCATTTACACAGCGATTGTAGCTGTCTTTTCAATATATTGCACATCAAATAATCACCTCTATTGTGAAAGTAATGGATCAGCATTTG
Organism: Siniperca chuatsi; assembly: GCF_020085105.1. Classification (NCBI taxonomy): domain Eukaryota; kingdom Metazoa; phylum Chordata; class Actinopteri; order Centrarchiformes; family Sinipercidae; genus Siniperca; species Siniperca chuatsi. The sequence continues at coordinate 18,628,218 of NC_058053.1, forward strand.
CCTTATACTGTATGATGTCCACCCCTAATTACAATACAAACAATAGAATACAAGAAACACAGAACAATATTGATAATGATGGACATTTTCCTTGAATCACACAGTACATTTGCGTGTAATGCATAACTGAGGTGACAAGACAAAAAGTTCCTACCGAGCTGTTTGCTTCTTGTTTGAGGTTTGCTGTGTCAGTGCTGTGATGAATGGATGAGGAACAGGAAGATGTGTTTCCAGATAGCCTGCGGATGGGGTTGGATAGATTTGCAGCAGGGGGAGGTTTTAACCTGTCAGTGATTCCTGATGACGCGGTGGTTCCCTCTGGCTTCTTTACTTTTAGTGGGCCAGAATGAGAGGAACTGCCATCAAACACAATCAGAGGCCTTTTCCTATTATGGTCGTTACTGGAACTGGAAATGACCAAACAACAATGACAACAATAATCAATTATTAATACTCAAATGGATTAAACTTATGTTGATATTAAAGGATCTATTATTTTCAAGCAGGTGCACTGGGAGAAGCGCTGCAGAAGGCACACTAAGTTTATTCCCTTGCCTGTACTGGTTTGGGATTTTGATGACTCGCCGTGCATCACAGTGGGAAGAGGGACACAGTTGAGGGAGTGTCATTTGCCGATCTGGCAGTGCACAGCAATCTTGGTGCCAAGAATGGCCGTGTTTTGTGCTGTCTACAGCCCACTTGCTCTTAGACTGCACAGCGCACACAATGCACCTGTGTTCTGCAATTTTGTTGTCACTTGAATTGGTGAAGGCAAATGCACATAAACCTCTCTAAATCACACAGACACCTTTAGTCATGTTTCTCTTTTCTGTTTCACTTACGTTTTAAACTGACATGCGATCACACAGAAAAAAATTGTTTTCAGATTATAGCATTAATGCCTGCGAGGCAGAATAAAGAGCAACTGTCATCCATAACAGCTTATGCTGAAGGCCTTTCCTTTACACTAGTGCCTCTCTTTACAGCCATCTGATTACTCACATTGGATCCACTGGTTACATTTTAGGGATGATACTGACTTATTAAGCAGGCGAAGTCTCGGCCAGGTGTGACCGATCCACACTTAATACACTAACCTAGTCTTTAATACCAAAGCAATCCTGTGCCTCGTGTCACCTTGCATAAAAAAATATTCCAATTAGTTCCACACAGTGAGGAATACAGCTTTTAAATTTGTGAAAAAGAGAGCACTGGTTTAGGATTAAGTTAAGGACTAAGCTATGTGAGGCTGGGGTGCAGTTTGTGGACATACTGGATTTCTCTATTGAAAAAATTATATCATTCCATTTGAAGATGCGACCAGCTGCAGTAAAAACAGTAAAAAAATGTTTTTTTAAAAAGTAAGTAAGTAATAAGTAAGTTTTTGGTTATGGAACGCTGGGTGACCAACAGTGGTGGAAGAAGTATTCAGATGCTTTACTTAGTAAAAGTAACAATACCACAGTGTAAACATACTCAAAGTAAAAAAGGTACTCACTATGCGAAATGCCGTTAAATGGCGAAGTGTTAAATTATGGAGCCTTCAAGATCCCAAAAGATGATTTTTTTTTTTTTTTTTTTTTTTTTTTTTTTTTTTTTACATCTTATCTTTAACTTGTACACAAATTATCATCATGTGCAACAAGATAAAAACTATTTTTGGGGGGCTTCAGGGGCTCTCCTGTTAGTTTTGTTTACAACTTCACCATTCTTATAAGTGCATGATGATACATGATAACTGAAGGACACAATAACTGAAAACACCTGTGAGGGTATGAGGGGCCTTTAATCTATAACGATGCATCATATTGATCATATGTTTAGTATGTAAAATCACAGTAGCTAGTAAATAAATGTAGTTAAGTAAGAAATACAATATTTCCCTCTCAAATGCAGTTGAGTAGAAGTATAAAGTAACATACATTGGATATACTTAAGTAAAGTACAATTACCTTAAAATTGCACTTAAGGCTGGTACTTAAGTAAATGTACTTAGTTACTTGCCACCACTGGTGACCAAATCACAAAGTAACGTATGGACTGCTGAGGTCACAATTGGGCTAACTAACTATCTGCCCATCAAAACATAGTAATGTCCATCTTGAAAGCTTCCGGTGTAGTTAGTGTTACCTGTCTGACCTGTGACCAGCCGGTGTCTGTCTCCCTCGGGTCTTCTCCATTCTCTTGCCCCAGCGGCTGTTGGGCAAAGTCCTCTGCGGCAGCGGGATGACATGCCGGAGGTAAAGCTCTGTGAGCCGGTCCCGACTCTCACCGTCTCTGGTACTGACATTTTTCTGATTCAGACAGAGAGACCTGTTAGCTAACACTGCCAAACATTAATCAACTGATGCTAAGAAAACCGCTGCTAATGAAACAGCTAATCTAAACAGACTAAGCTAAGATGACTGTTAGCCGGCATGCTAACATTATGGTATCCTTCCTTTACCTCCACATTAAATGACACTTTCCACGTTTTTCTTTACACTTTAACTCACCTCACTTAAGATTATCTGCATAAACTCTTGAGACAACAGCTCAGGGTGCAGTAATAGATCCACATCCGAGGTACAAACAGCCTTTCTATCTTGTCCTGTGGAAGTCGCCATATTTGATGCTCATGTATTCCCGACATGCACCGCGTCACAACAACACAGCATGCCAGACAACAGCTTCTGAAACATTCAGTAATGATGCTTGTTATGATGATGATGATTATTATTATTATTATTCAAATATCCATTCATTCATTTCTATCAGGAATGAAAGTGCAAACTGCTGACTTCACAAAACTCAGTATAAATGCTCAAATTACTCCAGTAACTAGTGCAGATTACAAATTAAAGTATTTTTCTTTGTTTTTAGGGAACATGTTGCATCTATTAGCCTATTTGTTCAATACTATTTAAAAAATATACTTTAATATACTCATTCTATGCAGTTTGCAACTAACAACTGAAATCAAAGATGATTCAACTGGTTTTAAACTTCTTACTTCTATTCAGGCAGTTGTGGAAGAAGTATTCGGATCTTTTACTTAAGTAAAAGAAGCAATACCTCAGGGTAAAAGAACTCCACTACAAATAAAAAATCACAATTTTTAATTACATTAAAAATCTTACTTAAGTAGAAGTACAAAAGCATTAGCAGTAAAATGGATGTAAAGTATCAAAAGTAAAAGTACTCATAAGGCAGCAGAATGACACCTGTCAGTGTGACATTATATCATTGGATTATTATTACGTAGGCATTACAGTGTAAGCAGCATTTTATGTTGTAGCTGGTCAAAATTAAGATAATTTTAACTACTTTTTATACTGTTGGGTTGTTAGATCTATAATGCATCATATTTTATAAACTGGGCATATATTGTGTATGTAAAACCTTGATTTTTAAAGTAACTAGTAACTATAGCTGTCAGATACATGTAGTGGAGTGAAAAGTACAATATTTGTCTCTGAAGTGTAGTGAAGTATAAAGTAGCAGAAAATTTAAATACTCAAGTAAAGTACAAGTTCTTCAAAATTATACTTGAGTATTTGAGTAAATGTACTTAGTTACTTTCCACCACTGTATTCAGGTAGACCTGTATGCCTATAAAATACTGCACACACTTTTTTCATGCAGTTTAAAAAACACTTGTCCATCAAGGGAATGCCTTAACAAAAGCAGATTTTTAAATATATGTAAACATTTAAAACATGATAATAACTGCACATTTACTTATTTGTTTCAGCTCAGGAATGTTATTAATTCAGCTAAATGTGAAGCGTTTTGTTTGCATACATGTGATGTTGTTGCACAATTCAGTATAGGTAATGTGTTTCGTACAGTATAACCTTTAATACTTATTCTTTTGCAGGCTGACCCACTACGCCTAAAATAACATTCAAGAATTGCAAGAAGTGTCCCCAGTGCAAAAAGTACCCCACTTTTGTTTAGTTCAACTACTTATATGTTAAAACATGCTTTAAAGAACATGTTGGGTTTGTTATAGTAAAGTAAAAAGTCATCTGTTCTGCAGGTACTTTGATAAAAATCTGCCCCTGCCAGCTAGACTGAAAATAATGGAGAGCCCGGTCATATTTCTTGCCCTCTCAGATAGTGCTGTGTTGCCAGATATCAGGATTTTCATTGGTGACTACAGTTATTTTTTAAATAAATTTGATGGCCACAACTATGAAAATAAGCTCAATCAGAATTATCCTTTAACATCATGCCAGGTCGATGTTTTCTGGTTGTTTAACACTAAAGACTTTTTGTGATAGCTCTGTATTCATTGGAGTCATGCTTCAGCAGTTTGAAATTTGTTTAGCTAACTGTACTTAATGATGTTAGAGCAGCTATAAGAAGAAGGGGCCCTTCAGTTTGTAACGACTAAATTATGTCCTGTTAGTGATTGAAAACAAGAAGACCCTGTTTTCAGTCACATGCTGATGGAAGCATTGGTCCTACTGCTGGGCGTTGCCACCTCATGGAGATACATTTTTTCAAACCAAAACCATGCCCCTGAGCTTATACTGGTTGAGCCTGTTGTGGGAGCAAAAATGTCCCTTTTCCTGACTTCTTTGAAATTAAATGACTTGTTAGTTATCCAGCTCTTAGTGAAGAGATTAAGTCTGGACAGTAATGTGATGTAGAAGCAACCATGAGATCTAAATTAAGATGGAGAGACCATGCGTTGGGTGTCACATGAAGGCACATGTAGGCGCATGAGTAGATACATCGAGCCTAAATTCATGTTTTAGTGTTTGATTCTTCAGCCTCTTTGTTTAACAAAGAAAAACCTTCATGGCACAAAACAGCGGTGGAAAGGGGTTTTGATTTTCTACATACATAAATGTCAGTACAACCTCTTTTAAAAACTATATTTATTTACCTGGTTTGGTCATTCATGAAATGATAATACATTCAAGTAAACATTCATAGCTCAATAACTGACACACACGTCTTTGTTGACACACTTGTGGTTTCAAATAACAGTTTCAACTCACATAAGGTTGTTTTTCTGCACAAATTTCATTAAGATCTGTTTTTAAAAAATGACGTCAGTTGAAAGCTTACAGGCTTTCCTTTGAGAACATCACTGAACATTAATACCGTGTATGCTTTTTTTGTGAAACTCATCACATAATAGACAATAGATTTATTATCACCACTACTACTCAATGACTGAGTCTACAGTCTGAAGAAACAGAGTGACATCGATGAAAAACTTCAGCGACAAATTATGAAACAAAGAATTAAATTGACAATGGAGGATTATGAAATTGTATGAATGGCAGTAAGTTTCAGAAACCATAATGGCCATGAAGTTAAATCAACCAGTATATCTTAAGACTGAAAGTTCATTGCTGATCTTGGAACCAGAAGACAAACTAATCTGCACCACAAGGTCCTTTCAGTAGCTTTTCTGGAGCTTTCGATTGTATCACACGACCTTCCTCAGCTGATGCATTTGCCCAGTTGTCAGTAAGTTGTCGATGTTGCACTTTAAGGACTTGGACTCGTCCATGTTGGCTTAAAAATTGAGATTGAAAGTTAATTCTTGTGGTGAGATTATTTTGTCGCCAACCAGTATATTCTTTTAAGGTGAACTTTAGCAGCCGCTGATTAATATGAGGAAAAGTAAGAGTTAAAAACAGTTGCTAGCAGTGTCAATAGCGACAAACTGGTCCTCCTCGTTTCACACAGCTGATTGAGTCTCGCTGCACACGTAGATGTTGCTGGGCCTCACTCTCCTGCGGCTCCTGCCTGGCACTCTGGGACACAGTCTGCAGCTCTTGGGAATGAACTCCTGACAGGCCTCCCTGAACTTTCTGATCCTCCAGCAGTAGATGACAGGGTTGAACACTGTCTTCAAGTAGCTGAGCCACAGAGCGCCTATGCTGATTGGGTAGAAGACCGAGCTGTAGTAGAACTGCCGACTGAACACGGCCAGCAAGCTGACCACCGTGTGTGGCAACCAGCACACAGAGAAGCCGACAAAGAGGATGAGGATGGTGGTGAAGGCTCGGGTCTTGAAGCTCATGTCCACCTTGATCTGAGGGGGCCGCTGCAGCCCAGTAAGTCTCATTTTGCTGACTTGGTTGAGGGCTGGCAGGCAGGAATGTTCGCTGGTGTGGTTGTGGATCCGCAGGGTGTTGCGGCGCACTGTGTTGAGGATGCACATGTAAGAGTACAGCATGACAGCAAATGGTACAAAGAATACTGCTACTGCCAACAGCACTGTGTATCCACGGTCTGCCAGAGAATCACTGTATCCTAGCACACACTGCGGCGCCCAAGCACCCCCAATACCTGCTGCACCTGTCCTCCACCCGACTACAGATGGCAGAGACACACACAGGCTCAGCACCCATGAACCTGCAATCAACAGTTTAGCTCTGTGTGGGGTCAACTTGTCCTGCCGCTGTACAATGATGAGGAAACGGTCCACACTGATTATGAGGAGGATGGACACCCCCTCCAGGACGAACAGCCAGTACAGCATGATGGACGCTCGGCAAAACCCGCTTCCAAAGCTCCAGTCGGCAGTGGCCACAGTAACTGCAGTGAAGGGCATGCAGAGCACCGAGAGCATTATGTCCGAAAAGGCCAACGTGGCAAGGAGGAGATTGATAGCAGACCGCATGGCAGGTTTCTGATAAACAATCAGACACACAATCGCGTTGCCAAGGAAACCAATAGTAATCATGAAGATCATTATGGCTGCCAGGGTCACACGGAGAGTGACTGATATGAGGGGAGTCGCAGTTTCTGACGGGAGACTTTCCCCTGCTTCCTCTACATTGTCCGGCTCCATGAAGTCACACTCCTCCAGCAAGCTTTCATTACAAAAAGCCATAGCAGCTATTATCAAGAGATATCAGCCCAAAAGAGGGCACGTTTGATTATTGTTTGATTATTGTTGTGGTATACACATTAAGTCATCTTCCAGAAATTGGTCGTCCATGGCAATATCTGAAATAGAAAGACAAAAACATCCACATACACAAAACACAGAAGAGTTTATATCTGACAAGGTGTTCGTTCCATGATTTTAATGGATGTCGATGTGAATTAACAGTGCACTACATTAACGTGCTGTCTGTCTCTCAAAATGCTGCTGTAAACATGGCATAACACTGACTGAGTGTCTCATTAGATAGTCAGAGGAGTCCAGCTGCTCCGTGATCTATTACTCAGTGATAATTGTAAATTTGAAACAGAGAGAAGAAGAGTGAAGTCTGTATGCTGTAGGAGATATATAAGCACAGGACCAACCCACAGACACCGCATGGAGAGATATAGTCACACAGGACAGAGATTTGCTGCTCACTGGCTTAAATGAGGTTGATGATTAACAGCTGAGCTGTACAGATTCACATGGGTGCATATACAAACATTCACACCACCTACTTTCCACATGAATAGAAATACACACATTTACACAAGTATAGTACACACCCATGGTGCAGTTGCCTGTCTTCCGTTGACTTAGCAGAAGCGGTTTCTTGGGTAATGCTTCAAACTCTGATGCAACCTTGATAAAACAGAGAGGCATCTTCAGGGCACACACACAGGACACGTCTGTTGCTATGGTTTCCACCTCCTGCTCTTGGTGCAAGTGTTAACGATGTGCTGAGATCATTCTGGCGTTCAGGCCTCAGATGCGATCCTCCCAGGTGGACTGGCACTTAGGGAGACAAGAAGACCATTTAAGGGTCATAACCTCCATGTTGAATGCCTCTAGTGTTACCACCTCTGATAGGCCTTTTAACAGCAGACATTTTGACATATGTCATTTGTCATAGTAGTAGGTAATAACATTATCAATGGCTTTGTTCTATTCAAGTGTCCCAGTTAGCCATGACAGAGTGACAGTGAGCCAGCATGCACAATACCAGGACCCTGAAACTGAAGCAGCTAAATGGAATTCAGCCATCATTAATTTAATTATTTACATTTGTGCTTTTCCTACTGTGACACATCAAAATGTCTTCTGTGAAAAAAGGCCTGTGGATTCAGTGATTGTTCTGTGATACTATACACTTCATCACTGTAAGATATTTAATGTTAATAGTCAAGTTTGCATTAACCCACAATAAGAGGAATAATGTTATCCCAACATATGATGGTTCACCCAAACAGGTAAAAGGAAATGATTCCTCCAGTGATTGTAGCTACATTCTTGCACAAAACTCCATATAGGCCGCTGCATAGTGTTACTGGTTGTTGCTAAGGCAACAAGGTCACCAGTTCCATGGCAACAAGCAGCCTGTACTCCTCTATGACAAAATATTTTCTGTATAACACAGTTTGCAACTCAGGAATTTTTCAGGACTTAAAAATATTCATGAAACATGCGGGTGATAAACATAAATATGTCTGTGTTAAGGTCTTGTTTCACGTCATTATCTTTTGGTATAATCAATAAAGGCAGGCTTTATTAAGTCAAATGTAAGAAATAAATCAGCTAGTAGTAGAAAAAACAAAAATAAGAACAAAGGCATGAGGTAGCAAAAAAGAAACAACGGGATCATGTCAATAATAGTAGACTACTAGACAATAAAATGCTTTAAAATTTGAATTGTAATACATTTACCTTTCGAAATGATTAGGTGCAAATTATGTCAAGAAGATAATGAGCTGACTTGGCCTGCAGGGGGCACCTAGCTGCTTATTGCAACAAAAACCGGCGGTTTTACTCAGCTGCTCTGCTCATCTCAAGGACTGATTCAATAGGTGGTAAGAGACTGGTGTGACAAAATAAAAAAATAGAGAAATATTACAGCCTGAGAAAATCTAAATAAATAACAAAATCTTATGAGGAAGATAAATTGAAATAGACCTCTTCATTTCCTCGTTTTCATGTTAGATTTGAGGAGAAACAGTATCCAGATGTAGTAATTTTAGATGATTATGGTGGATCATTCGCTCCAGGCTGATGTTTGCTGTTTCACAGTATTAATGTGATACATAATCTTTTCCCTGTATTGATAATTCATTGCTTACATTTAAAAAATTATTACATAGCGCCACCACTGAGTCTGTTAATCACAGGCTGCTCTCTCAACCTGTCTGGATCACTATCAAAAGACAACGAGTCAGTGCAAAATTTCGGATACATTATAGGCATCAAAGACAACATACCTGTTTTTCCCCTCTAAACATCGAGTAGGGGATTAAAGCAATAAACCAATACATCTTTCAGCATTAAGCAGACATAAATAGGCCTACCTTGACGTTACATTTGATATCAAGTTTCATGCTTGTCTCTCGTCGAGCCACTCAGCTCGGTGATCGTGTTTCTCTCCCTATGCATGTCGAGCTTTTCCTAAAATATCCCACTTTGAACATTTTACTGTGGTATCGATCGCAATCGTGCCGCCTGCGGATGATGCTGACGCCAGAGGAGCAGGTGGTCACTGATTTAAAGGAGCAGTGCGGCGAATACATGTGGCTTTGGAAGCTGGAAAAAGGGGCGGTGCTCTTAGTATGTTGTTTTTTCTTATCTTTATTGATAATTAATGAATAAATGATAATCCAATCCAAATGATGTTGCGCTTTTTGGGAAAAGATATACCTATTTAATGTCTTTTCCAAAACGCAGGGTACTACCTACAACAACACAACACACAACAACAAAACAACAAAATAAGAATGATAATATTAATAATAAACGACTAATAAGTGGTCTAATTTACTTATTGTATAGAACACCTAATTTCAGATTTGCCATACATCCGTAAAAACAGACTATTTACATGCAAGGCAGATAGCACATTAGGATTGCTTTTATTGAAGATGCACCTTAAGAAGACATATATGTAGGTAAATGCAGGTTTGGGGTTTGAGCTGATACATTTCACCAACAGCAATAAAAATGTTAATATTTACAGCATTTTGACTAAAACAAGCAAACAAAAAAAATCTCATCTCATAAGCCTATTATGGAATCATAAACACACAATAATAATATTTAAGATAAGCATTTGCTCTAGTCCTTAACCCATGCAAGTAATATGGTGAATGACAAGTCAGTTAAGTCATTGAGTTTACTGTAGAGTACGAAAAGGGAGAAATTTAAAGGAATGTATGGATTTACAACATCTAACTTCCATCAAGCCCTCATTTACAAGCTTTTTAATTTTTCATCACCTCTGCAAGAATATTGGCAAGATGTATGCATGTAATAATCAATCCTAATGTAGGGTCTTAACTCAATAATGCCAATGACAGACTCACTTTCACATCCACTGCCTCAAACATCTAAGCTTGGATTCTGGTTATTATGTTTCAATAATCCAACTATTTAAAATTGACAATATTTTTTTCAAAAACATCTTTTTCATTTGCCATAGGCTCAGTGTCTGTGCCTTGTTTTGTAAAAATTCAGAAACATGCATTAATTATTTTGTCCAGGAGATGGCAGCATTGTACCTTACATCCATTTGGTCTTTAGTTGAAGCAGTTTTAAGACATTTTTGTGTTGGTATGTTTAGGTTTTTTTTTTTCCAGGTATGTATAGTTTTTTTATTCAAACTTATTTAAAGTTGCAGAACCTCCTTTTAGAGCATCACATGTCCATAATAATTTTACAACAGCAGCTTAGACTCAATATATTGGTAAAATTCTTAAATTGTATTTTGGAGAGGAGGCATATCACACATCAGTGAAAGAATGCTAACTGAGTCCAGATGTGCAGAATCACATCTACAGACACTGATTTTTTAGAAAGGTAATTCAGTTGTAATTCATTTAGATTTTATTTAAGAAAACTGGTGTATTCTCAGTCTTCACACACGGTTACATTCACACTTTTAGCATGCAGGCAGAGATTCTTTTCATGGGCATGCTTGTCTAAATTGGCATCGTGCCCATTTGTTGAACATGCCCATCAAACGAGTTCCACTCCGCCGGTCTGGCACATGCATGCTCGTCACGTTCAGTGGCACCCACACAACAAGCTTGCTAGCGAGAGAATTCATTTCCCTGTCCATTATTCAGCAGATGTTAGCTTTAATTTCTTCCTGATGGAGAGACTTTGGTACTCCGTCATTCACCAAAAAACAAACACAAACACGGGCAAAGTGAAAAATGTTCACCACTGAATCAGAATATTGAGAGGAGAGGAGAAACCCACTCCAGTAACAGTATTGACTGAGTCTTGTACAGACAACAGTGTGTTACATTTAGGACAAATAAAACAGCTTTGACATTACAACCACCTAAAATGCACTTTTTTTTAATTCATGTTTGCCACTGCCTCTGTCTCCAGGTAGGAGTCGTGTGTGTCATGAGTTTTCACACTGAGTAAGCCACAGTGTGTTAATCAGTGTTAGACTTTAGTGGTTAACCAACCTCCGCAATGTGAAAATAATTAACACCGAACAGTGGGGACTGATAATGTGCAACCCACAGTGAAAAAGTTGTAGATTAAAACTTTGCTGTTGTAAAATAATTCTTTGAATAGGTTCAGGTTTGTGTTTGTTGTATGTGCACAAACTGTGAGACACAAACAACAAGCACTGAAGAGGGGATTATCATGCAATAATTGCTTTATGTAAAGTACCTCTGAACAAGGCTTTAAGAGCAATTATGAACAATTATATTAGCAGTTTTTATTGGAGTGGGTAATAACAACTGCAAATATCCCCTTTTTCAGTGATGCAAGAAACAATACTCCAATAATGAATAATACTAAATTTATGTAGCACATATATGCACGAGCACTACACATTTTACTATCATCACAAGCACAGATGCACTTCAGATGAGCTGAGCGATTTCTGTTGATTTAGGGGTTTTGGGTTCAGGTTACTGTAACATCATCAGCTTGTACCTTCAGATCCCAGCATTAATATTCAGAGAAGACACCTAGCGCCATGTGATGACAAAACCCTTTAAAGGACTTTTATCCTCCAATTCCAGCCTTATCTCCCATCTTTACATCGCTAAGCTTTGAGGGGATCACACTGCAATCCTGCCAGCTTAGATTTTGCCTCCAGTTTTATCAGAGAACTTGGGCTTTTGCAGCTCGGTGGGAATACATCATATTTAGAGGCATCGGCAGATGATTACAGTGAGCTGTGGTTACCACCTTTCCACCTCTGTGTGATATTACCGTGGTAGCTGAGAGCATGCAGAAGTTTTCCTTTGCATTAACATTGTGTGTTCAACATGTAGACTGCGATTGGTTTTCATGACAGAATGCCGTATATGTCTTTTAGCTGATTTACATTTAAGTTACTTGGTGCTGACAAGCTCTGTACGCTACTTTATACAGCAGCAAGTAATGATAAGTCACTAAAAGTCAGTAAGAAGTGTTTTTTCTGACATTTTTCAATATCATCATTGTCTGGTGAAAACTTTGTTTCTGCAAAATGTCAATTATCTCCAGCTGAGAAAAACAGCTCAATTTTCAGTGTTTTTGAGTTTGCTGAAATTAATTTGACACGGTTTTATCTTCCCAATAACAGCAGAATCTTCTCACATGTTACAGGAAGACAGGTACTCTTCAAACGTACTTGTCTCCCTTCAGCCTATTAAGGGATTGTAAATTGACCTGGAGTGACAACGGCTATATAGGCGTAAAGACCCATTCAAACCACCCATTCATACAGGCAGGCTGCTATTTATAACCCACAAGGCCAGAGTTTCCCCTAAATCCCTCCAATGTTTACCGAAGACACACACCTTTTACCCTTTTTGACACATTTGTGTGTCTGTCTGCATGTGTTTTTTAACACTAATACTAAGATTTATTTAGTATTGAAATTCTTAAAAAAACATGTTGCTCCAAAAGGGACAAAAATTCATAAAAACAATTTAATCAATAATCACATAAAGAGTGACAGAGTTACCAAAAATGTGTGTTTCAGTCACCTGTTTGTTTTAAATGTCAATGTGCAAGCTTCTGGTAGATATCTAGTAAAAGATATGTATACTCAAACTGTAATTAAAAGTGTAACATTTGCAGTAATGCATTAACTTCCAGGTTTGTGTTTATTCCTCAGTGTTCTGTTTAGTTTGTTGGCAGCTACAGTACCAGCAGACCATTGACCTCCCTCCAAGTTTCACTACAACCACCACTTCTCCTCTGCTTTTTCCACAACTCCCTCCACCCGTTATCTTTACTATCAATGCGATATTATTTTTATTATATGATTTGAAACATCAGCTTGTGTGTGTATGTGTTCTTGTTTGTCATGTCTGTGTCGACCAGACACAGAGCAAAGAAACACAGGTTGTTTTTCAGAGCCTGCCTATCTGCCAAACCCATCATCTGTGGCAAAAGATCTGCTGCCTCATGTCCCTCCATCTCATTGTCACCTTGGCAACCACTGCTGAGGTGAACTGCCAGCTGGGATAGCCGACCTCTGTTGGCTGCTATCCACAGAGCTGCAGTCCATAGCACTGCCTCAGAATGTATGTGGCTGGACTGATATGCAGTATATCACACAAAAATGTAGAGGCAAACTCCAAGAACAGACTTACGTGATGAGTTCAATAATTTTCAATCGGGTCAACATATAGCTTAACGCAACTAGGAGGGATAAAAACTGGGAAATGGTGTTGGCTAGTGAAAGATTATTTTGATTTATGTTGCAGTGGTGATAACTTAATGAAGCTGCTAGGGCTGCAACTAATGATTATTTTCATTATTGATGAATCTGCCCAATTAATTTCTCAATTAATCGTTTTGTCTATAAACTGTAAAAAAAGAAAAAAAGAAAAAAAAGGGAGAAATGGCTGTTATAATTTCCCACAGCATAAGAAGATGCATTCCAATAGTTTGTTTTATTCGACCAACAGTCCAGAACTCAAAGATATTCAGTTTATTATCATATATGACGAAGAAAATCATCAAATCCTCATATCTAAGAATCTGAAACCAGCAAAGTTGCAGGTTTGGCATTTTTTCTTGAAAAATGACTGAAACAGCAAATCGACTATCAAAATTCTCTGTCAATCGACCAGTCGGTTTCTCATCGCGATTAATCGACTAGTTATTGCAGCTCTAGAAGCTGCTATTAACAAGGAAGCCCAGGCAGAATAGCATGGATGTTTTAAAAAATACTTTAATTTTTCACCGTTATAACTACTTTTTATAACTTATGGGATAATGTCTGTATATTGGCTTTGATTCTCACGAAAGATCATTTGAATTGCCATTTTGACTCTTAAAGCCTTATTGGTTTATTTGACAATATCCACTGAAAAGCATCAGACTACATGTTTAATATTTCACTGCAAAGGTGTGAACTAAAATGATAGATGATGCGTGTAAAGTGTACGTGTGTGTGTGTCAGTAGGAACCTTATGGCCATGTCAGATATCTTAGAACAATTCTTTCCTTATGTCAAATTTATTAAATAATTAGTCTATTCCATGAAAATAAACACAGTGGAAAAAATAAATAGTACAAATCATCACACAAGAATACACAGCAGACTTACTTGTACATAAACTTAAGGGAATGTTTTCTAATTTAAAAAAATAAGTTTCCTATGAAGGAAAACAAACACAATACTGGTATTATTTCAAATCGCTCTTTGACCATCTTAAACTGTGTCACAACATAAATCCACTGACACACAACACAAAAGTGAGAAACACGTTTGAAGGAAGATCAATTATTGCTCATAAAAAACAACTTAATGCTGAATAAAGCGCATTAAATCAATGTCTTCCATTTTTTTTAAAAGTAGGTTACAGCCCAGTCTAGCCTGTGGGACATCAACATCTGCAGCATTACAAGGGAACTTTTATTTTTAACATTACAGTGATACGGAAACAACTTTTTCTGTTTGAACTTCTTGGCATCAAATTGATAAATGTTCATTCTGTCGTCTCTTTTGGTGAACAAACATTGCCTTTAATAGACTTTGAATTATTTTCTATTCAGATTTTAGTTACGCTTTTAATTCTCTGTCCCAAAGGCTGATTCATAGTGCAGAAAAATACCGATGCCGAAGCAATGCATAAAAGTAGACATTTGTCCTGCTCTGAAATGAACACACACTGGAAAACATTATTGTTGTGGATCAAGAGACATGGGGATCTGTAAGAAAAGTTAATGAATTATCCTATCATTTAGGGAAACAGGAAACATTTTCTCTAAAAATGTTTTCAAACACTTCACGTTGTTCAGATTTCTTGTCCGGCATTTTGTTTAAGTTATTTTCACGTGTCGCTGTACATCCTCTTGCAGTCTATGGAGGGTGACGGTGTGTCAGGACCCATGCTGCCCACCTGTGAATATGCGTCCTCCGGGGTGCGTGGCAGTCCAGGCGGCGTCATGCGCTTCTCTTTCTGCCTGCGGTTGCAGAACCAGACTCTGACCACCTCCTTTTCCAGCTGCAGGGTTTCCGCCAGGGAGTTGATCTCCTGTGCGGATGGTTTGGGACACTTGAGGAAGTGGCTCTCCAACGCGCCTTTTATGCTCACCTCGATGGATGTGCGCTTTTTCCTCTTCCTGCCTTGGGTGGCGATCTTATCGATGCTGGTCGGGCTCCCGGTCGTGGAATCGGCCTCCTCCAGCCATTTGTTCAGCAGAGGCCTCAGCTTGCACATGTTCTTAAAGCTCAGCTGCAGCGCTTCAAACCTGCAGATGGTGGTCTGTGAGAACACGTTGCCGTACAGGGTGCCCAAAGCTAAGCCCACGTCTGCTTGGGTGAAACCCAGCTTGATCCGCCGCTGTTTGAACTGTTTGGCGAAATGCTCCAAGTCATCAGACGTTGGGGTGTCCTCGTCTGAGTGCGGTTCGTGGCTCACCCCGTGATGCTGGTGATGGTGCGTGTGGTGATTATGGTGGTGATGGTGATGATGGTGGCTGCTGTGGTCCAACTCCGGGGACTCCCCGCGCACCAGCCCCGGGTGCATGAGGCTCTGCCCAGCGTGCGAGCTTAGCATCCCGTTGACTGTAAACCCGCCGGTCTGGGAGTAAATGAGAGACTGTTGCTGCTGTTGCTGCTGCTGCTGCTGCTGCCCCTCGGTGATGCTGATGTGCGCTGCGGAAGTGCCTCCCCAACTTCCCGGGTGCGCCTGATGAGGTCCCAGATGTGGGGACCTGTGGTGCAGAACAGAGCCTGAGTGGAGGTCCTCCCTGCCGGCTGTTCTCTTCGCGTCTTGCGGCTGGGAGCTGGGGGGCCACGGAGAGCCGGCCTCGACTGCTGCCACCGCGGCCGCGGCTGCTGCGGCTGCTGCGTGAGGCAACGATGTCACCCACTGGTGGGCATGGCTTAGCATGTGGCCCCCGTTGCTCGCCGCCATGGCTCCCTGCATGAAGTCACTCTGCACCATCTTTACTGAAGGGTCCCCTCTGTATCCACTAGACACCGTGGTCACAGCGGTGCTGCCCGGCTGCATGCCACCACCCCTCCGATCAGAGTGAAGGACAGGGCCGGATAAAATCCTGCTGCTGGCTAGGTATGGACTCGAAGTGGCTGTTGCCATCCCCCAAAGCATATATCTTAAGATATATTTATCTCTTCTGATGTTTTGTTAAAGTCCCAGTTTATTCTAATCCATGAATAAATTCAGTCTATCTCAACATGAGTGAAACTTATGCGCGATTGGTAAAAAAAAAAGGTCCGAAATCACTCCATAGAGGCTCAGATTATAATTTTAGTTATATAGCAGCTTGTGCGTGCTGAGACATGTGTGACAAAACACACTTTCTTAGCATTCCTGTGCAACAAAACAATAGTCTTCAAAACTTTTCTCTGTCCCGGAGCCTCCGCCGTGCGTAATCCACAGAAACTGATGATATGGAAAAACACCTTATTTCCGTGCCAAACTGAGGAGCTGTTGCACCGCTCACTTATAACCCGTTTTTTATATTAACGTTTTAAAGCGATTACATGAGAATGACAACAACTTTAAAGCCTCTCCGGTCCTCTCGGTAGTTTCGCTCACTTCATCTGCTCTATCCGGCGCGTCCTCTGCGGAGCTAAGGAGACCAGCATGTGTTTACGTTGTGCCATGGCTGCGTATTCCTCTCCCATCTCCATCCAATGACAACAGAAAGGCTCTGCAGAACTCCCGCTGATTGGACGCACAGCCAGGGAGGAGTTGTTGTGTCTCAGTCGAGCCTCGGGTGCACAAAGTTCCTGCTGCAGGAAAATAGGCAACAACACGCTAGAAAATATTACAAAAGACAAAAAGACAAGAGACACAGAAAAGTCTGGTTTTGTCTATGGAAGCGCAAAGTATAAATGAATCATATGGAGAAACAGAGTAAGAAACCCTGCAACAAAACAGACTTTCTTCCAAAATATAAAAGAATGTAGATTAGTAAAGATTATTATTACACTCTTTAACCAATTCTGAGGTTATAAAGCTACTGAAGTTGTTGATGCCAGATAAAATAGTGTCGTATATATAGTATATATAGGCCTATATATGGTTATCTCTTTCATAATAACTCAGAGCAACCGAGGCCTGTGTTAAGTCGGCTTTGGGTACATAGGAGGTTTGTACGCCTCTTGCATCTTAATGCGCTCTCCTTTTCATATGGTAAAGTAAAGGCCACAGTGGCGTGACGCTGACACTGGTGAGCCTCGAAGGTGCACAAAAACCAGCCAACAGTCTGATTTTTCCATCCTCAAAAAACAAACAAACAAACAAAAAAAAAAAAACACCGGTTCTGGTGGGATGTTTCCATGCTGGGTCAGTTTATGGATCGCCTGTTAAATAAACGTGTCATGGGGAATTTTCTACCACGGGTTTGCCTCAGATTCAAGGGCCTTAAGAGGGTAAAGCATCGACTGAGACGCGTGGAGTTTTGTGAGTGGAGGAGCGAGCCAGGTGCAGCCCAAGAAATGTGCTAATATATGTTTTTCAGCGGATTTGTCTTGGATCTTATCCAAAAGGTAAAAGATAAATAGACACGAAAATGTATTTGCCCAACCTGCAACATAAACTGAGACTTTTATCATAATATTTAAATCCACCTATCCACCATTATGTTCAGTTATCATGTTCCAAATTACCTTTAGATTTTTCCGATTTTAGGATATGGTTAAGTTTGAGAAAAGTGATAAAAATGTGTAGCAATAAAAAAACGCTATATGCTATATCAGCAAAAGTAGATATGTGTGTCTTGTCCTGTAATATTATTATTAAGATGTTGTAGAGTGTTTAAAGGAGGATTACAAAGTACTTTAAGGTCACAATAAACTCACTGAGTATTGCAGATACGGGATCAATGTCAATAAACAGTTGAGGAATTTTAAAATGAGTACTTTTTTATAGGGTTGTTTTGTTACACTGTTTAATCTCCCAAGGTAAAATCTCCAAAATCACCATGGTTACCGGTCAGGGTGTTCTGCAACGTCTCTTCAATAGTCCAGGGACCTTTTGGGGGGGACAGGATGGCACTCAGGTTTTCATCCCTGAGGGAGCACAATGATACACTCACTCATGCAACTCAGCTCAACTCAAGGTAGCATCACAGGCTGCTTAACACGATAAATGACGCAGCAAAATACTGCATTTGCAGTGAATTATCTGCTGTATTTAAATCATGGAATCCAGTTGCTTTACCCTTTAATCTTTGTAATGGAAGAGGAAATTAATGTTTAATGTTAGATACCAACTTGAAGAATAACCAAAGTACCACTTTCTAATAAGACACCATTTATTAAGGGTTTAAAAGTTGAAACTATTGACTTGAACCTATTAATGGTTAATAAATTGTTTTTGGTCCAGATGCTCTGTAGCCCCTGTTCAGATGATTTGTGGACTTTAATAGTGGTCTTCCCGATGAATTTAAGAACTGCCTAAAAAGACAAAGCAGGTTTTCATGCACCACAACCTGAAACCCCCAAATTTTTTGTTTAGTTTTTTAGTTTTACTAACGTCTTTTTTCACATTCCATGTTTTATTTCCAGCGCAGAGTTACATTGTCTTTGTGGTTTTAAGAATTTGTAATATAATCTAAAATGATGTAGACAACACACAGAGATCAATACATAGCAAATGAGAGGAGTGCATCAACATTAAGTTCATCCAGGAATCTGTATCATATCATAGCATAGATAATATATCACCATATATCGCAATGGTTGTTGTGAAAGTAAAGATTTTGCTGTCTCAAGCGCTCCCTCCCGGCACCTCCTGATTGATTGATTGATTGATTGATTGATTGATTGATTGATTGATTGATTGATCCTACTGTATAACCACAGATAACTTCATTGTCAATATATCTATATATGCAGTTTTATTAATGGCTTGTAACTTGTCTGTAAGGCATTAATACATGATTTATTACACAATATTAAGGCCATTAGTTACAATTTATAAACCTCACATTTACAACTGCTGACTGATTGTAATAACCCTTTATTAATGACTGATGACTAATTACCATTTATAAGCAAGTGTCATACGAGAGAAGGATATACCAGTCAGAGGGAGACTGGCAACCCAAAAGTTCGCTTTTAACTGATCTATAAAGCATTAGTAAATTATTTATTGAGCATTAATAAATCTGTTTACAACTTATAAAGTAAAATATAAGTAATTATTTATTCCACAGTCTATAAAACCTGTTTATTGTTGAGCTGTGTTCAGTAAAACACAGTAAAAACAGAGAAGCTGTATGAAAACACCAGTGTTTCACGTTTCCAGCCTACCAGCACAATGTAGAGAAAACCAGACGACTCGGGGAATGCAGTAATGTTTTTCATGTGTTGTGCTGGCTGGTCACAGCACTTGGTCCTCTATTTGTTATTCATGAAGGAAGCTGGGTGAAGAGGCCTTCTTATGATGCACATTTTTCTCTCTGCTCTCTCTCTCTCTCTCTCTCTCTCTCTCTCTCTCTCTCTCTCTCTCTCTCTCTCCATGAAACAGTTTGACAACTAAGCAAATAATCTGTTTTAGTTGTAGTGAATACCACACTTAATCCAGCATAATAAGCATGACACCGTCAGCTAATTTATATTATTGTTTCATTTATATCATCTTCAAATCATTTACACAGACACTTTCTCTCTCTCTCCCCCTCTCTCTTTCTCTCTCTGGCTCCCTCTCCTCGCCCTCTGTTGAGTCTTCAATATGCAGATCGGCCATTTCTGCCCCTGGCTATTTTCTTTGGTAGACTTTTGAAATATGCAAATGCTTCCAACAAAAATTGCAAGGGGAAAAGGAAAAACTTTCATCTGGGCTCCAGGAGTTTTCCATTCAAAGAAACAGATGATTTTTTCTTGTTCTTGTTCTGCTTGCTTTGTCAGTCAAGGGTCTGTCTAATTAAGAAGAGAGAGATAAACACAAACAAGGCAGACAATACCAAAATTAAGTTGCAAGGATGGCAGTATTGTTTTTGGTATCTCCACAATTATTAAATGTATTAATATTCTTTGCAGAGGCTATAACAAGATCTCACTCTATATGGCTTTTGGCTGTTATCCGGTAATTGGTCATTGTATGTGTGTGTATATCCTAGAAGCTATACGACCAGGCAAATCATGTCTCTCAGCTCCTCCACTGTGAGCCATACAATGTGGTGTTTACAGACCTGTACAGAACTGCCTGTCTAAAACACTGGAAACACTGCTGAGAGAACAGAACTTATCTCTGTGGCTTTCATCCCTGCGCTCTTTATATTCCACCTCTTCAGTGTCATCCTGTGGTTCTGATCATGAGTGTGTTTGACCTTCAGCTCTCCCTGAGTCAGAGAGATCCTTCACAGCGTGAGTCTCTACCCACAACCCCCCTGCTGCGTGTTTAAATCAGAAGCAGAGGCAGCCACAGAGAAGAGGGAGAGACACAAGGAGAGACAAAGTGTGGTAGTTGGGGTAGAGAGAGAGTGGGAAACACAGGCTATGGAGGGGAAATGATCAAAGTATGTCCATTTCCAAAGTCCATATTCACAGAGAAGGAGAAATATGAGACAAATATGACCAATAATATTCAAATTCAAAGGCAGATCTCTCTGAGGTTTGGCCATATGCGTGAATGCACTCAATACGTCAATAACTGAGTTTAAAGATGATTCATCAGGCATGAAAAGTTTGCTGGGACAGCCGTCAATTTCTTAACTGCGCTTGATGTGGTGGAATTACTCATCGCAGAAGGAGGGTAAAAGGAAAGGAAAAGAAGTAGTTGTGTTTACCAAACTGGAACAATAGTCAATTACCAACCCTTGCTTACCAACTTAAATGATGACACCCAATGGACAGATGCACTGTTGTTGTTTGGCCCATTATGTATGAATAGGGGGGAGTTAATGTGTGAAAATTACATTCATTAATCCCACTGGATCATTTGAAAGGGGCCACAGTGACAAGGAACAGCACAGAGAATACAGCCAGGAAACGGTACAAAGACATCACTCATCGCTCTTTTTCTGTTTGTGTGTGTGCGTGTGTGTGTGTGTGTGTGTGTAGGTGTGTGTGTGCGTGTGTGTTTGTGTGTGTACACAGGTACCTGCAGGTGTGTGCAAGGCCTGAAATATGCCCGTTTCTAAGAGTCTATATGCATTAACATAATGGTGAAAGATGTTGATGATGGCCTGTTACAAGCAGACGTCTTTGCTGAATATTTATGCTAAACTAAACAAAATGCAGAGAGAGAAGTGAAACATCTGGGCCGTCATAGAAGAAAAACAGAGGAAATTGAGAAAGGATGGGGTTTAGTGCATTTAGATAAAGTCCCATGACTTTATCTGAAAAATGAAAAATATGGTGCTTATATGGCTGCAAAAAGATATGGAAGTTGGATTAAAGGAAAGGAACCCTATGAGTTTTTAAATTTCCTTTTAGCTTTTACCAAGGCTCATGAACTGAAATAGAAATTTTAAAACTACATTGTGACTACATTTATGAATGTATTTGTGTCTTCCCACTATGGCATTTGAGTTTTTATCCATGTTCTTTCTCTAAAGTTCCCTTGCCGCCTTCGAATACAACTGCAAACAGTATGACAGAGAAATTTAGTCAGGAAATACCGACAGCTCTGCAGTCTGTGGCTACAGACAACTGTAGCCCTGTACCCAGGCCCAGTCCTGAGCCAACTCAAACAGCGGGTGTCCCTGAAGGGCCGGTCTGGCTGAGTCTGGCTCTGCCCTGCGCCTTTCATGAATGGACAGATTTCTCTCTGAAGCTCCCACCGAGGTCCAGGGGTTATAAAGGCTCTCTGTAGTTAAGATAATTTCTCAGGTGGGTTTAGAGGAAAAGACGGAAGTATCAGACACTGAAATATTAAGTGATTTCTGATACAAATGGCAGAATGGTTTGTGGCAATTTAATTCATGGCACTGTGCTTCTGTTACACTGCGTTCCAGTGGGTCATGGATTATAACTGCATAGCAGGTATAATAGTTAAAGTGTTTGTAATTATTAGTAGTAGTTGTTATATCAAATTATGGATGATCACAGTATCAATTATCTTTTGTGTCTTGTATTTTCCTACCCTCAGGGAAGGTGCACAAAGAGCCGCACAGTCTCTGTACCAGCATTATAAACCAGAGTTCAAATAAAAAACACCCTGTGATTATTCAACAGGGTGAGAATAAGTGGCTGAATTTATAATGACTTTTTTGTTCCATTATGTTTGAATAATCTGAGCAATTTCAGAACAGCGTAACAAAAGAACACTCTTGAACATGCTGATGTTATTGTGAATGTATCACCACAAAGTAGAGCTGCGCCAGCCAGCTGAGACATCAATCAAGACACCTTACAGTGGAATCGAATTAAATAATGAATACCTTTAAACACAGCGGGTTAATGACGTCGTGCAGCTTTGGTATTAACACTTATTCCCTGCACAGTGAGGGGAGTTTCACATCGACACTGCACACTCAAGAGTTACAACTCCAAACACATACTCCTTAAGGGTAATCAGAGAAGAAAAGCTATTTTTATTCTCTCGCAACAATTTCTTGTTAAAGTGACACTTTTAGTGTTTTACTGAAGGACAACATGTAGACTGACTGATTAACTTCAGTGCTGATGAAAGATTGATTGGACAGATATTGTCATTTTGTGCACATTTTTTCAGTATGGTCAGCCCAAGTGGCAAATGAACCATTCACTCTTGCACACACTCTCCACAATGCTCTACTGGACATGGGCTTCTTTCTACTAAGGCACCCTTTACAAATGATTTGTAACTAATGTTTTTATTAATGGTTTATAAATCATGTTTAAAACTTTATATATCAGTAACAATTATACAGTACAACCTGTGACTCAAGCTTCTTGTAAACAGATCCATCTTCAATCACCCTCCAATAATAAAGACCATGTTATGTGGTTGAAAGCTCTGGAAAGCTAGTAAGTGGTCCTTGACTTGGGATTGCTTGGTCAAACTGATATTTCCAAGCTCAAGAATGGACTTTCATGCTTCACTTTTAGGCCAAAACTGATCCATCTCCATGACAACTGAGCAAACTAGTGTACATCTGCTGACTGTTTTATATGGTTGAAAGCTCTAGAATAAGCTAGTAAGTGGACCATGAGTTGGGATTATTTAGTCAACCTTTGGATTGCCAGGTTTCTAAAAATCCATTTGATTAGCATAATTAGTTTTTTATTTTAAAGTTTGCTCTTTAATTCATTAGAAGGACCCCTCCAATCAACCACTTACCTTCCAGCAAACAGCTGCAGAACATCTGGACCATACATTTATTGACTTATTAGCATTTACAACTGCAACTACAACTCAGGTTAGGGGTCTTCCAATTTAGGTAGACCCCTATGGATTTTTCACAACCTGGCAAACCAGGAGTTGTTCTTACAAATATTTTGCTTCAGATCTAGCAGTAATAACATTAGCTGTTAATTAAGCCATTAGTTACAACTTACAAACCCCTTATTAAGAACTCCTTATTATAAAGGACTACCATTATTTTACCCATAGGTCAGCTTCTGTCATTTTCCATTCTTGATGCCTGCACTTTACACAGAACTTCAATGTAAACTCTAATTTAAGCAGGTCTTCCCTCAGCACTCGTCAGCCCTTGTCGGGCCTGCTGTATTTTTGCAGCACAGATGCAAGTTTCACATTGTACAGAGATTCATAGTTTTATTGGTGGTTGTAGTCTCAAACGTTTTCTTACCCAACTGCAGACATTTCTAGTTTCCAAGACAAACAAGCACTCTCGCATGTACACACTGACAGAGAGAGGAAATCAATGTCAATCGAGGTCCACAACTGCTAACCCATGACAAGCCTTTGTTGGTTGCAATGTTTGACTTCCCATCTTTGAGGACATGTCCTGCAGACCCAGCAGCTCACCTTGTGCCATCAGACTGGCCCCAAGCGCTAACACCATACGAGCAGGATCAGAGACGACCTTGGCATATACGCAATGAAAACACAGCCTACTTCACCGTCTCTCTTTGATGTACATTATCAAAGACCTTTCTCCTCCTCTCCTCCCTGGACCAAAGGCTACTATTGTTTTTGTTGTTGTTATTGATATTGTTTTCCACCCTTATAACACAAAGCAGTCTGACCATGACTCTAATGCTAATGCGGAGGTGGAGAGGTTGTTTTAATGAGCCGCAGAGTAGATCAGAGGGGCTCAGGGGGTTAGAGAGAGGGAATAGGTAGCACTGAACATCAAAACACAGCTAGTACTCCAGCTTCTGCTTTTCACCAGCCATGACCTTTCAGTGTAGCACCAGCTAGAAGATGTAACATGGAAATTATAATTTTTTGCTGCAAATTAAATAATACAGAATCAAAAACAACTGAAGGTGTGTTATAAAAATTAAGAATAAATGTAAGAGAGGAGATAAATTAGTTTGGCCACCATTAATATCAATAATGTTTCTTCCTGTTTGAAATAGATGATTGTGACTGACCCAGTCAGACCATCAGTTAAAGCAGCAAAATCAGTAAAATTTCATTGAATCAGTGGATTCGTCTGCAGGGGCGACGTAAATCTGTGCAAAGTTCAACTTTGACTCGCAAATTCGCACCATTGACCAATAGCAAACCTTCTTGACTGTGCTGACCTTTGAGTAAATGGAGCGCCAGAGAGTTTAAATGGCAGGAAGCTATCGTAGCTTATTAGCTGTGCTGCACCATCCACTTTTATTTAAGAACCTCTGTCAGAGTATAAACTGCTTCACAAAAGAGGAATGGTTTACAGACAGTTATGACACAGGAGTCGATGGTACAAATATGTATTTCATATAAATAAAACTACGTGAATTTATTGTCCAAGCTTGTGAGCTTGCTAACTGTTCGTTAGCAAGCTACCCCAGCAAGCTTTTCTTTCTCCCTATCTCCTTACTGAATGAAATTATGTTCAAACCTGTGAACAAAATGCCCCCCCCCCGCCCGGAAATCATTTCAACACAGACTGTGACAGTTATGCAAAGATGGACAAAAGCTTTGCAGGAGATGATAATTTTTGTATAATGAGATGATGCAACAAAACATTTACCAGCACTGATGTGGAACCTTTTTGTTGTCATCAGTGAGGAAGGCTGTTGGCTGAGCCGAGGTACAGCACTCTTACAGGAAGCAGGATTTGACACAGAAATAAACCAGCTTCACAAAGCCATAGACAGTGTACACACAGCACACCACTCACCACCCACTTAATATACTGGGAGCTGTGGTGGTCCATAAACTTGTTCTTGCTGAGAAATAGATGCTACAACACCTGACTGGGTTGGTATCCAGCTGCAGCTTTTTCAGCTCTGCCATGTTGTCTCTTCAGATTACAGACCTGGAAGTAGGAAAAAAAACAGCTTCCTGAAACTCACATTCAACTTCTAACAGCTGATTACAAAGCATATGGTTGGTTCTTTACTATAAACCTCATCTGGAGACAAAACACAATTATCATGTCACATGTTGAAAACATATGTTTTATTAAAGGTCCAATGTGTAACATTTAGGAGGAGGTATTGGCGAAAATCATTGCGTTTTCATTACCTTAGAACAAGCTGTTTATATCTACAGAGGGAGCGGGTACCCTTCCATGGAGGCTGCCATGTTGCACCTCCATGTTTGTAAAGTAGCTCAGAACAGACAAACCAAACACTGGCTCTAGAGAGGGCCTTTCGCGTTTTTTTTACGTTTTTCGCTAGTTTCGCGGCCACCGTAGTTCCTCCTACATGCTTGGAAGGGGAGAGTGAGGCGAGCAGTATTCAAATGGATGCAAACTGCAATTTAATGGCTAGATGCCACTAAATCCTACACACTGTTCCTTTAAACAACACCTGATTCATCCATCCATCCATCCATCCATCCATCTTCTTCCGCTTATCCGGGGCCGGGTCGCGGGGGCAGCAGTCTAAGCAGGGACTCCCAGACTTCCTTCGCCCCAGACACTTCCTCCAGCTCCTCCGGGGGGATCCCGAGGCGTTCCCAGGCCAGCCGAGAGACATAGTCCCTCCAGCGTGTCCTGGGTCTTCCCGGGGCCGCCTCCCGGTGGGACATGCCCAGAACACCTCCCGAGGGGGAGGCGTCCAGGAGGCATCCGGATCAGATGCCCTAGCCACCTCAGCTGGCTCCTCTCGACGTGGAGGAGCAGCGGCTCTACTCGAGCTCCCCGTGTGACTGAGCTCCTCACCCTATCTCTAAGGGGCGCCCAGCCACTCGGGCGGAGGAAGCCCATTTCGGCCGCTTGTATCCGCGATCTTGTCCTTTCGGTCACTACCCAAAGCTCATGACCATAGGTGAGGGCAGGGCGTAGATTGACCGGTAAATCGAGAGCTTTGTCTTTCGACTCAGCTCCTTCTTTACCACAACGGTCCGATACAGCGCCCGCATCACTGCAGACGCTGCACCGATCCGCCTGTCAATCTCACGCTCCATCCGTCCCTCACTCGTGAACAAGACCCCGAGATACTTAAACTCCTCCACTTGGGGCAAGGACTCCCCACCCACGCGAAGAGAGCAAACCACCTTTTTCCGGTCAAGAACCATGGCCTCAGATTTGGAAGAGCTGATTCTCATCCCAGCTGCTTCACACTCGGCTGCAAACCGTCCCAGTGCATGCTGCAGGTCCTGGTTTGAAGAAGCCATCAGAATGACATCATCTGCAAACAGCAGAGATGAGATCCTGTGGTTCCCAAACCGGACACCCTCCGGCCCCTGACTGCGCCTAGAAATTCTGTCCATATAAATTATGAACAGAACCGGTGACAAAGGGCAGCCCTGGCGGAGTCCAACATGCACCGGGAACAGGTCTGACTTACTGCCGGCAATGCGAACACAGCTCCTGCTCCGGTTATACAGGGACCGGACAGCCCTTAGCAAAGGGCCCCGGACCCCATACTCCCAGAGCACTCCCCACAAAGCGCCCGGGGCACACGGTCGAATGCCTTCTCCAGATCCACAAAGCACATGTGGACTGGTTGGGCAAACTCCCATGAACCCTCGAGCACCCGATGGAGAGTATAGAGCTGGTCCAGTGTTCCACGACCGGGACGAAAACCACTCTGCTCCTCCTGAATCCGAGGTTCGACTATCGGACGAATTCTCCTCTCCAGTACCCTGGAATAGACCTTACCGGGAGGCTGAGAAGTGTGATCCCTCTGTGATTGGAACACACCCTCCGGTCCCCTTCTTATACAGAGGGACCACCACCCCGGTCTGCCAGTCCAGAGGCACTGTCCCAGACCGCCACGCGATGTTGCAGAGACGTGTCAGCCAAGACAGTCCCACAACATCCAGAGACTTAAGATACTCAGGACGGATCTCATCCACCCCGAAGCCTTGCCACCAAGGAGCTTGCCAACAACCTCAGTGACTTCGGCCAGGGTGATGGATGAGTCCGCCTCCGGGTCCCCAGCCTCCACTTCCTCTTCGGAAGGCGTGACAGCGGGATTGAGGAGATCCTCAAAGTATTCCTTCCACCGTCCGACAACATCCCCAGTCGAGGTCAACAGCTCTCCACCCGCACCGTACAAGGTGTTGGTGAAGCACTGCTTCCCCCTCCTGAGCCGTCGGACGGTTTGCCAGAATTTCTTTGAGGCCGACCGATAGTCCTCCTCCATGGCCTCTCCGAACCTCTCCCAGTCCTGAGTTTTTGCCTCTGTGACCCGCACGGGCTGCAGCACGCTTAGCCTGCCGGTACCTGTCAGCTGCCTCGGGAGTCCCACGAGCCAACAAGGCCCGATAGGACTCCCTCTTCAGCCTGACGGCATCCCTTACTTCGGCGCCCACCACCGTGTTCGGGGATTGCCGCGCGACAGGCACCAGAAACCTTGCGACCACAGCTACGAGCCGCGATCGACAATGGAGGTGGAAAACATGGTCCACTCGGACTCAATGTCCCCAACCTCCCCCGGGATCTGGGAGAAGCTCTCCCGGAGGTGTGAGTTGTAGACCCTGCTGACAGAGGGCTCCGCCAGACGTTCCCAGCAGACCCTCACGATACGCTTGGGCCTGCCAAGTCTGTCTGGCTTCCTCCCCCGCCAGCGGATCCAACTCACCACCAGTTGGTGATCGGTTGACAGCTCCGCCCCTCTCTTCACCCGAGTGTCAAGACACGCGGCGGAGGTCAGATGATACGACAACAAAGTCGATCATCGACCTCCGCCTAGGGTGTCCTGGTGCCACGTGCACTGATGGACACCCCTTGTGCTTGAACATGGTGTTAGTTATGGACAAACTGTAACTAGCACAGAAGTCCAACAACTGAACACCGCTCGGGTTCAGATCAGGGGGGCCGTTCCTTCCGATTACCCCTCTCAAGGTGTCACTGTCGTTGCCCACGTGGGCGTTGAAGTCCCCCAGTAGAACAACGGAGTCCCCGGGTGGTGCACTGTCTAGTACCCCTCCCAGGGACTCCAAGAAGGCCTGGTACTCTGCACTGCTGTTCGGCCCGTAGGCCGCCACAACAGTGAGAGACCTGTCCCCCACCCGGAGGCGGAGGGACGCGACCCTCTCGTTCACTGGGGTAAACTCCAACACGTGACGGCTGAGCTGTGGGGCTATGAGCAGGCCCACACCAGCCCGCCGCCTCTCCCCGCGCCGGCAACGCCAGAGAAATGGAGCGTCCAGCCCCTCTCGAGAGACGGGTTCCAGAGCCCAGGCTGTGCGTGGAGGCGAGGCCGACTATATCTAGCCGGTAACGCTCAACCTCCCGCACAAGCTCAGGCTCCTTCCCCAGCGAAGTGACATTCCATGTCCCTAGAGCCAGTTTCTGTGTCCGGAGATCTGGTCGCCGAAGCCCCTGCCTTCGACTGCCGCCCAGATCTCTCTGCACCGGCCCCCACGGATCCTCCTGCGGGTGGTGGGTCCACGGGAGGACGGCCCCACGTCGCTCCGCCGGGCTGTGCCCGGCCGGGCCCCGTGGGGAAAGGCCCGGCCACCAGGCGCTCGCCGTCGGGCACCCACCCCAGGCCTGGCTCCAGGGTGGGGCCCCGGTAGCGCCAATCCGGGCGACGTAACTGGCCTTGATTTTAAATAATCCATAAGGGTCTTCTGAACCGCTCTTGGTCCGACCCGTCACCCTGGACCTGTTTGCCATGGGTGACCCTACCAGGGGCATACAGCCCCAGGCAACACCTGATTCAAGAACAGAATTTTCTTTTTTGTGAGAACAATATTATTTAAAGACCAAATAACATACTGTGTGATGAGACATTTTGTACAATTTAAGTAAAACACTAACCATGTCATATTTTCATGGCTAAATCCCCAGCCCACCACAATACAGTTTTGTAACAAGTATGATTTTTTTCTCTTCACAGCCACTAAACTTCCATGTACATAACAACGATTTAGGGAGCAAAATATTGACCCTTGGATGTGTGCAGGATGCTCTGTCTGTGGCTCATATAAATAAAAAAAACAATCACAACTTTTGTCCTTGCACTTTCAAGAGACCACTAGACTGGGCCCCTGGGAGGACACCAGGGACACATGTTCACAGATCCCAGGGTAGAGCACTCCACAGTTCTACAGACCACATGACCTCTGGAAAAATCTCACTATAAAAATCTTACCTCTTGTATTTTCTCAATTCTCAACATTCATAACACCCAGAAAAACCTTAGTGAAGGTACCTTCTCTTCCAGTGCCTCCCTGTTTCAGGTGTTTCATATTCATAATATTCTGCTTAATATAACTTCTGCTGTTAGTCACAGGGCTGACTAATCAGTCTGAAGACACAAACCAACAGCATTTCTGTCACAAATGAGATTCTCTATGGTTACTCTTAAACAGTTATTCACCTCATCAGACACCTGATGGGCTACACCAAAGTATACTACTTTGACTCTCAGAGGCTGTAGCAGGTCATCAGCCACCATCACATTCTCCAGCTTCAGATCTGCATGCTGATAATATTCAGATGAATTACTGATGAGGACAAATCAAGAGATATTTATACACATGTAATAAAACATTAAATTTGTCTGGGTTCAAAACCTCCAGTCTCCAGAGCATAGCAATCTGTAGAAGATATGGAACATTACAGAGAGAATTTCAGAGTTGTGAACTTAAGCATGGCTGTGCTTTGAGCTAAATGCTAACGTCAGCATGCTAAGATGTTCACAATGACAATGCTAACATGCTGATGTTGAGCAGGTGTAATGTTTATCATATTCACCATTTGCTAATTAGCAGTAAATGTGCTAAATGGGAATGTTGTTAGTTTTGGACATAAACCAACAATCACCAAAGTTCTAATAATTCATCCTGAGTGGGACATGAATGTGTGTACTAAATTTCATGGCAATCCATCCAATAGTTGTCAAGATATTTCACCCAGAACCACGAACTGTCAATGTCATGGTGGAGCTTCAGAAAAAGTCAGCAGATCATCTTTAGCATTCATCATCTTTAGCATTCATTGTCTATGAACCATGAATGTCTGTACTAAATTGTGTACCAATCCATCCAGTAGATCTTGAAACTACTCACTGAATAAGTGAAAACTTATGACCTGCTCTTCGTGCTAGAGGAAAAGTCAGGGGATCACCAAAGTCATTAGGATTCATCTTCAGGGGACCATGAATGTCTGTACAAAATTTCATGGCAATCCATCCAATAGTAGTTGAGATGTTTCAGTCTGGACTAGCCTGAAAGTGGTGGACCAACCAACCAACGTTGCCATACAAAGACATACTGCATGGGAATAATTTCTAAACGCTATGCAACTGGTGTAAAACACAGTATAAACAAGCATAGTGCAACTTTAACATTGACAAACACACACATTATATCTGTCTGTTCTAACTGTCTTGTTATTGTAGAGGAAAATCAATAAAAAAAGGCAAAAAAAAAATTTATCAAGAGTCTCAGAGTCTCAAAACCAGGTTAGAGTTCAATACAGAGAGCAAAGTGTACTAGAACAAGGCAGATGGGAGGAAGGAAAATAAAAGACTTGTTTACCTTTCCTCCCCTTCTGGGTGGAGGGGGATTCATTAGCTGCTGTGTAAATCAATCTGCTTCTCCTTAAAGGCCTGTCAATTTAGGCCTGAAGTCTGGCAGCCTGACATCGCTCACTGGATATTTAACTTGAAAGCCAATTAATCATCATGATTAATTCACTCACAAACCACATGGAACTGTTCGACTTTACCTTATGGAATAAGAGCCCAATTCTCCGGACTTAAAAAGAGAGAGAAATGAGAAGTATTGAAAGTCTCACAGCTCCATTCACTCTTGATCAGCCTCTCGATACACAGTTTCAGCTGTAACTCCACACTCTCCTCTTCTTTACCAGCATTGCAATCACAAACCTAAAGCTCCATCTTTTTCACCACAAACACTTCTATGCACTTATACACACACAACCGTGGTCCATGATTATAGAGTGACGCTTGTAATTGGCTTTGCTCTTCAAATCTGTAATGTTAACACAGGCTTGAACTGTGAATATAAATTTGCTTGCACATATAATGAAGTAACTGCACTGTATAGAAACATTTCAACACTGCTTACCGCATTCCGGCTGGCTAATATTTTCTTAGCTTGACTTAATATTTCCTCCTCTTTCTCAGTGAAAAGGTGGGATCACATCACACATTAGGAAAGTGGAGTGCGAATATGTATTCCATTCAGCACGTTATCATTATCTTCCAAAGTCTCAGCTGAGGTAATGGAAATGACCTAAACTGTGTGCAGTTACTGAGAAAGACGGCTCTGCTTTCAGCAGAAAAAAAAAAGATGATTTCCCTGCTCTTCAATCATCTATCATTATTTCCTCTGCTAATTCACTGAGGCAAGGGAGAATTCAATCCATACATTTAGTGTGATGGGTTTAGTGAACTTTGGGTGGTCTTATAGCAGCATTTTAGTCAAAATTTTACAATAAAACTAGAGATCACACCATAATAACAGGGAAAGAAAAATCTCAAAATGTCATTACAAATTCTCAAGTGTCTCGTTTGTCCTCTCCTGAATCTTTCAATGTGATTGAAAGCCGAAGCTGACTCAACAAAGTAATGAAGTAAAAGGTTGAATGATTCATGACACTAATTTGGCTGACTGATAACTTCCTGTTACAGCTGTTACTATATAGCTGCATACTCAAGAGGACATGAGCAGCAGATCAATCAATCAATCATATCTCCCCTGACAATAGTGATCCCTGACAACATTCTTTAGTTGCAATCTAATCACTTTTGAAGCAGCAAATGATCACTGTCATTGTGGAGTCCAAGTGTAAAGGCTGACACCTCTACTCCCAGACTCAGCACATTTCACTCTGTCGGTACACCTATGCCAAAGGCAAAGGACTCTTTGTGTGCTAGAGCATCTGTTAAACACATGTCACAACTTTAAATTATTCCTGAGGTACACTTACTGGCTGGACTTAACACTTTTCTGCCCACTCCTGAGAAAGAAATACAGTTAGCTTCATGAGATTTCCTGTGGAGATTGTAGCTGTAGATGGGATGTTATCGCTGGAATTTAATGCTTTAATGCTATAATCAATATTTTTATATTAACAATGGATCATATGACTACTTGTATGTGAAAGGGATTGCTGGAAATTACAAAGGAGTGATAAAACCAGAGAATTATTACTCGACAGTGCAGTTCCCCTCGTCTCTATGGAGCTATATAGCATCTTTCAGCTCATTGTTTTGGTTTTCCAGCCTTAAATTAACTGTTTTGGTTCACTGTCACTGCTCTCAACAGCGTTATTTCCAGCAGCAGCAGGCAGCAAAAAAAATCTGCTAAACCCACCACATGCTACCTGGTCCGCACCAAACAGCAGACCGACAAGTTAGCAACTACCTGGTGAGCATCATCGAGCAATTAGCAGCTGAAGAGCCAGATACAGTATTTCTCTCAGGAGTTGGTGGAGACCAATAACAGAGCTAAAAGAGAGTGAATATTGGACTTAACATTTACCTGGTGACCAGAAACACAACTCCAAATGAATGATAATGTTTCTCCGTAACTGCTGGATGCGTAAATAGGCAACTGTTTGCTGAGTTCGCCATATCAACTTGAGAGGTGGAAATATGTTATGTTTACAGCTTGTTTCCGCTGCCCCCAAATGCCCAAAACATCAGTTATTGCGGGTTTAAAGGTTAAGGCTACTCTATAGTCTTCTTTTAGTCAACAAACCCCATGATAAGACTGAAACCAACGATTAATTGATCCTAATAACAATTGTCTGGGTAGCAAAAGTCCATTGTTGTAAAAAGAAAAACGGTTAAGAACATATGAATGAACAACATTGCTGCACTGGGTTGTATATTTTTCATTCCAATGAAGACAGTCGCTGTACTTTATTTTGAGTCAATCCCACATAAACAGTCATCGTAAATACTTACTTGCCCACCAAATGTGTGTTAATTCTTGGCTTAAAATATTCCTGCTTAAATACACTACGTTCTCCTGTTTGAGTATTGTTTGTAGTATCCAGCTGTTTTAGGAAATTACTGACCCATTTTATAAAAATAGAATAATACAAAATATATACACTTTTGGTTTTAAAAGTTTTATGTCTTCAGTAGGAACAAATGAGCATGTGCCACAGACAGTAACTGTAAACTTGTGACTAACGAGGGACAAAAAGTCTGCTGTAACCCCACAAGACATATGGCTAAAAATGAACCATGTAAAAAAATAAACTGTAAATCAAGCCTATTTTGTAGAATTTCTGTAATTTCCTTCATCACTACATTATTACAGAGTGGTTTGCATATTCAACGCTAAAAATATTCAAAGACTGTATGTCCAGTTGGGATGAAATGTATTCTGCAAGTGAGACATAATTTCTAACTTTAAAGCCCCATTCAAGAATTATGTGCTGCAGGATTTACAATTTTGTTCTTCTTCATCACATATCCAGAATAGCTTCCTCACACTTACAACAATCCAAAGTTATTGTGCGACATAGAACAACTTGTCTTCACAGTTCTGAAAGAAGTTGATCAATCACATTAGAGCTCTTTTAATTAACTGATCCTCCTCTCTTGCTAGACAACAACCTCCCCAACACACACACACACACACACACACACACACATACACACACTACCACCACATGCAACCTCCTGCTGAGACAAACTCTGCACCAAACTGTCCGCCACGCAAGCTCCAGCCTCTATTTGAAGAGCAGGACATGAAAGCAACTGCAGACCCTCCACGTGGGCTTGTATTGGATCTTAATTAAAAAGCCTTGCATATTATTTGCTGTAACAAAGGGAAATTTGGGGGTTCATTTAAATCCAATTAGGCCTGTGCTGATGCCTCAGGAGATGAGAGAGTAATTGCTGTTTGAACACGAAGGTCTTTGTTCTGTGCTCCAGTAGATTGATAAAGGCAATAAGCACACAATGTGGAGCGACTTGAGATGGGACGGGGCTGTGAACTTACAGTATGAAGCCGTAAACACACCAGGACCATATAACAAGACAATTAGTAGTATGGAAATTGTTCCTTGTTGTGTTCTGGAAAAGAAATGTGATTGAGCTCCCTGTGCTGCAGGTGTTACTGAAAAGATCAGTTGAGTTAATTGCTTCAGTCATTATTGCCTTATACCACATGCAGTGAGCCTTAGCATAATCAAAGTGCAGACTGTTAGTGAATAATTTATTTATTTATCTAATTTAACCGAAAGACATTTCCTGTTGTAATATGGTTATCATCTATTTCTTACTCACCAATTCATCCACTGTTAATGTCATTACTTATTTATGAGAGGCTCAGGTGTTCCCTCCAATTAGCCAAGGTGAATGGTGGAAGAGATCAATAACACACGCCACCCCTCCAAACCCTTGACACACACACACACACACACAGAGAGAGAGAGAGAGAGAGAGAGAGAGAGAGAGAGAGAGAGAGCCTGTTCTTTAAGAGAAATACAATTCTGGAAAACAGATATATGCTGAATGGGGAGGCAAAAACTTTGTCTGTCTTTGGTACCCAGATTCAACAGTGCATCCTGACCCATTATACCATCACATAATGTATATGTATACACACACACACACACACACAACCTGATGTTCTATTAATTGTGTCTGGTACCACCACGCCATAAACAGTGAGGAAAAGGAGTAAAGGATTTGTTGGGCTCACGTGATTACTATAAATTATATCACAGTTTGAGAAAATTCAAACCACCATTAAAGGAATAGTTTGACATTTTACTAAATATATTTATCCACTTTTTTGTTGAGAGTTAGATGGGAAGATCAATACCACTATCATGTCTGTACCGACGCTTAGCTTAGCGCAAAGACTGGAAAACAGGGAAACAGCTAGCCTGGCTCTGTCCAAAGGTAACAAAATCTGCCTACCAGCACCTCTAAAGCTCACTAATTAATGTTTTATATCTTATTTGTTTAATCAGTACTAAAAATTAAGCGTAAAAACATGTTGTGGTTTTGTGGTATTTGGATCGAAAAGTTTCAATGGCATATACACTACTTTCTGCCCACAATCCCACAATGCAATGCATTGGAAATGCAAAAAATACCATGATGCAAAACTAAAGCTGTCAGTGTTGACACAAAATGATAATGATTTGTGTCCAAAATCTCAATTTACTGCTCACTACAAAGTAAACTATTGAGTGTTTATAGGGAGCAGCAAACAAGGGAGTGATTTTGCACACAGCCCTGGAAAAACTGTGCTTTTAACGGGGAACAAAATAATCAATAGACATGCTATATATCACAGCTGTAGGAACTGGTATCTTGCAGTTAAGCCTGAATGTTGAATTGAGGGCAATATTCAGCATTTTTGAAGGATCCTCCACTGTGGTATATTAACACAAAGAAGGCAAAAGCTGCCTGATACTGTGATACATCACTGTGTCTGTGCTTGTGTATGTGTGTTTAACACATGCCCATGTAATTAAATTACCAGATCAATACCACTGAGCTGCTAGTAACCTTACAACTGCTTCTTAAGAGTAGAAAACATTCTCACTTCCTCCCTCTTCCCTTCTTCGTGCTCTCTCTCTCTCTCAGCTCTCAGGCTGTGGTCACACCTCTCAGGTGAAGTAGCATTCAAGTGAAACCTTTAGAATTATTTTAACCTCCCCCTTCCTCTTGAGCTCTCTGGAGATGTTCCTTTGATTCGGGCAGTTTGTCGAGGAGAAAGAGCGCATGGCCAGGATACTAATACTCACTGCACAGGTCACATCTGGGGCCCCCTGGAGGCCAGAGGTCACACGATGAAGGTTAAAGGGTAGGTGTCTGGCTTTAGGCCAAGGCCAAGACAGCAGAGGTCAGTGTCTGAGTTGTCATCCTCATCCTGCCCTTGGCCTTGAGCTAATCAATAGGAGCTTGCCTCGGCCAAACGATCAATGAGACATTTACATTTAGCCCAGTCACTCGAACATATATCCCCAATCCCCCACTATCTGTAGGCAATGTTGCCTATTTTCTCTCAACAGCTATTTCATCATCGTCATTCTTGACTTCTCTGAATTTCCTTTTATTGTTCTTCAGGTAGAAGCTTACTCGTAACTCTGATGCAATCTTTTTCATTTCAGTTTTAGAGATCAACATTTCAGTACACTGCCTTCTCAGGATAAAGACTGAGTTATAAGTGTGTGGCTTTCCACTCCTTTCTTTGATGTCTGCCTGCAAGTCAGCACCTTATTAGACTTGGTGCACCTCCTCACTCAGTTCTTCAGGTAGAAACTTACATTAAATGTCTTTCTTTATTGTGATGATGCTGGAAAAAAAAAGTCTCAATATGATTGATGTCAAGTAGATGTCTGGGCTCCGTTCAGTTTATGTGCTTGGCTGTTTTATTGTTCTCTGCTTTAGAGCTTCTGGTTGCTAATTTCTGCTCTTTTTCCACTGTCATACAGTATTGCAGTATTATTAGCATTGATTGTCAATTAATTTCAATGTATCTATCACTGATATACTTTACTACCGAAAGTCAGTTGATTCACTGTGTGTTATGGTATATGGCTGGACCCAGCAGGGGGGTCAGTCACTGATTGGAAGTTCCTCGGAGGCTGCGCCCCCATAGCACACACACACACACACACACACACACACACACATACACACAGGAGGGGAACCAACAGGAGACAAATAGACAGAAACACTAGGAATGGTACAGCTGTACCATGACACTGTAGTTATTCCCACATTTCACTATGTCACAATGGACCAAGATTTTGACTTAAAGCTGCTATAATCAATATTTTTATATTAACGATGGATCACATGACTACTTGAATGTGAAAGTTGTCACTCATAGTGGTTAACCCACAGTCAATCATCACCGACTCTGCATTTCCCCTCAGCTCTACAGAGCTTTAAGCATCTTTGAGCTCATCGGTTTTACCGCTTGCAACTTTACCGTTTTGGTTCACTCTCACCGTTCTCATCAACCTTGTTTCCAGATGTAGTAAGTAGCTATTCTCAGTGGAAAAGCTCTGATAAATCAACTGTATGTTACCTGTCCAGCACCAAATGTCAGACAGACAAAGTTAGCGACTAGCTGGTGAACGTAGCAGATCATGTAGCAACTAAAGAGCCAGATATTTCCCTCAGGAGTTGGTGGAGACTAAAGCAGAGCTAAAAAGAGACTGAATGGGAGACTGAATGGACTTACATTCACCAGATGGCCAGAAAGTATGTAATTTTTCACCCCCATCAATGTAATAATTATAGCCGCAATTACGTACCATTTTCTGGCGAACCTGTTGGTCCTCCTGTAATTTATAACCTGTCTGGGGAGACATATCTGTATTTTAATGTGGATCTCTGAGTTTTTTTCCACGTGAAGAGCTGCTTGTCTTTCTCCTTTTTATGAGCTCAGTGTAAAATATTACTTTTGTGTGAAAATGGAGGAAGTCAAAAATTATTTTGCTAATCTCATCATGTTCTTTCCTTCCCCGTTAGCTTCCCTCACTCTCACCGCTTGTTGCTGCTATCATGAACCTCTTTCCATCCTCTGCAGATTCTCTGTGACATGGGACATTTAGACAAACTAAAGCTATGTTGTTTGGACAGTGTTTCCTATTAAATGGTCCTTCCTTTATATTCACACATGGTGCATTTCCAGTCCCAGAGCAATTACACACATGACTACACTTGGAGCTAAAGGAACAGGCTGAATCTTTATCACCAGCCAAAGAGCAGCAGCACTGTGACTCCTACTGAGCAGCCTGCCTTCTATGCTTGTGTCTGCATTCCCATTCAAAGAAGAGGGAATATTATTTTGCTCTAATCAAATATTGATTTGAACAACATAACATAACATTTTGCATTATTTGCAAAATCACTCCACTGAAAGAGCTGAGGTAATTATTCACTACAACTCAAAGTTAGTTTTAACTTAGGTTCAGTAGCATCACCTAATAGCAAAAAAAGACAGTGACAAGAGAACAATAAAGAGCCAAGTCCTAAAGCCACTTTCAGGTTAGCCTGCTGTTAAACATATTCCTTTGGTTTGCTATGCATGTTGTAAGATAATCAGCACTTGCTATTAGAAGTTGAGATTGTTGTGAAAAAACTACAGCTCACATGAAAATTTACCAGTACGGCAGCATAGGAACGTCATTGTAACTAGGTTTACTCCATGTCCATGATATCCACCAAAGCTCACGTCTGATGTAATTTTTCCAACTTTTTAGCTGTAATCTCTGTTGTCTAAAAACTTCTTCACTCTGTCCTGCTGTCATTACAGACATGTCTGAGCTGGCAGCAGCCATTGACTCACAAATGGACCTGCATCTGTCGAGTTGGTGACATTTAATGTAAGCCATAATGGTCTAGAGCTTATTAGAAATGAAAGGCAGCTAAAACAGTAGTATTAAATAAACAACAATTTTGCGTCTTTTTTATCCACAAGTGGCGCAGCTGTAGGGATGGCAATGTCAGTTGTTCGCTCCACCACTTTGGTCCAGACTAAAACAACTATTCCAAACTAACTGTTCCCAACAACTATTTGATGGATTGCCATGAAATTTTGTACAGGCATGGTCCCTGGAGGATGAATCCTTATGACTTTGGTGATCACCTGACTTTTCATCTAATGCCACTAGCAATGGCACTTATCCTGTCTCAACTATTTCAACATCTACAAGAGGGATAGGCACAAGATTTGGCATTCATGGTTCCTAGACGATGTATCCTACCTACTTAGTGTTTAGTGCTAATTAGCAAATGTTATCATGCTAAAATACAACACTAAGACAATGAAAATATGGAAAAATTACACCTGCTAAACACCAGCATGTTAGCATTTTCGTTGTGAGCATGTTAGCATGCTAATGTTAGTATTTAGCTCAAAGTACCACTCTGCCTCAAGTACTGCCTCACAGAGCCACTATCATGGCTGTAGACTCTGTGAGTCTTATTAAAAAGTTATAATTTCTGTCTAGACAAATTGAATGACCAGTATGACATACTACTGAGTAAGGTTATGTTCCAAAACTGGATTTTTAGTAGTTATTGTAAATGTCAATATAATGTTGAGGGACATTTTCTCAGACCCTGAGGGAAACATAACTTGCGATACACTGTTGCTAGTGGCCAACAATAACCCAGTATTCATTCAAGTGCTCAACATTTTTGCAACAATGGGATACTGACTTGATGGCCCTTTGTTGGCCTTTTACATCAAAGTAACTATGAAATAGAAAATGTAACTATGTCCCCTAAAAATTCAACAGCCAGGTTGTCCATCTTCCTCTTCCCATCTCCAGTCTGGATATCAGGATATAACTGAAAGGTCTCCAAATCAAAGAGGACAAGGACAAACCAAATCAATCAGGACAAGGACAACCACCCCCCCAACACACACACACACACACACACACACAGTCATTCCATCCTGATATTCCCAGGTCTAAGCAGTATCAGAAAATCTGGCAGCAGCTAAGATGAAGGCAGGACGTTTGAAGATGAGGAAAGATGTTTGAACCTGCACCCTCTTTTCAGTGTCCCAGTGGGGAGTGTACATGGGAAGGGAAGTCATGTATTATTTAGTCATAAAAGCCTTTGTGCTTGATCAGGGCTTGATTGAGAGAGGCTGTGACTAGTGGTTTCTTTCACTGTGTAAAAATATGAATGTCTGCTCAGGAATGAAGATGAACTTGTGACCTCCACACAGATCTCGGTCGATACCTGCATACATTGAATGCATGCAAATGCACTCCTCTGTTGTCATGTGCATGGACAGGTCATGTCATCAGAATACTCAGGAAACATTACTCTAGTGCATTACATTGCACAGCTACTGGATAACCTGCAGTCCTTGGAGGAGTTGCTTTAAGCACTAATAGACCCAAGCACATAAGTATTGGTAATGTGTCAAGACCGCGGGGAGCTGTGTTTTAGCCAGTCCCTAATTAAAGTAGAAACTGCACGTGGTGTGCTCCTCCGCTGTTCAGCAAACGAGCCACAGCTGATATGCTCTTTAAGTCATTAGCAGCTCTGATTTGTAGCCACAGCACCTTGTTAAGGGGCTCATAATCCCAAGACAAGATGCTCTGGTCCTTGTGGAGCACTTACTCCAGTCCAAGTGGAATATCAGTTTAGTTATTAAAGTGTGTAATTACTTTATCAGACTGAATTTGTATACTCATTACTGTTTACAATGCTGTTGATGGTGTCATGTACACTGATGAAACATGGGGGATAGGGACTGTGACACTACCTGGCATCTTTGCATTAATAGATGAGACTTTATGAACCTCATTTGGATAGAAATGCATGAATTCAGCCTCTGGTTGCTTCTAATCTTCTCTAGCTTTGAAACACAAGCTTGCAATGAGCTTTCCTGAGGATTAATAAAAAGACACACCATTTTCAAGAGATTTGTTGACATTGCACTACACAGTATAGACATCCACCAGGAATATTGAAATTGTGAATGTGGATAATAACATACACTGAATTTATTAAATATTTGGGACATATTGAGTTGTAACCTTTCAAAGATTAAAAACTCCTACGTACCTTTTCTGCATGTTTCTCTGCCTCTGGTTGGTTTAAAAATAATAAGGGAAATCAATAGGAGAAAATGGCTTCTACCTCGATTCACCTCAACAGTGTTCTTCATGGTGCACTTGGTCTACAATAAAGAGAAGCTTTCCTCCACTGATGGTCCATCTTCATCCCCAAAATATTTCCTATACCTTGTATTGTACTGTTTTGGCAATTAGCCTATTTAAAAGTGTTTTTGTGAGTTTGCATGTTCTGCGTGTTTCCTGCAGGTGATACAGTTTCCTGAGATGCAAATTAGGTTAATTGGCAACTAAATTGCCCGTAGCTGTGAATTAATGTGTCAAAGTTGAAGTGTCAACACATGGATGTTTTAGTTTACCATTTCAAATGATACTTTCCTGTATTACAAACACAATGATGTGTTTGGCGATGTTGTGTAACGTGACTGTTTTCTGATAAAACGTGGGGCATGAAGAGATTACCATGCAGGCTGATTGTGCTTTGCCTAGGTGGAACTACAAAATCTCATAGTGTCTGAACAATAAATTACTCATTAGAACATAATTAAAACAGAAACTTCATAGAGTAAAAGTCTTTTAATTGTAATTTGAAGGTGTGATGAGCCACACTGAAGACCAATGTGAATTTTGATCCAAAGTCATAAAAAGCAAAGGACAGAAGTAAAGTTGCCCTGTAGTCAACCTATTACATTGATGTATTGTTGTGTGTTACATAGTGTATGACCAAAATTTTCATCTTAAATTAGTAATAATAGGAATGACAGCTATAGGAAAAATAATGTCAGCATCAGTAACAGAGCCAATAACAACAACTGTAGTAGCAGTTGTCCAGCAGGAACATGCGGGCAGCAGGTGGCCCACAACCACAGATCTACTCTCTGCAGCTCCGGAGGCAGAAATACCTGCTGAAAGCGACAGAAGGAGAGAGGAGAGAAACGAGAAAGCACAAAACTACGGGAGGGAGAAGATGTTGAGTTAGTAACATGCAGTAATGGGATAAAAATGCATACAGATGGAGAGGGAGAGAAGGAGAGAGGAAAGAGGCGCATCATGGGAAGTCTCACGGCAGTCTAGGCCTATAGCAGCATAACTAACGGATGGTTCAGGACTCACCCAAGCCAGCCCTAACTATAAGCTTTATCAAAGAGGAAAGTCTTTAGCCTACTCTTAAATGTGGAGATGGTGTCTGCCTCCCGAACCCAAACTGGGACCTGATTCCACAGGAAAGGAGCTTGATAGCTGAAGGCTCTGGCCTTAGTAACCCTGCATCCTGGGAGCGCAGTGTTCTAGTCGGATAATATGGTATTATGAGATCTTTATGATACAATGATGCCAGACCATTAAGAGCTTTGTAGGTGAGGAGAAGGATTTTAAATTCTATTCTGGATTTTACAGGAAGCCAGTGCAGAGAAGCTAATATTGGAGAGATATGATCTCTTTTCCTAGTTTTTGTCAGTACACGTGCCGCAGCATTCTGGATCAATTGAAGAGTCTTAAGTCCCTTATTCGGACAGCCGGATAATAAGGAATTGCAGTAGTCCAGCCTAGAAGTAACAAATGCATGCACTAATTTTTCGGCATCATTTTGAGACAGGATGTGCCTGATTTTTGCAATAGTATGTAGGTGAAAAAGGCAGTCCTTGAAGTTTGTTTCATGTGGGAGTTAAAGGATAAATCCTGATCAAAGATAACTCCAAGGTTCCTTACGGTGGTGCTGGAAGCCAGGGCAATGCCATCTAGAGTAACTATATCTTTAGATAATTTGTCTCGGAGGTGTTTGGGACCAAGTGCAATAACTTCAGTTTTGTCAGAGTTTAACATCAGAAAGTGATCTTTATGTCCTTAAGGCATGCGAGAAGTTTGGTTAACTGGTTAGTTTCATCTGGCTTGATCGACTGATATAATTGGGTATCATCTGCATAGCAATGAAAGTTTATGGAGTGCTTCCTGATAATACTGGCTAGATGAACTATATATAAGGTGAATAGAATCAGTCCAAGCACAGAACCTTGTGGAACTCTGTGACTAACTTACCACTCACCGTTAACATGTACAAACTGAGATAGATCTGATAGATAGGATTTAAACCAGCTTAGTGCAGTTCCATTAATGCCAATTACATGTTCCAGTCTCTGTAATAGGATGTGATGGTCAATGGTGTCGAACGCAGCACTAAGATCTAACAAGACAAGTACAGAGACAAGTCCATTGTCTGATGCAATTAAAAGGTAATTTGTAATTTTCACCAGTGCTGTCTCTGTGCTACGATGCACTCTAAACCCTGACTGA
The DNA here is from genome assembly GCF_020085105.1 of Siniperca chuatsi. Lineage (NCBI taxonomy): Eukaryota > Metazoa > Chordata > Actinopteri > Centrarchiformes > Sinipercidae > Siniperca > Siniperca chuatsi. The sequence goes on from NC_058053.1 coordinate 18,671,827, forward strand.
AAATCCTCAAATAAACTATTGTTATTTAGAAAGTCACACAACTGATTGGCGACTGCTTTCTCAAGGATCTTAGCGAAAAAGGGAAGGTTAGATATAGGTCTATAGTTGGCTAAAACCCCTGGATCAAGGATGGGCTTTTTAAGAAGAGGTTTAATTACAGCTGCTTTAAAGGATTGTGGTACATAACCTGTTAATAAAGACAGATTGATCATACCCAGTAAAGAAGTGCTAATTAAGGGTAAAACGTCTTTAAGCAGCCTAGTTGGAATGGGGTCTAAGAGACAGGTTGATGGCTTAGATGAATTAATCGTCGAAGTCAGCTGGAGAAGATCGACAGGAGCAGAGCAGCCAAAACACACATCAGGCTCTACAGCTGATTCCAAGGTTCCTGTGTTTGAAGACAAGTCGGCACCGGTTAAAGGCAGGACTTGATGAATTTTTCATCTAATAGTTAAAATTTGGGGGTGCACGGTGGCAGAGCGGCTACATCTCCCAATAAGGAGATCGTGGGTTCGTGGGTTCGATTCCCGGACCGGAGTCTGCATGTCCTCCCCGTGTTACCGTGGGTTCTCTCCGGGTTCTCCGGCTTCCTCCCACCGTCCAAAGACATGCATGTGTAGGTTAATTGATAACTCTAAATTGCCCGTATTGAATGAATGTGTGAGTGAATGGTTGTCTGTCCTTGTCTGTGTCTGTGTTCGCCCTGCGACGAGTTGGCCACTGTCCAGGGTGTGCCCTGCCTAAGGCCCGAAGTCACTGGGATAGGCGACCCGCGACCCCCTAACGGGGACCAAGCGGTAGAAAATGGATGGATGGATGGATAGTTAAAATTTGATCATTAAAGAAGCTCATGAAGTTGTTGCTACTGAGAGCTATAGGAATACATGGTTCAATAGAGCTGTGACTCTGTCAGCTACAGGGCTGAAAAGAAACCTGGAGTTTTTTTTATTTTCCTCTATTAATGATGAGTAGTAAGCTGCTCTGGCATTACGGAGGGCTTTCCTATATGTTTTAAGACTATCTTGCCAGACTAAACGGGATTCTTCCAGGTTGTTGGAACGCCATTTCCTTTCAAGTTTTCATGATCAAAGTCTGTTTACAGGTCTTGGGGAGTGTGAAAAAAGTTCTATAAAGCCTTTTGTGGCTCCAGGGGGAGCTGCTGGAAATCTGATAAATTGCCACAAGTGATGTCACTTGAGTCAGTGTTGTCTGGGTCTGAAGACTACAAGTTTGAAAAAGAAAAAAATCTGAGGGTGTGGAGTTAGAAAGAAGTGAACTTACGAGACCTCTTTAGTCGGCTCCTCATCTCCTCATCTGCTTGAGGCTAGCAGCTCAAGGCTACAGTAACCACTACTAGCACACCCGAATCTCCGACCGAACCTTATTAGGCAATAAAAAGATTTTAAAAAATTTCTTTGAAGTCCTTAACTGGAAGTGGCCTTGTCTGTCGCAATTGGTCTAGATTCATATAAGAATTAATATAAAAAATTACGAAGTTGGACAAGGTCTTTGTTTAACAAAAAGCTCTTCAGATGATTTTCTAATAATGATGTTCATGTTTGGACACAAGAGGAGGCCCTCAGTATTACAGAGCACAGAGACGCTTTAGACAACACGTCCTCATACCTACACGACAGAATAGGTTGTTTGCCAATGACCAAAACGACATATACATGACCGTTCGAGAGTATCAGTGACAGGCGTACAAGGCCTTCGTCATCATGGTAACAATAATAAACACAGGGTTAACGTTGTGAAACGATCGCAGTTTTGTAAGATAATCGGTACACTAGTTACATAACTTAACTTATGTACATAAGTAAATATAAGTCAACATTGACTCTTGGTTTCACACAGGACACGAACAGCGGCCTCCTCAGTGAAAGTCCTGTGTTTGAGCCATCCAGCCACCTCGGCTTCCTCCTTACATGGACTTTTCCTAACAATTAATGTAAATATGGGTCGTAATAAGCTGCTGTCTGTCCCAGAGAATCAGCTGAACCCTGGTCTTCAGACATATTGTAGTAACTCAACAAATCAATTCAGTTTAAAGAGATACATAGATTTAGATGGGACCCCCCCCCCATTTTATTTAAGGTCATATGTTGTTTTAATTCCTTTTTACAGTAACTCACAGACAATCAGTGAACCATGCTGTGAATGGACAAAGGCTGCCATACCAGGCAGGCTGCATTTGAATAACAAATTCGAACAAAAAAGCAGGTTAACCTTCAAGCTACAGTGTACATTGATTCAGTGTTAAATATGCATTCTGAAGATTTATTGTCCTGCGTTGATAGGTCTGTGAAGTTGGACAAACGCCACCAAAAGACGGTTTATCCTGCTTCTCCCCCCCCCCCTCTCCCTTGTCAACGCTTGGATCTACAATCAAGATAATCCATCATTGTGGCACATAATGCAAAAAAAGATATTAAACTCACTCTGAGAAAATGTATTCCCAGGGACTGAAATGAGAATAAAATGCTGCTTAAGCATTTAGTGAAGGTTAAAAAAGGAGAAGACTGCAGGTGACGCTCCTTCAAACCTGACAATCAGAATAAATATTCATTCATATTCTGATGGACTTTAACTCCATTAGAACCAAATGTATATTTTATTTACTGAAACTGGTGACAACAGTGTATACATTTGCCCTAAATGATGACATGTTGCAATTGAGAATGACATGCAGATCATATTGTGATAATGCAGAGGAATGTTAATCTCATTATAATAATGTCAGTCAGTCTATCCACTGTGCATGCACTGTAAGCAACCAGTTTGTATCTTGGCATGAGGATTAAGCTGAGCAAAATCCACTGGTCATATTTCAATAAATTTTGTACTTTTATTCATTCTAAAATAAAGTGAAATAAATAAAAATGATATAATATGTTCTGCAAAGTTCAAAGCAATAAAAACAAGCAGATGCTCACTACAAGTAACAGGAACATGTTGAAGGAACAGATGGCAAGGCAGGAAAGGAAGAGTTCAAACAAGAAGGAATGAGGAGAGGCAAGAAAAGCCGCAGAAAGGTCAGACGTAGAACCTCTTCACAGCCAATACACATCATACAGGTGGGTGTGTTTTCAGTTTCAACAGGTACACATAGTGTAGAGTAGAGCTTAATTTAAGTGGGGAGGTTTCAGGCCAGTACCAATAAAGATGTTGTTAGACAGATGTCAACTTATGCCTATATTCTACACCTTTTGCAGTAGTCTGATCATTTTTTTTTAATTGTCTCATCATCCATCTGTTTATGACTACAATTTTCCTCAGCAGGGTGGCAGGATTTGAACCATCATATCACACTGAATCGCTTCATTAAATTAGTATTAAGTTCTTTCATGTGAGTTAGCAGGGTAACAAACACCATCAATTTACCAGTAGAAGAATAATCTTGTATACCTCAGAGCTTCTATACAAAGATGAAATTTATAAAAAACGAAATGGAAGAATGAAATTATAATGAAATGTGCAAAGAAAAACAAAATTTCAGATCTTTCAGACTATTTTCATGTAGATTGGGTTGTATATGAACCAAACGAGTGCCTGATTTAATTACTGGCCAATATTAGCCTGCTGTACAGTATATTGGTTTAACCCTGCAGATAGATAGATAGATAGATAGATAGATAGATAGATAGATAGATAGATAGATAGATAGATAGATAGATAGATAGATAGATAGATAGATAGATAGATAGATAGATAGATAGATAGATAGATAGATAGATAGATAGATAGATAGATAGATAGATAGATAGATAGATAGATAGATAGATAGATAGATAGATAGATGGTCTGTGTTTTACATAAAGACATGCCTGTAACAGTTGAAATCATTTCCCAATCACACTGTGAAAGCCCTCCTCATTTATCCAATATGTGTGCAGATGCCAAGTCCTGCTCAGAAGCCTGTCGCTAAGGGCAACCCCTTTCGCAACTCTGTCTGCTCAACAGACGCCCTTTTGCTCGTCCCAAAGGCTCAGATGTATCGCCATGCCAACAAGCAGGTGTACTGTGTGCCATTGGGCAAGAGACTAGCATGACATCTTCTGTTGAGTGTGAAGTGGCAGAGCAGGTACTGGACCGGTTACACACAGGCTAATACAAACAGTGGCAATGTGACAAAATCCATTTGCCACCCATAGAGTCTGACATCAATTTTGCAATTTTGCTTTACATTGTTGAGAAACTCGCAAACTGTGGCATTGATTCTCAGTGGGATCAGCAGCATTAGCAGCCTTTTTAAATATCCAGGAGTCGTTTGATTGAATCTTAATATTAAATACTGCAAATTTTATTTTAGAGAACGCGAATACTTATTCCATCTCTGCATACAAATATGCAGTGATGAGAGAACACAACACAGACACACACACAAAGGTCAGCCTTTGAGCTCCATTTGGTGGGTGTGTTGGGGATGAAAACTAAAAGATCCACAATGAAGCCCTTATACAGCTCTGACATCAGGACATTCTATCAGGACATTCAATGCAACACTGTCACTGTTAAAAATCGTTTTGCTTCTGTACATTTTGGCAGAGCTGAACATAGTCTTAGTGGGTCTTTCCAGCAGGGAAAAATAAAAACCTCTGCTGTAGACTTTTATTGCTTTTGCCAGAAACAGGAGCAAAAGAAACTACAGAAAATTAAACTTCATTGACAGAAATTTAAAGGAACTGATTAATTGTTTCAATCATTTTTCAAGCAAAAACAGTGAAAAAATGTCAAATTGTCAAAAAGTATTTTCTGCTTTTCTTTGTCATATAAACTGAATATTTTGGGCAGTTTTGGACTGTTGGTCGGACAAAACAAGACAAGTGAAGACATCAACTTGGTCTCTGGGAAGTTGCGATGGGCATTTTTTCAAATTCATTCTTTTTGACATTCAAAGGTTGTGTATACGAGATTTTGAACATTAACATAGCAGCAAACAACAATTTGCTATGTAAAGATATAGTGGAGTAATGTCGTCCTGAACAGAGAATGATGTCACACTCCCTTTATGTGAAGCTGTCAGCTTCTCTGTACTTTGTTCCGGTCGGGCATACATGTTAGAGCATGTGAGATGATGAAAATAGTTAGTTGCAGCCGTAAAGTTTAGTATATTTTTGTTATCATAATAGATTTCTTTACAATTGTCTTTACAATGCATGTCCAAGTCAATATGGTTAGTTGATGCAAATCTGCTAGGATACACAATTAGGTCTTAGCAAGAGAAATTCAAACGCTTTGTACAGATTATAGATGTGAGCATGTAACATTTAAACTTCATGTTGTTTTTAAATGCATACAAATTTAAATCATTAGTGTATAAATCTTAAACATCAGTGCACAAGTCACCATCAGCGTGACTGTGTGTGTATGTGTGTGTGTGTGTGCTTGTGGCTCCCAGAAAATGGTATCTGTGATTATTCAGAAAAGTGATTAAATATTCTTTATACCCTCAGAGCAGCAAAACAAATGAACCACGGCTACGTTCTAACAGGAGCTGACAGATCTTTTAAATAATGTTTATTTATTAACGGTAACATTTACCAGCCTTCGTATGATCCCTCTAGCATGTGACTTTCACTGCCTGAAACCTGGCAGTGTCTCCTCAGCTGGCATTTCCTTTTTACTTTGTAAAACTTTGCAGAACTTTGCGGTGTGTTTATCGGGGCTTTTCTCCTCTACAGTTCATCTTCAGATATGAACAAGAAAGAGAAGGAGAGAGAGTGAAATGAAGGAAGGAGATACAGTAAAGACGCTGTACACAAGTTCACACAAGCAGGAGAGAATGAAGGACAAAGTGAGGAAATAAATAAATATTCAACAGAGAAGTGGTGTATAACATTTTCCTTGTTTTATGATAGGGAAGTTGAGGTCCTCCTTGCATTCCCACAAGTTAAATTAACACAGTAGTGATCATCAAAACTTATGTTTAATGTCAGATTAAAAGAGAGATGTTTACAACTAGGAAATGGAAATATAAGGGCAATCTAAATTGCAATTCAAACACGAATTAATAAAGGAATATATTAATTTATCATCTGCATGGAGATACATTATTCACTGCTTTCTCCTTTCCCCAGCATACAATCTAGGGATATCATTATACTTCAATTAATACAAAGTCTACTCTTACCATTGCAAAACCAAATACCACACTCTCCGCACAAGATTTTACTTTCAAGGAATGTCAGCCCTACTTGGGGTCAAAGGTATAATTTTGCAAGTTGAAACCACTATAAAAGCACAGCAGCAGCCACAGGATGAGGACACACATGAAGCCTGTTTGTTGCAGTGGTGAAGAAAAAGGATTGTAACATTACTCTTGCTAACATTAGGCTTTAATTTGAAACGCCACAGAAAAAAAGGATTGTTATTTGTTATCTGCTGCAACAATTCAAAGGAAATCAGCAGGTAAAGATTTCAAATAGAATATTTTCATTCAAATATAAAGCATTCATATAGTCTGTTCAGTGTTAGACTATTTGTTACTGTTGTGCCTTTTATCTTGCTTTATATTGTGTTGCTTTCTGTGTCTTTTAATTTGACATTCACTGTCTGTTTTTGTATCAGTGTTGCTGAATGCCTGAGAACTGTATAACTGTATACAACTCTATAATATTTTCATTATAGTGCTTAAACTACTGCAGCTAAAACACTGTAAAATTAACCTTTTATTTAGTAGTTTTAGCTTCCTTTTTCACTTGTTTCTTTACTTTTTACAACATATTTCTTCTCCAGAGCCATAGTACTGCAGTGTACATAAATTACCTCAACCAATAGCAAGATTTCCTGTTCTTGTCAGTGTTGTTGTACATTTGGGTCTAATTTGTGTCGTGCTGTTGTAACTTAAAAAGACGTCGCCTATGTTAAAATCCAGGCCATGTCGATGATGTAGTTCAAGTGTTAATAATAGGCCCGTGTTTGCTTTGCTGTGATTTCAATACATAATACATAATTTTCATAAATGTTACTCTAATGAAGGGAGGTTGCATATGAAGCAACTCTTATGAATACACATGAAGAGTGAAACAAAGAGAGTAGAAATCATTTGAATAGTTACATTAGAATTGTATATTTTTTCTATTAAATATGGTAAACAGTGCTTGTGCCTGTTTATTTTTTTGAATCCATTTACACACACTGACATGTTTAAGACTAACAGATATGACAGTTCCCTCTTGTAAAATGGCATTAATAAACATGTGTAACAGTTACATGTGTAACTGAGGGATTGTGGTTCAGCAGAATGGAACAACAAGCATTTTTATTGTACCGTTGAGACACGCTGGAAGGAGAATCACAGATTTAAAGCTATGTGAAGGGAACCTGTGAGCGAGGATATGAAAAACAATGCTTTTGAAAGATTTTGTTCCCTTGAAATTTTGTAAACGTTACTGTTTTCTGGTCAGATTGTGAATTTTCTGTACTGAGTTAGTGAATTCTGTTGAAAAAGAAAAAGCGGAGACTTAAAAAAGTATGAAATAATAATAATGGATAAATTTAGTAAAAGTTAAGAACCATCTCAGAATGGACAAAAAGCTTTTCAAACGTGAATAAACCCTTCTGTTGCAAAATGATTGATAGCTCAAATATGATAAATAATTGTTGGTGCTTTATTCAAATAGATGTATCTTATATATGTACAGTATATTCTCTCTCTGAGAAAATTACCTTTTTATAGTATTGATCCTGTGCATTTTAAAGTTCTTTAAGTAAGGGAAGCTGTTTATGAATTTTGGACCACAGATTTAGGATAAATAATTATTGTCAGTGGCCACTTAATTAGATACAACTGTAAAATCCAATGCAGTCCAATACAACTGTTCTGCCATAACATTTATCTAAGTTTATAATGTTCAGTTTTTGTTGATTCTTTTGGAAATGTGCAAATTAATTTATATGTTTCTTATTATTTTCATGGTTAAATGTGGTGTATTACTGGATGACATTATATTGAGAGGTGTTTCTAATTTTTTGTCCACCCTATTTAAATACATATTAGAAGAATATTAGAAACACCTCTGAATATAATGCAGTCCAGTACAACATTACCTTTAACTATGACCTCAGTGCTAAAACATATAATTGATTTAACACCTCTGTGACATGTGTCACTGTCTGAACATTATAGGCATCATAAAAGTAGACATTAGGGCAGAACAGTTGTACAGGACTGCATTAGACTGTACAGGTGTACCTAATAAAGTGGACACTGAGTGTTTAATAAAATAATAGAAAATTCATGTAAGCATTTAAACACTTAAAATCATTAAATAAGAGAACAATAATAAAATTTAATGAAATAATTATATTTAGAAGCGTGTAAAGTCACATTTCAGCATGACATCTTGTTAAGTCACACTTTGTCAAATAAAGGTGGGGACTGACTCACTATTCAGATGGGGACAGATACAGAAACTCCAACTGGCTTTGAAGGCATGATGCCCGCCTTACCAACACCCTGTGTTACAACACTGCATAAGCAATGATATGCAAGAGGTATATTTGAATATTCATGACCAAATCCATCGGCTGTTTGTACTGTAGCCATAATTAATTGCTGGAGGGGAGGTATACCCACATAGGAGGAGCTGAAGTGTTCAGTGCTGAAACACAGCAATCCCAAAGAAAGCATTAAAAAGTGAGAAAATCATGACTGAGTGAGTGCTAACACAGTATGGATCTTTTAAAACAGCATGGGATGTACGTACTGAAAGATTTTACTAATTTATTTAAGAATTAACAGACACCTACAACAATAATTTAAGCAAAAAAAAAAAAAACGCAATAAAGCAACTGAAATTCTTTAATCTCTGATAGGTAACACTGTCTTGAATTAAATATCTCTCTTTGTTTAGGATTTGTGGATATATATGTCCCATTAAAAATGTATGAATATTCAAGAGGAAAGATGGTTGAAGAGTCCCAATCATCTCCTACACAGTTGCTCTGACAGTCAAAAGAGGGCCGCTAAGAGGAGTTTCACTGTGAAAGACATTAGCATGCCTTTGAAACAAGAGACCTTGAGTATGAACAAGGGCTATCCATACACACTTTGGAATGTAATTTATATGCACAAACTGAGGTGTGAGGCCAGCGGATGTTAGAGGGGCAGAAAGGATCCACTCAGTACAGGTGTAGCTTTCACTGGCCAACAATGTAATACCCGTTTTTATACTGTCAGTGCCTCTTTACACACCAGTGAGCTTCCCTGAACTTACAGACTCCATTGAAAGTGAAAAGATAATATGAGAGGTATATAGATAATTGGATGCTCTGCTTGTACTTTTTTTCATATTTCCTCTGCGATCTTGAAGAAATATGTTACCTCATCAAAGAGATTTTGTTTAATGTTTGAAGTTGAGCGCCAATAAAAGTGTTGATTTTCAACTGTTTGTTTGATGACCTGTGTTACTTTTTGTGCCACCGCCACCGGTGACCTATGTGCTCAACTCTCTGAATTATGCATGGTGATTATACGACGTAGTCCTCTGAATTGTAAATTCTCACAATTATACAGCCCATTGTCTATTCATTATTTCAAAATGAATGGGAAATTATGTAAAACTATCTCTAAAGAGGAAAGCAGCGTGTAATATGACTTGCCATATTGTTCATGCAATTCAAATACTTTGCTTTTTCTGGGAGTTGAAAGTAATCAGATTTAAATGAAATCTGACTTGAGTGTCATGCGGGATTATGATACATTTGGAAGATAAGCTATGATAACTACACTTCATGCCATGAGGTGAGAGCACTCAGGCAAAGAGAGTTTTCCAATTAACTTAAACCTCCCTCAAGGTTAAATATACAAGTGTTGACTGAGAGTCAAACTCATCTTCTTCTTCTTCTCGACCAGATGAGTGAAGGACTTGAACATGTCCCACATCATCTCTCTGATTCTCTGTTGACGTCACACAAGCAGCACATACAGTACACATACTGCATTTTTACATAGATGCCGAAGTTACTATAGTCATGTATTTTTAACGTTTCATTTATAAATAGCGAGAAAAATATTTTTCTCTAGTTTGAGGCATATGGCATACAGGCCATTAGTTCCAGCACACATTCATGAGCTGTTGTGCCCATACAGTACAAACCCACACTCAACCTCAGATCCTGCAATGAAACTCTGCTAACAGGATAGACTTAAAACTAAATGAGCATTTGCATTTAGTCAGCAACCTGTAACAGTAACCTTGTATTTCTGCATTACAGTTTTTTTTACAATTGCTAAGTCAAATTTCTCTATACAAGTTCAAAACTCTGTGTATTTACATTTCATTTTGCACATGTTTACGTATTGCCAAAACTGGTAAATTTACATTTACTAAAACCTAACATAACAAAAAAGAAATGCATAAACTCCTAATTGGGACACTGAGCACCTATTTTAATTCCTTGATTACCTCTATGAAAGACTTGTGCCAGGTCAGGAAAGGGGCCAAGTGAGGCAGAATCCAGAACGTTTTGTAATTGTATGGGACGATGTGGCGTTTCACCGTTCTCTTCCAGTCACAGAGTGGTTTACGTCCCATTCCAGGATGGTGTCATTACTCCCACCTTACTTTCCATTCCTAAACCCCATAGAGGAAATATTTTCCTCATGGAGGTGGAAAGTTTATCACCACCAGCCACATGATCAGATGTTCCTCTTTATGCAATGAATGCTGGATGTCTGGACATGTCTGCAGAAGATTGTCAGGGATGGATCAGAAGGCATGGTTGACTAGCACTGTTGTATTTCTATATCTGTAGCTCTTCTATACAAGTATGTATAGTGAATATGTATAGTTTTGTATTGCATTACTGGAATTACATTTTGTGCATTTGGAATTACTCTGCAAAAAATGTTGTAATTGAATCATGGTTTATGCCACATAAATAAATAAAAAACACTTGGTCAATGTATAATGAGTGACAAAGTGTTACCATTGGCAGACAAATGTTGTCAGTGTTCGGGTACACGAGTTGATCCTGAGATGTGTGTGAAGTGTTTTGGTTGCATTAGTGCTTTTTGGATGTGAGGTTAACTGTTGTGCTGAGCTGCATGCTGCTAAAGAGAACTGTGTGAAGAGTTTTGAAAAAATGAACTCGCATAGAGGAATGTGAGTTAGCAATTGTAAAAATCTGTAAGTGGTCTTTCTGCACCCGGTCACTTTTAAAGTCCCCCTCCACTCAAAAATGTAATTTGCTTGTTGTTCCTTGACTGTGATGTTTGACCTTCACTGTGCAGGATGATGTACAGGAGGTGCAGAGTTTGACACTAGACACCACTGTTTTCACATTTATCTGCTAAAGGAGGAAAGCTTCTCTGTGCACACCTGTCACGTCACAACTAGTCTGGAAGCCAATTGTGGTCCAATATGCAACTTATACTTACAAGTGTGATGTGGAAACTTTAAAGCTCCAGTGCACAAACACTGAGAATAGACTTTTTTGTTAAATAGGAGATATCTTGTGTCCAGTAATTAATAGAAATGATGAATATCTGCATATTCATAGATTCTAGATTTTTCAATGATGGAAAAGGAGTAGATGTAATTTTAAGACTTTTTAACAAGGCGATTGAACTATTTTGTGGACAAACCACCTCAGACACAAATTATTGTTGAAAGCCGAGTATTTTTATTTGTCTTAAAACACGTCTATCTTAAAACTTTTTACATGAAGCACTATGTAACTTTGGTTTGAAAAGTGTGATACAAATAAAGGTTATTATTTTATTTATTATTTTAGTATTACTCATAATTTTTCTCTCTTACATTCTTTTCTTCATTTGATTTGATTTTAATCTAGTAATTATTTTGGTTATAGACATAATGAGTCTGTAGCATGATGACAGATACTTAGCATGAGTGTTAGATTTTTGATTATGCCTATTCTATTCTGTTAAATTCTGTTCTGTTCTATTCTATTCTATTCTATTCTATTCTATTCTATTCTATTCTATTCCGTTCTGCTCCGTTCCGTTCCGTTCTGTTCTGTTATATTCTATTACCAGACTGTTTTCACACATGTTACTACTGTTGGACAGGTTGATGTCTGAACAGTCTTTTTTTTATCCATCTATGAAAGTGCAGATTTTCATTCTTATTTTTTTTAAAATGCAGTATCTTGCATGGCCTTGCTTTGGTTACATTATGTACAGGCTATAACCACCTGCAGTGAGACCGCCGCTTCCTGTCCCTCCTCCTCCTCCTCCTCCTCCTCTGGAAGTGTTACCCTCTCACCCTCTATCTCCCCTCATCCGCAATTCTCGTCCTCACCTCCTGCTGCACTCCATCCCTCTGCTGAGCACAGGTATTTGTTTAGGAATCTCTCGGTGGAAATTATACTCCATCTCCGGCGCTCCCTATCAACACACAATTATCATGGGCAATCATGCAGAACAGTGCTGAATTCAGCTGGGACTCTGATGACATTACTGACTGCAAGGCCCGGCTTCTTCTGTAGGTAGCCTGCTCCAAACCTGCATTAAACCTCTCTCTCTCTCTCTCTCTCTCTCTCTCTCTCTCTCTTTCTCTCTGTCCCTCTCTCTCTCACACACACTTGGATATGGATAGAGAAATGATTAAATGTTTTTTTTTTAATTTATCTTATTATGATTTAATTTAAACCAGGAAGTCCACCAGATAAAAAATCTCTATCCTAGGGGAGACTTGGCTGAAAGGACCACGCCGACCTGAAACAGGACAAATCCTGGTGATCTTATCTTACAATTTTTTAGCATCTGCCAACCTCTGTGGCCTCGTCTTGTGACCTGCAGTGGTTTACCTCAGCGGAGCGTCTCATATGGCTGAGCTGAAGTTTGGTGCGGCTTCTCGCTCAGTGTGTGGACAGCAATTTGAAATTCCAGGGATCTTCTGTGTCTTCTGTAAAGGCAAAGTCAATCTCACAAAGTAATCAGTGCCTTACATTGTGTCGCTCCGTCCTGTATTCTGAGGCACACTACAGATGCATTTCTTTATGTATGATAAGTAGATTATAAAGCTCGAAAGGCACAGAGTTGATACAGACACATGAAAAATCGACAATGGCGTTCAGATCCTGATTAAATGCTCCATTCATGAGTGAAATTACCATTCGTCTGTCAGCCAAGGTGTGAATTCTTTCATCTACAGATCCTACCTCTGAAGCTGTGATTAAAGGCATAACGCCACATACACTCCACATAGACTCTAGAAAAGCAAAAGAGGATTTCTGCTTCTGGGGATGTAGGTTGATGTGTAAATCAAGTGAGTCAACAGTGCCCTCTTGTGGTATTGTAGTGTATTTTTCCAGACCTTTGTTATAATGATCCCATTTCATGGAATGATTGACAGCAAGAATCAATTCATTCCATGTGCAAAAGGTGTACTCCTGATTGGTTATTGCTGTCAGTCAGATATTTATATCTCTAGAATTATACTGTCTGTAATTTGGGCTGATGATGGTCCTTTAACCAAAATGTTCGCTTTTTGTCATATTTTTTCACATTGTGTCACCTTTTGCACATGGAATAAATTGATTCTTTTTGCATCTTGAGAGCCTCTTCCGCTTTTGTGTCAGTGTGCTGGCAATTTTTCTATGAAATGGGACTGCTGATTTTGGCTACACGCACCTGACACTATCTTCTGAAAAGCCTGGATTCAAGAGCGCAAATCCATTTACGATTCTTTGACTTTGTTACAATGGCAAAATTATTCATTTTAGACATCAAAGCTTGCCTTCACCTCATCATTTTATTGTCAAACAGAAAAACATTTATTTGGGCAGATATGATGTTATGTCAGAATCTCACAACACACCGGACAGATGGTAAAAGCATGTACAACAAAACCTCAACAACATAAACATAAAACAGTTACATAAACTCAACATAAAAAGCCTGTCATGCTTCAAGCTCCACTTATAAACAGAAAAAACTGTGCTGAACCAAGAAACTGGTCAAACAGGAAAAATATGACCAAATAACAGAACGGTTTCAGGCTATGTACAGAAATATTAAAATAATACTGAAGGAAAAGCAGAAAAAATGAAGCATGATACATTCAGTGAAATATAAATATTTGATTATATTACAAGATACGTCTGATTTTTCTTATTGTCAAAAAAAGACCAAAACCAACAATGAATGGACCCAAATGTCATCTGTGTAGCTGAAGCCTGATATAAATTATTACGCTGTGCCACAGAGCTACATTGTTGTCCAAAAATTCTTTTTTAAAACATCAGTGAGCCACACTGTTGCACTGAATGACATGCTCCTTTATTATGATCAACATGGGTGTGGTGTACTCACCACACCCAAAAAATTAAAGTTTATATTTGCGATCTGTTTTTAAAGGTTACATCTTCAGTATAAATGAATGGGCTTGGAGCTGACTGTAACAGACAAGGTAGGGAAGTTTGAAAGTATTGGTTTTGGTCTTTTCATTGGATTTGTGGACAATAACAAAAATATAGAATATCATCAGCTTTACACTTTAAATTGACTGCAGAAAACACTGACTCCTATGACTGTTTATACAGAATAGAAAAATGATCATGCCACCAAGCTTTTCACTCTGCACTTTTTTAAAAGTTGTTTTTAAAACACTATACAAAGCAAAATATATGTTTTTATTACTTGTTAAACTTGCTTTTCCTCATCAAACATTTGATTGCCGGTAATTTTGAATTTCATGAGCATACGTTCATAACCCTCACAACCATCAACACAAAAGTGTTATGCACCACAGGTATTTATATGTGATCAGGCTTGTTGAGAATTCCTCATATAGTCTCCTACCTACGGATAGTACCGAACTGTATGTAACGTAGCTCAATTAAAAGTAGCTCAGGGTGGAGTGATTATGATGCCATTTCTGAGCTCAACAATGGTTACAATGTTTTTATCCTGGAACAAAGTGTTCAAGACTGTCAGATCATTTATACCACAGAGCTGCCATATAGTATCTACAGAGTCCTGCTTTTACATGGCAGACAAAATGTGGAAAATATCAAAGGTCTGGTGGTAAAAAAAAAAGAAAGAAACACATCTAAAGGCCCCACTCTTCCTCTAACCTGCTGCTGGTTGAAGTCAGTGATAGTGAATCTGGATGGTTCGGCCAATGAGGAGGAAAAGAAGGCCGGACAGGAGGCAGAAGAAGATGCCAATGGGGGCAAACATGAAGGACAGACCATAGTTGAGGGACAGCTGGAAGTCTGGACACACTGCAGCGCGCTGGTGGTCTATGTAGACATCCACCACATCCAACACCTGCACCCACAGTACGTACATCACCACCACACACAGCAGGAAAAGACCTGGTGCAGAGAAGGGCAGCAGAGACAAAGAGATGAGACTGTGATGATTGAAACTCACTCACATACTTTTTATATAAACCAGTGGATCCAAAACAGGGGATAAAAATGAAAATTGAACCAGTGGTGGGAGAAGTATTAAGAGCCTTTACTTAAGTACCAACTTAACAATGTTAAAGTAAGCCATTACAAATATAAGTCCTGCATTTAAAAGTAAAAGTACAGAAGTATTATCAGCTAAATACAATGAAAGTATACAAAGTAAAAGTACTTGTTCTGCAGAAAAATGGCCTATGTGAGTGATATATTATTATATATGAGATGATTAGGTTGTTAATACTCATGCATCAATGGCCTGGTCAAGGTGGTAGTTTTAATCAGTCAAATTACACAAAGCATCTCTACTAAAGGCTCATTTAAGAAGTTAAAAACAAAATTATAGCTCAATGGTATAGGTTTTGCTCTCTGCTTGATACACGTTCTATCAGTAGAACTCCAACAACAAGTATGCAAATATTACACATTTACCAACTATAGAAAGAATAGCTATCCTGCCGACCAACATTGTAGCTCAGGTGAATTAGACAGATTACTTTTTCTAGCAACACAGAAGTAATACTGATTTCTGCTTGACATCACTATATATTGTTATGTTTTCTGTATGGCTCAGGCCTGGTGTGAGAGAAGCTGGTTATTGTGGTGCAGTTATCTGCAACATTTTAGACCATTTGCTTTACATATGTACCTCTACGTGTAAAAATCATTCCTGACCCCACAGTCTCTTTTATATATAGTTAGGTAGTTTAGTCCTGTAAAAAGTATAGTATTTCCCTCTGAAATTTTTTTCCTTGTAAAAGTATAACGTAGCATAAAATGGGAAATACTTCAAAATGGTACAGTAATTAAGTAAGTGTACTTAGTTACTTTCCACCACTGGATTTAACCATTTGAAAACCTCACCAGATGCCAGGAAGAGGCCGCCCCCTGCTTTATACAAGCGGTGGCTGGCGAACGGAGCAGCACAGATGATGACGAACCCAGCCAGCACTACAGCTGCCACACCAATGAGCATAAAGATGCTCCAGAAGCCTCTGTAGACTGGACAACAGAATTGTTAGCCAATTGTATATACAGTCATTGGATCACTAAAGAACATAAACTCAATCTATACAAAGAGGCAAATCTAAATAAATAAATAAATATACGCTTACTTATGGCAGAATCATACTCTGTGGCATTGTGGGTCTGATGAGAGATGGGGAATGGGAAGAGGTAGGCATGCATGCACACTTTGGAGTGAGGCTGATTTGCTGGAGAGAGAAAGAATAAATCAATGCAGAAAATAAATGAAAATGCAATCTTACAAGTAAACAAACACAGTTGGCAATTAGAAGACATCACTTACAAATACAATATAATTATGTAGCAAACAACATGTTCACTTGTCGTACAAGAACGATATATGCATCAGATATTGCACAAAAAGAGACACTTCTGTTCTTTACACATTGACACATTTCAGTTCTAACTTTATTGCTTGAAAATATGCAACTTATTTGCTTTGTCAGTTGGAGACAATGACCAAAATCCCTTTGTACTTTGTGACAAGTGTTTCATGGATTGGGATATAACTAAATTTGAGAAGAGAGTGACAAATAGTTATGATTATTCTACTCTTTTTGTCTCGCGTTTTTTATATTCTTTCCTACTCTCCACCATGTGAAATTCCACAGACCCTCACAAGGTCCTTTCAATGCTGGAGGCTGTTTCTGACAATGACCCACCATTCAAAGTATCCATCAGAAAATAGACAACGCACAATCACCTGACAAACGACCAGAATAACATCACATGGCACGGCCTCTAAACAGTCACATGAGAGGGTTTCTACCACTGTGGCGTTATACAAGTTTTAAAGACATAATAGCAGTGAATCAAAAACTGATATTTATTGTGCAGCAGAGTCGTGGTGTTACCGTGTGACTCTGTGGAGGAGAATGGTTTTGAGCACTCACCAAGCATTGGCTTCAGAAGACAGAGAACAGAGCTATTTAAGAGACAATTCTTCCTTTTTGTTTGTATACTAAAAGATTATTTCAATCAGCAGAGCTATAGTTTAAGCTGAATGTTCAGCTCTTAATGGAGAGCCTGGGCCAAAAAACATACTCCGTTTTGTCATCTTGATACTTCATGACTTTTCGTAATTTTATGAGAATTGCTTATGAACATGAACAGTACTTTTTAGGCAGTAACAGTTTGTTCATAAGATTGAAGAACAGGGAGTTAGACCTCTCTGGGGTAGACTGTACAAATGACTTTTTGAAAAAAGACATTTGTTCATGCACAGCCCATATAACTTATAAAACATTATTTGGCAAGCGCAGTTTGTAGCAAAGGGAAGAGTTACCACATCAATACTTTTCTCCCTATTGGGTTTTAATAAGGTCAGAAGAAAAGAAACAAAATATTTAAAGGGAAGAAATTTGTTGATTTTACAATCATTCTCATCCTTTTTAAATATAAAGCAGTGGAAACAATGAGAAGATTGCAAAAAAAAAAACACAATTGGAACAACATCATGTGTCTGTCTCACTTACTGAACCAGAGCTTCCACAGCAAGTTGTCGTCACCCAAGTTGCCCCCGAACGAACACCTCCAGAAAAAACCCTCATGGTATAGAGTGATATCACTAGTGCCCTCCTGCACCACCACATCTCCACGCTGAAAGAAGAAATAAAAGAAAGAATAATGGCTTATTACTAAATATATTCTGACTTCTGCAGAACAGGGTTTGTGTAAGTATGATTATGGATGCACTCCATGTTATCTGTTGATGTAATTAAGGCCTGAGAGCAGTCTCAAGATCATGTGAGGCAGGTGTACAGTGTGTTGCCACAGTGGCACAGAGCAGCTGCTAAGTCAGGTCAAGGGTTGAGCTGAGCAAGCACCTCTAACCAGCATCTATCACGCAGGTTTTGTTTGGTGCTGAGCAAGCGTGCAGGTCAAGGGTGTTCCCACTCAGGAAACACTCATAATTGGTGTTTCTATTTTTGTGCGTAAGCAAAAAAAAGAACACATCCTAAATTTCCGGTTATGTGATCCATAAAATACCTCTCAGAGAAATGAAAGCAGAAGGTGAAGGTTCAAGTTTCATAAAGTCAAGGTTAGGGTGTAAGGGGTGGCAAGATAAATCTGAGGGGTCACAAGACAATTAATGGGATCGGAGAGAATCACAAACATCTTTCTTTTACACAAAATTAAGGTAATTTTTTCTGACTTCCTTCTAATTCCTTTTTTCTTGTGAAATACTGAATAGATTTAACCTTGATGGCCTCAAAAAACATTTGAACGAAATAATTTGAGAAGGGAAAAACACTTTGGTTGACTGATATTAAACCTGTGATGACGGGTCATAGAGAGAGAAGTTGGTTTGTTTTACAGCGACACAAGCCAAAAAAGTTGAGAAGCAGTGCTATATGATGCTAACAATCCTACTAAACTGTCCACTAAAGAATAAAAAACAACTGCATTCTGACTGGATGATGCACTTTTTGACAGCTTATCCTCTCCGTGCTACCACTTTGCTTTTATTGTGATGATATCATGTCTCAATTCCAGTATCAGTGCCCACTATGAAAAACTAGGTATGTTCTCGTCGGTGATATTTGATACAGTATCATACCACTGGGACTACTGGTATTTGTATTTCTATCATAGGGGCACATGGTACAAGCTGTGTCTCAATCACTGCATAGCTGCACACACTACATTAAACAGTGTCTGATTACATGGAGAGGTCCTGCAGGGATGCCTCTCCACCCTGCAGTTTATCTACTGAAAGAATGATTGGAGCAACTGATCACAGTTTCCAAAATAGAAGAAGTGACTTTGATTCTAGTTCAAAGGTCCACCCCGTTAGACGTTATAAGTATTTCATTATGAGGGTATGGAGTGCAACTTCACAAAACACCATTTAAAGTTTAATACTATACAAAATAATAGAATTTCTGGGGTTACAAATATTTTCAACCTAAAAACACATGATAACTAATATTCAACTCAGACATGACAAATGAAATGATATCTTCTGAGCCTCCTTGATCTGCTGCTGTTTGCAGTCCAAAACCTACCTCTATGGTCACATCACCAGGGCCAGCAGATCCGGCAGGGTTTGGTTGGCAACTCTCTGAGGCCAGCAGCCAGTAATCGGTTCCAAACGAGAGGAGGATGAACACAGCTGCCAACGCCCCAAAGAGCCCACCAAAAAACAACGCCACACTAAGCTTCATGGTCCAGTGTTGACCAGCCACTTGGCTACTGGATGCCCACACTCAGTCTGACTTTCCCCTCCAACTACAGTGAGCGCATGTGACAAGCAGAAACAGTCACTCCTCTTGCACTGAGAAAGATGGGTTCCAGTTGGTTTGAGTTGGGTTATTGGATCGTGACTCCTCTCCTGTCCGTCTGTCTGTGTTATGGGAGGACAAGGTTGAGCACATGACTCCTTTGGACCCTGCTGCTGTCTCCAGCAAGCCCAGCCCCCCGCAACCCCTGGGCTATTTTGGGGGCCTTATTGAAGGCGGCTGCTCCTCTTCACTGTGTGGCTGAGTGTGTGAAGCAGTTGGAGAGTGTGAAGGGAGGGGATCAACGCAGAAATAACCGGTGGCAACTGGACACCCACCGTATGCACGGGAATGTCAGAGCAGGGTGAGACTGAAAGGACAGAGGAGGAGCAAAGTATCCCACAACACCCCGCCCAAAGCTTCTGCCCCACCAGGACAACACACACCAGTGTTATTTCCTGTAAATGTGGGTGATGAAAATTACTGAAAATGCACCCTCACCCCCAGTAACACTCCAAGATCACAGAGATAACTGAATGCCACATAAATAGCAGTTTTGTCAAGTTATTTATTTAGTCTTAGTCCTCTTACTTAGTCTCATCAACAAATGTTTTAAGTATAACCTAAAACAGATTTTGTGGTTAGTAACAGTCAGTGTGAGTTGAGGGGAGCTACTGGTTTATTAGCATCTAAGGGGCATATTTAGCAGTGAACCTACATATAGACACTGTCAAATTTACACACTCATGTGACCCAGGCCACCCTCAGCCAGAGGCACTTCGCACACACACATCCACTGCTCTAGTGTGTGTGTGTGGGGGGGGACTTGCCCTCCTTATGGAGACAAAATGCAAGTCCCCTTAACAGAAATCATTCAATTGTAGGGTGAAGACTTGGTTTAAGGTTAGTGAGTAATACTTTCCATCTACCACTCTTAATTTTAATTTTATCTGTTTCTCAGATTGATTGGATTTTTAGCTTTAAAGATACATATATAATGTGCAATATAAAACAGCAGATTTAATCCTGTTGAGTTCTTCATTGAGCATGCAACATAATGGTACTAAACATATGATGTGTGACAAATATGTTTTGTAGTACATGTATTTGGGATAAAATAAACTTTATTAGAGTATAACAAACTGTGCTTATCCCTACAATTCATGGGCCCACAGCTCAAGATTTCATTTTTCAGCATCATTCAAGGTGGTGAATAGAAGATGTTTGAGAGATAAGGATTACTGACTAACTGTTATCAGCTCATGAAGTAACCACCCTTTAAAATAAATCGGATCATAGCTACAGATGCTTATTTTAATTTAGTCTGACTTTATGTTTAGGACTTTTATTAATATCTTATAAGAATGTATTTTATAATTCTAAAGGTTATCATCCTCATACAGACCCAGTTTTAAGTCATTCTAACATAAAGTTGCTTGAGTTTTTCAGTGTGTCAAATGAATCACTTTGTTACAAGTTTTTGTCTAAACTACCTACATTTGTTATTTTAGCACCATTACAACATGGAACATAACAGAACTGAACTAATCATTAGACTGTGTGTATTCTAGAGATAATATCGTTCTAAAATAATAGTAATGTATCATTTCCTGAATCATTGGATCCGCATTGCGATGGGGTGAGTTTTATCAGTATTAATTATAAACTAAAATTGCAGTTTACTGTAGTTCTAACTGTATACCATTTCATCATCCAGTAAATACTCAACTACTGTGTGTTGTTGTAAACACTGTAAACTAGAGTAGTTGTGGCAGTGATTGTACTACTGTTTAAATGCTGTATAAATTACAGGAAAATACTGCAATTACCTATATGGTAATGAGGGTTTTTATACTGTAAGCCTAAATGTGTTACTGTACTTTTGCTGTAAAGCAGAGATATAGTCTTTGGCAGCACTTAGGCCAGTAAGTTACAGTAAAACTCTAAATTCTTTGCAGTGTGCTGTTTATAATGTTTTGGATGCCCCGGTTTGTCCAGCAGGTGGTGTAAAAGTAACTGTAATCTCAGTCAGTTTAAATGTTACAGCTGAAAACAAAATAAGAAGACCTTGGGAAAATTTTCATTTTATTAGTCTATGAAAAATCAGAATGTGAACTATATGAGTTGAGTGACTTTTATAATAGTGATTAGTTAATTAAAGACAACAATTTGTTTATAACAATTAATCAGCAATAGTAGACTATACGATCTCAGGTATAAGAGAATAAGAGTGCTGATAACATATTCAACACTATATATAGGCCTACAAATATTTATAGAACAAAATAGAATTATAAATAAACACAACTAAAATAAAAGTCAAATAATAAAAAGATGGTCACAGAGGACGATAATTATTTGATCTGGTATATAATAAGTTAAAATAATGTTTTAAAGCCAAAAATAAAAAAAATTAAAATCTGTTTATGAATAAGAATTTCCCGATTTGTTCAGTGACGTCAGCGGACGATACCAACTGTCAGAGCAGTCGCGGTGGAGTCAGACCAAACAACACGGCAGTTTGAGAAATCAACCATGACTCGAACAGACAGCTTCATCGCAGGGCGTATTGTTTACGCTTGTCTTTAAAATCCGCCACCCTTTACACATACCACTTTTGTGCAGACGGTTAAAACCGAGCAGTTTATCTCCACCCCCCCTGCCCGTGAGACCTCCGCCGGGACAGAGACGTTTTTCTGTTCAATAATATACAGTCAAGCGGATGAGCGCTTCCGCTTTGGCTGCAGCCGTCCTGTCACAGCGGCAGTATGAACAACAAGAAATGTAGCACTTTATTTCAGAAACCAAGAGGACGGACGACGATTATACAATGTATCTGTGTGGTGGGCTTCATGGTGAGTAGCTAACTGAGATGGTTTCATGACTGAGTGAACTGTTGTGTTGCTGTCATAACTCAAAGGTAGGGTGTAAAAAAAAATACATTTCGCAATTCATAAATTAGAGATTTGCTTCATTTTCAAACTATACAAAAAAATGACAAAGATATCTTCAGAGCGTTTGCAGGTGATTTCAAATTAAAATGTAATACTTTATATTTTACCACGCAGGTCCTAAAAGTGTTTAAACTCTATTAAATTTAAAGGCATGAGGGTTTACCATAACCATAACATTTTTTCTGATTTTATTCTATCTTTTCTTTGAATTTGATAATGTCTTCAGCAGCAAAAGTTGTATTGTAGCCTATTTCCAGCCATATTCCCTTTACCCTAAATCTTACCCTTGCACTGACCCCTAAAACACTAATCTGTCATACTTACATGCACAGAGATATTACACTTTAAAGCATGGTTTGTAAAACGTTATAAACATTTTTTGATCGTAAAAATTAAAGACATTATGTATTATACAGTATAATTTAATATATTTAAAGGCCAGTATAAACACAGCATAGAGGATCACAGGCACACATTGTACTGGAAATAGTTTTCTTCTTAGAGATAGCTCATAAGTATCTGCAAGTAGCCTACATCAAAAAGACTTTCTGGCAACTCAAAAATAAAAACAGATTAATGTTAGCTATACATACAAATACATTTGGGTATTTTTAAAATATGTCTCGCTAAATTAATCATTTGTGTAGCTACTAACGGAGATGTTTCAGAACAGCAGGTTGTTTTGACACCTCTGAGTGTATCGAGGGTCGCCTCTTCAAAGCATCACTGTCAGTAAATATGTTGCAAGGTGGACTGGTGCTTCCTTGAATTTAAGGACATGTTATATCATAGTTAATATACAAGCACGTCTATGTAATTGTAAAGATGATGAGAATCCAAATATCCATGTTGTTTTAAGAGCTGATCTGCAGTCCTACTTCAGAGAACTACCTTAACATTTCTGTCTGCAAAGCTGAAATGATCATCTAATTAAAGGTGACTAAAAGAATCCAGGCAGCTCAGGTTTTTGGCACAGGGAGCTGCTGGGGACAGTAATGCTTCTGAGAGTTAAGCAATTAGTGTAATGCGTATGTTAGAACACTGTATGAATTGCTGTGTGACTTCAATCAAAAGTTTGGCAAGAGCTGCTCTGTTTTCAGCTATGCAGATAAACAGGATGAGTGACGACATTCTGCGGCTGCTGCAACTATCCCTAAACTCTCTGTGTTGAACATTGGACACTGGCTTTACATGATCTGTTTGACTGATGTGTTTTCTTCTGTTCAGAGGTTTCTGGTGTGATAAAGTCCTGGGCTCATTCCTGCTCCTCCTTCTTTCTGTGTTCCTCTTTAGGACTTGTTTGGGGTGAGCATGATCATCCCGCTTCTGAGCCATCATGTGAAAGCTCTTGGAGCAAGTCCCACTGTGGCTGGTATTGTAGGTAAGTTGTGTCCAGTGCACCAAGTGATCTATTTAAGTTACATGATAGCAGATGTACTCTAGGTCCTTAGAGTGCATGCATAATTAGGCAGCAAGCTGACAAGCTCTGAAAAGTCTCATAACCAAATGACTAATGAATAATGATCTGCTTGCCAGACTTAACACGGACAGAGAGGCAAATAATCTAAAGTTTTATAAAGTTTTTAGTTTTTTGAAGAGAATAATTATCATGAGGACACATAACTGCTAACAAAACATTTGCAATAACAAAGCACCACACATTATCATAATGTTTCCAACAGTTAATATTAGTGCTGAAACGATAAGTTCATGAATCAATTAGTCAACCAAATACAGAAACTCTGCAAGTTGCACAGAACAAAACTAAGTTGCAGTGTGTTGAGCTCTCAGGGCCACCGTAGGTTTGGTCTGTTGGTTGAACCAAACAAGCAATTTGAGTATGTTAACTTGGGCTCTAGGAAATTGTGATTTGCATTTTGTACCATTTTACCATTTTGTCATTTTACAAAGTAAATGATTAATAAATTAGTAGGGAAACAAAATAAACTGCAATAATGTCCCATTGTCCTGTTCTGTTATTGTAGTTTTTCTTATTGCACATCACTTGGATGATGTCGAGCTTTGACAGTTAAGTCTTAACAGTATGTCAGCGTCTGTTTGAAACACTCAGCATCATCTCAGCCTGATCACATTAGGCTCAGTCGATCTGAACACACATGGTGTCTGCTCTGTGCTTTATATTACAAATATGAATTAAAACAAATTTGAAACTGTTGCAGGAGCTACATATGGGATCTTACAGCTCTTCTCAAGCACAATAGTTGTAAGTATTGACTTTGTTTCTCTCTGAAAAAACCTGGAACTTCGTCTCTGTCTCTAACCTCTATTCATACTGTCCTGCTCAACAAGGCATGCTCACAGTTAGTGGCCAAAATGGTTGCATTCCATGTCAAATCTGGTATTTCATGAAAACAATAAACACTGGCTGTTTTAGGTTGGTTGTGGTCGCACAATACACCCAGTCTCTGCATATTCACACACACAAGCTACTCCTAGTTAGCTGCAGACACATAAATATGACTTTTTTTACACAGAAATACATTTTTTACCCTGTGACACCCCTGAGTTGACACTGAGGAGATGTTTTGTCAGTGAACTAACCTATGTATGGTATGATGAAAAATCAAAGCCCTGATGATTAAAACCATGTCCAAACTGAGAAATTACTGCACAGTACTCTACAATAAGCATGGCATCTGACAACATTCTCAGCTTTCCTGCAGCCCACAGCTCCTGAAATTGGCTTAATTCTCAGGGGTCATGCGACAAATTAAACAGATAAGGAGTCAACTGTTGGTTCCCGCGTGCAGACGGGTTGAATCCTGATAAACATAGGGATACGTGAACAGCTGGGTCTCTATGATAATCCCACCAGGCTACATCTAGAACACAGCAAACTCAATTGGTCTTAATTACATTATTTGATCAGATGGTGTGTGTATGTGTGTGTGTGTGTGTGTGTGACAGAGAGAGAGAAGAGACAGGGTGAGGATCTAATAAAGGCTTGTATAACGGCCTGGGTTGCTTGGTTGAGAGGAAACAGAGTTGTGGAATTTCTGCTTCATTATCTCAGTATCTCCATACACAAGATACTTTTCTCTGTTCGTCTCCATTTGTTGTGATTTGTCATTAATCCCAGATCAGTGAATTAGAATTGAAATTTAGGCCTCAACTCAACCTGTCCAGATGTTTCATAGGACTGTACAAATATCCATAATCTCTCTTCTGAATATCTTTTTTTCTGTGTGTGGTTGTGTGTCATTTCCTGTGTGTGATTGGCAGGGCAGCTGGAGTGATGTGGTGGGGCGGCGGTACTCTCTGCTTACTTGTCTGCTGCTGAGTGCTCTAGGCTACGGCCTGCTCGGGATGTCCACCAGCATCGCTTTGTTTGTCCTCGCACGGATACCTGTCGGTAAGACCCAAACTGTAGGCTTTTTTAACGGAAGACACTTTGACATGTCACAGTAGGGAAATCACAGGCATGAATGATGGTTGAATTCCATTCAGCTGCTTCAGTTTCAGGGTCCTTGTATCGTGCATGCTGGCTCACTGTCACAAATGTGGCTTTACTGAGACACTTGAATAGAAGAGAGCCATCGTTAATGTTATTAGTGACAAGTGGGCTTTTCCTACTTTGACAAGTCAAAATGTCTGCTGTGACAAACACCTACTGATGTCAACTGATCTGTATTTTCATAATATTTAAAAATGTTCATCACATATTGCTTAACAGCTTGTGCAGCATAAACCCAGTGCCTTTATTTTGCAGTAGATCCAAACCAGAAAATTTACCCCATGAACTTAAAAAAGACTTTAAATTTCTCCTTCTCCTCACTTCTCCTGGTTAAATAAAGTTATATAATATGGTGGTAAATAGCTACCTGCTTAATTTTCCCTTTGGGGTTAACTTCTCATTCAAAAAAACCCCACCAACGTTACAGACAGGTCCTCTGTTTTTTTGCTCTTGGGTAAAATGTAATTATGACTATGACAAAACCACCACCTTTATCTTAAAGCCAAGATCATTCAGCTTCTTATTCTCACTGTGCATTGACTGTTTTCTGTCTCAGGGCTGTTCAAGCACTCCCTGTCCATCTGCAGAGCCCTGCTGTCAGACCTAGTGTCAGACTCAGAGCGCCCTCTGGTGATGGGACACTTCAATGCAGCCTCCAGTGTTGGCTTCATCCTGGGTCCTGTGGTGGGTGGCTACCTCACGGAGCATGAAGGCGGCTTTTATACCTCCTGCTTTACCTGTGCAGGCATCTTCCTTATTAATGCTGGTGGGTAGAAAATGGAGAGAAATAACTGATTTAATAGAGCCTATATTTTATTTATCTAACATTATGTGTTTATCACTCTAGGACTGGTATGGATGCTACCATGGAGCGAGACACTAATTCACCGTAATGACACTAACTCCAGCAACAACACAAGTAAAGGTTGTCATGACAACAACTGCAGTAAGTCAGCTCACAATGGCTGTCATGCAAATAGTCACCACCCAGTGTTGGCAGCAGAGACGAACTCAGGCTCCAGAGCTACAGGGAAGCACAGAGGTGGTCTCAGGTGGAGGGACGTGTCTCTGCTCCAGCCTGCCTGGAGACAGCTGTCCTCAGTGTGCTCCAAGATCCACATGGTGGCCTCCTCTGACATGTGGGACCTCTTCCTGGTGCGTCTTCTGATGGCCATGGCTATCATGCTTTACTACAGTAACTTCTCTCTGGCAATGGAGGAGCGGTTCTCACTTAAACCAAAGGTGACAGGTTATCTGATTAGCTATAGCAGCACCTTAGGGGCCCTGGCTGGGTTCCTGGTGGGGCCAGTCACCCAGCTGTATGGGAACAACATGGCTACTCTGCTGCTTCACTCCTCAGTTCTCACCTGTTCGCTAATTTTACTGTACGCTGCTGCACCTAGTGTGTGGCAGGTGCTGCTCACTTCTACCTTCTTTGCCATTTCCACCAGTATTGGACGGACATGTATCACAGACCTGGAGCTGCAGAGAGGAGGGGTCCAGGCCAGTGGGACTTTGATCGGAGCCGGGCAGTCAGTTACAGCCGTTGGTAGAGTTCTGGCTCCTCTCCTCTCTGGTCTGGCCCAGGAGTTTAGCCCTTGTGGTCCCCCAAGTCTGGGAGTGTTTCTAGCTCTTGCAGCTGTAGGTTTACTGCTCATCAGGATCCCAGAGTGGGACGGGAGAGGGATGACAAAAATAGCCAAACTCAGAAACTGAAATGATGAAAATCACTGCAAATCTATCATATAGAGAAGTGCTCTTATTTGTAGGAGGCTAGCTGTGAAGATGAACAGCAGACTCATAGTGGGAACGATGTTTCCTGCTCAAATGCCTCTGCCAAACATATCTGTACAGGTATATGTGATGACATCACAGGATCAAAATGGCTTGTCACCACCAGCACTGCAATCCTCCTCTGAGGAAGAGTAACTTCAAACCTCATTGAGTTGAAGTCAGGGCTGAGAAGTTTCATCTGCTTCCGTCTATGCTAAAGTTTGATCAGACAGAAACATATGGGCCTCGTGTTGGCACCGACCACTTGGGACAGCTTGATTGGAAACAATGCTCACTTTTATTTTTAATGTCATTCTCTAACCACTACTTTGTCCAAACTCCCCAGAGTTACTGTCTGCCTGCTGATGATATACTACAAGTTAAAATAACTTCTACTCCTTCACCAAAATACAAGGTGATCCTCCTTTCATATTCCAGGCAGTAATGCTTCAAATATTCTAAAATGAGCTGAACCTATAGTTGCTGTGGGGAAAATCGGGCTGCCTGACAGTCCCAAGGTAGATTACACTGTTGTACTATAGAAGTAGCCAAGTTGGCCATAATTAGTTTTACCATTTTACCTCAATGCCAGTAGTTTATCCTAATGCACTGCATCAGAAATGGTTCCCACAGTGGTATATGAGCAAATGTTTGCTCTAGTTTCTGACTCTTGAATTTTACAGTTTGTTAATTTATCTTAGGATATGTTTAAATAGAAATTTAAAGAAATATTTATTTTTTTTGTTTAAAGTTAAGTTTCAGCTGTATACTGAGCACCACTGTACATGCCAGATTCATGCCAAAAAGTCACAAGGAATAAACATTTTATATGCAAGTCTATGGTGTTTTGAGTTGTATGTACATACTTCCCATCTTCTCTTCCTCTATGGTGCTTTCAGTGTCATATTTATAAACTTACATTGTATTCATGGTTTAATCAAGAATGCTTGATAACAACTTTCAATAACATAGAACATTTTAAAAGAAAATATAATGAAGTGGGCCCAGATTTGTGAGGTCCATCAGTTTAACAGACATACAAAAGGCCTCCAGTTAGTCCCAAGAGTACTTTGTACTGGACAGCAATAGTTCCTCATGTTAAACTAATATGGCTTATATACTGTACAAAACTTGTATCTTCAATCATACTGTACAACTGTCACAAACAATAGGCAATAAAATACAAACAAGTATAATATTTACATGTAAGGACTAAGAAATAATTACTAAAAACAGTTTAAATTACTTTATCTTTAAACAATTTTTAAAAAATCCTATGGAATTTAAAAGTATTTAAATTACATTAATGTGAATGGTTGGACTCACTGTTGACAGTTCATATACAGTTACTTCGCTATAGTGCACTGTGCTTCTGATGTAGTTGACACCTCTGACTTCATTTTGGAAGGTGGTTCATCTCTAATAAGAAATCAGTGAACCTCCAGTGTTCATTTACATGGCCTTTTTGTGGTATGAATACACAGTTATATGTAGAGACCCCGGAGCTGCTTGAGAACCTGAGACTCAGTCTGTGGCAGTCTAGCTGCTCTTGAAAGCCCAGGGACACTTTTACATCTTCGGGTTCCACTGAGGCTGCCTGAGCAGAGGGTTTCGTGTTGCGTTGTCTCTGGGTTCAGCAGCCCAGGTTGGAGATGGAGACCAACGCTGCTGCTGCTGCTGCTGCTGCTGCTGCTCCTCTTCCTCCTCTGCTGCTTCATGATGCCCATTTCTAAAGTTAACAGCTGAGCCGCTGTCATTATCAACAGAGGAGTGGAAGTGACGACGAGGACCAGGAATGCAGGAATCACTGGAGGAGGAGTTTGTTCTGGACATGCCACGCCCCGTCCTGCCTCTCTCCTCCCCTGTGCTTTTATCCAGCATGTCAACAGAGGGCGCCTCTTGTAGGGTGTCCAACATGTGTGGAGGCATCATGGCTCTGGAGGAGAAGCGCGCGGGCTGGCCAATCCGAGAGCGTCTGGATGAGTAGGCCACCTTTGACATTGATTCCTGATCATCTGGGACAGATGAAGAGAATGGTAAAATTGTAAACAAAATGCCATCATATACATTATATTTTATACAATTGCATGTAAATACCAGAAAGGTCGTTGATGTATGAGGAAATGAATGAGCTTTATCCGTTAAACACTGACAATGTTAACATGATGTTTAGCAACTAGAATGTTTATCATGTTCACCATCTTGCATGTTAGCATGCTAACATTAGCTAATTAGCACTATAGCTGATGGTGAATGGAATGTCGTTAGTTTTGCTTGTATTTGGTCATAAACCAAAGTATTGGACAAATAGAACTCCTCTAATAGCACTAGAGGTGTAGTCAGGGGATCACAAAAGTTATTAAAATTCATCTTGACATGAATACCTGTCGTAAATTTCATAATCAATCTAATAGTTGTTTAGACATTTCAATATTAAACACCAATGTCAGCCTCATGGTGGCACAAGAGGTAAAGTCAGTAGGCTTCATCCTATGAGGACCATGAATATTTGTACAAAATTTCATGGCAATCCATCCAATAGTATGTCAATAGTATATTAGATATGTCAGTCTTGACAGTGGTGGATCGACCGACTAACTAATTGCCATCCCAAGAGCCACACTGCTAGCATGGCTAACAAAAGTCAAGTCTTGGGTTGGAATATTTCACTCAGTGTAAACATCATATACTGTTGCTTCAATGAAAAGCTAGAACAAGCTGATACACAAATAAACACCTGAGCAAGTTCCATTTGCTGAAAAGGCTCTGGAAAAAAAAACTAACAATGAGCCTTGCATTTTCCAACCTTAAATCTCTTTAAAAGGCAAATAAAAGGGTAAAACTGGGTATTAAGGGGTTAAAAGTAGTTTTAGAAGCTTACCTGTATAGCTCAGCCTCCCAAGAGGAAATTTTGAGTCCAGACTTTTCCCAGCAGGAAGAGAGAAGTACTTGTGAGATTTCGGCGCCACCTGAGAATAACATGGGAATAAAACAGCAGAATGATAAGTGGAGAGGAAGAATGTTAAGTGAGAAAAAGGAGAATGATAAACAAGGGATGGGATTAAGAAAGTGAACCTCATTTTTAATTTGGGATGCTTTCATCTGTAGCCAAGCGATAATTAACCTGCTTTTCACAAGGTTCAATTCTGCTCTCACTTACCTAGGCTGAGAACATAGTGTGTGTAGCAAGATTCATGCAATATCTCAAGTCAATACCAGACAGAGTTTTCCTGCTTACCGATGACTGAAAGCTGCCAGGTCGGAGGCTGCGGCGGATGCTGGTGTGGCGTCTTATCAATATCTCTTTGGTGCGGCTGTCGTTGGGCAGGGCATGCTTATTTGTGTATGCCACAGTCTGGTTAAAGAAAACACAAGATACAAGATACAACATTACAAACACAACATCACACAGCAGATTTAGACCATTAGTGGACACTTCCAGCTCACAGAATGCTCACAGCAAAAAATTGCTCTTATCTATTTTGCAAAAGGTCAATATGGTCAGACATATCAGACTGTTAAATGCAACAAATGTGATATGAGTTTAAGAAGGGCACACAAGACCAGTGTACCAAATGAACAGCTCAGGACGTCAAAAAAAAGCTCATGTTCAAACAAATACCACCACAGACGGAAAGTGACGCAGGGTTTGTGTGAGAGACAGAACTGTAAATAAGTGAAGAACAGAGGGGTGAGAGACTTGAAAAGAGGGGCTATTAAGATCAGACAATTTGTCTAGCCAGGAACAAAAGCATATGCTCCCTATTTGTCTACAGATCAAAGCGTCTCTGTGAGCTTTCTAAAATGGTGATGTCATGCCACTAATGGAAAAGTACTGCCGACCACAGTCTGGTGCTATGCAAAACAGCACTGAGTTTCAGTGCTTGGAGTAATCACATCATTGTGTGTGAGTAAGGCGTCACAGAAAATCTATGTTTCCAGTTTACTAGGAAAGTAGAATGAAAATGACCTCTGTTCACTTTTGCTGATTGAAGACAAATATGTCTAACAAACAGAGATCATAGGATTTTAGGTAAAAGAATATGATGCTGTGCTCTTGTCTTTTCAAGCTTCTACTGCCATTTCATGTAAAAAACAAAAACAAAGGGGATATCACAATTACTGTATTATGTAGAAGTTGGGAAATTTTCAGCTATGTAGAGGAGCACATGTTAGACTGGGCTGCTGTTGTTGATCCGTGTAGGCAAGACAAACAAGTAATTCAAATTTCACACTACTGTATCTACTGTAAGCAGCTGGAAGTTAACTACAACAGCAGCGAAATGCAAATGCATGAAGACTTGTTTTAGCTTTCTGCCTTTACTCAATCACCCAGTGCCTATGGGAGAAAGTGGTTATAATTCTTATGTTGTTTGTCTGTTTGCTGTAGTGGTAACTGCTGCATCAGTGGTGGAAGAGGTAGTAAGATCCTTTTAAGAGATTGCGAGATTATTTAATATCTCACCCGTTGCCTAATCTTGTACATGTTCTTGGACAGGATGTCGTGCATGTTCTTCAGGTCAGCAGCCAGGAACTTCTTAGGTTTAGCAGAGTTTTTCTTATCCTCACTAAAAGACAGAAACACAGTTATTAAGAGAAAACTAATTATTTTCTCTATGCCTTTGATCTGAACAGACAATAAGGAGGTGGTGTGATAGAGAAATAGAGAGACATAATGAAGGTTTCATACTTGAGAGAGACAATGGACGGAGCAGCACTGATGTCTCCAGACACCGTGTCCAGGATCTCCATGGCGTTCTGCAGTTCTAGCTTCTTATACAGCGCCACAATACTGGACTCGGCCCGATTGTCTCGGATCAGGATCCTCCGCAGGATTAGATTGTTGAACTTCATAAACCTGACATGGAGAGAAAAGACGTTACATTGATTAGGGTAGAGATGTGAAGACTCTGTACTTCAGCAAATTGGATTTGAATTGACACAATAATCATGCGGTTTGAAACAATGATGGTTAAAGAATAAGGTTGGTGTTATTCTATATTTTTCTTATTATCAACAAATCCTCTGAAAAGATTAAAACCCATTCGTAATGAAGGAACATGTCACCCAGTGCAATGGTGTAGCTCACTGATGTGTTTTTAATAGTTCTTGGACAACAATGGAGCTCTGTTATACAGAGGAATAAACTATATCAGGCTTTGGCTACACAAACAATACTAGTTAGTAGGATACATTCATTGTTGGTTTTTGTCTTTTCATGAGATTTGCTGACAATAAGATATAGAATATCACCAGGCGTATTCTTTAAAGTGCTAACCCTCAACTTTAGTTTGAGAGTTGCATACTCTTCAGATGAAGAGCGTAAGAATTGTAGCCCTTTTTAATACGTAGACCACCAATTCTAGAGGACAGAAAGTACCTGGACAAGTTAAAAGTCATTATATATTCAATATCTGGTCGCAAACAGATTTGTTCAAGTGCAATTTTTGCACCTGAACATCCTCCTAACTTTATTTGTGGCTATTTTTGTCTCGTTTACACGGTATAGTTATTATTTATGTTGGTGCACGTCATATTTATCACCTTTTATTTTTTCATGTTTCATTTTGTGTATAGTAGAAGAATATATTGTATTCTAGTTTTTAAAAGTTACTTGTCTAGACAGTGTGCAGGTTCTTGTAATTTTGCTGCTGTGACACTTCAATTTCCCTACATAGGATACATTAATTTTATTTTCAAATGTCTAGCAGTTAGTGAGTAGACACTTGGTATCTTCCCTGCGAATGCTCCGTCAGGTCTGTACTGCAGCCATCTGCACTTCCATCTTGTTTCAGAGACTTTTTGCATTCAGTTTGGTCTTCAGCAATGAAACACATGATCAGTGGGATTGCCACATGACTGACCCGATCAATCAAGAACATTCTACTGTTTGGTTATTTGTAAGTTTTAGGATCAATGTCCTGCTGAATTGTCCTAAAATTGAGGGACTGTGTATAAAGTCAGTTAACCCCACAGTCATGGTTCCATTGTAAATGCAATGTGCAGGAGTACAAAGCCAAAACAAACATTTCGCTGCCCCTTTCTGACTGCTCTTTGTTACAGTCAAGGTCACAGCATGTTTTGACCATGGTAAATCAAACTTAAAATCTGCATCCTGGGACTCGAGGAACTCGTCTCACGAGACAAGCATGAACTGTGTGTCAACAAAGCCATGAGGAAGAGAAGGCTTAGGATGAAGAAGGGAGAAGTGAAAGCAGTGGAGATTAAAGGAGGAAAGTGTGTGCACTCCCAAATAAAATGTTAAAATAAATATATAAATAAAAATGTACAATGTGTATAAGCTTTGTATGTGAACATACAATGTTCAAAGTATTCTATCTGCTCAAAGTGTTTATATCACACGTGATTGTTGACACTGTAATTCAGATTTCATTACTGTATATGTTTTGTGTATGTATATTTTGTACTGCAATACACAATATGTACTATATACTGTATTTCAATACCATAATGCTATATGGTACTAAACGTGTATACAGTATATGAAGCATACAGTATATCCTATGCAACATTGCATTGTTGTACAAAAATTGTGGAGTGTTGAGGAAGCTGCTTTGAAGAAGTATCATTGCTTCTTATCAAAAATATAAAATGTAAAGAATATAACAAAGAAAAATATAGATTTGTTGACATGAGTTACTTACTATGAAGGAAACACTGACTGACTGTATAATATATCACTGGGTTTATGACATACTGTAGGTTTATAGCAACTGTAATTCATTTGAAATGAATGAAATTTGAAAGTAAATAAAAACAATGGCAAAATTAATATTATTTCAAAGTTATAAATTACAGCATTGTACAAAGTTAATAGCTAAACGAGTAGAAAAACAAATAGTATTCTATGAAAAACAGTCATTAGCCGCAGCAGGTAACGATGCACCAAAACACAAAACTACTAGAATACTGTTGTAATATATTGCATGAATCAAGCATGAATGAAGCAGTCTTACACCATTGGTGGCATATGTACCTGGTGTGAGCATAAAAGATTCAAAAGAGGCTATGAGGAACTAAGTAAAACATTTCAGAGCTTTAGAAAAGAAAAACATCAGTGTCACTGCTGATGGCAGTAGGTGAGTCTGATTAGCTGTCAGCATTCCCACACAGTCCCAGAGTGAACAATAGTATTGTCAAACAAAACCAGTTTCACTGCAGATTCTTTCTCTTTAAACTTAATGATATGAAGCAGTTAAGCAGTGAGTAGTTTAAGATCAAGTGAGTAATGTGTACTCACTTGAGGTTACTCATGACTGTACATCAGCAACATGTGGTAACTAAAAGCTTTTTGTTGAGCAGAATGAGCAGACAGGAGGAGACAGAACTTTCTTACTTGTCCTTCCAGTAGAAGTGGCTCCACTGTCCACAAAGGTCCTCTATGCCAGCTATGGTGTGCTCCATGAGCTGAGAGCAAAGTGAGACCTGTTAACACTCTGTGCAAAAACATACTGTCCACCACATTTATAACAATCACAATCTGTGGCATACCCTGCAGTGAATCTCTACATTGATGGTGTCAAGATTGCGGTTGGTTCTGCGAACATTGATGTACTCAATCAAAGGTCGAATACTGATGCCCTGTGGAGAAGAGAAAGAAAGATCGCAAATTCAGCAGAACCCAGAAAAACAGACTTTTAAAATCCCAACTGACTGGCAAAAGATTGGGCATCATGCTTGTAATGATCAACCTTCACAGATTGGAGTGGTAGACACAATAGACAAACTTTACCGATTCAAGTTGTAAAGATTAAACTTTTACGTTTCACTTCACTTTAATGGAATTTGTTTTCGGTTCACAGTGTTAGCAGCACAACATACAGGCAGCTATTACATATCACAGAATAAATAATAATCGTAGAAAAGGTTTCAGTCGTAGTCATCTGGACACTGTTTTCAGAATTGAGAATGACTTCTCAATTGAGAATGACTTCCGAAAAAAGAATTCTGAAAACAGTGTCCAGATGACTACGACTGAAACCTTTTCTACGATAGAACACTCCTGGACGAATGAGGGACTACACCGTCTTAATAAATAATAATCACAACATTCCTAGGTGGACAATGAAGAGCTGCATGGTGCAAGATGAAAGGATTAAAAATTATGAGGCAGAATTCAGAATCCTTATTGCAGCTCCAAAAAGCTGTTTCACGTCATTGTAACAACTCAGACTACTTTGACAATGAGTTGAAATCCAAGATCATTATATCCTAAACCCGCACAATTTACTAGATAATAAAATCAGTTCTCATCTGGACTTTAAATCACAGGCCACCAGTCTGATTTGCAGCAAACAACTGTGTCAAATGTTTTGAATACAACTACACAGACACACTCTTACCTGAAGAAAGACAGTGAAGAGGATGATAGCAATGGTAGCAGTGACGAAGAGCTGTTTGCGGATGATGTTTTCAGGAAGAGTGAAGACCAAAGCGAATGAAACTGCACCTCGCAGGCCACCGTAGGCCAGACCAAATTGATCTTTCAAGTTAAATGGGATGGTCCGGAAAGGGTTAATGATCTGAGTCAGCACCAAGACACCTGGGAGGGAAGAGCAGATTTCATGATGTTATTTTTTCAGAAGTTGTGTTGTTAGCAAGTTTAAAGCTGCACTAAATAATATTTTTATACTAACAATGAATCAAGTGACTGTGTTTAATGTGAAAGGGGTCGCTTGTAGCGATGGACCCACAGAGAATTATCACCTGACTCTGCAGTTCCCCTCAGCTCTACCAAGCTTTGTAGCGTCTTTCAGCTCACCGTTTTCATTTTATGACCCACAACTTTACTGTTTTGGTTCACTCTCATCATCCTTGTTTCCAGCCGCAGCACAGCGGGGAGCAGTTTTTAGAAAAAAAGCTCTGATAAACTCACTGTACCCCCTGCTGCCCAGCACTGAATGGCAGACAGACAAAGTTAGCAACTAGCTGTTGAACATAGTGGAGCATTTAGCTGCAAAATTTAACCATGTTTGGCCAATATTTCCCTCAGGAGTTGGTGGAGACCAAAACCGAGCTAGAAGGTGTGGGCTAAACTTGTCGGCTACCTTCACCATTAACAACTTTATCTCAGCGTTGTGTTTACAGTTTGTTCCGCTCCCCCAAGTGGTAAAAACAAAACAATTAATTCAGCTTTAAAGAGTAACAGAGTAACTGAAGACCGGACTGAAAAACAGTGATTTGCTGCAATCCCTGATTCAAAGTTTCAGGCCTGTGCTCTGTTGCACCTGTAACCACACCCAACAGTGTCATGGGGTCCTGGAGTAAACTTGTACATCACTGCAGCAAGGTGAGAAGTTAAACCACTGGAGATCAGCAAAAACAAGATTTTTAAGCAAGTGTGTTACTGCGACTAACTGTTGATCAGTGGAACAGTGTGAAACCATTGAAAGGATGTGAATCACACCGCTCATGTGTTAGTGTGTGCATCCTCGAGTGCAATGCACAACACAAAAAAAACTTGGATCCACTTGTAAAAACATTGCTTCATAGCACTACTAGTGGTCAAAAACTCCAAAGGGCACCTTTAATCCTACAAGACCAACAGATGCCAAGTCAAACAAAACCTGACCTCTAACATGACACAGATACCCCCTGCCCTCTCCTTACCCAGACCTCTCCATACAAAAGCAAACAGCAATGTGAACAGGATGTAGCCCCAGTTCCACTCGTGTTCTGTTGTTATGGTGACGACCCCAAGGAAGAAGAAGATGAGGGTCTCAGAGATGGAGCCAAGCATCTTGACCACATGGCGGATGGTTGTGCAGGAACGCTGGGAAACATTTTCCTCCACGTAGTACTTCATGGTGAGGGCACAGGTCACAATGCTGCAGAAAAACATAAAACACAGCTGTGTTTTGATGTGTTTTTGCAGCGTTGAAACTGTTATTCAAATATTTGGACCTGGAAAAATGTTAAAATCTACTCACGCCATTATTGATGAGATTGTGAAGAGCTCGGCCACCAGATAGGCCAGGTAGCTGTACATGAATATGAAGAGTGGCTCGATTTCTCGGACCTTGGAGGTGAATCTTGTGGTGAAGGCGGCCACAAAGCCAAACAGGATGCCGAAGCCCATCCCACCGAGCCCGACCACGAAGAACCTTGCCACCCCCAGGAACACATCCACTGACTCCACAACCGGCATCTCCGCCACAAAGGTGAACATGTTGTACAACACCTGAAAACATGTCACACGCATGCAGACACACAGTCTTTTATGTGCAGCTTTGCATGCATGTATGTGACAGGTCATGGGTGGTGTCAGGGGCTGCAGCCTCTAATGACACAGTTGCAGATAACAGTGATTTATTGAAATATTTACTCTGCACTGTTTGCAATTTGATAATCTCATTTCACCAAGCAATGCTGAATGACTCACGGGAAAGGAGCATTTGCCAGAGCAACCGGCTTTGTTCCTTTTCTTCCTGTTCTGCCTATACCTCTGACAATGAACGAGGGCAACTTCAATCTTACTGTTGTTTTCATGTTTTCATGTTTCCATGTGGCTGGTTAAAGTCTGCTGTTTGACTGCACAAAACCATTCAAAGTAAGTTTTCAGAGAAAGCAAGAAATTTGCATATATTGGAAATTATGTGAAAGGCAAGGACAGGATACCATACACGGAACAACAGTAAGGCAGCAACAGTTCCCTGTTTTAAATTTGGATATTGAGGATACAGATGATAATCTGCACTCTCAGTTAAGGGCGGAGCTAGGAACTTTTAATAAAAGAATCCTACTGGAGTTTTTGTGGCTCCTCTCCACCATCTGGGCCCCTACAACTGACACCACCTAACTGTTTACTGCAGTGCTCTTCGGAAGTATTTGTACATTTGGCAAATTTTTACTTTGTTTGATGGGTGCTATTCTGCAACACAAAGCTCTCTGTACAGACAACGACTGGGCTTTCCCAGTTTCCTGGGTAAATGTTTGTCTTCACTTTCTGCATCAGCTCGGCTACTACGTACTAAACAAAAAGGTCACCACACCAAAGCTATAAGCAGGTTAATGTAGGTGGGTGGGTGTGTTTTGAGCACAGTGAGAAGAGGGCAAGGGGGAAATCAAGTTTCAGACAATGATATGTGTGTGTGTGTCTGTCCTCAGTTGACAGTGACCTCAGAAACTGGTTTGGCAGCATCTGAGTGAACAAGCTCCCAAAGATACACGGCTCTGGTCTGTGCACACATGTGTTTCATGTCTCCAACAATATTCCCTCACTTCCATTTTTGAGAAATGTATCTGTTCAGCAATCTTGCCAGTGCACAGACACTTCCCTCCCACACATTATGTTCTCACACATGCACACTAACCCAGAAAAGAGAGTGAACAAATCTGGCGAAACCTGAGCTGAGCCTTTAGAGAAAGAATAGAAAAGCTTCAGACAACATAATATAAATAGCAGTCTTGAAATTAAGGGTCCAAACTGGTTCTTAAAGAGTACGTGGGGTTACAATAGTCTCTATAAAGAACTATATGTGTGTCATTCTGATGTGTGTCATTCTGATGTGTAGAGTTAAATACCAACTGATTTTAAAATTTTTATTTTTATTTTGTTGGACTGTGCTGCTAGATTACAATTTGTACCCACACCAGTTGCAGCACTTTCCCAATTAACTTTTATTTTCCACATGTAAGGGCCCACTGACATGCTGGGCCCCTGAGCGTGCCCTCAAGTTGTATTCGGTCACTGAAATACGCCCCATTATCCCGAACAATGCCATAAACACACTAAGCTAAGAACAGTTTGTAATGGCACCTTTCTCATTGTTCAGCATGTTTTTATAATAAGCGGTAGCCCAGAGGTATCCAGAGCAGGCCAAAGTGTTGCAGCAAGTTTCAGCTCAGTGTAAAAGGCCCACTAACCTGCACAAATTCAAACACACTTTCATAGTCTCTGCCTTAGCCCACTCACCACAGTGACAGCATCATTGAAGAGGCATTCCCCAAACACCACGATGTAGAGCTGCTCGTTCACAGACACGTCCTCAAACACGCTCAGCACGGCCACAGGGTCCACGGCCGAGATGATGGTGGCAAACAGCAGGTTCTCCTGGAGGTTGATGTCCTGCACACCAAACGCTTCAATCTGGCATATGGCAAACAGAGACATGCCAATGCCGATGCTGTTCCACAGAGTCCCCACCACTGCAAACCACAACACCTGCAGCAAACACAGAAAGAAAACGATTGTCTTTATAGGAGAGCAAGAAGTTGAATCTGTTTCAGAGAAACTGTGGCTGACTTGTAACAGACCGTGCCGATGTTCTCAAAGAAAGGCCTGGTGGGCATGAAGTAGCCCGAGTCGAGGACAATCGGGGGCAGCATGTAGAGGAAGAAGACATTGCTGGTGAGCACAGCGGGGGGCTCCTCGTGGACAGAGTACATGATGCCACCCACAATCAGACCAATGCTGATCAGAAGGCAGGACTCTGGCACCCAGATGGTGATCTTGTGGTACACATGAAAGCCTGAGGAAGGATATGTGAGTTTAGTTAGCACTCTCTGCCTGCAAAGAGTTTACATGCATCCTCTATGAAAGGGTCACACCTATTATTGACAAAATAATCACCTAGATTTTGGATTTTAACCCATCTCGGTGTCAATAAAATCACCAGTTTGAACATGTGTTATTGTTACTCACCAATCTTTGCAAATGAAGCCAGCAGCACCCAGAGAGTGATCTCAAATGGTATCTGTATTCTTTGGTAATTCATTGTAAACATAGGTAAATAAGCCTTTTCCGGATCTGGATAGGCCTGGGGGCCATCGTCGGGCTTAACCGGGGGCAAAATTGTTACACCGCTGGTTGGTTTGACTGAGATTTCTCCTCTGGCGCCATACAGAAGACTTAAAAATGTGAAAGTAACGAGCAACACTCCTGTTCGTCTGGTAATGCTTAAATCCATTGTGCACAAAACCCACAGTCCCTTCACAGTAATCCAAACTGATGTGAATATGAATCACTCCATCCAGCTTCACAGTCGAAAAGAGAAAAATCAGTTGAGAACAAACTCAGCTTCTCTTCTAAAAGTTGACTATTTTAGTTTTCTCGCATGTTCTCACTCCACCATCTTCACTGAATTCTCAAGCAGTGATGCTTTAATTATATTTTCTTCCGAGATCACAGTTGTGTGATCCGGGTGAGTCTCCTTCAAAC
Organism: Siniperca chuatsi; assembly: GCF_020085105.1. NCBI lineage: Eukaryota > Metazoa > Chordata > Actinopteri > Centrarchiformes > Sinipercidae > Siniperca > Siniperca chuatsi. The sequence continues at coordinate 18,712,843 of NC_058053.1, forward strand.
AGCGGGACAACACACCTGTGGTTTACCTGCAGCGCGTCCACGAGTTCCGATACAGGCTGGGCGCGGCCCCGAGCGCTGCTCTGATTGGGCGTCACCTGAAGTAGATTAAAAAAGGGTGGGACGTGGTGTTTCTGCGGGCCATTCAGGGGCTACTCTTTAAGTTTCGGCGACACCTGTTTCCTGAACTACACTCTGTCAACTCTCACGTGTAATGCAAACAATTGCCCTGATTTATCTAAAGTGGTTTATGAATTACAGGCCGCAGGTTAATGGGTATAATGGCCATCACAGAGGCTATTTCTGGAGTCTGTGTAATTGTGATTTGTTTTCTTCTTTTAAAGATGCAATCTTTAACAAGTTTACCTCTCAATACAATAGTGATGACAACATAAAAACTGAATTCTGCCACACAGGTGTTCACAGCATCATTGGGCAATTGGTTAAATCTGTTCATCTCTAATTGAGTCTGTTTTCAGCATGAAGCTAATTCCCACCAGGAAAGAAAAAAATATAGAGAGATAAAATGTTAGCAATGACAAGATATATATTTTATATATGTTGAACTTCTGGGACATCTATTTTACAAGAGAGAACTAGCCAACATAGCATAGAGTAGGCCAGATAACACATACTGTTGTCACAAACACAACCAATGAATTTATATTCACATATAGCACAATAATAAAGGACCTGGGAGACACAAAAGAGAGAAGCTTGACTATTTTAAATATGTTTTGAATGCCTGATATGAAGGCAGCATTTCCAAAATACCCATGGAAAATCAAAATGATGAGATACTAAGGCAAGTGGGTCTTCACACTCCTTTGCAGCAGCATCCAAAGCCTTCCCAAGGCTGCTTTCAAAACAGAAACAAAATGTTGAAAAATACAATGTGATTTTAAAAGCAGTCAACCTAAACTAAACTACCCAAATATGCAGGCTTACTTTTACCAATGTGCCAGACGTCAAAAAATAGTTCTTTCTGGACGCAACTTCTTCTAAACCCACTTGGCAAGTGTGTGGATGTAATTCTAATTAGGATTATAATAAGAAGAATAAAATGTACTTCTTGCTGTGAGTATTGTACACAGAGATTGTGTGTAAATGTATGTGCTTGTGTGTTTTTACCTGGCAATTTCTGTCTATGTGATGTAATGCATGTGTTGCTCTTTAACTCGGTGCTGCCCTTCAGACTCTCTACCTCACATCATGTATTCAGGTATGTCACTGACTGTAGTTACATTACACACTAAGTCAAAATGATATATACTAGATAGTAAGTATGTGAAAATTTTGATTTAATGTCAACATTTTTATAGTTTCCCATATGATATATTATGTCAGAATTTTGACTGGCCATGAGCAGTTTTTTTATTTTTATCATTCCAACTTTTCGATAATAATTTTAATTTAATCAACATTTTGATTTATGTAATTTTGACCTTTTATCTCATACTTGAAAAATGAATGAAGGTCAAAACGTTGACTTGGTATTTCATCATTTTAGTATATTTTATTTTCGTATTTTCTTACCTTTCCATAATTATTTGGACTTTTATCATAATGTTCACTTAGTACCTCAAAATTGTGATTTAGTATCTCATCATTTTGACTCAGGGAAAGTACAAAAATTATAGGTGTGGGGAGGGGGGCTGAATCTCCTGTTTCATTTTATAAAAAGCAAGTCGCTCCCCAGCGTTATTTTCATGGACCATCCCCTTGACTTACCCTCCAAATAATATATTTGTGACAAACATCAAAATGTTGAAATACAGACATTCTCTGTTTTGGATTAAAGAGCTGCTAAAACCAAAATAATTGTAACTTTTCTGCGCTTCCATAGTATTCAACTGACAGAGATGTTGTCATTTTAATATACTCATGCTTTCTCCTTCCACGTACAGTCTTCCACCCACCTACCACAACAGCATGTGAGGTTGTTTCTGGTGGTACAGTCGGTCTGTGCAGACCAGGCCGGCAGCGCCTCCCAGTGGAGAGAGGAGGAGCTGCATCCAGCGCAGGTATTACGTCTCGATGTGTCAGAGGGAGTCAGGGCGAGTCTTGGTCTTGACTGCAGACATCGTCGAGTATGCAACCAGGATGCGCATCAATATGAAAAGAAACCTTCGCATTTCTCTAAACGGTATGAGATATTTATATTTCTGCTTGTTTCTCAGTTAACATGTCATCATCTCGAGGGCGTTTGTTCACAGTGACAGATGCTGTCGTGAAGACCACCTCGCAGCAGGATCAGAATATGACATGTTTACAGCCATAGCAAGATCTCAAATGTCGATCTATCTGTTTTGTTTTTATACATGGCCTGCTTTTTTAATTGTGCTGCAAGTGTAGCTACATCCTGCAGCACCATGCAGCAGCCTCGCTGAATGAGCATCAGCAGATATCATGACGCAATATTTGTTATTGTCCCAGTGTCAGTGAATAATCGTGTATCCACACTGAAGTAGCCTATAATGACAATATTAGTGGCCAGTGCTGCTATAAATAGATTCCCATTGGACAGCTCTGGCTTCTGTGTAGTTATTTCCATATACCGAGGCTGGTAAACAGACAGGATGACACCCTGTTTCACGCAGGTTTGTAGAAGGCCAGGAGAGTGTTGATGTAGGATTATGGAGAATAATGTTACATATTTGTTTGTTTTTTAATACTTTTGCATCTAAAACCGGATGTGTTGTTTATGAAACCACGCCGTTGCAGGCCTCCCAGATGCTCCCAACAGAGCGTAAAGGATTAGATTTGATCTGATGAATTACAGTTTTCACTCTTTTCATAACAGAGAGGAAACTACATTACAGTGAGTTCTTCTGTAGTTTACCTCTAACTGTTTGGTCTATTTGCGTCTGCCTCTTGCATCTGTGTGCGCTGGAGTGTGACTTTTTGATTTTTGAGAAATAAACTTACAACAACAGTTCAGTTTCTCCTGATAACCTAAGGCTCCACCTTAGTATAACTCTGTGTGTGATTTGATTTAGTATTTATTTGTATAGGGACAAGTATGTAGCATACTTCAGTGTCACACACCACAGCATTTATAGCCTAAGCCCTAGATCCTATAGCATCATTAACAATAGTTCATTCATCATCATCATCCAAGGTTTTTTTTCTCATAACCAGTTTAGTGCTGTCTGGGTAACAAGAGCTTCTTTATGCACGACGTTGCTTCCTCTTCACGTTTGTGTGAGTGTGGATAAATGTTCCTCTCTCAGGAATAAACTCGTTTGCATATTCTCCTCTTAGATCAGGAAACAATTTAAGGATCAGCCGTCCATGTGTCCGTGGTTACGACAGACATCCCTACATCAAGTTGACGATTGTAGATCAGACACAAGGGACGGCTGATGGGCACAGCTCAGCTCTGGACTGAAACAGGATCAATAGATTGAAATTGAGGGGAACATCAGGTTTACAGGGGGATGCAGGAAAGGGTATTTGGCTGGAGCAAAAAAGGAGAAGGACAGGGTTGATGACAAAGCAGAAGAAGGGGGGCATGAGGCATTTGGGAGAGATTTAAAGGGATGAGGAGGAGGTGAGTTAAGGAGGCAGACATCTGAGAGAGAGGCACTGCAGCGCAGCCGGTGCTGACAGCATCTGCAGGGGGCCAGCTGTGTGGCGCCGGCCTGACTATCTGGGTCATTTTTGTCTCCAGACCGCCCAGAGGACTGTCTACCTCGAGGACCACCTGAATCCTCTCTTTCCTCTCTACTTCTACACCTCACTTGCTTCTTCACTGCTTGTATACCATCTTTTCTTCTTCAGCTTCTTCAGATATCAGCAGATATCATGACGCAATATTTGTTATTGTCCCAGTGTCAGTGAATAATCGTGTATCCACACTGAAGTAGCCTATAATGACAATATTAGTGGCCAGTGCTGCTATAAATAGATTCCCATTGGACAGCTCTGGCTTCTGTGTAGTTATTTCCATATACCGAGGCTGGTAAACAGACAGGATGACACCCTGTTTCACGCAGGTTTGTAGAAGGCCAGGAGAGTGTTGATGTAGGATTATGGAGAATAATGTTACATATTTGTTTGTTTTTTAATACTTTTGCATCTAAAACCGGATGTGTTGTTTATGAAACCACGCCGTTGCAGGCCTCCCAGATGCTCCCAACAGAGCGTAAAGGATTAGATTTGATCTGATGAATTACAGTTTTCACTCTTTTCATAACAGAGAGGAAACTACATTACAGTGAGTTCTTCTGTAGTTTACCTCTAACTGTTTGGTCTATTTGCGTCTGCCGTCATTTTTGTCTCCAGACCGCCCAGAGGACTGTCTACCTCGAGGACCACCTGAATCCTCTCTTTCCTCTCTACTTCTACACCTCACTTGCTTCTTCACTGCTTGTATACCATCTTTTCTTCTTCAGCTTCTTCTTCTTATTCTTCCCTTAAAGCTGGAAAACTAAAATATGTATCACTGACCTGTTTTGCCTCATTGAGGTCAGAGGTCACCTACAGAGCAGCAGCTGTGGAGCTGGTCAGTATTCAGCCTTTTGCTCAGTGGCTCTTCATCAGTGTGGATGTTTGCTGTTTGAGGGCTTGAACCCAGAAATCTATAACAACTAGCCACACTGCAACTAACAATTATTGGTCAAATAGTCCCTTTTCAAGCAAGAATACCAAACATTCTGTCGTTCCAGCTTCTCAAATTAAAATTTGCTGCTCTTCACCGTATTATATCATTATAATTTTAATATCTTTGGATAATAGGTTTGGACTGTTTTTCGGATAAGACAAGAACTTTGAAGACGTCACCTTGGGTTTCTAGGAAATTGTGGTGGGCATTTTTCACAATTTTCTGACCAAGAGAAAATAATCAGCAGATGAATCGTTAATGAAAATAATCATTAGGTGTAGAGCTGAAACGATTAGTCAATTTATCAACAGTAAATTAATCTGCAACTACTTTGATAATCGATTCATCATTTAAATTATTTTTCAAGCACAAATACCAACCACTCTCTGGTTCCTGCATCTCAAATGTTAAAATTCTTCTCAGCTCTTCACTTTTTTATATCATCATAAATAGAATATTTTGTGGTTTTGGACCGTTGGTCGAATAAAACAAGCACTTTGAAGATGTCACCTTGGGATTCTAGGAAATTGTGATGGGCATTTTGCTGTATTTTCCGGCATTTCATAGACCAACTCATTGATCGATTAATCAAGAAAATAATCAGCAGTTTAATTGACAATAAAAACAATCTTTCATTTTTGATTTAGTTTATCTGGTCGATATTTTTATGATTCATCGATCATTTATTCCATAAAATGTCTTGTTTTGTCCGACCAACAGTCCAAAGATATTCCGTTTATAATGATATGAAACAAAGACAAACAGCAAATCCTCACATTTGAGAAGCTGGAACCAGAGAATGTTTTTTTTTTTTTTTTTGAGAAATCACTTAAACGATTAAACATCAAAATTGTTGTTGATCAGTTTTCCATCCACTGATAAATCAGTTGACAAATCGTTTCAGCACCACTCCTGGGCATTTTGTCTCCCTTCTCCCTTGTAGCTGATGACTGTAAGGCAGATGTAATGATGATGATCTGTGGCTTCCTGTGGTTTTGTATTAGATCCACTGTGGGTTTCCTAGAGAGCGTCCCACAGTGCCCCAGGCAGTGCAGATTACCAAAGACAGCTCCCACTGACAATGACTCCCACACAGCCTAATGAGGCAGAGCATCCACACTGTAATTGTCATCTGTTTTGGTCTCACACAAAGGTGCCAAAAGAGAGATTAAACTGGCAAAGAGCGTCACACTCACACTCACACTCAGAATTTTATGTGTGTGACTATGCAGATGACTTTGAGTGTTGCGTGTGTGTCACTGGGAGATGGTGTTTTCAATTGTGCGCGGCGTGTGACGTCAAAACAGATTCACATGTAAAGATAGATCTCCATGGCAGAAGTCCTTGCACATGAATGCACAGTTGCACACACACCATTGTTCTCCTTTTGTCAGTATGGTGTCAAATAAACAGGCACACAGACAGGACAGACAAACACTCACAGTACCAGATATTCCCTCAGCCTACCAGGTCTGGGTATATTTGTGCTGAGAAGGGAGAGAAATGTATTCCAGCTGATCACTCTAACAAAGGCAAGTGGGTGTGGGCGTGACACACACGCACACACAAGTGCTAAAGAGGAAATGTTAACTGAGTCTGACATGCCACAGGAAATGTAAACATTTACCTCTCAGGGCCATTTGAAGCAGCTTTCAGCTCAGGTTAGTCATCAGACCACTTGCTGCATCCTTTTTGTTTCCACTTAACCTTTCACATTTTCTTCACACACCATTTTTCTGTGTCTTCCTCTGTGTCTTACTGTTCTGTGGTTCATGTTTGTGCTTAGTTGTGCTTTGCAGGAGCTGAATCAATACACTGACAGCGTCCTGTTGCTGATTCTCAATCTTACATCAGTGTCTCCCATTAGTAGCCACTGTGTGACACTCTTGGCACAGCCTTAGTTTCCTGTTCTTTCATTGTTGTGCCTAATTATGGCAGGTGCAGTGTTCAGCATGAGCAGCACTTTATGCTATGGCTTTTGCATTATCAGCCTTGTTTTACAAAATGAGTATCAGACATAACAAATGAGTGTTTCGGTTTCACTACTGACTGTGGTGGAATGATTGTTGAGATGATAATAGTTATGTTTGTGGTTAAAGTGATAGTGTAAGTGCATTATCAGATTGCATATAAATAAACAAGGCATTCGTTCATATCACGAAGCAGTTAGTAGGCCTATCTTGCCAACTACAGGTCAGATTGCAATCAGGTTTGGTATTTATCTTCATGGCTCCTAGAGGATGACCACTGGCAGGTCAAAATGTCCTGTTTATGAACCATGACAAGTTATCTCTAAAAATAATTGCCCCATAAAATTTGCTGTTGATATCCATGTTCCCCAGATGATGGACCCTTGTGTGTCCTTTATGGTACATTTATCTGACCTTTTGAGGCCAAACTTTCCAGTTATACTCAAGAAATATAAAAAATGTAGGGGTGTCCTGGTGGCCGTGGGATTTAAGGCACAGACCATGTCAGTGTAACATCTCTGGTTCGAGTCCAACCAGGGGGACTTTGTTGCATGTTATTCCCCATCTCTCTCCCTCCTCATTCCCTGTTCACTTCCTAATAAAAATCAAAAAATCACAGATTGTAATAGAGAGAAAATTCATACTCCTCAGAAGATGAATCCTTTTCATTTTAATGACTTCCTGGTATTTATTCACAGAAGGAAGATATACATCGTTTGTTATGTTGAACACTGTCTAGAGTCTAGACACAAGGGACGTCATACTAAAAATCTTCTTATGCAGGAACAAGGCAATAAAATACTGAATTATAAGTTTGATAGTCAAAAAGCTGTGTGAGACAACTTCCACAGTGTCCTAGAAGCTACTTGTCAAGTAGATTGGCTTAATTTATAATAATATATAAGACATTTACCTCATTATCTATCTGTCTGTGCATGTGTGTTTGACATTAGTCTGTCTGAAAGAAGAAAAGGATCATCAGGAGACAGAAGGTGGAGAAATCTGCTGCATCGCTATCTTTCATATCCTGCAGCTGTGTGAAAAGTCACACATCTCTCCTCAGAATTATTTTCCACTGCCTATAGCACATTTTCAGAGGGAAAGAGAGAAGTCGAGCATTGACAGAAAACTACACAACCTCTCATATGCTGTTCATCTCAGAATGGAGCATCATGGCAAGACAGACAACCAACTTACATTAGTTATTCATTGCCTTAACCTTGTGTATTGAAGATTGTAATGTGATGCTGAGCATGTGTGCAGCCAGTAGCAACCTTCATATGGCTAACTACAAGCAAATTTGTCTGAGCTCAGCTGCCATCTTGATGAAAGGACGGCGTCAGTATCAAAGAGTTGAAGAAGTCCAGTCTGTCTCGGCTGTTTCTATGGGGACAGCAGATAATCACTTTGTTGTTTTCTTCTTTCTTTCTTTCAGGTTTATCATTGACAAACGTGTGACCGCTCAGATCAACTCACAAGGGAAACCAACGCACATACATCTCAAGGAAGTGACGTGACAGACGAGTTTTGATTTTGAGTCTGTTCGACATCGTTCTGCTCTTCAGCCCTTTTACTCTAGAATCCATCCTCAGCCCCGACGTGAAGCCACCATGTCCGGGAAGGAGCGCAGCCCCCGCCATCGGCCATGGTCGGTCTACCGGGCCAACACGTTTGATCTCTCAGCTGAGATGATGGGGCTGGCTCTCTCGGGTAACTAAGTAACTGCTACCATGGTAACCTGTTTACTTCGTTGATGATGAAACAGGGTGTTAAAAAAGAGCTCCCCTTCCTCTTTCTCTCTATCCTACAGGCAACAGTCAGGACCCAGACGAGCCTGTGCTGGAGTTCAGCGTGGGTAAGTTCAGGAAGAAGCCACAGATAAACTGCTGCACAATGCATATGGATCAGTCTGTGTGTGTCTGTGTATCCAAGGCATGATATAGCTTATTCCTCTCCATTGTTGCTCCATTGTTGTCCAAAAACTATTAAAAACACATTAATGAGCCACACTGTTGATCCACCTGACATGTTCCTTCAGTATGATGAACATGGGCACTGTAGTTTATTTTGAGTCAATCCCACAATGCACCTGCTGCAGTAAAAACTCAACAGTGCATCAAATGTGTATTAATCCACAGCTAAAACTAGCCCCTAACAAATGCACTTTTTACTTCTGTTTGATTGTTTGCTAAAAACTACAGTGCCCCGCTGTTTTAGACAATTAATGGGCTCTTTATTTTTAAATGAAACTATATTTATATAGCAGGAACAAATGAGCTGCATGCCACAGACAAACTAGGGAAGTTGGAAAGTAATGAGGGACTGACTAATGCATTGTTGGTTTTGATCTTTTCTTTGATCTTCTATGTGTATGTGTGATTTTATATGGTGATAATATGTCAATGTTGTGTTTACAGCTTGTTCAGTTGCCTGCAAGTGGCCTAAAAATAATCTGATGCTGCTTTAAAGGATGAAGCACGATGTGTCTTGTCAGTGATTGGCTAAAGAGGCGACTACATCATTTGTGTGGAACGACTTGTTTAATTTTTATCCCTTGTTCAACCCGAAAGCATTAGTGTAAACAACTGCTGCTTACCAAGTACTAACAACTCAAAAATACTGTATTACATTCCTCCCATGGCCAAGGATTAGTTACCATCCCACTATTAAATCCCACACTTTGTAATCTCTTCCTGTGTTTATATGCTGCTGCAGCCTGCAGTGAGCTGGTTACTCCCTCTCTGGACCGTAAGCCAACCAGCTTCGTTGCCGTCAGCTGCACCACACCGCCACAGGCCTTCTGGACCAAGCACGCTCAAACTGAAATCATAGAGGTACACCGCTGCTTGCTTGCCCTTGCTACCTGCCTTGTGTTAGACAATTCAGAACGATTTCACCTCTCTCTCTCTGTCGCTCTCTGTCTTCAGGGCACCAGTAACCCTATCTTCCTGAGCAGTGTAGCATTCTTTCAGGACGCTTTGATCACTCAGCAGACTCAGGTCAAGCTTTCTGTCTACGATGTAAAGGACCGCTCACAGGGCACGGTAAGCCCCAACCATTTCTTGCAAAACCACTTGACTCCAATGTCTTCAAATTTCCTGTTAGGAAGTTAAAATGGTTCTTATTTACTAAATCCTTTATAGTCTACACTTATCTGCGTGAAATCCTCTAAATCCTTTGGGTGTGTGTGCTTTTATGTGACAGATGTACATGCTTGGTTCGTCCATGTTTTCTGTGAAAGAGCTGCTGCAGGACAAACACCATAGACTGCACCTGACTCTCAGGTAACAGGCAGACACGACACACTGTGCCTTTTCCTCTGTCAGTGAAAAAATGATAGCAACTGCATGCTGGATTTGGGTTCAGGGGTGTTTAATTTACTTGATGCCACTGTGGGTCAGGTCAGCGGAGAACGAGCGCGTGGGGAACATTACCGTCATCGCCTGGCAGATAGAGGAGAAGCGCGAGCAGAGAGCTCCTGTTGCAAGATTACAGAGAGGAGACACTGTTAATGGAAGGGTGAGTGATCAGGAGGTCAGGACAGAAATGCTTAAGTTTGCAACACGTTTTTCTTCTCATGGATGTATGAGAAATGAAATGATTAGTCGATGATGTCCTTCATGAGTCCTTTTTCTAGCAAAATATTATAAAACAATTCCTCAGTTCCAGTTTCTGCTTTTTGTCATCTTATGTGATAAAAGAAATGAATATCTTAAGGTTTTTGACTGTTGGTCGGACCAGTGGTGGAATGTAACAAAGTATATTTACTCAAGTATTGTACTTAAGTACAATTTTCAGGTACTACTTTATACTTCTACTCCACTACAATTCAGAGGCAAATATTGCACTTTCTGCTCTACTACATTTATTTGACAGCATTAGTTACCAGTTAGTTTGCAGATTCAGATTATTAAGACAAAATATAAATTTACTAATACATTATGATGTATTATTATGGATTAAGCTAACCGGTAACATATAAAGTAACCCCACGTTTACTAGCTGCAACATTAGTGATGCTTACACATTAAGGCATCACTAATTACAATGCAATAACCCTAACCCTCTGAAAAGAGCCATTCTGCATAATGACTACTTTTACTTTTGGTACTTTCAGTATATTATAATGCCAATACTTATGTACTTTTACTTAAGTAAGATTTTGAATGCAGGGCTTTTACTTGTAACAGAGTACACTGTGGTATTGCTACTTTTACTTAAGTAAAAGATCTGAGTACTTCTTCTACCACTGGGTTGGCTTTTGGAAACTGTGATGGGCATGTTTCACTGATTAACTTGATAATAAATGTAAAAGTTGCAGGCCTAGAAAATATATTTAACCTCATATTGTTTTGCCTGACTAAGTATCTCTGCCCTCAGTCTATTTCTGGTTGTATTGTTTTAATGAGTCTCGTCATCACAGATCAATGAAAGAGGAAGTTAGACACATGAAGGTCAGTTGGATTTCTTTAGGCATTATTGTGATTTTTTTGTGTATGTTTGTGTCAGATGGTTCTCGCTGTTGATGAAAGTCTGACTGAATCCATGGGCATTAAATCCAGGTCTTCATCTCTGTGTAAAGACCCACTGCTAAAGGCTGGTGAGTGTGTCTATATGAACTAAATATCAACTGTGTGAGAGTTTAGTAACAGGTGACGTGGATTGCTAGCCACGTCATGGTGATTCAGCTGTGATAGTATGTTTTTCGGTCTGCTTCAGTGTTTGGGGGCGTCATGTCTCGAACATACCGGTTCCCCACCACGGACGGCAACCACCTCCGGATCCTGGAGCAGATGGCGGAGAGTGCACTCTCCCTGCATATTCCTCGACAGTTTGTCAAACTGCTGCTGGAGGAAGATGCCGTCAGGTAACGTCTGAAAATTGTCTTGATATTATTGATCAGAACATCTGGCCATAGGATAAGCAGGGCGTTGTAGTCCAGTGGTTCTTTTCTTTAATATCTCACGCACTGCTTTCTAATGTCATTTACAAGTGCAAATTTTCCATTTTCCAAGTCCAAGCATCCTCATTTTGTATTTTTCTGTAGTTTAATGTGTGGAAAGATATGATACTTTCATAGTTAGTTTGTAACATTATGCAAGAATATTTTGTTTATGAAATAATTATATTTTTGGACTCGGACTCAGCCCACATTTGGAATCTTGACTTGCTCTTGAAGCGACTACAGCTCTGCCTTTCTTCACAGGTTGCAAATGAGTTGCGAGCAGTTTAACCAAAGAGTGATGTCCCCTTCTCAGATATTTTCATTTGGATCATTTTTATCAGCCTGAAGATATATAACTATCCAATGTCTCACAATAAAAAAAGAAATGAAAAAGCTTTTTCATGTCTCCTTTGGAGATATTGAACTGAAATGTGTGTGTGCTTTGTGGGATATATTATGAACTGTATATTATTTATGTATTTTATGATTGTATCAGCATCATATGGTGAAAGAAACATTATCATTACGACTCCTGCTGTTGCCGTTCTTAGTAATGGCTGCTTGTAATGAGGGTAATTTGAGGAGTTGGACTTGCTCAGCTGTTGTGTTTATTGCATTGACCTTAACTGAACAAGCTGTGAGATCATCAGTGCATCAGCTGGATGTCTTGACTGTATATGCATTTGTGTGATGTGCAGGGTGTGTGAGCTGGAAGAACTGGGTGAGCTGTCTCCGTGTTGGGAGAACCTCAGGAGGCAGATCATCACTCAGTATCAGACCATCATCCTCACCTACCAGGAGACCATAAGTGACCTGCACGAATACAAAGGTTAGAACCACTAACTATCTGTGGGAGCTTCGTCAAGTCCAAGAAAGTCACATCACCAGGGTATCTCGGCTTGGGCTCGGATTCTACAAATGTATAACAGAAAGCAAGCTTTACAAACCGGGGGCTTTGAGTTTAAAATATGTGGGAATTGACCAGGCAGGAAGGGTCTAACAAAAGTATGCTTTGAAGTTTTATTTTGGGAAGTGTTTTTGGAGCTTGACCCCTATTAGGGACTAAAACCTGGGTATCTCTGTGGTAGTTTGGTGTTATCACTTCCTGTTTTATTTTGGTAGTATTCTTCTTCCCTTGTGTGTCTTGTGTTTTTACTTCCTGTCTGTGTTTTCCCTCCAGTTTTGATTGTTGGCCCTCCCTTGATTGTTTGCACCTGTGTCTCGTTGTCTCACCTCCCCTTGGGTATTTAGTCTGGGTCTTTTCTTTGTTCTGTGTCGGATCATTGTTGTACACATGGTGTTGTTCCGTGCCGAGCCCTTGTCTGTGAGTTGCGTTGGATTCTTTGTTCTCCCGTGAACCTTGTTTGGATTTTGGATTTTGTCTGCTCATTACCTGTCTGCTCACCTCTGCCTGTTCTTGCCTGCATTCCACCCAACAATAAACACGGTAGTTATCCGGCTACTTCACCCTGAGACCGCTTCCTCGTCATCTGCTTTTGGGTCCACATACCTCCATACAGCACCCTCGCCTTACGACAATCTCGGCCTCTGCTGCATCATTTTTAAAGTATATGTCCCTCACAGTTTCAACAATGTTATGAAAGTGCAATACTACATATTTGAGTATCCCTAAAAAAATATAATAAACGTTGCAATATTGCACAAGATAACCAGTGTGACATCTTATATATTTAAATTTTCATGTAAAATATCACATTAGGACTTATCTATACCCTATTATATACAGATATAGATGACTTCTTTCCTCCTCTCTGCTCCCTCCCAGGTCCTTCATTTAAGTCTAGTACCTTGAAAGCTGAGAGGAAGTTGGAGTTTATTCCTACTAACCTGCACATCCAGAGGATGAGGGTACAGGGAGAATCTGGCTACGGTAGGTATTTGTGCACATACTGTATGTATGTATGTACTGTGTGCCTATGCGTGTCCAAGGTTTTAATAATATTGTTTATTCAGTATCTTCATCCTCTTTGTTACTGTTCTCCAATCAGACCGGACATATGATGTTGTGACTATTGGTGCTCCGGCAGCACATCATCAAGGCTTTAAAGGCTGCGGCCTCCGAAAACTACTGCACAAGCTTGAAGAAGCCAGGAAACAGTGAGTAGAGCAAAGCATAAAATACAGGGTTCTTGTGCCATGAGTTTCATGGTGGCGTTTGATTTTCCGAGTGATTAATTCATCTTTTTTTGTGATTCTTTTTTTTTGCCGTACTCAATTAGCACTTATGAGGAGGAAAGGTGAGATTACATGTAGTTTATTACAAGTTTCTGGTGTGTTTTTTGTTGCTGTGTTTAACCATACTTGTTCCACAAGTGATCTTCTCTTTTATGGCTTTGTCTTTCACACATCAACACACACCCAAAGCTCTGCTGGCACTGGCTCTAAAGGAATGGCATACCAGCCTCAGGATGTTGTGAAAGCGAAGGAGCTGATTGGTCAAATTAACACTCTGAAGACACAAGTGTGTTACTACACTGAACGTCTCTCTCGAGCCGCCAAGGAGCGCTCAGCCAACGCTCTGGAGAGAACCCTGGCCATCCTAACAGAAAAGGTAAGAGAGCACTGTGTTATGCTGTGTTATAGTTTCTTCTCTGTTTTATTTCACTCGTTCACTCTCCCTCTCCTTCTGGCTTCACTGATTCCTCAACCTCCCGACTTTTTGTCTCAACTCTTGTTGCCTGGATAGAGATGATCAGTTCTTGCAAGCTAAAAAAGTCTTTAAATTCAGTTTAAAAAAGGACAAATAGGATACTATACAACAGATAACATATATGTACTCCAAACCTCTCATTGATTAAATTTGTTGCTAGCACCTTTGTTGAGCAGTGAAATATACAATTACATTACACACAGGCAAAAGCATTTTTTATCTAAAACCTAATATACCATAACATAAACAAGACAACATGGTCAGTTGTTTTATCCTAACTAACAGAATGGGGAAAAGGGAAAAGTTCCAAAAACCACCCACTGCTAACTAAAAATAAAGTAAAGTTTAAAGTATACAAGCCATTTTTAATGTCACGGTTTATGAACTTTAAAGAGCATTTTTTGCCCCAAGTCACTGTTAATTTAATGCCCAAAGTATAACCACATTTTTAACCTCTCTCTGTCCTCTCTCTCTCCTCCTGCAGACTCGTCAGTTGGTGACTGTGTGCGACTCCAAGCTGCTGTCCTCAGCCATCCTCGCCCTGGCAGCCGCCCGCCCAGAGTTCACTCAGCAAGGCACCCCGTCCCCGTCCTCCTCCTCCCTCTCACCCTCCTCTTGTTCCCCATCACGCTCCCCCTCCCGTCACCCTACCTCCCCTTCTCGTGCTGCCACCTCGCCTTCTCGCCATGCAGCTCCTCCGGAGGGCAGCGAAGGGAGTAAAAACAAGTGCGCCTCCTTGCAGGCAGATTTGCACGAGGACGAGTGGGTAAGAAAAGAGTCCATCGGCCTCTTTGATGTCTGTGTTCATGTGTTTTTTGGGGTAACTCCATTTACAATTTGTGTTTGTGTGCAGGGAAAGGTTTGGCTAAATGTTAATAAGAGCCTGGAGTGTGTGATCCAGAGGGTGGACAGGCTGCTGCAGCGAGACAAACTTCAGAGCGACAGTAGCTCTGAGGATGTCTTCCTGCTCGCCACAGAGGAACCGGGTAATACTAAGAAAGGTACACACAAGCAGACAGATTTTTTTTGTTGTATGGTGCGTGAATGAGGCACAGTCGTACGAAGATCAGAGGGGTAATATGGATGTGTCACTCTCATGAGGTATCCATAGTAACCAAGAAGCTTTCTGGATACATCCTGAATATAAAGACAAGGATTCACCATCATCATCATCACTGCAGCCATCACGTCATCCTCTGTTATCATCACCATCCTCGCATCCACCACAAATTTATCAACCATCATCATCATCATCATCGTTCTCTCACCAGACTCCTGCATGCCTTTCACTTCCTGTTGATCACATCTGTAGGTTCATTCTCATAATGACTAACTTCTCATAACTGCTTCAGTGTTGCTGGATGTTTCAAAATCTGAAATACGACGTTGAGTTACAAGTAGAAGTGTAACTCTGTTACGATCCAAACATCCTTTACTTTCTCTCACTCTTAGATACCAGCCCAGAGGTAGAAAAGACGTCTCCAGGTGAGAGAGCAATGCTCCCTTAACAATTAATTCCGTATGTGCTAGAAGTTGTTTACAGTTACAACACATTTTTAAGAATAGAACTTAATTATAATATTACGTAATGAATTTTAACCATTTATTTTTGTAAAAATCAAAATATTTCAGACCAGATTATGAATTGAAGAATTTAATTTAAAAACCAAAATGAAGAAACAAAGTTTGCAAAATCCACAGAGTCGGAAGTCCATGTTGGGATGCTTGATATGCAGATATGTCAATTTTATAGGACTAATATACTGATTTGTTTCTTATATTTCTAAAAAAAAAAAAAACATGTTGAAATAGAGCAGAATTTCTATATGATCCACCTGGCAATCCCTCCATTCTCTTGAAAACAGAATACAAAGGTCAATGTGACAGCTACTTAATTGGTGAAAATGAGTTCACAGGACTGAAAAGGTTGAGAGACTCTGACCAGTAAAGTAAACATGGCATGTATAAATTAATAGCATAGGGATATTATGGCAGTTTGCTGTTAAGTATAGTGTTTCAATCATGCCCTGTGTGGGCCAAATATAATGCGATCAACTGATCAATAAATGTTGTTAAGACATTTTAGGACATGTACAGTATCGGCACATACCCTGTGTGTGTATATGTGTTTACCTGTGTGCCGTGTCCACAGGTGAGTGGAGCGACGCTCTGTACCCTCTCCTCACCACGCTGACGGATTGTGTGTCTCTGATGAGTGACAAAGCCAAGAAGGCCATGGTGTTTCTGCTGATGCAGGACAGTGCCCCCACCATCGCCATGAGCCTCACCCTGCAGTACCGCCGTGACGTTGTCTTCTGCCAGACGGTCCGTCACTTTCTACCTCCTTCTAGCAAATCTGTCTTTCATACATTTGTAGTTTTGGGGAATTACCTGTCATTACACAGTGTCCATAATATGCATCAAAAACACGACCATTCTCCACTGTATTAATATGAGTTGTGCTGCTCACAGCTGACGGCGCTGATCTGCGGCTTCATTATCAAGCTGAGGAACTGTCTCTGTGACTCAGGCTTCCTCAGGCAGCTACACACCATTGGCTTACTGGTGCAGTACGAGGGCCTGCTCAGCACTTATGGTAACCTGTGTGTGAGGATGTGTACAAGTGTTTGTGTGCATGTATGCTTGTTTAGACATGTATCATCATACACAAAATAGAAATCCCTAAGAGAGAGCACACCTTAGGCTGTAAAATCTTGCAGAAATTATTTTCAAATGTTTAGAAATATTTTTTTAAAAACCATTGTGATCAAGAATCATGCTAATTGACTGATAGCGGCTGTGATTTATCCTAAATCCTGTCCGAGAATATAGGGTTTTTTGGGCAACATTTCAAGTCATGACCACCAAAACTGTGACAATTTAAATGTATCATGTTGCTGGTACAACATCCATGCATAAAATGCAGTCAAAACTGAATCAAAGTGAGCTGGATTGCTCAGAGTGAATATTAACATCTGATTTTAACTGCATTATCCGTTTAGAAGTCAAGGCAGTTATTGGAAATAGACCACACTTGCCAAAAGATATGGTAACCAGTGATAGGAAAATGGTATAGCATAAGCAAAAACAAATTAAAAACATTTTGGGCAAATAGAAATATTTTATTTATCAACTTTGTTAAAGATTTGTAGAAGGATTGTTTAACAAAACAGCCATAAATTGGTGCTATCTGCATTAGATATGGCTCAGGAGGTAGAGCGGTCATCTAGTAGGTTCCTGGTTCGATCCCCGGCTCCTCCAGAGAGTGTGTCAAAGTGTCAAGACACTGACACTTAACCCCTGATGAGCAGGTTGGCACCTTGCATGGCAGCCTCTGCCATCAGTGTATGAATGTGTGAATGTTGTCATGTAGACTAGAAAAGCGCTAGATAAATGCAGTCCAATTACCATTAAAACCTTCCTCAGCTAATGGCCTTACTTTTCACCACCTTTCACTGAAATCGGTTCAGCAGTTTTTGAAATATCCTGCCAATTCAAAGACAAACAAGCAAACATACAGGACCAAAACCATAACATCCTTGTTTGAGGTAATGATGTCAGTGTTCTTTGCCTTACTTTTCTAGAGGATATAATTTGGGTTGTATGAATTATTATCGCCATGAACCTCTGTGATGACTCCTCATTTCTTAAAGGTGAGGAACTGGCCATGCTGGAGGATATGAGTGTCGGAGTGATGGACCTGAGAAATGTTACCTTTAAAGTTACCCAAGCAACTTCGGGTTTCGCCCCGGACATGCTGCCAGTGATCACAGGAAACAGGAACGGCTTTAACGTCAGGGTTCCAATGCCCGGGGTGATGTTTGACACGCTGCCACGAGAGATCCAGAATGGGATGCTGCTGCGCGTGCAGCCCGTCCTGTTCAATGTGGGGATCAACGAACAGCAGACACTGGCTGAGAAGTGAGTCACTGAGATTAGAGGGCAGGAAAGGTTGAGGGCGTGAGGTCAAAAAGAAATGGAGAGGAGAAAGGGCACCCCAGAGGAAAATGTCAAATTTGGTCTGGATAGGTGCATTTTTAGATATTGTGGTAAGTTTTATAGTTTTCAAATAAAATATTTCAAATAGTCATTTCAAACAACTACACATAGTTTTTACTATAGTATTTATCTAAGTGATTTTACCAAATAAAACAGGGTATGGCAACTCTCAAAATGTTTTCTTTAAACGTGGGGTTGTATAAAGGCTGAAATAGGAAAGAACAAAGAAAATGTATTTAATATACAAAAAATAGTATCAGCCATCATTCTGTGTAAATAAGAAAATGAATAGAAGTCATCATACAGTGATATATTGTATTTCTGACCTGTGCAGTCATGAAGTTTTACTATGGTTATTCACCTGGTGCTGCTCAGTGTGTTAGACGGGAAGAACATTAGAAAATGGAGGAAATATAAAGTAGAAAAAATGGTTTGAATGAGGATTGAATAGATTAGATGGAGTAATGAGAGGACGGTTGCTGGTTGGAACCCTAAGGCAAACTACTGTTGAGGTGCCCCTGAGCAAGACACCGAACCCTAGTTTAAAACTAGGTTGTGAATATGACATTAAAAAGCATGTGTGGTCAGTTCCCTGGATAACACATTAAAGCTGCTTAGGTTGTACAGTAAAACTATGAAATATTTTTACATTAAATTATTTATTTGAAGTACAGGGCAGCAGGATATTAACAGGACAAGTGTGACAATCATGAAATATTTCAACTGTATTACATATTATAATGATATTATTATATTATTATAATAATATTACTTGTGTGTCCAGGTTTGGAGACACATCACTACAGGAGGTGATCAACATGGAGAGCATGACTCGCCTCAGCTCATACTACGACCAGTTTAAAGAAGTCCTGCCAGAAGACTGTGAGTTTACATACATAAATAAAAAACACTTTTATCAGAAGGAAAAATGTGCATCTTCTTGTTCTCATATTTAACTCACCTCATCGTTCCTCTTCTGTTCTCTCCTCAGGCCTGCCTCGCTCCCGTAGTACCACCAGTCTGCCCGAGCTGCTTAAACTGCTCAGCCAGAATGTGAACGCCAAGAAAAACAAGAACGTGGAGATTTTGTGGCAAGCAGCCGAGGTAGACCTGCTTCTCATGTCATCGCTATGCAGCCCCCAAATTTAAAAACTCCTGTCTTTCTCCTCTAATCTCTTTCTCCAAACCCTAAAGGCGTGTCGCCGCCTGAACGGAGTGCGTTTCACCTGCTGTAAGAGCGCCAAGGACCGCACAGCCATGTCTCTGACCCTGGAGCAGTGTCAGATCCTGCAACAGGAGCACGCCCTCGCCCCACAGGTCTTCTACCAGGCCTTGGACTGTATGCGCAGGTCAGCTGATGATCATGAAAGTCTTTATTACCACTGCACCAAAAGCTCATTAGAAAAGGAATATATTTGCCAAAAATAAATAATGCATAGCTTCTGTTTCTCCACAGTGAAGGCTGCAGGAGAGAGAACACCATGAAGAATGTGGGATGTCGCAAATACGCCTTTAACTCTCTCCAGCTCAAGGCCTTCCCCAAACAATATCGTCCTCCAGAGGGGACGTATGGGAAAGTTGAGACCTAAGTGGACTCCTCTAACTCGATTAAACAAAAAGACTGAAGGGGATAATGATGATAGCACCACACAAACAAAAATATCAACACAAACTGGAACAACAGCCGTTTGTTTTGTGCTTAGCCACTGTTAAGATGAGTAATGTCCAAGTGCCAGTGCTACTGTAGATTGTTTTAAAGCAGTTTCCTCGCTCCTCCAGTAGTACTAGAATCACACACTTTTCACGGCCACTTCACAGCCAGAAACAGTAAAGGTTTGGCTTTCTGTGTTACATTGTAGCCAGTGTGCAGCCAACACTGATGGCTGTTGTACCAGTTGTAGCATCAGTGAGTCATTTTAACTTGTGTCCATAGAAATAAGATGTCCAAATGTCTCAGCCTTTATAAAGATGATGTGGGACACATATCTGTACTTGTCCTTGCTGCTTTTATTTGATTTTATCAGTTTGTCAGTTAAAGGATAAGGCTGTTTATATTTTTCTTTTTGTCAACAAATCCCATGCAAAGACCAAAACCAACAATGAATTGATCCAACTAACAAGTGTTGTCTGTGTAGCCAAAGCCTGATACAGCTTATTCCTCTGTGTGTCATAGAGCTCTATTGTCCAAAAACTATTAAAAACACATCAATGAGCCACACTCCTGCACTGGGTGACATGTTCCTTCATTACGGTGAACATGGGCATTGTAGTTTATTTTAGTAAATCCCACATACACTGTCCTGCCGCTGTAAATACTCACTAGCACACCAAATGTCTTTTAGTCCGCCTATGAAAATAGTCCCCAACAAATGCACTATTAACTCCTGTTTGAGAAGCATTTGTTATAAACTACAGTGCCCAGCTGTTTTAGGAAATTACTGAGCCCCTTTTAAAAAAATTAAACTATATATTTGTAAGCCCTTTTTAAATATTTATGTGTTCAGGAGGAAATAATGAGCTTGGGGCTGAGAGCCACAGACAGGTTAAGGAAGTTGGAAAGTATTGAGAAACGAACGCCAAAAAACCCGCATTATTGGTTTTGGTCTTTTCATGGGATCTATGGAGAATAAGAAAGAAAAAAGAATAACGGCAGCCTTATCCTTTAAAGCTACACTAGGCAAAATGTTTATAAAGGATTCACTCATTGAGATCCCACAGAGCTTATTTTATTTGTCGGGTGTGGTCATTTTTCCTAACAAATTTAAGCTAATGGCAAGCAAGTGTGTGATTGTGCTGTCTGGAGATTACAAAATGTGAAAAGATTTCTTGAAAATGTGTATTGAAAATACATTTTTAAGAAAATGACTGTATATCTTGCTGCCATTGGAGCTGCCTACATGTGAAGTTGCCTAGTGTAGCTTTGATTAGACTATCAGGTTTGTCAAAACAAATGTCTTTGCCCGTTAGGATATTTCTCTGGACCTAAACGGCACTGCAGAATGACAGCTGTTAAAGTCAAAGCACTTATTTGGTTTATTTCAGTGCTTTTAGCCTGTTGCTTGTTTCCCTCCCACTGTCTCTCGTTCTTCTCATCTTTCTTCTTCAATCACATAAACATTCAACACCATATCACTCTCTACAACAAGCACAGATCTTTAAGAAGTGCATATCTGACACTACTCTCATTTGTATTACAATGATGTCTCATCTAATGTGATTTCTGAGGTTCTTCTGAGATGCTAGGCTGGAGGCGTTGATGGGGAACTGGTTCACAAATAGTGGGCTTCAGAAGTGGTGCATCACATTTTTCTATAATTCTAACATATATACAGATATTTAGGACATTTCTGCAGGTTATGTGCAGCACTATAGTGATTCGATAGCCCTTCAAACTTATTTATTTATTTATTAAAAGTGTGTGTTCTCAGTTTTACAGCACTCTGAATTATGCAGGACTTTGTGATCAAATTTGGATAAAAACTTAATTAATTTAACCTGCATGAAGATTAAAAAAACTCTGCTTTATACTATTGCAATTCTACTGTTGCAATTAAGAGTACACGAGCACTTGATGGATGTTTTTAGACTGAAGTGAAATCATGCATTTTGCATGATTCTACCGACCTTTAACAACACCTCTTCTGTTGTCAGTTTACCAGCACCAGGCTCCAATGTACATTATTGTACAAAACCTACAGAGACAGTGGATTTTATTTAGAAAATGTTATTTTGCTTACAAGCATTTATGTTGATATGACTGTTGTTACCAAATGCTGTTATAGTTTTATCCATTGTTATTGAGTAAGTTATGACCTTGTTCTGATCAGTTGTACATGCACACAGGTTGGGCAGGGGAGTTTTGGGAGACGCCTGCACCCCCACACAGGTATGAAGTGAAACTGGATAATGAATAAATGCTTGTCAATGCCAAATAATTGTCAGTAAATTAAATGAAACATAATGGTTTGTGAATTGAGCAGCAAATATTTTGTCCTCAAAGAGAATCTTCAAAAAGTAGATCCATTTGTTTATTACGTTAAAATTATCTTCATTTTTATTTTTTCTCTCTCAAACCGAGCGCCCGATCAAGGCTCGGTTACCTAATGGGCAAAGGAGGCAACTGCTCCAGATTCAATGAGTGTGTGGTTTGTTTAAATTTGGATACCTGTAAATATGTTTAGGAAAATGCACCACTAAATCAGAATATCAACTGAAATTGAATTATAGGTCCTGCATAATCCTAAAGGCCCTGCTCACCCACAGCTATGATATGCTGGGAATTACGTGAGGTCACCGGCCTCTGTGTACTAATCAGAACGATAAAGGTGTAATTTGCGCCACCGTAACAGAGGCTTCAAAGCTATCAGGACTCTGTTCAAGCCCACATAGTCCTGAGAACAGGTCTAATAGACCTTTTCACAGCAGACATTTTGACTTGGCATAGTAGGAAAAGCACAGGTGTTATTAATGGCATTAATGATGGCTCTGTTCTATTCAAGAGATGGTGGTGGTGGTATGAAGTGTCAATAGGGGCCTGTGGCTTCTTTTTGCCCCAGGACCCCTAAGTGAATAAATCCAGCCATGCTTCCGATGCTATATCGTCTTGATAAGTGACTCCGTTCACTACTTTTTGTTTGTTTGGTTGTGTTAGTGAGGTTGTGTTTTCCTAACGTTATTTGAAAATTTTGAAATACAAAAGTTTATAGAAAAGTTTAGAATCAGAATCAGCTTTATTGGCCAAGTATGTGTACACATACAAGGAATTTAACTCTGGTTTTAAGTGTCTCTCAATGAAAGGGACATACAGCTAGAAACAAGGACAACAAAGCAGAACAGAGATAGGTACACATAAACATAGAACTATAGCCTATACATACAAGTAGGTGAAAAAAATATACATATTGATACATATATAAAAAGCAACAATGATTAACAACATGTAATGTCTATATACAAGTCAAGTCAATTTTATTTATATAGCCCAGTATCACAAATCACAAATTTGCCTCATGGGCTTTACAATATGTAAAGCATAAGACACCCTCTGTCCTTAGACCCTCGATTTGGATGAGAAAAACACTCCCCAAAATAACCTTTAACAGGCAAAAATGGACGAAACCTCAGGAAGAGCAGCAGAGCAGGGATCCCTCTCCCAAGACGGACAGATAGTCGTATATGGACAATCATGATGACAAAGTTAAGTTACATGTCAAAAGTTTCTGTAAATTGTAAACAAATACAAATTACAAATAGTGCAAAGGAATAAAAGAAATCCAAATAAAAAAGTCCGTGACAATTATTTAAATAAACATGTAGACAATGAAATAAACTTCTAGGTGAAGTATATATAAATATATATATACACACATATATTTATATATTCTGTTCGGGAGTCGCCCTTTAAGGCTATTTGTCCGAAAGTGACGTCATTTCCGTAGATTGTTTAGTAATGAAGTAAATCACCTCAACAGTCAAAATGACCCACTATCCAGTCTGGAAATATAGGCACTCTCACGCATGCGCGATGCAGTTTGTGGTGCGCAGAAATGACGGCAGAGTGAGAGCTCGCTGCACCGTCCTCCTCTCCGGTCAGCTATCTGCATGGCGACGATAATCCGGTGCGTTGCGAAGACATCCTACGTTTCCAGCAGCTCTGTGGGGAGGTGAGGCGAGGCTGCACTTTCACACTAACGCCTAAAAACTGAAGAGCTTTGGTACATATTCATACTTATATTACTGCTGTGCAACATCCACCGTCTCCATCTTAATAAGCTACACTTAACTTTACAGTACTCATTATTGCACTATTACTTATTACTTATAACATTGTATTATACCGTACATACTTACCAACCTCTAAATCCACTTTGGTACGTACACTTATTTTAGCTTTTATACTTTATATCCACTTGTATTATAGCGTATTATATTTTGATTTGCTTAGTCCTATTCCTGTGTGCATGGACGTGATAGTGAGCAGCTGTTTCGAAAGAGTTTCTGATAGCTATCGTGTTAGCTCGTTGTGTTTCTGTGCTTCTGTTGACTAACGTTATATAGATCAAGTCAGGTGTGAAAAGCAGTTTCATGCTCTTGGATGCAGAAATGACGCCTTGTAACTATATTTAAACACACATCATGAGAAGTGTTCGCCTCTCCCTTTGAGATAGTAATTTCCTTTAAGTTATACAATATCGGATTTTCTGGTAAATTTTGGTGGCATGTGAAACTAAAGCATCACACTTAGTGGCAAAAACAATAAGACATATATAACTTAGACACCAGTGGTGGAAAGTACATTTACTCAAGTACTGTTGCACAGTTTTATGTACTTTGTTTTTATTGCTTTATACTTCTACTTCACCTCATTTCAGAGGGAAATATTGTACTTTTAACTCCACTACATTTATCTGACAGCTGTTATCTGACTAGTTACTTTTTAGATTAAGATTTAACATCCAAAACATAATTATTGAATGCTTTTATAGATTAACTGCAACATTAAAATGCTGCTTACACATGAATGCATCTGTAGTAATAATACAATATAAATATAAAACTGTGAAAGAGGCAGTGGTGGAAAAATTACTCAGATATTTTACTCAAGTAAAAGTAGCAATACCACAATGAAATACTTTGTTACAACTAAAGGTCCTGCCTCATTTTGCAGAATGGCCCATTTCAGGATAATCTATATTATCATTTCATAATGATTACTGCTACTGCTACTGTCTTTGATATGATAATATTAAAATTATTTGTTGATTATATTTTGTATTCTTAATCTGAATCTAGTATAGTAACTAAAGTTATTAAATAAATGTAGTGGATATATATTGGATATATAAATATTTGCCTCTAAATTGTAGTGGAGTAAAAGTATAGCGGAAAGTAGCAGAAAATGAACCTCAAAATTGTACAGAACTTGAGTAAATGTACTTAGTTACTTTCCACCACTGGAAAGGCGTCATTATGCATAATAAGTACTTGCAATACTTTAAGTACATTTTGCAAATAATACTTAAGGACTGTGACTGGTTATAGAGTATTTTAATACTGTGGTATTAATAATATTACTAAAGTAAAGGAGTATTTTCACCTTTTGATAGACCCTGTAAATACACTTCTTTGTAAATACACTTTTAATGTGTTTTGCGCAATAGGTTATGTGTTTATTCCACAACTGATAATAGATGTATTTCTTTCGAGAAGCAGATTTATCATTAACTTTTGCTTCCTATAATGTAACTCCTCCCATTCAGTCCACTCCGCCCAGTTTCTGATTTACTTACTGCTGCTCGTTGGTTCCAGTCTGTGAGAGGAAGAGCACCAGCCGGCAAATACTGCAGTTTATCTTTTGTACACTCAGCTGCAGGTACGTGTTGTCCGGTTGAAATAATATGTGCTTCTGTTTCATATAAGTTTACTGAATTAAACAACCAACAAAGCTCAACACAGCTTTCTATAACCGTGATGTAGGGGAAATGTTATCTTCAGCTTAATAATTTACTAGAGGACTAAAACAGTGACCAAAGTGTTAGATGAGCAGTGTTTTGTTCTTATTGGACTAAAGTCTTTGCTTCTTAGGATCCACGATGAGTAAGAAGCTGCTGGTGGATGTAGACTGTGGGGTGGACGATGCTCAGGCCATCATGTTGGCTCTGGCCGCCCCCAACGTGGAGGTCCTGGGCATCACCTGCGTGCATGGAAACACCACAGTGGAGAATGTGTGTAAGAACACACTGCGGGTTCTGCAAGCCTGCAATAAACTCGAGGTGGGTGCAGAACTGATGTTCTCTGTACAGTGTAGTTATTTTATGATCCTGGCATGATTTGCTGGTGAATATTGGGTCTTTTTTTTAGACCAACATTAATGTGTTTTCTCAAGAGTCAGACATTTATTGGAATTTACTGACATCATGTGAGTAAGGGTTCATAAAACTGCCCAACAATGAGTCACATGAGCGCTGTTAGCTTTAGTAGAAAAGTTTGAGTTGCATGAGTACATATCAAGATTAGACTTTTGCATTTTAATACCAAATGAAATGGGAAATATTCTGTGGTTTCGGCTAGGTGCTCTGAAAAAGAAAATGAAACCAAGCATCCAACATGATATTATTATCAGATTAAACAAAAACCCTGTTTACTAATTCAGCTTCAACCCAAAAATTAGGGAGTGTTTTTTAAACATTACCATATCACATCGTAAGTGTGTCCACATTTAATCTTGTAGTGGGGGTGCTAGGGCTTCCAGTAAAGTATACGTCATTGTCATATATCAATATATATTGTGATGTACTAAATTTTCTAGAAATTAAATTAATTAACTGTCAACAGATAAATTAAATAACATTATGCAAATATATGTTTTTGGCTAATTCAGTCAAGAAAGTAAGGTCATTACATTGATTAAACAATGTTGTTAATCCAATGTTGCCATAAAATAGTCCAGCTGTATAATTTTTAATATTAGCTTGGTATAAATGTTGTCTCATAGTATAATCACCATATTGCCCAACCATATCTTTTAGTTTGTAACATTATAACTAGGAACGTTAATGTTGCATAAATTGACAGAAATCAGTTAAAAATAACAGCAGTACAGCATTTTTCGTTGTGGTGTGTTTGCATGTTTCATCTGGTGTGCTCTTCTTTTCACGTGCCAGATTCCAGTGTTTAAAGGTGCAGCTAAGTCTATCCTCGGGAACAGCATTAGAGCGGGACACTTCCATGGGCAGGACGGGCTGGGAGACGCTCCTGACCCCAACGCTCCTGGTCTGGACCTGGTTCAGAAGGAGGGCGCTGTGTCAGCTATGATCAGGATTATCAATGAGAACCCAGGAGAGGTGAGAGGTGTGACACACACGGCTCTATTTGTGTGTATATGGGCTTCTTTCAGGTCTTTTCAAGTCTGGGTTTATTCCCCAGGTATCTCTGGTTGCCACGGCACCCCTTACCAACCTGGCTCTGGCTGTGAGGATGGATCCATCTCTACCGAGCAAACTGCGGGCGCTTTACATCATGGGAGGCAACACTGAATGTCAGTAAGATCATGAACTTCTAGTTTCTTCATGCTGCATTTTAGCAGAAGGCAACAGTATTAGAGGGCTAGGCAAAATAATGTACTTTGAGAAAAATAACTTATTTTAATAATTTTCCATTTCTTTCACCATTGCACCTCTAATTGGCATAGAAATGACTTAGTCTGTTTTTTGTCTCGTTTCTCATATCATGTCTGTTGTGTTGAAAACTCAAAACTGAGTACAGCATGACAAATGCCACTGTTATTCACCCACTTAAGTCATTTTTCAAGCAAAACTGCCAAAGATGATCTCATTGCAACATCTCCAATGTGAGGATCTTCTGCTTTTTCCCTGTTTTATAAACTGAATATCCTATGGGTTTTGGACTGTTGGTCAGATAAAACAAGCAAGTTGAATTTTTTCATTCATTTGTGGTATTATCCAGTCAAAAAGATTAATAAATGAATCAAGATCAATCGAAAATTAAAATAATCGTTGGCTGCAGCACTAACTGTGACCCCAGTGTTTGAAATTGTAATAAAATTACTTTAGAATTCAAATCCTTGTCTAAGTGTTCTCATTATTCTGTCATTATTCATTGTGTCAGTGGTTTTCTGTGGTTTGCTCCTTCAGCTCGAGGAAACACCACAACGTGCAGTGAGTTCAATTTTGCTGCTGATCCAGAAGCTGCGTACATTGTACTGAACGACTACCAGTGTCCCACCTACTTGGCCTGCTGGGAGTTTACCTGCTACAGCAAGCTGTCC
Organism: Siniperca chuatsi; assembly: GCF_020085105.1. Lineage (NCBI taxonomy): Eukaryota > Metazoa > Chordata > Actinopteri > Centrarchiformes > Sinipercidae > Siniperca > Siniperca chuatsi. The sequence goes on from NC_058053.1 coordinate 18,740,818, forward strand.
TGGGTAAGGCCTCCTTTTACACATTGTAACATATAGATTTCTAAGACTACAGCACATAACCTTCCTATTTAATGCATCAATGAACTCATCAGAAATACTGCTGCTCTGTGTTTACATTTCTCCTGGTGTTGACAGGAGTTTTGTGACGCCTGGTTGGCACAGGACACAGATAAAGCTCGCTTCATGGCACGGATCTTCCAGCACAGCATCAAGGCGTCACACAGCGAGCGCCTCCAGAAAGAGTTGGTCGCCGGAACAGGTTTTGTTTCCTGTGACTCGTACGCCATGGCGGCCGCCGTAGACGATTCATTCATCACTCAAAGCGACAGTTACCCAGTGAGCGTAGAGCTGACGGGCACACACACCAGAGGCATGATGATAGTGGATACTGTGGGCTTCCTAAAGAAGACTCATGAGGCTTTTATCATGAAGAAGGTAGATATGGAGAAGTTCAAGCAGATGATGATGGCTGCTTTAAAATAGCCTCTCTAATCATTCTAATTAGTGTGCAATTAGTAGCATTAATAACCATGTCACGGTTTCCATCGACATACTTTGTCTCAGTATGATGGTTTTCTGTTGTTACACACAACAGACTGTATATAACAAGACCATTGCGAAACTAACGGTAAACTGTAACTTTGCACTGTCTATAGCAGGAAATTTATATTAATTCATATCATTTTATACAATGTAATGGAAAACTTACTACTTTATGTGTACCTCAATTGTATGATTCCACCATTATAAAAACTGTTTTTTTAATGTTACACTAGAAACCTTATGTTTCAGTCAGGTGTGTTTTTTTATGATAGCACCTCATTAAAATTTTAATAGAAACTCTTTAACATTGTATTCATTATTTATTTTTACTACAAGTGTTTTCATAACACAACACACACACTCATTCATCCAGAAAAAGCTCCGGCCAGTGACAGCTCCAGTTTTGTTTCAGTGCTACATTTTGCTGAAGAGTTGGTAATCCTTTTGTGCGTCAATGTGCATTGTTCTTTAATATTTGGTAGTCCTTTGCTACCCCACTTTCGTGACACATGTCCTTCAGAGGAGGTTGTAAAGCTGCACATACACTGGCCTGTGAGCAGCGCTCTTTGATTTAAATCCTTACAAGCAATTACAGTTGCTCATCCAGGATTCACTCAGCCATATGGCAGCATCAGCATTCAGATGGTTCCTCAATATCCTTTCTTTCCTCTGAATCTTGACCTTGTATCCAGCTGTTTAAAGAGGACAGACACTGGTTACTTTGCAGCACAGCTCAAAACAGGAGTCATCTTTGTACAGAATAGACAGAATAGGATTTAATTTAAACATTATCAGCCAGTTGTTTTCAATAGCCTTTCTGTTTCATTATGCACTGTCACTTTGGGAAAACCCAGCTTGCAGACACATCAGGAAAGATAGAAGATAAAACATTCCCTGTTCAATTTCACTTCCCACCAGTTCCTAGTTGCACTAAGTGCAATGTAATTATCACAGACTTACCATTGACCTCTTGCACTCAAAAAACGATGTCTGCAGAGCTTTGCAGTGGCCTTCCTTCAAACACTCACTGGGCATCTTCCCCTCCTGACAAATTACAGTAAGAAACCAGTTAGAATACACTGGGTCATTCCCATGAGCAAAATCTGCATTCCCTAACAAGAGCCTCAATCATTGGCTTCCAGTCCTGTCTGAATCTGAGTTGGCATATTACTCACTAAACTCCACAGAGAAAAAAGACTGGGGAATACTGATTCATTCCATCTGGTGTGTAGCTTTTCCTTCCTAAGACAACACAATACAATTTACAGATCAGTTCATCCAAAATAGAGGAACAAATAAGTAAGAGTGTGTAGTGCTGAAACCTGTAGTCAAGTGACAGAAAATTAATCTATTATGATCTTGTTTAAGGATTAAACGCTCAGGCAATTTTAATATAAATTTCATAAATTTCAATCAAGTTAAACATAGTAAGACTGCTGATCAGATGTTACAAACAGATATAAAACATATACAGTGGTGTGAAAAAGTGTTTGCCCCTTCCTGATTTTTTTTTTTGCATGTTTGTCACACTTAAATGTTTCAGATCATCAAACAAATTGAAATATTAGTCAAAGATAACACAAGTAAACACAAAATGCAGTTTTTAAAAGGAAGGTTGTTATTATTAAGGAAAAACAAAATCTAAACCTGGATTCAGGTCAGGACTTTGAGTAGGCCACTCCAAAGTTTGTTCTTCAGCCATTCAGAGACCCCACAACAACATCCAAAGAACTGCAGGCCTCACTCGCCTCAGTTAAGGTCAGTGTTCATGACTCCACCATAAGAAAGAGACTGGGCCAAAATGGCCGGCATGGCAGAGCTCCAAGACGAAAACCACTGCTGAGCAAAAAGAACATTAAGGCTCGTCTCATTTTTGCCAGAAAACATCTTGATGATCCCCAAGACTTTTGGGAACATACTCTGTGGACTAACGAGACAAAAGTTGAACTTTTCGGAAGTTGTGTGTCCCATTACATCTGGCGTAAAAGTAACGCCACATTTTAGAAAAAGAACATCATACCAACAGTAAAATATGGTGGTGGTAGTGTGATGGTCTGGGGCTGTTTTGCTGCTTCAGGACCTGGAAGACTTGCTGTGATAAACCATGGAACATGAATGCTGCTGTCTACCAACAACTCCTGAAGGAGAATGTCCATCTGTTTGTGACCTCAAGCTGAAGTGAACTTGGGTTCTGCAGCAGGACAATGATCCAAAACACAATGGCTGAAGACTCCAAAATGAAGACTTTAGAGTGGCCTAGTCAAAGTCCTGACCTGAATCCTATTGAGATGCTGTGGCATGACCTTAAAAGGAAAACCCTCCAATGAGTCTGAATTACAACAATTCTGCAAAGATGAGTGGGCCAAAATTTCTCCACAGCGCTGTAAAAGACTCATTGCAAGTTATCACAAATGCTTGATTGCAGTTGTTGCTGCTAAGGGTGGCCCAACCAGTTATTAGGTTTAGGGGGCAATAACTATTTCACACAGGGCCATGTAGGTTTGGATTTTGTTTTGCCTTAATAATAACAACCTTCATTTAAAAACTGCATTTTGTGTTATCTTTGACTAGTATTTAAATTTGTTTGATGATCTGAAACATTTAAGTGTGACAAACATGCAAAAAAAAAGAGAAATCAGGAAGGGGGCAAACACTTTTGCACACCACTGTACATATGTCTATGTTTACAAATCGTAAGGGATAATCTGTGATTTAAATGTAAACAAAATGGGAGTCCCACAACCATTAAGTCAAATAAATTATCTCTGATGCTGTAAACGGTTTATCAATACTGTTTAAACACCGGAGCAAAAAGGCTTAAATACTGAGTTATGATCAGAGAAACACAAAAACTCAAAACAACAAAAGTAATGACTGGGTCTTTAAGATAAATATTTGACGTGTTATAATTGAACATTGAATCTTTTCTCTTGTGTGTTTATTTGTAAAAAGTCAGCATATTAATGTACAGTGGAAAAAATAAACGTCAGTTAACAGTAAAATCTACAGAGATGAATAAACTCTTCGTGATCACCAGTTATAACTCAATGTCTTCCGCTTCCAACGGACGGGCAGGGTGGCCTAACGGTTACAAGGTCCAATAACCTTATGTATCATCCGTCATTCATTATATGCTGTTGAATGTTGCTTGAGCAAGTCAGTGGTTAGACCAGTGAAACTTTTTTGCATATATTTGATCCACCACGAACAGTTTGACATGTTTTCCCGCCCTCAACAGTATATTTTGGTGACAACGCTAGCTGTTAACGTTACTTAAAGTTGTTATGGCAACTAACGTACGGTTATCTAGTTAGCTTGCAAACGAAGCACATATTAAAATGTAAGTGTTCATATATGAGCTGTAAGGAATTATACTGACGCCGAATTTAACCGCGTCTCCTATCAATTCGATAAACACTCATATTTACGACTCAATATTAAATTGACAGTTTTTACAATGGAGTTTGGCGTGTCGTAAAACGAGAGAATGGCAAGGTGCTAGGCTAGTTCGGTAAAGTCGGAAAGATATTCACAGAACTTCCCGGTTTAATAACTCCTAAGCGAAACGTCGTTACGACGTCTCTTTCCTATCGCAGTGAGGTAGACAACGAGCTACAGCCTAATTTTCACCAAAACGAGCCGTGCTCCGAACTGGACGAATAACAATGGTCTGTATTTACAGCCGGCTGTCAGGCGAGTGCGCAGGGACCGTCTAAAAATTGCAACGCCGATAAACGGCTCGTTTTGGTGAAAATTAGGCTGTAGCTCGTTGTCTACCTTACTACAGTATGAAAGAGACGTCGTTTGTGTTTTAACAACGTTTCGCTTAGGGGTTATTGATCCAGAAAGTTCGAATCTGTGAATAGCTTTCAAACTTTACCGAACTGCAGGAGTTTGCCCAGTTTGCGACCTCTGGCTGCAAGCCGAATGACAGGCCTTGTGTCTAAATGTGTCTCACTCTTGGATACTGCTTTCCATAGCGCTGTCCTCAGTGGTGGTTAAGGTTCTGGTTTAGATAATAGTTAGTTGTTACAGGGGTGACTGGTTGGGCCTGGGGCTAAAGCTCAGTTTAGGTTAGGGGAAACAGATGGATAGATGAAATGTGTGTCCATATGCGGCCCGACTTAGTTAACTTAACTGTTGACTACTACGGAGCCGCAGCGCCTAATGTCAGACCTGTAGTTCAGATGTAAGCTATGACTCAAGCAACGTACCTTTACCACGCAGTCGTGCTGAAGGAGACACGCCTTGAAGTCCTCTCTGATACCGGCGCAGGCTCTGTTATCTTCCTCCTTTTCCTCGTAATATTTCGGCATTGTGCAGAATCCGCTTTAACACCAATATTCCCTTATAGTTTAACTCACAAGCGCAAGAATCGCCTAGTTAACAGCAGTGACACCAATGTTGTTATGAAAGATTTCAGCCACCATGTTTCTAAAACTGCATGATGGGAAAACGGAAGTACCTGGCGCAAAGAAGTGCATGCTGGGAAGTCTTGTAGTTTTTCATGTATGTTTTGTATGTAAGTACTGCAGACAAATCATCATCGATTTGTGAAAAGTTAAAAATTTATGTCAAATAAATTTCTAGTCATATTTGCAATAGATTTCCTTTCCTTTCACCTTGTTACTTTACAGTTGTTCTGAAATCAAACCTGGGGATGCAGATGGCATGAGTAATGCAAGTAGAACAAAATCACAACAAAAGATAAATGGCCATGACTTCTAATAACTTTTATCATTTATTTCAAAGATGTCCATGAAAAATGATGTCAAAAACATCAGAGGCAGGCATACACATGTACATGATGAAGGCACATGAACTGATGGGTGTAAGGGAAGAGTTCCTTTCTTTTTTTGCCTCCTGTCCACTTTCAACAAATACAGTAGGGAGATCACAAGAATCACATAACCGCTCAGGCTGTTTTCATGCACTCAGTTTCTGTTTGTATGTAGATGCAGGATTAGGGGGCGAGGCCAATCCTGTTAGGAGTGTCTTTCAAAACGTTCCACCGTTTAAGTGGCCTGCTCTCGTCTTTTCCCAATAAAAAAATAATAAAAGAATTTGATGAAGAGGAGTCGATCAAGCTACTTCAGTTTTCTTAAGTACAGCTCTAGCATGGATGGTTTTATCAGGAGCCTGCTCTGTCCAAAAAAAACCCCAAAAAGTTTATAAATTACAAATAATAATCATGCACTTGAACAAGCATGATTAGCAAAAATTGTCCCGTTTTCACATCAAGTCCACCAAAAAGCACTTCACAACCCCCTTGAATAAACCAGTATGATGTAAAATGAGTGAAGTTTCATTTAAAAATAGCTTCCACTATTGGCCACACATGAATACAAAACATGTCAAGTGAATTTCAATGAACTATTAAGTGAGGCAGAAGAGAGAGAGAGCGAGGGAAAGAAAGAGAAATAATGTTCATTGCTTTTATATATATTTACAAATCAGTGAAAGTACTACACAACCTCAGCCAAATCATACAACAAAAGGTGCACTCTGCATTGATCAGTAGTCATAATATTCTGTCCTATCCAAAAACAGATACTTGATTGGACAAAATAAATTGTTAGGTGGATTTGGAAGAGTCAGTGAAATGAGCAACTACAATGGGAAGATGGAAATTTTAAGTATGATGGTGAAGGGTGTGATGGTAACAAAAAATAGTGAAAAAGCAGTGCAAATAAGGCTGTTTCAGATGGTAATCTGGTACAACCCCCCATCTTTTTTTTTTAAATCACTTTCACTCAGTATTACACAGAAATATTGTTCTTAACATCCAATCACTAAGTGGACTGTTTGTTATTTTAAAAATATTAGTATATCCAGCAATCAAAGTGTAGGCAAAAGTGAGAGGGAACAGACTGGAATAATCAATTTTATGGGACCTGGATATAAGGCACACTTTTCCAATTTTGACCCCCAACTACTTCACCAGAATCTATTCACACCTCTCATACTGAAAATTAATTGTTTTAGTTGTAATGCTTCGCTTCAAATGAAAAGAAACTGGTACAGACTGAACCGAGCTGCTTGCACCAGCAGACAAAGCAACTTTGCAAGTAGCTGTAATAATGAAAATAAAATATAGCAATTCTGAAAAAACAAAACAAAAAAAAACACAACAATACACAAATAAAACAGACTCTGAACTACCATAAACATCTCTTAATAGAATAAAAATATATTTTACCTCTTGTACAAATTAAAGATTTATTTCAAATAAATTAAGTTACCTTCATAGATCGTCGTAGCTGTAATAATATATCAATATAACAATATATTCCTTCGGGAAAATTACACCAAGGCAATGTCTTCTTAGTTTACTATAAATGGACACTGAGGTTTTACACAGTCTGTCAGACAGGAGGTGAGATAGATATGGTATGGTACTCATTTTCTTGATGGATTGGTTGTTACTGACTGGCGACAGGTAGGATTTTGGAACAGTAAGCTCATCCTGAGTTTGTGTTTCAGGACTACTGGAGTATTTGAGTGTGACTGACAATACTCTGGGAGTGAGGGAAACATTTTTGTATGGGCTGGTGTTGATCTAGAGCTCAGTCATCACTGTCGAGAACAGAGAGCAACTGGCCATTAGTGATGACAACATTCTTGATCATCACAGGCTTTTGCTGAGGTGCTAGTGACAGTGCAATGCCCCAGCTTGCCCAAAGGTGGCAGCATTGAGTAACAGAGAAGGATTTGGCACCATCTACAACAGGCAGGGGACTGGTTCTCCCCAGATGTGATGATTTGTCCTCCTTTGTCCAAGCGTTTTCTGATTGTGTTCAAAGCTGCTGAACAACACAGTCTCTTTGATAGCCAGAGCTGGGAACAGATGTCTTCACACACTCTGCTGTTGTTCTTTAGACAGTAGTATTCACATTCTCACAAATTAATTAAGAGCACAAGAGTAAGGGAGAGATGCAGAAAGAAAGGGAGAAATTGGTCGATGAGAAGCTAAATAAAGTAGAATAGGAAGAGTGGGGACAGAGAGGTGGTGTTCCTCAGACAAGCTCAGATGAGCAACTCTAGTAGGCTCGAATGACTTCACTGCTGGTTGCTAGGTGCCAGAGGCCCTGCGTAAGCAGTCTAGGAGATTTTGGTCTCCCTGGGGCCATGATTCATGTGCCCGCTCCAGAAGAGTCAGCCAGCTATCCTCTTTATATGTATCTGCAGGAAGAGAGCAGAGTACCACATGTGTTATTAGATAAAAAAAACAAGAAGGCAGCAGCAGCATCTGGAGCAAGTGGTATTTATCATGTGATTGGACAGGAGATTAACAGGTGTGGTGTGTGATTGGCTTACTTCACTGAGGATTGCCCACACAGCTGAGTCTTTGAGAACCGAAAGCCGAAGTGCCAGGACTGGATTGAAGGAAGGATCTACAGCCCCTTCTGCCACACCCTTCTCAAACTGACCTGTGTGTTTAAGCACGCACACACACACACACACACACACACACACACACACACACACACACACACACACACACACACACACACACACACACACACACACACACACACACACACACACACACACACACACACACACACACACACACACACACAACAATAAAGAAGAGAAAATGGCTGCAGGAAAAGCAAAAAACTTCAGGTGAAAATTGGAAGTGATAAAAAGAGAAAAAGGCTGTGACTGAGAACCTTTTTTACACACTTTTTTACACTTTCTATCACTGTAGGCACCATCAGTGTGAGTGTGTAATCTGATCACGATGTGTCAGTGTGTTTGTATGCACTCACACACATAGCACTTACCAATCCTGTAAAAGCGATCTTCTGTTCGCTTGTACTTCTCTTTGGTCTGCAGTCCAGGTTCCTAACATATGAACACAGTGAAAGATGAAAATGTTAACGATTTCTCATTTGAGCAGCACTTGAACAGATGCTAGCATCTGTGCCTACACTGGAAGTGTGAATCACAATGTCAGAATGTATCGCCTCTGGCAGAGCAAACAATTCTGTCACACTCACATTCCTGTCAATAATCAATATGCTACGTCCCTAAGAGAAGAGCAACCACTCAATGTAATCTAATCAAAACCATTTGCACATAACACCACAGAAGGGTGACAGACTGCGTGTGTGTGCGCGGGGGGTGTTTCTCTACCGAGACAGGCAGTATTTCCACTGTGGTGTTCTCAATCTTGTCCCCTGGGTGCTCCTGGTTACCACTGCGGAACAGGAACCTGTCAATCAAATCAAGCAGTCATTTTAATATATACATCCATGGATAAGCATTCTCGCACTTTTCCCCTACTGTAGCTGAGTCACAGATACACACAGTCCATCAAGTCACTTGTGGATATTAGGTTAGTTAGGTAAGTTATGTCCATGAAATGAAAAAAAATCGGTATGCAAAAGTATGTACACCCCTTCTGTCATCAGGTCTTAACTGTCAGTGAGATATAGTTTGAACGTTACAAATTCCAGTAATCTCTCAGTAGATTTCAGAGCAACTGGAGGATGATTTGAATTCACAAAGCATGGGCACAGTGTGGAATATGAACTTCACTTGTGGCTTTGGATTTGGGGTTCAAGGTTGGCAAGTTTCAAAGAAAATATAAAACAATCATGCTTCCCGTTACTTTATCTGAAACAAGATTGCTTTCACGTAAGTTAGTGGGTACTAAATGTTTCACAGCCAGAGAGTAGGAGACATAGGAAGAATGCCAGCCAAGGACGGAGGCAGTGACAGATCATAAAGAATGCTGCATCTCTCAACCAACTGCTGATGAGATGTTGTCTAATCAGCACGGCAGAAGAGCCTGAGCCAGTGTAATTGGTGTCATTGAAAAGCAGACAAAACACTTCAGAGTCAGACAGTGGAACACTAGATGGCCCTTTTCCCACTCACTGCCACTTACTTGCTGAATGACTGACAGTCTCGCACACTCTTGCTGTCCTAACATTATATTTACAAGAGCAGTGGATGCATTCATCACTGTAAAATGACTCTCCACATGACCAAATATTAACATCCTTTTCAGGTCTGCTCTGATTCAAGCCGTCAGTCTCGCTATCAGCTCTTTTTATATTCACTGTCTTGCTCCCTCTCTGCCTCGGCTCCACAGAGAGCAGGAGGCTGGCCTGAGAATGCTTATTTTAGAGCGCTCTCATTAGCTCACCCTGATCCCCAGAGACACACAGCACACACACTAAAGCTAAACCTGAAAAGCAGCATGCTGAAATATGTGAGATAAGACAGATATTTGCATGTGCTTGTATGTGCAAATGTTATGGTCATAAAGACAATATATATGTTGGGCTGTGCTTTGCAGTCTCACCATATTATGTGAATGCAAATAATAAGAAGCTGTGTACACAAACAAATCACAAACAGTCAAAGCCTGTCATACGTACCTCTCTATGCTAACAGGTCTGTCAAATTTAAAGAGGATGTAGTCTCCTGCAGTAGGAGTTATGGCCCAGAAGAAGTCCTCTCCTAGGTACGTCTTCTCTAGTGTGTGACCCTGATACACCTGGTGACACAATACACACGTTTTGTACCACCTTGATCACTTGAAGTTGGGGGATATGTTTTTAGTTATTCTTATGAACTAGACTATAGATAACTGCAAAGTAAAGATCCTGAAATAATATATTTTATGGGAACCCTGGCATGATACCTTCACTGAAGTGGAAACCTCAGCTGGGGGGTTGACATGCATCTTGTGGAGCAGTGGCTTCAGGAAGTCCTTGTCCTACAGACACAGACAGAGGAGAAGCCAACATTTCAACACAGGAAGTAGCCTCTACTGTTACATTAAATAAATGACTATGAGGTCGTGAGACTCACTGTGAGTTTTTGGATCTTTCCAGCGAGAGAAGAATGGAGTCCCACGTGTTGAAACAGGGAGGGTCTGAACCGCACACGTAGGCTGGACTTCTGCCGCTCGCAGTGTTTCTTTAAAAAAGGAAAAGGGGAGAATAATGAGACCCATTCCTTTTACTATGACACTCATAGCTATACAGTAATCACAGTGCATACCGCGTCTTTCTCAGGATTACAGACTTTGACCCAGAGAATGTGGTCCAGCAGCCAGTCGATAGGCTTCTCCTTGTAAAACATGAAGATAAACTCAACAATGAGGTTCAGGTCTGGGGCCTGGAACATTTTTCCTGTAGGAAAAGAGAGAATAAGGGGGGGTTTATAGATGTTCATTGATCCTGCACAGAAGCATTCAGCACCATTAACAATCACTTATTTGCAACAAGATGATTAAACCCCTAATCTGAACAAAAACAAGAAACAGTTTCACTTGGACTAAAAATATACCCATTCCTCATTTACATATTGTAGTGACGTGCTGAATTTGGATTTGTTTTTCCCTGCCAAATCATATTACTTTACAATGACCCAATTTCTACAGTGATCAATATAATTCAATATAATATAATTTCCATCTTTTCTCAACTGGCTGCTCCGGATCCGTCCACGGTGCATTAGACTGTTTATCTTAAAGCAGCAACAAGCAGCACTTGTCTTAATCAAAAAACTTTGACACGACTGCAGACTGTACAAAACTCAGCTGCTAGGCTGTTAACCAGGACCAAGAAGTACGACCACATAACACCTGACTTTACCTGAACTAGTTGTTTATTTTATTGTTTATTTTATTGCTTTTGTGTATTTTATGTATTTTATTTCTTTATATTTCGTCATTCACTGCGGTATTTTATTTCTTTTGTTGTGAAGCACTTTGTTTTGATAAGTGCTCTATAAATAAAGTTTTATTATTATATTATTATTATAAAGCCTACAAGACTTACAGTATGTGAATGTCTTGCCAAGTGGATTTGAAAATCCTGAGTTAAGAGAATGAGTTAATAACCACTTTAGAGAGACCATTAAGCCAGGAATGCCATTGTTTGGCTTTGCTATCAGCTGACTATGCAGATCTTGCTACATTTGACAGACCCCTGGTGGATGCCGAGTATTGATCAGATGCTTAATGGATCGTACCAATGAAGCCCAGCTGAGAGAACTCCAGGATCATCCAGTCCTCTGACGAGAGCTGCAGGGCAAAGTTCTTCATAGTGGCAAAGTAGTTGGGCTTGGCCACAATGTCATCCTCCAGCTGAAGGAATGGAGGCAGAGAAAGAACAAAATGTAAGACAGAAGAAACACCTCACCACAAGAGTTGGGGTTTACTGTTGATGGAGAGGGTGAGAAGCAGGAGGGAGACTCACACTCTTCACACAGATCTTCACACAAGGACAACACTATGAACTGAGCTAAAAGACACTTCTGAGTTGCTATACTAAACTAGAGTATCAGTAGATGCCGGACAGACAATACCTCTTCACTCCAGGTGAGAGCAGAGAATGGAAATGACACACCACATGTATAAGACAGAAATATGGGAGATTAACAACACAGTGAAACTAAACTGCACGTGGCTGGTGTGAGCACTTCAAATCTGCTGACAGTAAATATTTGGATTTTTTTGGACAAATTGGATGCCTAGTTTAGCCAAGAAGACAGATAAGAGCTGTAGAAGTCAAAGAGGATTAGGCTAAGAATAAGTGAAACTGGCTCTGGACTGAAAAAAAACAACAACACTGGCTCAGCAACACACATTTGCTTAAAGTACTTGCCATGTTTTAATTTGGTATGACACGCTCCAAACTAAAAGCAAACCAGCATTAGCCTAGTAACAGGCTTTCACACTGATGTGTGAGTAACTGTCTACAGAGTCCATCTTCAAATGCACTCCAACAAGTTGCTATGGGAACATTTATTTATTTATTCTTTCAAGGACATACCTGGACATAATAAACTCCTTTGCTAACAGCATACATCATGAGGAAGGAATAGTCCAGATTCTGCTTGGTTCGCCATCTAAACAAAGTAGAAATCATCAACACACATAATAAAACTATTCACACATGAGAAGTGAATCCATCTTGCAGTATTTTAAGGTATCCTCAGGGATATTTTGCCTGTGGAAAGCATGTCAGACACACTGCTTCGCATGCAAAAAGCAAAATAGTGCAAATAAGGTACTCCCAGGTATGCTGAATGTTAAAACAGCAGATTCTATCTGAATCATTTATAAACCAGTACTGTCACACAAATTGTTTGATCTGCCCTTGTTGCGGTCTGACTCATGGCAGTTCACCGAGGGTTGCAGGTGTTCCCCGGGACAGGTGTTGGAGGTGGCGCGCACACACGCACACATGCGCACACACACGCACACACACACACACACACACACACACACACACTTTAACACTCAGCACCACAAATATGGGTGAAGGGCATGGCTGCACGTGTGCTTAAACTCAGCAAGGTGGTTGAGTGATGCTGCAGCTTCAGCAGTGAGGAAATGTAATACACCATTCACTTGGATGCATGCGCACGCACACGCACACACACAAAACAAGTGTCTAAAATATAACACTTTTACACCATGGCCCATGTTAAACAAGATACTAACTGTTCAGATTGCCATCAGAAGCATCTATGCTCACAAACGCCCACGTACAAACATAACACACAGCCCTCTGGGCCTAAAGGCTATTATCTGAGTACATACTGTAAGTAAGTAGTTGGTACAAACTGCACCATAAACTGATTTCTAATGAAGCCAGTTGTTAGCTGACTATAAAGAGAAGATAAGTACAGAGGGAAGCACTACAGAGAGAAAGACAGAGGGTGCTTCTGGTGATGACCTTGATGTGACTTTGAGAAATGCCTGTGGAATACCAAGTACCCAGGCAGCCTACCTAAAAGCTCTCGCTTGCTCGCTCCCTCCCACCTTCCCCCTGACTCATCCTTCTTTTTCTGCAATCCTCATCACAGCTCTCCTGCATTTCATTTTTCTCAGGGCTGGTTTTTCTGTGATTTACATAATGATTTCTATCACATTTTTCCTAATTAAATGTCAGAGCACTGAACACACAGATAACACAGATGTCATTGCCTATGTGAATTGCTTACCTGACTCTCTCTCTGGAGTCTCCAAAAGTCTCTTTGAGGTTGGTGAGCTCAGGGTAATAGGTGGCTGGTGGGGAGATCACTTCCAGCAAGCCTGAACTCAGCTCTATAGAAAACCTGAAGAAAGAAGATCATTGGTATGTTGACAGTGTGACACAGACACACACACACACACACACACACACCTTTTCTCTGGGTAACAGTGTCTTTTCACTCCTTCACAATATTTCCACCTTTTTGTGCATCTGTCAGAAGGCAGAGAAGTGTACTCACTCTTTCTCCAGGCCAGCAACCACACTGTGAACGTAGTCCACATCAGTCTGCAGAGATCAAACAAGGAAGACACATTAGACACACAGACCTTTTCGCATCATTTTTTAATTTATTGTGCATAAGTGTCATGCTATGACACACACTGTATGAATATGAGATCTCACCTCCCCAACGAAGACAATAATAACACAGTCAAGTTTCTCCTCTGGTGACAGCTTGTCTATTAGTGAACGGAGCGTCTCTGACAGATAAGACTTCACCTTGCGCTTCACTGTGGGGATCCCCATCACCATGGTAACTGAGAAGAAGAAGAAGCAGCAGCGTGAGGGGAGAACAGGAAGTGTCCAAGGCTACAAGGGTGGCTATTTAATCAAGTCGATCCAAAACCAAATAATCTTTGCTGTTCGACAACGACAGATTACATCGGCCTAAATCCAAAAGAACAGAAATTCATGCCCAGATTGACAGATGGCAGTGGGAAGGATGACTGATGAAGGTAGTTTTTAATGCATCTGCACTATCATGCTGCATGCTGTTAAAGAAACACGTCTTTAATCAACAATCTAACACAATGTGGGTAAAGTAATTTATTCCAAAACATACAACATTTCAATTACAACTTAAGTAGAGAGTCACCGAATCAACATCAAGAGGCAACAATGTTTGGTCTCTAGACAGCTGGCATTTACACATCATCATTCTTTATCCAGAGATCTGCAAAGCGTAGCTAAATTAATTAATGAACTTTTCCTACCAGCTAAAACAAACAAAGCCAAGCAGACCAAAGCCAACTGCAGTGAGAGAAAAAAAACTAGAGAGCAGAACTGACATTCTGAAACATTCTGAGTGTTTCAGAGAGGAGCTGAAATCTCATTACTGATTTATCTGTAATTTCTGCAATTAATTTATTAAAATTCATCTATAAAAATATCAGTTACCAGACCCCAAACTGATATTTTCAAGCTGCATATTTTGTCTGACTAATGGTCCAAAATCCCAAAGGTATCACAACAACAAAAAACTGAGAAAATGAGGAAATCCTACAAATCCTATGAGAAGCTGAAAATAGCTTTGTGTATCAGGTTTTTTTACCTGATACACGACCAAATGATTAATCAATCAATCTTAATTGTCATCAATTAATTTTGTCAGTCAACTAAGCGATTATGTCAGCAAAATCCACGCAAATGATCTCAAATATGAAGCTAATAATCATCTCTGAGCTAAGAAAGGTCACAAGTAGGAGCAGATATTACATTCAAATGAGGACAGGCTGATGAAGTGAGACAACAGTAAGACATGGAAAGAGAGGAAAAGAGAGTGGCTATTGTCATCTCCTTATTGCTCCTATTGTCTGAGGCTTGGAGTGATTGTGGCTAAACAGACAGCCTCTTCTTTAATATGGAGAGATTCCCCGAACAGTACACCAGACTGAAAAAAACAGACTGTTACAGACATAAAACCAGTTAATTTTACTTACTAGGAAACAAGGATCACTTTCACTAGGGAAAGAGAGAGTGAGGGAATGAGAGAGTGGAGCGTGTACAGCAAGCCCACACTGGTGAGACTGCAAATGCGAGGATGAACAAGTTATCAGTAAGTAAGTAAAGCTTTATTTATATAGCACTTTTTAAAACACACAGTTACAAAATGCTTCACACACAAAAAAATATAAATGAGTAAATAAATAGAGATAAATTACAATATAAAACACAGCACAAAACCAAACTAAAACGAACCAAAACAGAAGACAGGGATGGAGATCTATAAAAAGGCTTGCCTATAAAGATG
The DNA here is from genome assembly GCF_020085105.1 of Siniperca chuatsi. NCBI lineage: Eukaryota > Metazoa > Chordata > Actinopteri > Centrarchiformes > Sinipercidae > Siniperca > Siniperca chuatsi. The sequence continues at coordinate 18,756,400 of NC_058053.1, forward strand.
TTTTTTAGAAGCTGCTTAAAGCAGTCCAAAGATTCAGCAAATCTGATAGATTGGGGAAGATGATTCCAGAGTGTTGGGGCTAAAACAGCAAAGGCGCAATCACCTTTTGTTTTGCAGGTGGAGTGGGGGATGGATAATATGCCAAGAATTAAAGACTGGAGTGGTCGAGAAGTGGAATGAGGAACGAGGAGATCGGAAATGTAACTGGGGGTAAGGTCATGCAGAGACGTATATGTAATCAACAAGATCTTGTAGTTTATTCTGGCCAATGGAGGGATGCAAGAACAGGGGTAATGTGGGACTGACGGCTAGTTCTAGTTAGTAGCCTGGCAGCTGCATTTTGAACCAAGTGTAAACAATTTAGAGCAGCTTGACTGAGGCACGTGCAGAGGGAATTACAATAATCTAGATGGAAGAAGTGTGAATTAATAGTTCAAGATCTGTAGAAGACAAAATATATATATTTCTTAGCTGAAGAAAACAAGTCTGGATGAGCTAAGTAACATGATGGTCAAAAGTCATATACTGGTCAAAGATGATCTGACACTGAATCAGTGTTTTCCTCATGCTTAGGGAAATAATACAGCAGCATAAAATTGCCTATTAGCCTATGTACTCGCTATTTCATGTTTAGCATTCTCTTTCTCTATACATGGTGTCCCTGCCCTTTACTGAATTCAAATTCTAGTGTCACAATCCACAGAAGGCAGTTTTGCATAACGTTTTGCATAAAATGTAAAGTTCCAACCACTTCTCCAAAAAGGCCAGTAACGATTGTGAAGTACAGGAACCAGGGCTAATGCGTGCATGTACCGTTTAAAAGGGTAAGCATGTGAAGTAAGCTGATGTGAGGGCACAGTGGACCTGAGAAAGGGTGCAATCCTTCAAAGTGATCTGTGCAGCGTGGAGAATCTGTCCCAGTTTTGCTTTGTGTTTCTCACACTGAGCTCTGTGTCGTATAGCGACACCCACCACCACCACCAAGAAAGTAGGTCGAGGATGAAAGGAGAATGTGGGAGGAAGGAAAAGAGACAGAGAGTGACAGAATAAGGGAGGGTGGCAGACAGTGAATGAGTGATAAAGCGTGCAAGTGCAGCGTGAGCAGGACCAACTCCAAGACTGCCCCTCCCCGTGTCCCTTGATCAGCCTGCCCGCTTCACTCTGCCATCCTTTCATCTCCTTTGGGAAAAGCAAAACAATCTACATTTCTGTCCGCTTCTCTGTCACATCAGTGAAAAGAACCGATTTGGCATGCCATACACATAAAAAGGAGCTGGTGTTGGGCTGCGTTTGTAATGTCCAGCAAAATGTTGTTTGCTTTAGGGGTGTGCCATATCGTATCGTTCACGATAATACCAGTATAATTTTTAATATGATTTTTCATTTCGTGATAATGGCAAAAAAAAAATTATTTTCCTGACCATAGCTACACATTATTTAGGTTGAGGAAGGAACTGACATCATTGGATCATTGCTTGTAGTGGGAATAATCATGCAAGCATGTGTGTTCAAGCAAATAACACTCAATTTGACTTGAGGACTCATCAACGTTTTAGGTTTATTATTAGGTTTATTAAGTTAATTATGTGATTTTTCAAATGTAACTAATACTGATAACTATGTACAAGTAAATGTTAATAAAAAGAACCATACATTCATTTCTTATATTTAGAGAGAACATGTTATTTATCATATTAGAAGAAGAATCAGAATCAGCTTTATTGCCAAGTTTACACGTACAAGGAATTTGCTTTGGTATTTTGGTGCAAAACAATAAACAGTAGAAATATAAAGAAAGATAAAGCAAGTACTGCAGGTCAAGAATCATAAATATAAAATTGACAATAACATATTAAAGAATATTAAAAAATATTATAAGAAAATAATAAAGAATATGTACAATATGACTGTTATTTAAATGACAGTTTGTCCAATGTGCAAAATATTTACATGGGAATGTGCAAAGGTTTACAGTATGAGTATACTGTACCATAATGGGTGGTTGGGTAGGTATGAGAGCCAGTGTCAGTGGGGGTCCCGGGCCTTGTTGATGAGGAAAGAAACTGTTTATGTGATGTGAGATTTTGGTCCTGATGGACCGCAGCCTCCTGCCAGAGGGGAGCATCTGAAACAGTTTGTGTCCAGGGTGGGATCAGCCACATTCTTTACTTTTGGAGTTTAGAAAATCATGAATTAATTATAGAAGATATAGATTAAGTCTAATGAAATAAAATACAAATATAATGAAAGAAAACAAATAAATGTGGTCATAGTGGCATATGTATATGGCTGTCCATCTCCTCTGTTCTCAACAACAGGGTGGGGAGTTTGTTTTCTTTTTGTGTGAAGCCTTACGCATATTTTATGTCCTTGTTTGTTTGTTTGTTTGTATCTATACAGTACCATATCTTTGCTTTGGTTTTTCATTAACTAATTAAAAAAGAAGCCTTTTTAATGATTAATTAAAATCTTGTTTGAATAAATTTAAGAAAATTACAATTACAACTGCTTCTGTATCAAAGTAAATACCAACTTTTGTTTTCCTCTGGAAGAGATGTGTTGCTGCTAGGGATGAGAAGCATCCTGAGTAATCTGGATGCTATATTTTAATGACAAAAACTGAACCTTCTTTAAAACTTAAGTTTTCAACGTCCTACAAAGCCTGAAGGTCACTGTGTGTGTGTGTGTGTGTGTGTGTGTGTGTGTGTGTGTGTGTGTGTGTGTGTGTGTGTGTGTGTGTGTGATATCCCGGTGGGGCGTAGAGACTGCTTTTTGAGGGTTAAGACTTGGTTTTAGGGTACAGGTTACAATTAGGTTAAGGTTAGGGTAAGGGGCTAGGGAAAGCATTATGTCAATGACTGTCCTCCACAGGGATAATGAAACAAACGTGTGTGTGTGTGTACGCAAGTGAGTGATACCCCTTTTAAACCAAGCTTGCTAGTGGAAAACCTACAATCCACAACCTAAGTAGACCACCTATTAAAATCCTCCACACATCGCTCACACTCTAAATTTATAGTATAGTTACTTAAGTGGTTCGTTCAATACATTTTATCTATAACACAAGGGGCCTGGTAAAAACAAGTCTTACCATCAATAACCAGTCAGAGCCATCATAAATCCTACTCCCCATTATATGGGTTGCATTATCCAACCAGCAATCTATAGAGGGGACCTTTGCAGAAACAGTAATTATACTCCTTGTTGTATTGGTTCTGTTTGTGTGCAGTTTAACACTGTGCATACTGTTTCACCAGTTATATGAAGAAATTCACAATATTCCACAAAAGAAAGATCAATGGTACAAGCTTCACACCTGTAGGTGTAGGGTGAATATAGACTGAGGCCACACATGTATGTGACACACTGTCTGACAAGCATCCCAAAACACCCACGTTTTAAGCATGGGAAAACAACAAACCTGATCATTACATTCCAATGTCAGCAACATGTGGGCATTGGGTCTGATCATCACCCTATGTGCAGACATTTGCAGGTGACATGTCATGCAAAGGTCAGCTGCTTTGACACGTGTTACTGCTTACAGATGGAAAATACAATGTCTTTTTTTTTTTCAATGTGGCATTACAGCAATGCAGCTAACCAATCAGCACCTACACTGAAACAATAGACTATTGTTTTTGAAATTCAAGGGAAAATCAGTGACTGTTAAAAGCTTTGGCTTGTGTTTGGTGATGTATATCAGCCAAAAATGTCTGCACATAGGGTGTGGTTTGATATACGGTATAAGGTTCAAGCACAGGTCAGATAGGTCCTTGGTGTATAAAGGGATTATGAGTGAGTGAGTGTAGTGGGTATGAATGTGTTTAAAACCTACAGAGTTGCCACTGAAGGTAATTAGTTTCAGATTAGATCTTGTTGATTAGATTGTGTTGATTAATGAACTAAGATCACTATTTCTGCCATTCAGAGTAATCAGCAGGTTTGCAACGCATGTATTTGAGCAGATATGTGACTGACTACACTCTCCTCAGGTCAATAGAAGAGTCAGCAGCGACACAGACTGCAGTACAAGGGATTGGGGGAAAAAAGGGATCTTCAACTGTAGCTTGTGACATGCTTAATAGCTGGTCATTGCTTGGCAATAAAGTACTGACTGTGTGTAAATGGGCAAAAGTTGGCAAGCGTGCCATATATGTTTGGAACAAGCAAGGCTGTATTTACAATAATGCTCTTTTGTTGGTTTCTGTCTGAAAGAGGCTTCATTGAGGCCCTACTCCAACCATTTCAGTCTCAGAGGTTCCCTGAACTGCTTCTTCCCATAATCCTTTTTCAATTTAAAGTGGGATGATGTCCTAATTTGCACGGCTATTAATATCCTTATGTCAGATATGCTTAGACCAGCAGAGAAACAAGGGGTGAAGTAAAAAATGAAAGACACAGAGGCAGACTAAGAAAAACAAGGAGCGATAGGAGAGAAAAAAGGGGCGGTTAAAGGCACTATTGGGGCATGTACGAGTGGTGGAGGGGCAAAACTCTGAGGCAGTCGTGCGCAGAGATCACTTCCCATTAGCAGTACTTCCAGCTTGGCTGTGCATTCCAGTGAACACAACTGATAGTGTTTTGGGGTGGGAAGCTGTCGAGAACAAGGCAGTACGCAGAGACAGAACTCTGCATTTTCACTGGCTAGGCATTCTCTCCAGGATTTCTAAGAAAAAGCCAAAAGAGAATCTTAAAACCTTGTCTGGAGGTAACAGATACCTATCATGAACCAGACAGACTGGCACTGACTCAGAGACGGCAGTGATAGGCCTTGCATTTTTTCTTGGTTCCTGTGGGAATACCTTGTACTCATTGATCAAACAGGCTATGGGGGCCAGAAACGAGAAACTCCTGTTTGTTCTTGACCTATCCCTTCTTCCTGTCTTCTAATTCGTCTAGGGCCTTTGTTCTTCCCCTCAGTCATTGTCATTAGGAATGGGGAAACACAATTTGAGCTGTTCAGCCTCTAAACTCATGCTCCAAATTCACTCCACCTATCACACTTTCAATGCCAGTTAAGTAATCCTCTTAGAGAGAACTTGATATGGCAGATTGATACTGCTTGTGGGGTGAAGGGAAGGAAAATAAAACATAAAAATGGGGTTGCTGAAACTAAGAATTAATAGAAAAGAGTGAAACAGGAGAGGAATAATCCATATGAAAGGGGTTGTGAGCTTAGTAAAAATTAGATTTTGTAGCGTTTAGCTTCAGTTTATGTTCCTAAAGTAAACTTTCTTTGTATAGCACTTTTCAAAACGTAGTAAAGTGTATCTCTTAGTTTCAATAAAAGAGAGAAGGAAGGACAACAGAAAAGCATTTGAATACACAAAGTGCAGGTAGAAAAAAAGTAGGCGATTTAGAGATTTGAAAGAAAAAGGGAAATCCCTGTTCGATCAAGGTAAAAAGTAGGATACATTACTTCTAAAGTAAATAGGGAAATATACTGTACATACACTGCAACATACACTACACTTGCAAAGCTCAGTCCAGAGGGCATACTTGTTGTGAACTAGGCACCAACTGAAAACTTGTTGAGACTTGATTCTCTCCCTGGTGTAATGAGGATCTCTGGAGGTTTTACTGTGTTTGTGTAGGACAAGCATTCATATTCTGGAGAAAAAGCCTCATTAATCAGGGAAGTTACTGTTGTACTGAATTTGCAGTGTGTGCATGCGCTTCTCACCTCCTGTGCGTCCGAGACCAACTTGTACGGCAGGTTGCAGGCTGCCCTCATTGTTGAGAAGGTGAGGCAGGTGGTGATAGATATTTGGCACCTGGAGAGGTTTCCTATTTGTGAGCTCCTTCAGTAGTTTCTGTGTCTCATCTGAAAGCAGGCACAGACAAAAAAGTTAAGTGGAGTTCTCTTCTCAGTTTCATCAAATGATGACAGGAGTGAAATTATGCTGACTTTTAAAAGCACCACCTGTTAACACTAAAGTGCTCTGGAAGAACAGTGATGCAATAACTACAGAATCATTGAATAAAATATTTAACTTTACACTGACTTGCTCACAGTAGAAAATCAGGCATCTTCCCGAGTATATGAATACTCACTGGCTGCAGGACCCTGTCTATGTTTGCGACTTATACCATACTTCCTGGTGTACACGTTCATACTGTTTCTCATATTATTTCTCCTATGCAGGGCTCTTGATGTTTTGTACTAGTCCGCTGCAGCCAATAATAAGATGAAATCATATAATCACAGTGAGATTTCATTTTCAAAAACCAGTTTCATTTCATTAGAAATCAGGTAGCTCTTAGAAGTCGCAGGCCCATAATAAGCCCATCCAATCATTTCATTCAGCCTGAATGAAATGATTGGCTGGCCTACCTCCCTGCCTGCCTACCTGCGCACACTCTGCCCATACACTCATTGCATATGAAAATGTGTTTTGGGGGCTTTGGAGGGAGGTCTGAAGGGAGCGGGTGGGAATTTCTTCAGTCTCTGATAGATTCTCGGGCATTACCTACCCTAGCTTTAATGCTGTGTTACAATGTCTAGAAATCTAAAAGCAGGCAAAAACAAAAAAAAGCCTTTGTTACATCTGGGAGCACTGCATGTTTGTGATTTTAACCTATACAACAGGTGATGCAGAGCCAATGCAAGAGGGGATGCTGCATTATATGAAAATCAGAATATTTCAGAATTCACAGACAACACTAAGAGATCTGTTGCGCACAAGTGATTGAAAAACTTTAATGTTTACATGACAGTGTAGAAGCTCAGTTGGTGTTAATGAGTCTCCATGTGTGTCAGCTACCTGAGAAGTTTGTGAGGGCATCTTTGCTGCTGTTAGTCTCGGCGATGGCGCGTCTGAACTGCTCGAGAATGTTGTTGAGCTCAGACGAGCGCTGCAGCGTCCTGTGCTCTGCCACACGAAGGCGCTCTTTCAAGGCATGGAACTCCCGCTGGTATGCTATCAGCTTCTCTATAAGAAAAAAAAAAAGAAGCAAAGTAGGGCGAATTAGCAGGTGACAACATGCACTATATAAAGTTCCAGTAATTAAAACAAATAAAATAAAACAACGGTCTGATTCAAGGACCACTTGTATTTATTTAAAAATAAATACAGTAGCACCATACAGTAGAAAGGCAACAAAGTCATTACTAGAAATCACTCAGAGCGCTCCCTTCTGCCAGGGCTGCGGCGAGCATTAAAGGAGTTATTTTAATAAGAGAAAATGTTGAGAATCTGCATCTGGATTTGGTTCTATCAAAATACTGGTAATGATAAACATTTATGCTTCATGTACCATCATTCAAGTAAGTACAGTAGTTCTTAATTAGAAGACGTGTTCAAACATACCCTATATCACAACGGTAAAAAATCTTTTTAAAAATTCCTGGTTTCGGATCCACACCAAAAACTAATCACTTGTTACTTGGACCTTGGCCTAAATATCCCTAATAAGGGATACAATTTTCTTAATTCTGCACTTGAACTGAGTATTTCAAGACATGCTGTTGAGGGGAGGAAGAGAGCTACTTTTTCAATTTCCTGACCAGGAATCCTTAGATTGTACAGGGATTTACAGCACTCATCTTTTGCCTGCTTTTCAAGTCTCTAAACTACTACAGTATTATATAATGATGGTCGACAATGATACAGCACTCAGGAGCAGCAATTTATTGGCAATACTAGCTGCATGTTTTTACTGGAAATTACTTTTGAGGTTTAGAGGAAGTTTACTGCAAAAATGTGAGGAAACCTGTACGTGGTGAGCTTTTATCAGGAAACAGAAGTTTAGCGGTTGGTGTAGGTTTGAAAGTAGAGGCTGTGCCATTCTATGAAAAAGGGAGTAGCGGTGATCTGTTGGTGAAATCATAGATGTATTAAATAAGCTGGATACGCACAGTGAGTATCTTACTTTACTTGTTTTTGTGTTAAATTCTCTTTGTGCTGGGTTTCTTTTCTGTTTTAGTATTTTTAGTTTTGTCTTTTACCTGACTGTTTTATTGCTTTGGTTTTGTATAAGTACTAAGTAACCTTTTTTGAAAAGTGTTATATAAAGTTCATTATAATAATAATTACTTTGGGAGATGATTAGAAACGGGGATGATAGTGATTTAAAGCCAAGAGAGCATGTGTGTGGCATTAATTGACATTAGAGTACAGACTTGATTTTGTTCCAAAATTCATGAGGTTACAGGGAGAACACAAAGAACATCTCAGGTGTGTATATGTGTGTGTGTGTTTAGGTGGGGTTGTGGGTTTGGCCAGTCTCTGATCTTCCTCTGTGGGGAGATTTATTGTGCCCTTTTGGAGAGCCCTTCACTACAACAAAACCCAGACTCCCTTTATCTTCCCCTCTCCATCACTCTCTCTGTGACTGAGCTATTGTCCATCCACTCTGCCCTGGCTCCTCTTCCTCACAGAACCATGTTGTTCCTCCTGAATGTTGATCTCTAAGACACACAGACAGAGGCTGTCATTTGGCCCAAACCTCATGAAAAGAGCAGCTTCAAACTAAAACAGACTTTCATCTTCACATCAGTCCTTTGATTGTAGGACTCCAGGCCTGCTGAGATGAAACCACACCTGTAATCCCACCGTGCAAAGAAACAAAGACAGATACAGCACCACAGGAACAGAAACAAGAAGTAGATAAGGTTTCTATTTAGCTATGTTTCCAATGCAGATGTATTAGTGAAACTGTAATAACACATTCTCTTTCAAGGAATTGCCTCCCCCATTACCAGTGTCAATGCCAAAGTATGTTCATTTCAGTTAAATGTCACTCTTGATATACTTTCATTCCTGCTAAACAAAGTTTGACCTTGACTTCACATAAAAATGTTCCTTTAGCTGCAAAAAAAACCATTTTGGGTTTTGTTTTTTGTTTTTTACAAATCAAGTGGTTTCAACATTAAATTCAAATAATAGGGTGAATGGTGAACCTACTCTTCTGGTATACAGCCACTGGATGACTGAATGGCTACACATAATGCATTAAACAATTAGACCTACCTGAGGTCTGGAGCACATCAATAAAATCTCATTATTTTATATTATATATTATTATATTATTCTTCCCTGCACTCTAGAACTATGAGTAGCGGGGGCAGGGCTGAGTGGCTATACTCTGCCTCTGAGCTCGGCAACCTCTCTCCTTCCTTCGGTTTGCATCCAACCTGTTTTCTTAACATGTTCTCTCCTGGTTTACGTATACCTATTGCCCCTCCTCTCCTGTGATATTTTGCCTTGACGTGTCATTGTTAATTCATTTGCTCAGTTTAGTTTATTGATTTATTAATGAGATACATGGGAGGAAAGGGGAGTCGGATATATGATGAATGCTCAACAACTAGCCTTTGAAATGAACAGACTCAAGGCCTCACACTCACTCACAGACATGTGTGCACACACACACACACACACACACACACACACACACACACACACACACACACACACACACACACACACACACACACACACACACACACACACACACACACACACACACACACACACACACACACACACACACACTTCTCGCCAAAAAGTAGATTCCTTAGTAGATATTCCTTATAAAATCTTTCATTCAGCAAATTTGAATTTAATGTGTTAATTCTCATTTACCAAAAGTTCAGTTTTGGGTAGGGATGCTTCAATCAATTAAATTAACTGATTAGTGGTCCTTCAATTTGTAATTCAGGAAAAAAAATGGAGGCAAATGAATAAACATCAACTTTGGCATAACTCAATTAATTGACTTTTGAAAACTCAAAGATGTCCTTTATAAACAAAGTTTAAAGGCACTTATTGAGTAACAGTCACAACATGATTGTTGTTTTACTTGTTGTGACACTGTGCTGACTCACTTTGACCTCAGTAATAGCATTTAACTACCTGAAGACAGGATTTCAGAGAGAGCTGACAGACAGACAAAGATCTTCAAACTACCAAACTTCACAGTTTGAGAGGACAAGGAGGATCTTAGTGCTGAGAAATACTTTACGGAAATCCAATCCTGAACTCACCAGAGAGTTAAGAGTTTTATCAGTCACAGTGATCTTGTCCTTGACCTCACTCTCCCTTGCCGATGCAGGCTGCTGACTGTGGGCTCATGAGTGCTGATGAGGGACATGTGCAGTTTATGTTTGTATGAATGACAGAGTTGCAGTACATAATGATGTCCTTGTAAAAGCAAAGTTTCACTATTCCAGCACATTTTCACTTTGAAATAAACAACTGTTCGATTTAACAATCAATCACAAATAATGTCTAAACAAATAGCCAGGAAATCCACACATGCAGGATATGCTGGCCAACGAGCAGTGCTGAAAAACTGTTCTTTTAAATTTGCTGATCCCCGGTCTACTGTATTCAAAACATTTAGTTGCGAAATGGAAAAAGAAATCAAACCTCACCTATATGTTTAGAAGGTGTTTGTTATTACAACAGCAACAACTGGAAAATCACTGTTAAATACCTCTTTTGAGAAAAAGTGGTGATTAATTCTATTAAAATTTTACCAGAAGTACAGATGATTCAACAGCTGTTTGGAGAACGAAAATAGTTTAAAATGGTCAATTAACCTAAATTACAAAAAATACAAATAAAAAACCTACAAAACTCTAGCCATGGATCTGCTGAGGTTTGGAGATATCCCTCTTTGAGATTTCGGCTGCCATCCTAACACAAGGAGAAAACATTTTATTATTGTTTGTGGTGCTCACTGAAAAATGACATTTCAAGAATTCTACAATGTGCCTTTACAAAAAAAATGTTATTCAGGATAATCCGCAGACCTAGCCGTCAACAGTTTTCACTGGAAAACTGCTACTACTTTCTACAGAAGCAACGGTCCCCTTGAAAAAAGTTTCATTATAATTATAATGAACTGATCTGAGCTGAACTAGCTGTAATTAATCCTCGTCTTAAAAAGCCCACTCTTGATCCAGGGGTTTTAGCCAACTATAGACCTATATCTAACCTCTCCTTTCTCTCTAAGATCCTTGAGAAAGCAGTCGCCAGTCAGTGGTCATTTGTCAATTACAAATGACCTTTTAATTGCATCAGACAATGGACTTGTCTGTGTACTTGTCTTGTTAGATCTTAGTGCTGCATTCGACACCATTTACCATCACATCCTATTACAGAGACTGGAACATTTAATTGGCATTAGAGGAACCGCACTAAGCTGGTTTGAATCCTATCTATCAGACTGATCTCAGTTTTAACATGTTAACGATGAATGCTCCATGCACACCAAAGTTACTTACGGAGTTCCACAAGGTTCTGTGCTTGGACCAATTCTATTCACGTTATATATGCTTCCTTTAGGGAATATCATTAGGAAGCACTCCATAAACTTTCATTGTTATGCGGATGATACCCAATTATATCAATCGATCAAGCCAAATGAAACTAATCAGTTAGCTAAACTTAAAGCATGCCTTAACACTAGAATGGCCACGACGGTCATTTTGACCGTTTTGAAATTTATATGTGCAATAACTTTGTTGAATAAAAAAAATACAATCTTGCTGGTACCTGACTTTTCCTAAAAGTATTTGTATTTTTATTTACAATAGGTTTTATATAAATTAAACAAAAGGCAAAGAAAATATGATCATTTTTACCTATTTCGGCCATACGCGGTCATATTGACCGCAGTGACTTTCGCGCTATTCTATTGTTCTATTGTGCTGGCCCCACAGCACACACAGCTCACGGCCTTCTTGTGTGTGTTTGACGATGGCATGCTGAAACACATCAGGGACTGCACTGTGGCTGAGGCACATCAGCACCGTAGTGACAGCTCATGACCTGACAATTTTGGCTAGCTGCGGATGTCAATTCAAAATCCATGCTGAACGGGGCTCCGTTTCTGGGAAAAGAGGAGACGCGGAGCAAAGATCAGCTCGTGGGAGAAAGTGTGGAGCTGAAACTGGGGGAGCCATTCCTGGGGAAGGGAAGAAATATTACCAGATAATTTCTTCTCTTCTCTGAAACTAGCCACCGCCTTACAGGCCAAGAAGACCAGCCTGGTTGGCACCCTGGGGAAAACTAAGCGTGAGTCGCCTCCTCCAAAAAGAGCAAGCGGAGCTGTTCAGCACATCAGTGTGCCATGTATAGATGCGACGTTCACCATCTACCAGGGAAAGCCGAGGAATAATGTATGTTTGCTGAGCTCCGTACACACAAGCGTGGGCATCACCGATGGGCTGAAGGCAAAGCGGGAGTCGGTGATACTGGTGTGAATATAGCGTATGCAATAATTACGGTTTACTATATGCGATGATATGAATATTGATAAATGTATAATTAAAGTTTTTTAAATGTATATTTTGGTGTTATTTGTTTTTTAAAAGATATCCTAACACAATAAATGTGTTAATCTCCCATTTGGGTAATTTATCATTAGAGATTATAGAGTTTGGAATCTAGCGGTCAAAATGACCGCTTCCGGCAATTCTAGTAAGTTTGGAATTCTGGCACTTCTAGTGTTAAGGACATAAAAATCTGGATGATCTGCAGTTTTCTGATGTTAAACTCTTGACAAAACTGAAGTTATTGTACTTGGCCCCAAACACTTTCAAGACACGTTATATGAAGATATAGTTACTCTAGATGGCATTGGCCTGGCCTCCAGCACCACCGTAAGTAACCTTGGAGTTATCTTTGATCAGGATTTATCCTTTAACTCCCACATAAAACAAACTTCAAGGACTGCCTTCTTTCACCTATGTAACATAGCAAAAATCCGGCACATCCTGACTCAAAACGATGCAGAAAAACTAGTCCATGCATTTGTTACTTCTAGGGTGGATTATTGGAATTCATTATTATCAGGCTGGCCTAAAAAGTCCCTTAAGACTCTCCAGTTGCTCCAGAATGCTGCGGCACGTGTACTGACAAGAACTAGGAAAAGAGATCATATTTCTCCAATATTAGCTTCTCTGCACTGGCTTCCTGTAAAATCCAGAATAGCATTTAAAATCCTTCTCCTCGCCTACAAAGCTCTTAATGGTCTGGCACCATTGTATCTTAAAAGAGCTCACAATACCTTATTACCCCTATAGGACACTGCGCTCCCAGAATGCAGGGTTACTTGTGGTTCCTAGAGTCTCCAAAAGTAGAATGGGAGCCAGAGCCTTCAGCCATTAAGCTCCTCTCCTGTGGAATAAGGTCCCAGTCTGGGTTCAGGAGGCAGACACCATCTCCACATTTAAGAGTAGGCTTGAGACTTTCCTCTTTGATAAAGCTTATAGTTAGGGCTGGCTCAGGTGAGTCCTGAACCATCCCTTAGTTATGCTGCTATAGGCCTTGACTGCTGGGAGACTTCCTCTGTCCTCCTCTCCATCTGTGTGCATTCTTATCCCATTGCTGCATGTTACTAACTCAATATCTTCTCTCTCCCGTAGTTTTGTGCTTTCTCGTTTCTCTTCTCTCTCCTTCTGTCGCTTTCAGCAGGTATTTCTGCCTTGGGTGCTGCAGAGTCTAAATCTATGATTGGGGCCCTCTAGTGCTCCCATGTTACTGCTCGACAACCACACTACAATTATCATTAGTCTTATTACTATCATTATTTTCTCTCTCTCTCTGAGTCTGGTTCTGTCACATGAATTATGCATGTATGAACACCCTTGAGTGGTGCACCTGCTAGCCACGTGGTTCTCCACTGCAGCTGCTATGTGCAACACAAAGCATTTAACCAGGCTGTTATCTCTTAAGTAGGGCAGATGGTGCAAAACATGAACTTGAGCTAACACGAATGGTTATAACATGTTGGTTTTGCTCTCATTTAGGGAGCAGAACTAAAAGTTCACAGATGCTCCAACATTCATCTAACATGACTAACACACGTAAGCACAACTCAGAAGATTTTTTTTTTGACAGTCATGTGAAGAAACATACTGTACTGTGACGCTCATATCCATTGGACAGAAAAGATCAGATCAGTGTGTTACTTTTAAGTGTTACTGGTTAAGACAAGTTCAACTTTTTTGGTTAAGCAGTCTCACTAGGTATAAATCATGCAACACATATCTTCATACAGAAAAACACAAGCACACCCACACGTATAAATAATACTGCACATGCACAGAGTAGTATAATTGATTTTTGGTGGTATTTCCCTGAAGAGAAGTGCAAGTCGATCCATGAGTAGGCGAGTGATACTCCCTCAACGGCTCCATGTAGTTTGCAGAAAGAGAAAAAGCACACCTTTATCCCATTCTGTCATTTTTGCAATACACCACAATCCTTTCACTTCTTGACTTGGGGTAAAAAAAAATTGCATCAGAAGAAACCAGATTAATATTTGCCCATGTGGCAACATTCCAACCCAGATTCCTAATTTTGCTTCCTCACCATAGGCTCATTGTTTCTACTGACCTCCACCCACTCTTCTTCCTCTACTGTGCTATAAGTCATGATAAGCTCCTGCAGCCTGCTGTGTCTCTTTGTGGCAGAGCATGCTGTCTGACAGCAGTGAGCTGAGAGCGTGACCCTGCTCTGCTTACTTCAACTCCTCTGGCTCCACTTGGCTCCTGTAAGGCTACGATCATTTTTTTGGAAACTCCACTTTAAGGAATGTCACCTAATCAATTGTATCCATTGGGATCCAGAGTCCACTACAAAAACTAATTTTAGAGCTGAAAAGATTAGTTGATTTACCGATTAGTTGATTGACAGAAAATAATCAGCAACTATTTTGATAATCATCTAATAAATTCAGTAATTTATAAAAACAAAAATATCCAACATTTACTGTTTCCACCTTCTCAAATGTGAGGATTTGATGATTTTTTCCTTGTCAACCTAATAGAAAAGTGAATATAAATAGTTTTGCACTGTTGGAAAAAAATTTGCAATCTAAAAATAAAACCTTGGGCACTGCGAAGTTATAATGGGCATTTTAAACTACATTCCCGTTTTTTGTATTTGTAGCGCCCCCTAGCGGTCGATTTGAATGAAACTGTCAGGGTATGTTTCAGGTACTTATGTGTATGTTAAGTACTGTAAGATTTGTGATGATTGGCCCAATGGTTGTTGAGTTTGGTCTATTTATGTGCGGAACACGTCCTTTTGAAGTTAATTGGTCAATTTCTTGAAAACTAAATAAGATATCAACAAGCTTTATAAAACCTTTGATAAGCTTCATCCAATGATGATCCACTGAAAATGTGGTAGCAATCGGACCTACAGTTTAGGAGGAGATGTCAAAAATGTGTTTTTCAAAAAATTTAAAAATGCCGAAAAATCTAGTTAGGCGGACTGTAGTGTTCGAAGAGGCTTTTTTTGTAGAGCACATTGAGCTGAACTTGTGAGAGAAATTTCCAGTCATTCAGACGTACGGTTTGAGGGGCGCTGCCTGTTCAAAATTGCATTTATGAGCCTTAATTACAGCACCACCATGAGGACGATTGGGCTCATATATCTGTGGAAGCACATGCACATCATTTCCAGTTATTGGGCCAAGTTTCGTGTTTCTAGGTCATTCCAAACAACAAATAATTAATAATAATAATAATAATAATAATAAACCGGCACAAACATAAAAGGGTTTTAGCCCCTTCGGGCAATGTGTTTAGCAGCAGCTTTAAGAAGCTGAGGGAAATCTGCCCTTAAACTAACAATTAAAGCCCAAATTACACTTTCCACATCTGCATGGCCAAGAGGATTTGCGTTAAGAAATGTTCGTCATCTCCCTATATCAGTGAGGTCCATGTGGACTGTTTGTTTACAGACCCCGAGTTATGAAATCCTGCAAAGTATATCTGGCTTTTAACTTGTAAACTCATTTCAGGTAAATGTGTGACCACATCCACACAGAGAAACAAATGTGTACCGACAGGTTCTTGTATGTAGAGCAAGTTTATGGTACAGGTTAGTCGACAAGGGCACAGTTAATGCCCAACAATCACTGTCTCTTTTCCCTGAAACTGAGGAGAAATAGTGTGTTGTTGGGAAGTCTGTCCAGAAGTAGAGAAAGAACATGCATGAATGAATGAATAGCAGTGTGGGATACAGGAAGTGAGCTAAAGCACGAGGAGGGAAACAATGAAGATTGTCAACTCACTAATGGCCGAAGACGCCTGTTCCTGTTTAGAGAAACTAAGGGCTGTCTGGGATAAAGGGAGGTGGGTATGTATGTGTGACTAAGCAGGGTACAAAACACAGAAAAAATAACTAATCCCACTGTCTCACTGCCTTGTCAGCTCTCTCATCCTTTCTCTCCATCATACAGCCCACCTCAGGCTCTTCTCATCCTCTCTCTTTTTAAAATTTGGCCTTTCTACTCTCTTCCTCCTTCCAGGCCTCTTAGGATTTGTCTGGCAGACTGCCCTACCTCACAGTACACACAAACTAAATGTATACACACACATATAACCCCACAGTACAAATGAGAAAACACAATGTGCAAGCCATATTCTGTCCTATTCGAACTAATAAACCATGTATCTGGCCTAACACCCTCCTTATCTGCCTGCTCATTTACCCCCGTCACTGCAATCACTTGTGCTATTTTTGGCCCATTGTGTTTGGAATGATGTGATGATGGAGGAAAACCATGCCTTTGAAACACAGCAGAAGGGAAATGCATGGGTTCAAGAAAGGCAAGGAGCAAGTCACATCTGTAAAAGGAGGAGTGTTTTGTGTTTGGTAACCATTAAATCTGAGCAAATCAGCTGAAACCATAAGCACATTAGAGCTGTCTCTAACTAGGGCTGGAAACCACAGAGAAAGAGTTGCTATAGTGCTCACAACTATAGCATTATCAAAATACAAACAAGTATATCAAACATCTGCAACACATATTTTTATCATTTAAGTATAACTTCAAATTGGATTCTTATACCAGAACAGAGCTTGTTTCTCCTTTAATAACAGGAAACACATTATAATTCACTATACTACATTATGGATATATCCTGTATGCTCATCATCCTACCCTTAAACCATTGGATGCCATTCACCACAGTGGCATTCGATTCATTACTCAAGACATTTATCACACTCGTCACTGTGAGTTATATGAAAAGGTCGGATGGTCATCACTAACATCTGGAAGACATCAACATACCTGTGTTTTCATTCCATTGCAATAAAAGTTGCTAAGACACTTAAAATCCTTATTCAAGTTTAAAGTGAATAATAAAAATTATATTATTGACTGTTTCTATTAGGGTCTGCGCGTGTTATGACTGCTTTGTGTGACTGACTCGTCTTGGTGTGATATTGTATAAACATAATTTGTTCTCAAGTCTCTCTTGTAAAAGAGATCTTTATATCAATGAGACTTCCTGAATTAAAACAAAGCTCTGTATGTAACTCTAACTATGCTTGTAAGTGAAAGAAAATATATTTTAAACATGGAAAATCATTTTTAAAAGCAACTTGTGGTGGTATAATATGGTGACGGTAGTATAGCGCTACTTTCTTCCCCTAAGGTTGACAATAAACAAGGTGGTTAGCACACACTTGCTGTGTCACAAGTGTACTTTATGGTCAGGAGGCAGCTCTTGTAGATTGTGTAGTCGTAATCAGGTTTTTTGTCCTATCACTGTGAAACGTGATATTGGGATTGTACCTCTCTAATCTGCTTTTCCCTACTACCCACTCATCAGTTTTAATTGTGCTGACTATTAACTTATTACTTACTATTATTAATATGGAAAAAGCAAATACAAGACGAAATTATGGGGAAAAGCTCTGCTAAGCTTAAATGGCAACAGTCTCATTTTGAGGAAATGGTTTATATTGTTTAGTTCTATCTGAGATGTAACCACAGAGATACCAGAGAGCAGTTTCTCACTAGGGGATGGGGCAGACTCTGACAGAGAAGTACACATTCTGGAGAGTCATTCAACATGGAGTGTTTGGACAGCTGACTGCCACAGCTCTCATTCACAGCAGTCAAGTGACCAGGAACAAGACAGGCTGTCGGAAGCAAAGGGTTAGGCAAAAAAATAAATAAATAAAAAGAAAAACTTTGCCTAAGATCAGTTCTCCACTCCAATAGCCGCCCAAACAAAACCACCAATCTTATAGACTACAATAATTGAAGCATACAACACAGTCATGAGCCTGAATACAAACATGTTTTCTGTGTTCAACTACTGGAACAGGTTATGAAATGTTCATTTTCAGAATGACGCAATGCCTGGGGCCAAGTATACTCGATACACCTACGCTGGGGAGCATCAAGAGAAGCCATCTAGAACCTCAGGGGGATATGATATGAGATATCAAAGAGGCTTATATGTTAAAAAAAAGAAAGAAAGACAGAAAAGCTGTATTAAAACATCTCATGTTCAGGCAAGAAACAACACAGAGAGGCAAGGAGCCAGTGCAATACAAGGTAAAGTACATGAATAAAGCTTGTGATGTTGTTGATGCTGATAAAGCCTACACTTAAAGGCAATACATTAATCTGAGCTTTACATACCCTGGCTTCAGGCATCTTAAAGTGACAAAATCATTTTCTGCAAGCATGTACAGTAAGTGTGAATGTGAGTATATCGCATTTTATTTGGGACCTTTTAAAGATGCGTTTAGTGTCTAGATCCAACTGAATCTCTTTCATTTGTCCTCCTCCCCCTGCTAGGATATTTAGGGTTACATTTGATCTCTGTCACAAAAAGAAAGGAAGCAGCCCAGTCTTGGGCACAAAGAATGCAACTTTTCAGCAAAAAGTCAGAGCTATTTGTGTCATGGCCTTCACATATACTAATGCTGCTCAGAGTTTATGGTATAAATCAATACACTAGCTTTCACTACAAGGCCAAAAAGAGATCTTCATTACTGCTCGCCCCCTTTTACCCCCAGAACATGAACATTTGACACATTTTGTAGTCCAAACTGAAATGAACCTTCGTTTAAACAAATAGGCTCAATGCACTGCAACTTAAGAAAACAGAAGCAAATAAACAAAACATAAACAAGAGAAGAAAATATCTTTGACCACACATAGGCAGCAGCACATGGGAAAGAAATGCTGCAAATAAGCAAAACAATCTAATTAAGAAGCACATTCTCCAATTTGTCAATACCTACGTGGCATAAAGTCTAACTCTACACTATACTACTCTAGAAATGACAAATATGTCGACCACTTGTGTTGTGTTGTGTTCGAAAATTAGCAAACAATGTTTATTTTAGTTTTAGTTCAGAAAGTGTCTGTATGCCTGTTAATGTTTGCCAATTGTTTGCCAGCATCCCAAGGAAACGTCTATTGTGTTATTAGTTCTGTTGTTGTGTATGACTTGTAGCCTTATTGTATTCGCGCATGTGTGATCAGATTGGAAAACATGTTGTTTAAGTGACAACATATAGGCAGCATGCAAGCAAATGAGAATGTTTTCTTTACAGATTTTCAAGATGTTTTTGGCCCCAACCATTGAGGTAGTCAAAGCACAGTATAGTACAGAAAGGATCGGATTTTGATTTCTTCATTTACTTGTGTTTTGACTATTTAATAAATGTAGTGGAGTAAAAAGTACAAAGTAAATAATAAAACTGATGGTGGCTGAATTCCATTTTTGCTTCAGTTTCAGGGTCCTGATATTGTGCTTGCTGACTCACTGTCACGGCTTACTAAGACAACTGAATACAACAGAGTCCTCGTTAATGTTATTAGTGACACCTGTGCTTTATGACAAATCAAAATGTCTGCGGTAAAAATGGCCTATTGACCATCCTTGAGAATTCAGGTTGTTTAGGATATTAAGAGAAAAACATCTTCTAAATCCTGATACATTACAATTTAAAAAGGTCAAAATGCATGTCAAATCCACATGTTTCTCCTCTATGATCAGTGGATATTTTAATGCTTAAAAGTTGTACATTTGAGCATATGCCAATTTCATCAACTGTAGAGACACCTGTGTACAGATAAAAGGGTGCTTGTTTCCAACTTAATAGAAAACTACTAGCCAATGTTTGTATAAGCCGACAATTACGTGAAATTCAACAGAAGGGTCTGCTCTCAATATCCCTGTTCTGACTACAGACCTACTGTATTGTAGCAACAGGTGCAGCAGACAGAACAAAGGTCATCACCACTTGACCTCTGCTTATCACACAGGCACTTTCATCAAGCCATGGACCAGTCTTGGCCTGTTCTTGTAGTGGCACTCACTGGACTCCATTGAAAGGAACATATTTCATCAAGCTGATAAGCTCCACAGTAATCACAACATGAACCCTTGGCTTGGAATTTTTCTAAAGGCCGCAATTATTTACACTCTGCTGATAATAAGTCACTAAGGCCCACAACCCTCCCCACATGGATTGGGTTAACCCTGGCAAGTAAGCACAGACACACTTGTGTAATAAGCCTGAACCCAGATGTTTGAGAGGACATGTAGAAACGTGGTTCATATGTTCACATTCAAGACCTTTATGTTTCTACAGGAAGGGAAAGGGCATCGAATGGTGTGATTATCAAGAAGTGCTGCAAACTGTGCTGCCTGGTGCTTTAAACTGACATGGACCTGCTAAATTACGCCTAACTGTTGGAGGTTGGATGGAAACAGAGCAGTGTGGAGATGAGCAATGAGGTGTGAGGGGAGGTAAGGGCTGATATGCCATGCTGTCAAACTGTAAAAACGCATACATTAGTAGGAATAGTAATACTTACAAAACAATACACACGAACGAGTTTAGAAAGGCTAATTATTACAATAGGTATCCTTTTTTGTTAATGAACGTTGCACCACGACAATGTAAGGAATGACACGTTGCCTGTTAATATCAATCCACTGTATGAATACAGGATGCTGCTCGAAGTGAACGGCAACACCTGCTGTCCAACGACACGCTGCTGGACACACGGCAGCTTGATGTCAGCTAGTTTTTGTTAAGCAGGCCTTACAACTGTCGCTTCTTCTTCTAAAAGCCAAACACGCATTACATTTGTGTGGCAACCGTGATGACAGAGACGAACCAACCTACCTTTGCCATTCTGCCACGATGTGTACCAGGACAGGCTGAGGAAAGACGTGAAGAAAATAATCGCAGTGGCCACAGTTCCATTTCTGAGCCTCATCTCATTTCAGCGATGCCTCCCCTCGGCTGAGTGTCGGGGACCCCAGAGCTCCCTCCTCTCTCTGCCTTCAGGGTGTTGAGACGGGTGTAGGCGCAGGAATATGGGGGCGTCAAACGAAAAAATAAATAAATAAAACAGGACTGTGAACATTGACTTCGGCGCTGGGAGGGGAGTGCTCGGATGTACCGAGAGTCTTGGTGCGTCTTTCCTTGTCGTTGTTCGTTGGGCTGTAACTGGCTCCTGTCCTGTACCGTCCGACGGCGATCGGTCACGAGTCAACTGCCTTCTGTGACAAGACAGCTTACATGGTCGGTTAAGATGGAACAAGCTAGCTGCCGATACAACCCATTGTATTTGTTTTACAGCCAGCCGTTAGCTACAAGTTACAAGTAGAAGGCATTTCGAGTGTGTGACGGTTGGTCCTCGAGGATAGGCTGTTCGGTTAATGACGGTGGCCGAAAGGCAACGCCTCAAAATGCTCACATCGGGTTGATTCCGCTTCAACTGGCAACAGATGAATTTTAAAAAATAAAAGCAGCGTGTTGCTAACTAACCTCCCGTTCTCTCTGCAACGTTGTCACTAATGCCCTTTTCCAGATACGGAATACGTAACATTGCTGGCTTCTTCTGTCTGTTTAAAGTGATGGGATTTTGTCAATTATACATAGCTAACTTTGACGTTAATGTTCCCTACTGCTTCTTTCAGACATAACTGCACACAAACGGAATGAGCTGCGGGCTCGCGCGATATTTGGCACCTGGTGCGCGAGAGGAAGAGAGAAATCAGCGGTGATCTTAAAAAGTAATGGTAGTCAGGAAGAAGAGCGTTTTCTGTACTCTCGCAGCATGTATCACGATGGATGATGGCTTTTATTTTGCCGTTGAAGTTAAGGACTGTCGTGAGCGCGAGGGACCCTCTCCGCCACTTTTAACAGAACTACTGATACATTTTCACTCCAGTTTAACCATTTAATGTATTAGAAAGCGAATTCTACTGCCTATTTTACAATATCCGAAAGTGTACAAGTATTGAATGACGTAGGACGTTAAATTGGGACTCTCGTGTAATTCCTATTAGCTCACGTGCAGTGGTACAATTTTGAGGTATTTCCATTTTTTGCTACTTTATACTTCTACTCTACTACATTTTGGAAGCCAATATTGTACTTTTTACTCCACTACATTTATTTGACAACATTACTTACTAGTTACTTTGCAGATTCAGATTGTTAGTACAAAATATAAATCAACAAATCCATTTTTATGTATTATTATGGATTAAGCTACTTTAAGTCATTAAAATGTGTCGGAATGGAGGCTATTTTATTGAAGAAACTGTCCATTTGATCAATTGAAGTTAATGGCAGCTGCTGTGCCTGAGTCGAAATTCAAATAGCTTTAAAAATTGGAAGTTCATTTTCACCGGAAGTTTAACCCTTAATTTTGGTTCAGTTTGAAATACCTAAAATTAAAGCGTTGAACTGAAAATTGTGACGAGGTGGCCGTACCATGAAATTACCAGTGACCAAAATCTGTTTACCACCAAGCAGCAACGACTCTTTTTTTTTCTACAAGTTGAATGCGCGCCATCTAGTGGTTATGGCCTCAACTGCATTAATGTCGATGTTATTTGTATGTTTGTTAAAAACCAGTGCGAGCCGTTATAGATGACAACACGGCCCTACCATTTGATGCTCCCTTAAACACCAAGAAACATGATTTATTTTAAATGTCCGTTTTAGAGGCTTTTTCTGATAACAAATGTGGAGAGAGAAGACTACGATCGAACTACTAATTCCTATAAATTCTTATTGTAGGCCTACTGCTGTCACACCCAGTTAGTTGGTAAAACTAAAACTTTTAAACTCAATATTTGTCACCAATGGTCCTTTTGTATTGGAGGCTGGCTTGTACTATGCATGCATGCAGAACTACACTGTAATACATTTTCAAGTTGAGTGAGACAACACTATAGATAGGCTATGATGCTTCATTTGAGCAGCTGTATACACACAGTGTCAAAGCATATTGCTAATTTAGGATCAGAGTTCATTCTTGACCTTGGAAACAGCAGTCAACCATGCAGTCCAGCTAATAATAACTCATGGTCACCTCAGTTATTTCCAGGTACTAGATTTTTTAAAAACAACCACACTGAACTTTTTTGTCTCAAAATGAAGTGTTGACATTACAAGTCCCTTGGAAGGTTTAAATGCTAACTGTACACAACAAATAATAATTGTGTGTGCTGACATTCATTTATTTTTCAAACAGCACACATATTTTAATGCAAACCCATAAAATTGAAATCAATGTTTATAAAGAATAAATTAAATGACATATAATTAAAAATACATTCACACACCAAAACACAGGAAACCGATTTTGTGTGACAAGCCAAGTTGAAGGGGAAGAGAGAAAAAAAATCACTTTCACAAATTAAGATAGCAACAGTATTTGAAAAAGATTCTGAAAAAAAATTTTGCACATTGCTGCTTTGGGAATTCTTCCCCCTTCATTAGAGCGACATCTGTGGTGTAGACAGCTGAACTGATCTGTATAGACTGACATGATGCAGAGGAAGAGATATTCTCAGAAAGGCGTAGCTTTAAAGTAGTCCTCCAGTGGAATGAGTGATATGCCTCCAGTCCAGTCCTGCAGCCAGACCTGAATCAACTCCAGCTTCATGAAGAACCACTTGTGTCCCACTGGCCACTTTGCCATCACAGGATGTCTACAAAAACAAGAGCAACGCATGAAGAAATGTGTCAGATATTGTTGTTTTCCCTCATTTTCAGGGTTGATGGAAGCCAGCATGTATTCATCCCTACTACATTAGTTACCTTGAGAACATCGCCTCCTTTGCAAACGCGAGCTCCTCTGGGGCCACCTCCACCATCTTGCCTGTTAATGTGAGTCGAGCACATCTTGGATCCTCTGGATCATACACCATTTGCCTTGAAATACAAAAGACCATACCATTGTAACACACACACAGACACAATAGGGGTTCTGGCTTTTCTGAGCCTCTCAGTAACTTGCAGTCATTTAATTCAGTCAAGGTTGGGTCACTAGTCAGGCAAAACTGGCAACTGCCCCAGGGCCCAAAAAGCTCCAGGCCTATTGTGTGTCAACTGGTTTGTACTAATTATACTGATAAGTTATTAGAAAATAAGTAAGTCCTTAAGGTGGGTACTGCTTTATTACCTTATCATGAGGCCCGTGCTGAAGAGGGCCTCTGTTTTAAGTTGGTTAGTTTTAAGACCTTCATTATTTCAGTGTTGTGCTTTGTTGCATATTCCTCAAAAATGTTTTGTTTAGTCAAATTACCACACAGCAAACCTTGGGGCCAGGTAGTATTTCAGCAGAGAAAAACTACATATACATTTTTTGCCTTGGGACCCTTTAGCAAATGAATCTGAGTTCAGGGGAGTACATTAAAAGTTGGGGTTTACCTGCAGAATTCTCCCTCGGCCTCTGAGAATGTGAGAGAGGCATAGGGGTAACTTTTCAGGTCTGATACAGTGTTGTCCATCGGAGTCACATAAAAATAGATGACTCCAGTGCTGTTGTCCAGCGGTCCATCACTGACTGAGAAGATGTTCCCAAAGGGGAGACCTTTGATCTGTGCAAAAAGTAGGATATTACTAAATTCATCTCATTACAGAGAAAATGACGTTGTAGTTTTCAGAAATTGGTGTGAATCTTTTTCAAGGGTAATAACAGACAGGGATATTTGTATGTATGCAAAATCTTTCAAACTGCAAGACTGGTAAAGCTGAGACCTGCCATAACAGAGAAGAGTTATCAACATGAATAGTGTTATTTCTGTGGTTTTTATTTAATCAATATCTGTAAACACTGGCAATTCTCACCCTCTGCCAGAAATGTGAGAATGGAGACCTGTCTGATACTGTGTTATAGTACAAAATGTAGAGCTGCTTTAATCCTAAACAAAAAAAGGTGACAGGTAATGGGGTGCACCCTGGGGAGACATGGACTCAGCAGTAGTGCAAGAAGTACTCAGATCCTTTACTTAAGTTAAAGTAGAAATACCACAATGTAAAAGGTGCTCTGCTACACGTAAAAGTCCTGCATTCAAAATTCTACTTGCATAAAAGTACCTTAGTATTACCAGCAAAATGTACTTAATGAACCAAAAGTAAAAGTACTCATGCAAAATTGTCCCTTTCAGGGAGTTAAATTATGGAGCCCCCAATGTCCCAAAAGATTTTTTAAATCTTATGCGCAAGATAATATGTGGACACAAGTTATTATCATGTGCAACAAGATAAAAAATAATATTTTTTGGGGACTTCAGGGTCTTTCTTGTTAGTTTTGTTGTGGGACAAGTTACAACTTTATCATTTTCATTAGTACATGGTGGCCATGCGTAAATCCTTGCACAACTCTCACACAAGCTTTTCTTTGCACAACTCCAACCAAATCAGCCACATAAATCATAATTCATTTGTTAATTATATTGTGTATTACTAATCTGAATCTGCAAAGTAAGTAGTAATTACAGCTGTCAAATGTGGAGTAAAAAGTACAATATTTCCCTCAGAAAATATTGTACTAAAGGGACAGATCACCCCAAAATCAAAAATACATATTTTTCCTCTTACCTGTAGTGCTATTTATCCATCTAGATAGTTTTGGTGTGAGCTGCCAAGTTTTGGAGATGTAGAGATGTCTGCATTTGTTTCATTTAATGGAACTGGATGGCACACGGCCTGTGGTGCTCAAAGTGCCAAAAAATACATTTGAAAAACTCCACAGCGATGTGTCTTTCCAGAAATCATGGCCCATTTACTCAAGATAATCCACAGACCTTGTTGTGAGCAGTTTATATTTTCTTTCTACCAATAGTTCCTACATGATATTGCTCACAACAAAATGATTTTGGGGTGAACTGTCCCTTTAAGTACATTAAAATAGATATACTCAGTACCTCAAAATTGTACTAAGTACAGTACTTGAGTAAATATACTTGGTTACTTTCCACCACATAATAATGCATCATATTTTATAAGTTGATGTTTTGTATGTAAAATCAAAGTAACTTAAGATAAATGTAGTGGAGTAAAAAGCCCAATATTTCCATCTAAAATGTAGTGGAGGATAAGTATAAAGTTACATTAAGTGGAAATACTCAAGTAAAGTGCAAGTACCTCAAAATTAGTACTTGAGTGAGTGTACTTGTTGCCTTCCACGACTGGACCTCAGTATTTCTAAAACCCTTTCCACCGCCCTGGCTCTACTGAGGTCCTCTCAGTGTCAATTTAGTTAATTAGACTATGAGAAGAGTTTTAAACTTGTTACTTGGCTGCTCATGTTTTAAATACTGAAATACACTGACTGTGTTCACACAGTAATTCCACAGAACACCTGCATATTACATGAGGAGGACCACTCCCCCCTGTGTGTTACCTTGTCTTGAGTTGAAATGGTGGCCAGATGTCCCCAGTCACTGTAATGAGCTATGTATCTGGCAGTCCTGGCGGTCTCCTGGTGCGGGGGAGGACCGCTGCTGCTGCTGCTGCTCACCTTCTCCAGCCGATATGAAAACAGGCGAGAGGAAAGCTGCGCCACATTGTCGCTTTCTGGCTTGACTAGCTCTCCGGGGCTGTCCACGCTGTCTCCGAGGACGTTGGAGGACGGGTAAGCCTGCTTCCACAGCCCGGCACTGTCCACCAGCAACGCCGGGGCGACCTCCTCCGACAGGTCCGCTTCCTCCACCACATCGTTGGAGGAGACGACCCAGGACACCGAGCTCCTCAAGGTGTAGCTGTGACACAGACAGAGGACACTGGCAAACACTGCCAGGGGAAAGAAACGGGCCCTCATATCATTGAGTTTGGAGAATGGCCGTCCTCATCCACTCTCTTGTTTACAACCTCACGTGTGTGCGCTTTCGTAACACGAGGAGGTTTTGCAATAGAGAGCAGGCGTACAGCGACCCCTACTGACAAATCAGGGAAATTCATTTTAAAATCAATCACTTTCTGATATTTACACTGAATGACCTTATGTTTTAAATAGTGGTGGAAATTAAACATTTACTCAAGTACAAGTTTGAGGTATTGGTACTTAGTAAAGTGTATATGTAGGAATGAGTAGGCTTACATATTTTCAGAATCAGGTTTGTTGCCAAGTAGGTTTTCACCTACTGTACAAGGGATTTGCTTTGGTATTTTGGTGCATAATGGTCACAGTAAACATAGTAAACAAGTACTGCAAGTTAATTATCTTAAATATAAAATAGAAATTTACAATAAAATGTATGCATGTCAAAATATATCTGTTTAAAAATGAAAAGAGCTGCACAGTGTTTAAAACAAAGAGGATGAAGTGTGAATTCTACTTCTACTAGATTTTAGAGGGAAATGTTGCAGTTTTTCCTCCACTAACATTTATTTCACATCTATGGTTACTACATTCTGCAAATGAAGTTTTTACATACAAAACCTATGATGAGCGTACGCATTGTAAGGTTAACAGTTCCTAACCTGAGGGTCAGGACCGTCCAAGGTGTCCAAAGATAAATCTGAGGAGTTACAAGATCATTAAAGGGACAGTAAGAGACATATTACATAATTTGCTCTGACTTAGTTCTTTAGGTGTCTGAAAATCTTTCAAATCAAACAAACTGAAGAATCAAACTGTTCACAGCTTATCTTCCCACTATGGCCATAACCTGTGACAAGGGGTCCCAAGTAATTGCCAAAAAGGTATACACATATAACATTATATAAAGTAGTAAAATGACCAGCTAAAACATCAACATGCGGGGCCTTTACTTTAAATTGAGATGTGTGGTGGCTTTACTTAAGTGAGGGGTCTGAATACTTTCACCACTGGTGTTGAGGCAGTACGTGGTATGGATGGTGTTGTATTGACATTTAGCTTGAATTATATAGAGGAGAAAAACACATTATTATTTACATTAGACCGTTGGTGCACCACATTATTACAATATAAAGACATCAACAACAACAACGCAAACTGCAGCCTCAAAAACCACCATAGAGTTGAAACAGCATCCCTCTGACACAGTGTCAAACAGGTATTAAAATTCAGGGTTTCACAAAGACAGTATTTTAGCATTGGTTTCTATTTTACTAGGCACTCAGTGTGTTTTAATATTACCCATAGTAATCTAAATGTATAAGAAAGATTCAGCAAAGCTAATGCCACTAGTTGCAGCAGCATTAAATGACTTAATAATTATGAACATTTTAAATTAACCATATTTATCTGTGTTTCAGATATATTATACATAAATAGCTATATGCCACTTATCATACATGTCTACTTGCAGCTCACCAAGAATGATCTTTACCATTAACCTGTTTATATTTTTGGCATTGTGTGTATTTTGGATTTGCACCTTATTGATATTTTATATTTGCACTATTTCCTCCTTTGTACCGCAACTGCTGTACAACAATCTCCCTCAGGATAAATAAAATTCTATCTTATCTTAAGTTTTAGGTCATTAACATGACTTTTTTGTGTGATTATGCACTCAAACAATTAAGTATTGGTAATATGTGTACAATACATGCTCTGGTTTCAAACCAAAAATTATATTAATGGTATGCAGTGTAACCTACCATTTAAAGTCCTTATAGTTTCAGGCAAGAGGACCAGTAATGATCCCTTTTCACAGTGACGATTTACAGCTGACGAAAGGATCGAGCTCAGGCCTGCAGCAGGTGCCGTAGGCCAAGTTAGTGAGCAAGTGGATATCCCATGATATAGGCCTACTGGTCCATTACTGCACCACACAGCAAAAGGCTGGGACAACAGTCACAGACCACATAAGGTCTTGAAGAAATGCTACAATTACATTTTGGTCTTGTTCCACATTCACTCTTTATTGCCTCATCACAACTAGTTAAAAAGTTGTTTTAGTAAAAACATTTTTATCCGTATATGGAGAGTTTTGAGGGAGCATGAAGTCAGTTACTGTATTTTTATTTTGGTCATTTAATATTTTTCCCTTAGCCATCTTACATTAAGGCACAAATGACACAAAAACTTAACATTAGAAATTTTATTATTTAACAAACTATTAACAGCAGTGACGTGGTAAATCACATAAAACATTATTCAGAAATACCAATTATCTTGAAGTGCTTGTGGTGGAGAGGGATTATAATTAATTTGGGCCTGTTCTATATATACTCTCTCTCTCTCTCTCTCTCTCTCTCTCTCTCTCTCTCTCTCTCTCTCTCTCTCTCTCTCTCTCTCTCTCTCTCTCTCTCTCTCTGTATCTGTCTGTCTCTCAATATAACATTAACACTTTACAATTCAATACACAAACACAATAGCCTCAACAGAGTTGATTCAAGACCTTTCTGACAGGCTCACCAAAAATTCAATATAACAATTTGTCTGCTGGGCTGTTTTATGTTCATATTTTTGTGTCAAAAACAATATGTCTGTCTGTCTGTCTGTTTTTCCTCTCAGTCCATGGACTTATCACTCCAGGCCATTGATTTTCTTTTTGCTAGTTCCATCCAGGACGGCTGTCCGCTGTCAGACATGGACTGCAACGCTGATGGCATTGTAGGTGATGATGAGGGCGATGAAGATGGCGCCCCTTTTTTCCGCAGCCATTTGTCCTCACAAGGCCTGTCTGGAACTTTGTAGGGACTTGACTCTGAAAGAAAAAACTGTGTCATGTTGCTGAACATGGAGGTACTGAACACCAATTTAGTATTTCTACAGTTATATAATTATAATTAATGTGTGTCAACGCACCTGCAGGTTTTACTCCTTGTCTTCCCTCTGGTTTTGTGTCTTTGCTTAGAGGCGTGGTTATGGCTGAGGCAGGAGATTCACCTGATGTCTGTGCTTCTGTTTGAGCTTTCTTCAATTCCACCTGAGAAAAACTGAGTTAGATCATCTGCTCAGGATAAGTTGTCAGTCTAAAAAATGGTAGTTGAAGAATAATTCTGATGATATTCTATATTTCATTAATTGCCAACAAATCCCATGAAAAGACCAAAACCAACAAGGAATTGATTCTACTAGCAAGAATTGTCTGTCTAGCCACACCCTGATATAGCTCGTGCCATAGACCTCCACTGTTGTCCAAAAACTATTAAAAACACATCATTGAGCCACAGCATTGCACTGGCATGTTCCTTCATTAGGATGAATGTGGGCACTTTTGTTTATTTTAAGTCAACCCCACACACAATGTACTGCTATTGTAAATACTCACTAGCATGCCAAAGTGGCTAAAAATAGTCTCCACGAATGCACCATTTACTTCTGTTTGAGTCATATTTGCTACAAACTACAGTGCCCATCTGTTTTAGGAAATTATGGAGCTTTTTTGAAACATTGAATTATATCGGTGACCAGAATTTTAAGATATACGTCCTCAGAAGGAACAAATTGAGGATGAGTGCCTTACACAGGGTAGGGAAGTCAAAAAGTATTGAGAGATTTACAGTCAAACGTGGTATGAAAGACAGTTACAAAGAAGTACCACAAACCCCCTTGGTTCCAGGTGGAGAGGTCCACTCTGCCCGTTTCTCCAAAAAAGAAGCCTTCTCGCTTATTGACCCAGCCCAAACTGCCCGTCTTCCTGACAGTGATGCACCCTCTTTTTCCTGCATGGTGGCCTCTCTTTCCCCTCTTCCCAAGGCAGAAACTGGAGGAGGCGTTGTAGCTGACAAGGTGGTAGAAACTGACGTCAGAGCTGAAGTTGTGGATTTGAGCTGGTTTGCGGGGTAAAGACCTCGGTTGCTCCAGGGGGGTTGCTGCTGGCCCGAGGAAAGGTAAGATTGGGACTGCGTGACACTCTCTTGTGCAAACTGAGATGAGGTCTCTGTTTGTGTAGAAGAGTGCAACGGAGACTGGGTTGTCCGTGCGTTGGTCTGTACAGACACAGACTGAGTGTTACGTGACAGTGAGTGGGGTTCATTGGTTTGTTTTGATGTTTGTTGTTCTCTAAAGACTGACTGAACAGGAGATGCTGTTGATGTCTTCTGTTGCACTGCCATTAGTGATGGTTTGACAGTCTGTGCTTGATTTCTACTTTGCACAGTTTCTGCTTTGACTGCATCAGTTGATGGTTGATTTGCAGCCTCTAGTGGTGTTGCACTTTGTTGTATTTTTACAGTCTGTATTTGTGCCCCAGTCTGTGTCTCTGTTAGATTTGTTGTCTGCACTTGTGCTTGTGGTCGAGCCACTGTTTGCACGCCTGTAAAATCTCTGGGAAATCTACTAGTAAAAAGCTGTTGGAGGCTTCTGGTCTTTTCCATCGCCAAGCTCATCCAGGACACCTCAGATGAGGCCGTTTGGGGGGCAGGCTGGGGCTCCTGAGACACTGCGAGGGCAGTTTCAACTTCTTTGAGGTTTGAGGAGGTTGTTTGGACAGCTGGCATGATGTGAAGATCGCCAGTAGATGGTGGGTTATGCTTAACTGGAAGGCAGAGCCCAGATGGGGTTGTATCTAAGGAGTGACACAGTTCAGTTAGACACACTTGGCAGCACTGTTAAAGTTAGCCTGAATGGTATTTTAATAAGTGCAAAGGTCCCCTGAGATCAGTAAAAATGTGAAAACTACAGTGTGCATCTGTGAAATGTTTAACCCTATAGGGAACTGAAAAAGGACAGTAGCACGATATGGAGAAAGAAAAGATAAACCTGAGATTAAACATCTTCTACATGGTGAAATTAATAAGATTTCTCAGAGACTCACCAGTCAGTCGGAGGTCTGCAGAGGCGGATGGTGTACAAGAGATGTTTGTTGACAGTGTTTTATTCATGTAGCTGGCATCACTTATTTCTTGTCTTTTTTGTTTGTCACATTGCTCCTCGCACACTGGTGGCTTTGAGTTATGGTTAGAAGAGGCATCAGACCGAAGTCTCGTCAACTGAGATGTGGAGCGCAGTTTAATACCAAACGCTGTCTTTCCATCTTCTTCCTCCTCGAACTCTTGTGCTTCCAATGCGTCTTCCACCACCTCCTGGCTGCTCTCCACCTCCCCCCCCTCTACAGCGCCTGTATCTGTGGTTACATTTTTAGATGGTGTCACTGATTCCACCTTTTTGAGGCTGTCCCTCTTGTCCCATGGAAGAACTGGGCTTTTGTGTAGAGCTCCCTCTTGTCTAAGTCTTCCCAAAGCAAAGTTGCCCCCTCTTGGCTGTAAGTCTCCAAGTTCTTCCTTTTCCCTCATGTTTGAAAAGGGTTTATCCTCTGTTCTGTGCTTGGCTTCAGTCGGTTTCAGCACTCCCACAAAACTGCCTGATCTGGGTCTTTCTCCATCTTGGCTTTTGGCAGTGGTAATGGAGAAATGGAAAGATCCAGATCCTGGGGCAGGTCTCTTTATTTCTCTTGTGCTTTCTGTCTCACCTTGAACCTGCTGGTGAACAGAGGAAGACCTTAACGCCACCACTGAGCCGGAGGCAGTGGAGAGCTGGTCGGAGGAGACTTCCGTCATTCCAGCCTTGTTTAGAGTATTTCTCTTGTCATGGGACAACACTTGTATCTCAAAATCCCCCTCTCTTTTGTCCTTCAGTTCTGACTGTATAAAGGATGACCGTGGCCGTTCACTGGACATTACATCTGCTGGTCTGTGAGGCTTAACTCTAAGTAACTGGGAGGGTACAGAGGGCACTCTCCCAGGAAGAGCTTGGTCCTGTTGGGAAAATGTTAGGCTGGATGATTTGGATGCTGCCTCTGACATGATTGGTGCCACCTCTGGGAATTTTGAAGGAAGACGCTGAGATGTAATAGGAATGACGGCACCTCCTTGTTCTGTTTCCGATGTCACCTCCTCTTGTGCACTAAGCCATCGCTCTTCTTCTCTCTCAGACTCAGAGTGGTTGATGTTGTTTAGGGTGTATAAGTGAGACCTAGAGTCATCCTGCAAAAAAAAGCGAGAGACAGAAGGTAAGGGAAGTGTGTTGTGTGTGTTTGTCTTCACAAATAATATATAAAGTGAAGAAATAAGTATGTTCACTCACTCCATGCGGTCTCTTCTTAGTGCTACCCCTCCGGTTTCTGGGCTTGACGGACATCCGGTGGCGTGCAGCAGAGGTATCCAGGCAGGGGGTGAACTTGGCCGGAGAACTGAAGTCCAACGGGGGCTCAACAACAGAAGAATTGGAGGGGACAGAAAGAGGCAAAGGGAGTGATGCAGTCAGGGGCACAGATTTGGTAGGTGCAATTTTGGGGATGGGTGAGAGTGGACAAGAGGATGGCTGGGATGTGGTCTGAAAAGGAAGGAAAATCATAATGTAACATGCCATGGTATATGGCTATATTCTACATTTTTCTTATAGTAAACAAATCCCCTGAAAAGACCAAAACCAACAATGAAGTGATCCAACAAGTATTTTCTGTGTAGCCAAAGCCTGATATAGTTTATTCCTCTGTGCCGTACAGCTCCATTGTTGTCCAAAAACTATTAAAAACACTGCAATGAGCCACATCATTACACTGAGTGACATGTTCCTTCATGTAGTCAATCCCACATACACCGTCCTGCTGCCGTAAATACTCATGACTCACGAGTGCATAGTAATCTGTTTCTGAAAATCGTCCCCAACAAATGCACTATTTACTATTTAGTAATGTTTGTTAAAGCTTCAGTGCCCAGCTGTTTAGGGATTACTGTGCCAAAAAAAAGAAGACATTATATATTTGTGACCCATTTTTAAGATTTGCAGATTTAAGAAACTGCAGTTTGCAATCATTTGAATACCGCTCGCATCACCCTCTCCTTCTAAGCATGTAGGAGAAATTCGAAAGGCCCTATCTAGAGTCAGTGTTTGATTTGTCCGTTCTGGGCTACTGTAAAAACATGGCGGTGCAACATGGTGACCTCCGTGGAGGGGGACCCGCTCCCTCTGTAGATAAAAACAGCTTATTCTAAGGTAATGAAAACACGATGATTCTTATTTTCAGGTGATTATACACTAATGAAAACATACTAATAAATATTAGATTAGTATATACTACAAATACATGTATCACTTAAGCTGGATAATAAATTACCTTCCTGAGGGCTCCCTGGGTTGTGACGTCACCTCCTGAGATCTCGGTGGGGCTGTGGGGAAGACCGTCATCCTCGAAGCGGCTTCCCATATCCTCTGGTCGTCTGATTGGCAGAACCAGAGGTGGCGGCCCCAAATGCATCTTCTGCTGCTGAAGCTTCATCTATGACATCCAGAGCACAGGTGTTTTTTAAAAGAACTACACTTATAATGGCCCAGTTCCCAACAAAATGGCAAGAATAAAAGGCTATACCTGCAGAGCTTTGATCTTGCTGTGGACATTCTCCTGGGATAAGACCCTGGCTGGTTTAGCGTCTGTCAGGACCAGATCAGCCAGGAAGATGCTGTCATGGGACAATGCCCGTGATCCCATCATCCCCTCGGAACATCTGTGG
Source organism: Siniperca chuatsi (assembly GCF_020085105.1). Classification (NCBI taxonomy): domain Eukaryota; kingdom Metazoa; phylum Chordata; class Actinopteri; order Centrarchiformes; family Sinipercidae; genus Siniperca; species Siniperca chuatsi. The sequence goes on from NC_058053.1 coordinate 18,790,833, forward strand.
TAGCAGGAAGGGAAAAATAGAAGAGGGGTGAAGGCATAGACCAGAAGTCAGAGCAGAAATGAAGCTTTAAAGCAAACATTTACAAGATTCACTATCATGTAGATACTCACGCCAAATCTTCCTCTGATCCGAGTCCCTTTCCTGCCGTAATGTCACTTTCTGACTGGCTGAGTTTGGCGTTTCCATCTCCACATGCTCTCTTACTCCTCCCGAAGAGACGAGTTTTCAGAGACTTGAGCTTGGACTTTTTACGTCCTAACAGAGATTGAGATGGAGACAGATCCAGGTCGCAGCAGCTCACACATACTCATGCGCAGAACTCACATAGTCTCCTCTCTACACCCCATATATCCTCTGATGATCTTTTCTAATTGTTACATCAGACGTATGTCAACTTGTGTTGTATATTCTGATTTGTCATTGACAAAAAATGGTCCGTGGTGTGTGCTGGTCATGTGCTTCCATGTTATGCTGACAAAGTCATTTATTTTGATAGCTCATTTTTGACTTGCTTTCTCTTCACCATGACACTTCTATGTAAAACTACACCAGAAAATCTCACCTGGAATGTCTTCAGTGCTTTCTGTATCTCCAGAGAAAGACTCCATCGGACTGATCCATGAAAGAAGCACAGAACAGACGATAGGAAAGTGTGTAAAGAAAAGCACCGATAATGAGAAGCAAATGTGACAACAAAAACCTCAGACATACAGTTTTTAGAGGCTGTTGTCACATGCCGGAGGGCATCTAACGTGGCATGAATACTCCATTGGTAAATTCTCTGTTCTCTGGCAGGCACACATATGCACTCATGTGATGGCCTGAAGATGTGACACTGGACTTGAGGTTCAAAGGTTTATTGGCATTATCAGGAACGGTACAAACCTTTACTGTAGCTAGGTGGGGCGTGCTGAGGAAACTCCATGCTTGAGCTCAACAAAATAATAAGCTTTTACAAGAGGACTGTGTACAGTAGAAAACACATTAAATGCTGTGTCATCAAGAAAACAACACTATGTAGTTTACAGAGGAGGGATTAGGATTTGTAATATGACATTGCACTAGTGTATATACCACGCTGTCACACAGCAGTGCAGCCTGGATATCATATTTTGTAAACAAAGCAAAAGCTAAAATCTTGCTCTCAGGCAGCTTTACTTATGCAACACTTGACTGACAAACATCCGGACTGGGTTGATGTTTTACTGGATGCAAGATTCAGTGCAGAGTTTCCTTTGTTTCAAAGACTTTATTTGACCCTGCCCTGGAGCTGTTGTTCTGTTTGAGATTTGCATACACCATTTTCTGGCAATCAGACAGTTCTCCCTGTGTAGCCTAGGAACTGTCGTCAGTAGAGCATGATCCTGTGCAGTATGTGTCAGGTTATGGATAAACATGCAAAGTCCACACTGCACCTCTCATATTGCCCAGCCTGCTCTCAGAAGACAAGCACGCCTTATTGAAAAAGGTATTAGAGTATGAATAACCTAGGACACTCCAGAAAAAGTGTCATGTGATGTCATATTGAAACACCATTTGAACATCTTGCCCTACAAATAAATTTCAACTTGTCTATTGATTTACCACCACAGCCCTGAATTAGACTAAAGTGCTCCTGAATCAGACCGTATACCTCAGAGTTTTGTCATCCAGTGAGCCAAGTTATAGCCCCGATAGAAACAGAGGATAATCCCGTGGATTATTGACATTGCAGAGAGATCCATGTAAGATTTCACAGCACCATAATCCCCAACAACAGCTTAATCACAAACTTCCCATACCATGTACTGCAGCACAACATTCACCAGACATCTCAATGTGAAAACCTACTCAAACACACACACACATTCACATGCTGTTTAGTGCAAAAATGAGTGAATTTACCCAACGTCTAATAGCAGCACCTCTGCTTCTCTTCCGCCTCTTTGTCCTCCTCTCTACGCCAAGTTGTCTTGTCTCGGCTGTGTCACTGTCCTAATGTTTAAACCTCAGGCTTGCGTCGTCCACATCTGCAGACGGAGGGAGATGCAGAGGGAAGGGAGTGAGGGAAGTGGAAGGAGAGAGAAAAACTGGCTGAGAGAGAGAGAGAGAGAGAGAGAGAGAGAGAGAGAGAGAGAGAGAGACAAGGACACTCCATGACAGGACAAGCAAATGCACAAAGAGAAAAGAGGACAGAAGAGAAGAGAGAGAGAGAGAGAGAGAGAGAGAGAGAGATGTACTCTATTACATTAGTGGCACACTGTGGCCCTCTGCGCTAAGCTTCTTATAAAACACTAACCTGATTTTAGGCCCAGAAATGAGAGTAGAGGGGGAAAAAAAATAAAGCTCCAGTTGCAAGGAACTGTTTACACATTACACTGGGTTTCTTACCCCCCGGATGATCACAGAGGGGAGGCTTTGTATGTGTGTGTATATGTGAATGTATGTCTTAGAAAGTTAAAAATGAAAAAAACCCCACCAGGAATTAGCCATCTCCCAGCCCTGGTGAGATCAAATCCAAATGTACCAGACATTGGAGCTAAAATAATCTTTTATAGCATTCTGCAGCAGTTATAGAGAGATGTGTGTGTTTTTTATAAATACATACATTTTGCATTTGCATGTCCACACATGACTGGTCAGGTACTTTTGCATGCACAAAATGTGCACATGGGTGTCCTGGTGGTCTAGTGGTTGAGGTGTTTACCATATAACTGCAACGTCCCTGGTTTGATCCTCTATATCTCCACTGTAAACTGTCTAATAAAGTCAAAGAATGCCAAACAAATAATCTTAAAACAATAAAAAGTGACTCTTTCAGTAACACTGGTAAAAGAGACAAAAATATCTCCCACACACATGTTAGGATAGTATTCAGAGATGGGAGCACTATCTAGGCCACTGGGCTACAACCAGCGAGAGGGAGGGCAGCAGGAAGTGGAAAACAAAATTTGCATCCACATTTTTGTGTCTGGGTGTGTGGTTGAACAGCTCCTCTGATGAGGCTCCTCATCACACAAAAATACTTATCTCTTCCACCAGAATATAAACCCAGCCGGTGACATCTGGATTACATGTAACCAACCACATGTTAACAGATCATAGTGGCATAAGAGTCTGGGATGAATTTCATGGATTTATTGTCTGCTATCTACACAAAAGGGACAATATGTATGCAAGCGTATCTTATCTAAAAATGTGATTACAGCTGTCTGTACATATTGATATATACTGCATGTTTACAGCGCTCACTGCTTCATACACTGCAGCCTTTGTCCTCTTCGCTCATGGGAAACAAAGGTACAGACGTACAGTTATGGTCATATCTGGTTGATGTGGTTTCCTGATGGATTATAATTTCTTCCTCTCAGAGCCCAGATGAGCACTGTGCATATCGAGATTAAGGCCGATAGATAATCCGATCACAGCGCTGCTTGAACTCATGTGGGTTACTATTCATTCAAACAGTTTCCCATGAAAATTTAATGAGGAAGATTTTTCCCATGAGTGCTTTTTTATGGGTAAAATATTTTTGCCATTAAATTGTCATTGGACTCATCCCAGCACATTTGACATATTGACCAATATCTGAAACCCTGAACAAGTGACATACACCAAATCACTGCTACCACAGCCTGACTTTTCTCATACAGTGAAATACAAAACTTTATAGGTTCATGTAACGTTACACATATTATATTTTAAAAATTAGGTTTTAATATTTACCATTGACTAAATGCCCCTGGGCTTTTCATAATTGTCAGGATTCCATCTGTTAATATATAAACTACACCTCTACACCGCAGCAGCAGAGACGTTTGTGTGTGAAGGAGAGACAGTAGGAATATGTTTTATATTAGGCCTACCTGATAAACCTGCTGCTGCATTAAGGTTTTGTGGAGTTGGAGTAAAAATCTGTGAAAGACTGTGGACATTTCAAGCAATAATATTTAATGAATGCTATTTGAATGACTAAATCTGCAAACTGGAATAAACTCAGCAATAAAGTTTACTTTTGACGTTGGAAATAGTTCAGCTTTTAAACCAACATGGACGAGAAGTCCAATAGTGCTCAGAATAATGTAAAGTTTGAACCGTTCCATGAGCCAACTCAATCTACTGATGAAGACCATGTGATGTGGTCAAAAGCTCTGGAGCAGGCGAGTAAATGGGCCTTGAATTGAGATTCTTTTGGAAATTTGAAATAGTATAGTATACTACAAACTAATTAAACTATTTTAACTTAAAAATACAGACCAAGACACCGAATTCAGACTTCACTGAATTTTTAAATCAAGCTTACAGTTACTAATCCTGTAAAACTCATTTTATTGTTATATTTTTACGTTTGAATTTATTTTAAATTGTATATTTTAAATGTGAGACACTGAATATTAAGTTGCTGGACAACCTCAAAACATGGTTAAAATCGAATAATAAAACCGAGACATTTGATGATATTAAAAAAGCACTTTTAATGTTATTTTAACATTTTTAATTTGTTCTTCCACCAGAAGGTGGTATGACACCCTAAAAAGTATCTTTCCCATAAACAATAATAAACCACCAATTAATAGCAGAAAAGTGTAAAAAAGGTCATAGAAAAGAAAGTACAGGAAGAGGAAAACTGAAAGAAATTACTCTTTTGCATAAACTGCACATAAGACTTAAGAAATGTCCAATAAATACCCCGCAGAAATAGAGAATTCAACACACAACGCAGAAGATAGTTGGTTGAAATTAAATACATTATCAGTGTGACAAAAAGCATATTGTAAAACCTCTGACAAAAAATGCTCAGTTACACAATTGTTATGAGGCTGATCACATGCACCTGTATGTTAAGGCAAATCCAAAAACACAGCAGATGTGTCTGTGCGTTTTGAGGGCAGGTAAGTAAATTAAGCCACTTGAAATAGGAAAAATAAATTCTTCTCATCTCATAGTGTTTTTGTGTGTTTGGTGTGAAAAATGTCTACGTTGGTCTCCTGGCACTGCCTGAGGTCATAGTCACAATATCCAATAGAGAATCGTCCCTGGAAGATAAAATGAACACTTCTTACAACCAGAACGCAACATGCTGATTCATAGACGTTCAGTAATTCTCATGATGGCAACAATAGAAAAGGATGAACATTAATTAGTATGACGTCTCACCTTAGGTCTCTTGAAGTAATCCAGCCCTCTTCCTATCTTGATGATCCAACCATTGTCAAACCTAAAAACACAATTCATTTTGGATTACTGCCATAAAATAAAGCCGCAGTCATAGAGAGTGGAGTGCTGATGTGAAAGTAAATACTACGTACTGCAGCAAGAATTTCTCTCAAACAGTTGTGAGTTGCAGCTGTACCTGATTTCCCTGTCATGTATAGTAGAGGAGTACTGCAGATCCAGAGTCACTCCCTGAGCACTGAGACTCTCTTTCAGCTCGGCCAGAGCGTTGCTCTGTTGGCGACTATCCGCCTGCAGGACACGACGAATGGCAGTGAAACAACAGCACAAACTGAACAGAAGAGACTGCTATGGCTGCCGTACATTCACTACATAGTGTGACCTCATTAGTTAAATAACCTACTTCATCCTGTGTAGTGAGGAGATGGATGTTTTTCACCTTGCAGGACGCTTTTAGCAGCATCTCACAGAACCGCAGGAAGTTGTACAACTGTAGTGGAGAGAAGGTGGGTTTGTTTGACATGTTAGGGGGAGTTTGGTATAGTTCTGTGTTGAGATTAAAATGTTGTGTTAAGCTATAAACATCAATACACAAAGGTACAGAGTGCTTTGTGCATTGAAAAAATAAAAAGAAAAGAAAAAAAACACAATTTAAGGCAATACACTGATAATATTTTAAGACAATTTAAATTGTCTTTTGTGTGTTGTGGAATGCAGGATGACAAACTTTTAGAGTTCCCTCCAGGTTTACTTTAAACTAAACTCCTCTGAACTATAAAATCTTGTAATTAATTTAATTAAAACAACTAATGTTTTATCATTAACACAATATAACTAGGCATTATTCATGCCACAGAAGTTTGTAATGAATAAGGCCAATTTATTCAGCATTGAAGTTTTTGAGTAACGCATAATTAATGTCACAATTCTGATAATCGATTAATCATTTAAGACATTTATCCATTACAAATACCAAATACTTGCTGGCTTCAGCTTTTTCAAATATGAGGAATGGCTGCATTTCCGTTGCTTATCATTGTAAATTTGATAGTTTTGGCATTTTTAAATGTTGGTCAAACAACGTGAAGACATCCCTTTTGTAACCTGATTAAACATGAATTAATTTAAGAACATGCACCATTTGATGGTCTTAAAAATATATTTTGACACAGGGACCCTATTAAGACCTCAAGATACGGTAATAAAGCACGACCCACCTTAAGGCTCTTGTCATGACAGTTGATATTGTGCTTTAGTAGTGCATATTCCCATTTACCCAAACAAAGTTAGAATTAATCATATTACCAATTTCCACCCAGTGAAACTGGGGCTTTTGGGGCCCCGGTGCAGATGCCTGCTTTGCCAAGTTGTTAATCCAGCCTTGTATTAATCAAATAACTAAAAAAGATAAAAAGGCAAAATCCAGCTTGACACAAAGAGGGGAAAACCCACACAATAAAACATTGATGAAAACAAAGATCTTACTTGGTGGGTGTGACGTATGTATGGGTCTTCCACCCAGACCTCTGTGAGTAAACTGCTGATGTATGGCTTGAACAGAGCGTCGTAGCTGTAACCAGTAGCATCCTCTGCTATTCTAATCTGCTCATGGTATTTCCCATCTGACAGATGAGGGAACACAGAAAGAGACAAGAAATAGAAGTTAGAGGTGCCACAGACAGCAGGTAAAGGCATTCAAAGATTTTAATTGTGCTGTGAGAGTCAGTTGATTTGTGGGTCAATAGGATTCATTGGATTTTTTGGGGGGGGGATATGGACCACTAAAGCACGGTATCAGCTGGTTTGTTAAGGGTCTTGAGGCAAATCCTACATTATTACCTGCTTGTAGACACAGGGGCCCTGTGTCAAAATGTACATTGTTCACATATTCCTAAATAAATATCTGTTACGCCAAATGACCACAAACAAGGGCATCAATGGGGCCCCGCAGCTCATTCTTCATCCACAGCAGGTTAATCCGGCCTTGGCTGGGGTTAGTTGCCCACTTTGTTATTCAGTCTTTAGTGGTTGTGTTAATTACCTTCTTTCAGCTGGTTCACATGAGCTTTGATTTGCTCTGCTCTGTCCATGTAACCCTTTATCTTATCCCTGTAGTGCCCTCTCTTTGAGTCATCTTTCACAGCTGCGGGCAGGAGACAGGAAACAAGAATAAGTTATGTCTTCATGGTGCTGCCTTGGCTGTGTATATGTCTGAAAGAGGGAGATAGAGACCTTTCAACACGTCTATGAGCAGCTGGATGCCCTCCTGGTAGCAGACAAGAGACTCCTGGAAGCGGCCGCTCTGGTCCAGCTCTACTGCCCGCTTCAGGACGGAGATGGCGGATGTCTCCATCCCTGACACATGGTTTTGTGTCATCGTTGTCTAAGCTTCGTCTTTTTATAGCTTGCAATAATCCAACAGAGTATTCATGCTTAGTGCTACCACCTTTCCAACTTGATAGCTACACAAGTGCGCCACAAAAGTCATTCCCGGAGAAACTTGTGGAATAATGGTCAACTGTGCTTAGATGGGTGCAGTTTTAACAAAAATATACCACTGAAGCACCTATATTTTAATCACACCTTATTCAATTTAAAAAGTATATTGTTCCTTTGATTTTTTTTAATTAAAATTAACTCTAGGAACCTTGTTCAATGGGCATTTGTGATATCGGTACAGTTTCAATGTAACATCTCGACGCTTCCGGTGCAAACATACATGGAGGAGACAAAACTGTCATGATACTAACGTAAAAGCCCGTTTGCCGTTGTTGTTGTTGTCTTGAATTGATGTTGTACGTGTAAATTTGGTGAATATGATATGAATATAGTTACGTTTGTGTTTTTTTCTCATAACGGTTAGTTACGTTTGATCCACGCGCTTATTTTGCAGTTAGCCGGGCTGTAACCTTGGCGTGCATGACTGTAACGGTAGTTTAACTGAAGAGGAGCTGGTGGCCGTTAACGGCAACCCTACCGAAAAATAAAACATGTCAGGAGTCTGTTGCGGTTTGAGCTCTTTATCAGTCAAGGTAAGACCATCACTCGGTATTTTTCTCACTTGAAGTGTCCGACAGAGTCAAATAAACGTTTTGTTGAATCAGGACCCGACCTCTCGACTGTGAAGGCATGTTGTAGTATTCATGTGACAATCTACTGTCTCGACATATAATAATAATGATAATAATAATAATATTTGGGTTTTACAAAAATGTATATACTGGGTGATATATTTTTTGTTCAATACATTTTTCAACGCCACCTGCCAAAACTTCTGACATACTTTTTTTTTGTAATTCAAGTTTTTCAAGTAATTCAAAGTATAAATAAAATACCACATAAATACAACATAAATTAAGTGGCAAATTTCATAAAAAAAAGAAGGTAGGAATATTGTCATTCTATTATGTTTATTTATATTCTATATATAAAATAAATTAATTAAGAAATGAGACCAGACTTTATAAAACTTTCCTTGGTAATTATTTGTCTTTGCGATTAAAGATTCAAAAGAGGCAATGCCTTTCATTAATTTGAACCATTCATCAAAAACAGGCTTTGTCTGACTTCCAATGGTGGAGAATAATCCTTGAAGTGCCAATAAAGCCTGCCAATGCAAGTCCAAGTTTTTTGGGGTTTTTTGGATATACCTGGTGGTAGGAGAGACCGGTTCATGCAACCACTCCCCAATATTTTTGACTACTTAAACTTATGCTATGCTGAAATCAGACTTGCACAAGAATGAATCAGTAATAAGGTCATTAAATATTTTTATTGTGTTATCAACATATAATTGTAATATAGAGAAACTGTTGGAAAAAATGAAATGAAAAAATAACCTGACAGGAATGTTTTTTTATTTTATTTTGTTTTTTTGGATAAACCAGCAAATTGTACCTGACAAATTAAATTCCTTGATCACATTGTTGTAGAAATCATGCTCAAAATTAAAACTGCCCAGCTCATTGACTTAAAACATTTCCCACAATGGTGGAATAAACCCAGAGATATCAAAGTGATAGCCACCACAGTATAAACATTATGGCAAAATCTGATGGTTGACAATCATCACATGGTCCAACCCTACAGGACACTGTATTTGTGTGCTCCTGTATTAGAAAACAAATCTGCCTCTTAGCCTATTCTATATTACCACGCTTTGGTTTCTCGTCACTGTTTGTGTTTGTTTACAGATCCTGACAGAAGCTACACTTGTGTCACCTTGCCCGTGGTTTGTGTCTGCACGCAGCAAATTTACCAAAGCAAGAATCCCAAAAGAGGTAAGAATCAAGGCAAAAGCCCCGGGTTCGCTGTAGGTCAATTAGTTGCACGTAATTTAATAAATTGAAAATTTGGTATGGAATTCACAACACTAAAGCATAATGTCAGCTAAGGTGGGTCCTTTTTATTAGCTAAACTTTAGACCCTGTCTTGTAGAGGTGTCCTGTGTCAAGCTGTAATTTTAATGCCTTTAGTAATTTTATTTTTATATTGTGCTCACATGGTCCATATTGGTAGATTAGGTAGGGAAGAATTCCAGCAGGGTCCAGGGTCTATAAACAGTGCACAGAGGACAGGAGGTGTGGGGGGATCATTAGGTGCCCAACATTTTACTTTTTGCCCCAGGGTCTCCTAACAGATTAATCTGGCTGTGGTGATAATGATTCTCCTTTGTTCTGCACCTCTAAATGATTAAAGCATTACTTCAGCTCATTTGCTCTGTTGTCAGTGTTCAAAGGCTCTGTGTTTTTCTTCACAGCTTTTCGCTGAGCGATCGAAAGAACATGAGAAATATGGGGGTGATCCAGACCAACCTCATAAACTGCATATAGTGACACGAGTCAAAAGTGTGATGCGAAGACCGTACTGGGAGAAAGAGATGGTGAAACACCTTGGGCTTGAAAAGGTAAGGTTTAGCAAATTAGGTTGCCTTTGTGTAATGCTGTTAAAGGTGTGGGGTATGCGATTCTAATCCAGTACACGTCTTCAACACGTCTTCCTCAAATTCAGCGAATATCTCCTCACGGTCCGCCAGCTGTCCGTTCAGTGTGTGCGCTGAAAAACACTCCAGTGTTTGCACACAGCCCTGGCTCTGTAAATGGGAAACAAAGAAAGTGGCTCAGACCGAGCCACACAACACTATTCTAGCCATGATTTGTGTGTCAGGTAACGTTAAATGACGGACATTCAGCTTACTTTCTAGTTTGCCAAGATATGCTGTTGTTGTGATGTTTGCTATAGCAGCAGAAGAGTTGTGAGTATCGCTGTCTGGAGCTGGTGTGCTGGCTCTGGGAAACCGTCTCGTCCTCTCTGGCTTTTAGCTTGTTTGCTAACCCACAACCTAGCTAACGTTAGTTATATTACTTGCTGTGTCATTGTTCGCTCTATGTCATGGTATATTGGATTTCTCCAGAATCGCATACCCTACATTTAAGTTAACTGAAAATAATTAGACAATGGGAGAGAAAAAATAAAGAATTTTTTTCGGAGAAAACAAAACCTTCAAGAGATTTGGGAAATGTGCTGTACTGAGAGGACTACCTATGTGTAAATAGTTCATGCTCAGTGCTTTTCATGACTACAAAATAAGCATAAATTAGCACCTCAATAAGCATTATACACTGTGTGCCCCAATCCTGCCTTGTAGACTGAAGCTTTCATTAAGATAGATGAGCAGTAGAGAAGGATGATCGTTAAAATTGTTAGCTGTGATTGTACCACCTCAAGCAGATATAGCATCTGTCCACTATAAGAAGAACATTTATGATATTTTCTAGATGCAAAATTAAACTGGACTTGTTACGGTCAGTCTTGGATTTTTTTGCACTGACTCGGTTCTCTTTGTCTTGTATTTAGGCACACGTACCTGTAATTCACAAAAACACACCTGCAGTCAATAGCCAACTGAAATTTGTCAAGCACCTTGTAAGGTAAGAAAGTAAACAAAAACGGGGTAACATATATGATGGTCTCTGCAAACCATTAAAGCATGCAGGAAAAGAAATCTGATGACTTAATGGAAGTATATTTACGACTGGAATAACACAAGAGGATCTTTTTTTATGAACATTCAATAAATCCCTATTAAAGCTATTTGTCTGGTCATTGGAGGGACATTTAAAGAAACTATCATTTCCTGCTCTTTCCTGGTTCATTCAGGATCCAGCCGCTGAGGACTCCCTATGGACTCCCTGCTGAACAGGACATGGCTGAAACCTACATTAACAGCAAAGGAGAGTTGATTGTTCGTCGCCTCCTCCAACCTCTAGACCCCAAGGCTATCGAATCTTAGCTCCACTTTCAGTTGTATCAATTCATAGTTCAATTGTTCATAAATATCATGGAAAATCCAGTGCTCTTAGCTTCCTGTTCTGATTCCACTACACTGAGGAACTGCTGTGGCATTAGCCGTATTATTAGGCGAGTTATTGGACTTTAGACTCCAAATGAATGTGAGAAATGTTCTCATCACACACTATTACAAGTCCTTCAGCAAACTAGGGGCCTGTCTCATGAAGCAGGTACCAGTTTACCTGAATAATAAAACGTCTGTGTTCCAGGTTCCAGATTTTGTATACTCATCAATAAATGCCAGTTTAAATACCATGATAATTTAACAACAGGTGATGGTTCAGATTCTTTATTAAACATGACTTATAAAAACTCAACATAAATTAAAGACATTTTGAAATAAATGCAGTCTGTATCCTTTTCACAAGTTCTGTCTCACCTTCTCTGCTGAGTCAGACTACCAATGGAAATAGTTAGACCTGATTTCAGAAGCCAATTTAAAGGCCCTATACACACAGGTGCTTTCATTTATTTTTTTAACGATCAGACTTCTATTCCATACACCATACTAATTTCATACATCCATCCATCAGCTATATCTGCTTATCCTTCAGAGGGTTGCTGGAGGCGATCGCAGCTGACAGTGGGTGAGGAGGCGGGGTACACCCTGGAGAGGTCTTCAGTCAAACTGGAGCACCTGGAGAAAACCATTGCAGGTACAAGGAGAACATGCAAACTCCATACAGAAAGGCCCCAGTCAGCTGGCAGGTTTGGACCCAGAACCTTCTTGCTATGTGGCTGCCCCAATGTATACGGTTTTAACTAAGTATATAAGAAATCAAACTTTAGTTTTATACTGACTTGAAATGATGCAACACATGCAAAATGATTCCCCAAAAATTCAAGTTATATTTTGTTTTCTGAAGTGTTTCTGGAGTTGTTTCACCACCATCACAAATAGATTTAATTCTATCCAGTTGTGAGAAGCTCCTCCTTTATTTAGTGGATTGCTTTGTATGAGAATAGCGTTAATCAACAATACACTCAAAAATCTGGCTTCTTTTAATCTAGTATGGAAAACACCTGTATTGGTGTGCAGGGCCTTTAACACATCAATGATTCATTGTCTTACATAGCTTTTTAAAGTGTCTGTGATGCAAGCCTGAACCAACATTAAAGTGGCACTCCAAGCGTTTTCCAGCGAAGGGTCTAACAAAGAAACATTGTGTTGCATTATGGGAATTGTAGGATCCACCCATACTAGTGACTAAAACTCAGGATACTGCTATATCCATTGTTTTCATCCGTCTCTCACAGGTACCCTAACTTTATGAAAGAGGTATACAAAATCACAGGAGCACAAGTTTTTTAAGTCCTGTTATACTTTTTATTAAGTCTGCATTAGTTAAGTCAAACTCTTGCTACAAGGAAATGTCATGTAAAAATGTATTCTGATGCTAAAAGATGATCTTGGCCTTCATGCATCATGGTTTCTGTTCTAACATCAGACTCACACGGTTACAAGGAAACATGAACTAAACAAAACTACCTACATGAGCACGCCTGTAAATCTTCAAGAATGCAGTAAAAAGCTACATGACTGGTGCAGTGGCTCAGTGACATACTATATCCTCTACAATTTGATGTGTAATGTTTCTTGGACGTATTTTAAATTCAAATACAAAACATGGTAGACAATTTATTAAATAAGGCTGAAGCTAAAATGCTAACTGCTTTTATAAAATAATTTGATTTACAATATGGTAAATTAAAATATGCAAAATTGTAATTAATGAGTAAGTCACTGAGAGAAGGGGAGAAGAGAAATGAAAGCAGGCTGCCTGCAAGACTTTTTAAACGAGGTTGCCCCGAGAGAGAAAACCAGACGACTGTCGGTGCTTTTCAGTCATCTCCAGAATCAGAATCTGAGTCGTAAGCTCGCCCTCTGATGGTTTTCTTCTCCACCTTTGTGAACTTTGTGCCTGACCTCTGTGTCACTGTAGGAGGCTCCATCAGGTTACCACTAGAACAGGGGGGGGGAGAAATATGGTTGAATTTACATTTTCTTTGTATCAGAACATTACTGTGATTCTGTAGCTATGAAGCCTAAAAGGTGAAGGAGGGAGTCTACTGTATGTCTCACCTGTAGTTAATAACAGCTGCACAGCCGAGTCGCCATTCAAGCATCTCTGTGGGAAACTCATCTGTGTTTCCAAGGTCAGTGAATCCAACCACATAGTCCTTTGTTTTTCCGTCTAATAGCAGGGCTAGCGTAGGAATAACCTTGATCCGCAGCCTCTCTGTCAGAAATGGGGCCTTTTCTACATTCAGTTTGATGAATTTGGTCTCAACATGCTTCTTTGCCAAGATGGCCAAGTGTTTGTCGAGGATCTTACATCTATATGTAGGGGAAAGAGGACACAATGATAAGTTCAGCAGCCTGATGATGACGTACTCTAGCTACAAAAACAAAGAAATGAACTTGCAGAAAAGATCTAACATCAAAGAAAACATGATCATGTTTAAATAACACAATTAACTAAAAGCTGAGTGCTAGTAAGGACTCCTGGAAGTGACATGCTTATGCATTCTTAAAAGTGACTACATTAGGCTGAAACTAAAGACTATTTTCATTACTGATTATTTTTATGATTTATCATTTAGTATACAAAATGTCAGAAAATAATGAAGAATTTTGCTCAAAGTGATGTCTTCAAATTACTTGTTTTGGTCAACGAAGAGTTAAAAACCCAAAGATTGAACTTACAATGATAAAAACAGAAGCACACTTCACATTTAAGAAACTGAAACCAGGGAATGTTTGTCATTTTTGCTTGATAAATGACAAACGATTGGTTATCAGTACTGTTGCAGGTTAATGTTCTGTTGACAGACTTATCATTTAATCAACTAATCTTTTTAGCACTAGATTAAATTTGTCAATCGTACACTTAATAGCGATACCAAGAAGCTTCCTTTGGTTTGTGTCCATTTGTTTTTGAGAGAAAGAGTGAATGAAGATAGGGAGCGGTGGTAGCGAGAAAGCTGGTGAATCAGAAATACTGTGCTAATCGCCTGATTGGGTTTGAATACAGCCTTAGGGTCTTTATAGATATAAATGAACGCTAGTTATGGACTCACCTGAATGTGGAATTTTTGTAGAAGTGGCAGACAACATTCTTGCTATCCTTGACCTCGCCAAAAAAGTCTTTCTCACTTGGGACTTCTCTGTACTCTCCATGGCCTTTAGACAACCACTCCTTAAAAACAGAATTAGGGTGAGTACCAGAACAATAAATCTCAAAGAGTATCCCAACCACTGTAGCAGACAATGAGTATAAAACAGTTAAAAGAAAACATCCCACATACCTGCTTCTGTTTCTGGGCTTTTTTAAGTGCCTCCAATCGCCTCTCCTTCAGTCTTTCCAAATCATCTTCATCCATTTCGTTCAGTTTGCTCAACTGTGCATCCACCTTCTCCTCCACCAGCTTGGCTGACTGCTCCAAAACCTTTGTTATGATATCAACTGATTGGTTGGCCATGGTTGCCTGCTCAGTGTGAAACTCTCTCTGAATCTGAGGAGGTAAAGAACGGATCATGTAAGCTGAGACATGACACCGGATAACACACAAGTTAAAAATACGACACCAGTTCAGATATCTCCTGTTTATAACTGCCTGAACTATATTATAATGTTCAGCTTTTATTGAAACTTCTAGAGAGGCGCTGACTCAACATTATGGTCATTTTGGAGGCTGTAGTTTCTGATGATGTTGAATTGTATTGTATTGTGTTACACCAAAGGATGTTTGTAATGTTAGGTCTACCCTCACTGAGGGTGGACAAAAGATTATAAACACCTCTCGAATACAACAATGTTCAACAAAAACTGAACATTTTAACCATCATGAAGGTAGGGTTATTGCAGGGCTACTGTATTAGACTGCATTAGATTTAGCTAGGTGCACATAATAAACTGGCAACTCAATGTAACTAGTATCTGTAATCAATGCATGGTTGCATATTGCCCTAACATGAGCTACGCAGCAACTTACTACGCAGCAGCCATTTATGTCAATAAACAAGTGTGTAGGCCTAAGTAAGGCCCTGACGTTACTGTCAAGTCATTGAGAAAACATTACGCCGAAAGCTGTCAGACTAAGCAGCGTCTTTTAGGTAGAAACAAAGCCATGGTAACAACTGGGCACACCTTTTTTCCGCAGGTTGTTAGCTAGCGTTAGCCAAGCTGCGTTAACATACTTAGTCATGGTTGCCTGATTGTTCGACATTTCCCTAATTAATACACGCCAGTTAATCGAGAAATGTAGCTAGGTACACATTTTTGCCAGTAATCGAGAAAAAATCTAGACAATACTAGATAGAGCTCATGTTAGCCTGCTAAGCTAAATTAGCTAACATTAGCCCTGTGTGTTTCATTGATGTCAACACAATAATTTATCAACATGTGAGATTATAATATAATAATAAACGTCAGTGTGTGGTGTTAAAATGAAAATGTGCTAATTCATAACCACACTGCCGTTAAATTATTGGGTTACCTGATGGCGTTACAGATGATCGCAGACACTTCAGTTCGTGCGCGAAATGCAAACGGTTGCTGCGGATGTTACGTCACGTCGCTCGTTTGACGTCAAACAAACTACATCCGGGCACTTCACAAACTAAAAAGACAAATAGCGGTAGTCCGTTTTTTCAGCTTATGATATAATATGTTTAAGAAAGCTACACATTTTCATTTAAAAGCAAACAATCCTTTTTGGCTATACTGATTTTTTATTTATACCTCAAATCTCAAACAAAATTCTGACACAAATTGAAAACAAAAAGAACATAAGTGACAAAATGTTTTGATGATTATTATTTTAAGTAAACCATATGCTTTCTGTATGTAAACCCTGCACAATATAATGTATTATTATTATTATTACTATTACCATTGATACACATTTGTTGCATTTAATAATAATAAATAATAAAATATTACAACTTGGTTTACCATAAATATAACAATATAAAAACTGTTTCACTTATGCATATGGCATGGAAAAAAATTGTTGATAAGAAACTGACTGCGGCTGGGTTTACTGGGATTCTTGACCCCACAGTATGTTTATTGACACTAACAGGCAATGTTTCAGCATAGGTTTGCAAATGAGTGGATTTCATGCCTGTGAGCACACTGCAAACAAAAAAAAAAAAAAAGAAACTGTTAGGTTGATATCAAATTAAGTTTTGAATACTACTGTATTTATCTGCTTCTCACTGTCAGATCAGGGCCACAGTGTAGATGAAGATGGACAGCCTTGATCTGTCAAGATTATACATCTTTCACTTTTTCCACTTTGTAATATATCAGTAGTTCTCCCTTCAAAAATGATTTTCAGGAGCAACATTATCTTGATTGGATACCCTTCTACTATTCAGGCTGTAACTTTAAGAAATGACAAAGACAAATAAATTAATACAGAGTTTACAGTTTATTACCAAGATTTAAAAAACTTACAAACAAGTTCACAGCTTCAGGTCTTCAGGCACAAGCCAGTTTAGAGAAAACAAGACTGGCCAATTTTAACTTCTGGCCATTCCCTTATGGCAAGATATGACAGGAGAAGCAAACATCTTAAAAGTGAGTGGAGACTTGCACATTCTGAATTACATTCATTTCAACAAGTTTAAAAAATGACAGACTGATTTGGTTTGCATATAGGGGATACGGTTTTAAACAAACTTTTCAACCACACACGTCTTGCATGGTGAGTTCACAAGCCAGCCAGCTGCATCGGCTGAGTACGTCTAATCACCAAATAGTTACCTTCACAGAAATACAATGATGTAGCCACAAGCCATACAAATGTTTCCAGTGTATGTATACAAGTACATACAATGGGTTTCAGAGTTAAAAATCAGGTCACCTGTTCCTATGCAAATCCAGCATTATTTCAATATTCAGATTTGAGAAACTGGTAACTAGGTTGGAAACACTAGAAAACCAAGATTTACTCCAGATACAAAGGCTGTATGAAATGTTACATTATCTTGAAGGGATCTCTCTCACTTGTTAGTGAAAAAAATAAATGCATAGGCTACTTATTGATTGCCATAACCCCTGTGAACATCCTCCTAAGTCAGAGTGCTACTGAGAATCAACAGTTAACCTCATATGAAGTGCTTTGGCCAGCTTCTGATTTTCATGTTGGAACACTTACAAACAATTAAAGAGTGAGAAGATTTACAATTTAAAGACAGTTACTAAGAATTCACTACATGTAAACAATACAAGAGGTTAAACCTCCACATACATCTTTTCTTTTAAAACTTTAAACAAGTGTCTTTAAAAACATTATGTACATACTATAATAACAAGGTTTGGCACTTTTTTGCGAGAGACAAGAAAAAAAGATACTACTGTATGCAGCAGACTATATTTTGTTTGCTTTTTTGTGACACAGCAGCTGTAGATATTTCACAGATCAGTAAAAGTGGCATTGAGCACCAACAAAACACTGATGAAAAATAAGATATTTTCTACCTTCCATTTCTGGGAATATCGTAAGTCTGATGTTTGAGGAATGCTACAAGACTGACTGATTCTAAAAATTGCTAAAAGATGCTTTGCATTTGAACATGATGATTGTGTTTAACACAGTCATTATTTTAAACTTAGAGTGCCTGTGTAACACTATTTAAACCTTATGAACACATAAGGGAAGTCAACTGCTTTATCAGATGGAAAAACACTCACCAGGAGGAGGTACATTTAAAATCTGACCTGGCTTAGACTGGATGTATAAGAAATAGTTACACACTGCCTGCAAAAATCTTTATATAAAATTTCACATACGTTTGAAAATGAGTCTTAGAATTATTTAGAAAAATGAATTTGCAAAAAGCTGCTACGATTATCACTGTTCTGAGTTTTGGTGAGTAGATTTAGTACATTTCCTGCCTTTCAGTTACTTGTCCCTTAAAGAGTACAAAAAGTACAGAAAATAATGTACTCTGAGGTGTGTGTGAAGTCATTAATTTGTGTCTCACTCTCAGGAGGCCATTGAGAATATTCTGGCAGATGCTGGAGTGGTATCACAGTTGAGAAGGAGGAGTATCATCATTTAGATGTCATAATTTGTATTGCAGGTGACCCTGTGAAAGCAGCAAAACAAAAAGTGATGGTTTAATGGTAACACACAGTGAAAACCCTTCTTCTTCATGGTATCTTCAGGGTGCTACCATAAGCCTGCTGCACAACCACCTGCACGTTGTCTAGGATGAAGTCAAAAGCCATACACCAAACAGACTCCACCGACTGCTGCATGAGCCTGCAGAGGAAAGATCAATAGGCAACATATGAAATGAATGAAAACAAAAAAAGAAAGAGGGGGAGGTAGAGGAATGGAGGAGGCTAAACTGTACAGTACTTACCTTTTCATATATTTGATAATCAAATCCAACTTCTCCAGATCTTTATCCTCAATCAGATCAGTGCAGTATTTCACCACCTGCAGGATGTCCTCCTCCATGGGTTCTAACAAAAAGTAAGAAATTATTCAAAATGCATTTTTGCAACCCCACAAACAACAACATAGGCACAATGGCAGAGCTGTTCTTCTTTGTATACCTGTTATGGTGGTGACCCATTCCCGTAGGAGTGTTTTAATGTCCGTCAGGTCACAGGCTCCGGCCAACGCTGGAGCAGGGCGAGGAATGAATTTGGACAGAGACTCTGGGATGTCCGGTTTTGAGGTCGATGTGGAGGGACCATTGTCAGTCTGGGAAGGGAAAACAAATGTGAGCTGGAAAGATTAGTTAAGTACCAGTGCCCTCTTCACATACTGCCACCATACAAAAAGACCTTCATCTTCATGTATGAAACTGTTTATTGGCTCACCTTTACTATGTTCATTGGTTCCCGTGATTTTAAAGGAGATGGTAGGGATTTGGCTGGGCTGTTCGTCATGTGACGCCTCTTCACAGGGGACGGACCTTTTTTAACAGGGCTCACTGCATTTTTTCTCTTGTAGCGCCGCTTCACCCGACCATTACCAATTCCGATTCCTGACTGTTTTAGCTGCAACAAGGGATTCTTATGTTCCACTGCTGAGAAACCAAGAGGAAAAACACAAGATAAATATGCAGGTTGATAATAGTAGGGAAAAAAAGCAAAACACATTCCTTCACAACTATTTCACCTGTGGACTTACACATTTTTGCCTGGGGCTGGACATTTGTTACGCGGTTGTAGGCAGACTTCAGTTCTTCCTGGAGCTCTTTTGGAAGGGCAGCGAATACGTCCGGATCAACCTGCAGTCAGTAAGTTGAGAGACTAAGTGAGCTTTGTACAACTGGGGACTAAAAGCAATACAGTATTTTGACTACGGTTCTTTGTTGTTTAATGCCCCCCAGATTAACATCCATGTGGTGGCATTGGATATCTAGTCAAGTCAATTTTATTTATATAGCCCAATAATCATAAAATTGCCTCAAGAGGCTTTACAATCTGTACAGCACATGACGCCATCTATCCTTAGGGTCTTCCCTCAAAAACCCTTTAAAAGGGGGAAAAATGGAGGAAACCTCAGTAAGAGCAACAGAGGAGAGATCCCTCTCCCAGGATGGACAGACAATAGATGTGTGTACAGAATAGACCAACATAGTCAAATTACAGTATTGACAAAAAGCATGACAAAATTATAGATAGATTGTAAACATATATGAAGAATATAGTTCCGGGATGATGTTTAGCAACTTCCAGGTGTTGCCAAACAGATCTGGGGACCAGTGTCACACGGCCTCCTCTCCAATATGGAGAGCTTGAAAGAGGCTACACTGCCTGGTCTGCTGCCACTGTGACCCAGACCCACATAAGGGGATGAAATAGTTACATAGGTGGATGAAGTAAAAGGCTATAAACTACTCAAAAAAGCATAACATGCTTCAAACTGTTGCAGGGCTGTCAAAGTAACTTATTTCCTGTTTGCTCATTCCTATTTCTATATATTGACTCCTGCTATAGTTAAGTGTAAAAGACAGATGTATTACACTCTCTTTTGTAGAAAGTAATAAAATGAAATATATAATTAAACCTTGAATGAAAAGGCCATTTGACTTTTCTCAAACGGTTGCATCCCTACCTGTGAGAAGTTTGGTAGTTCCAGTACAATTCCCAGACTGTCTGGCTGGTTTGGAATCTGTAGAACCAACGTGCCAACAGGTGGAGTGTACAGTGTAGGACCAGGGGCGGGAGGACGAGGAGGGGAGGTTGGACGAGACTTCAGAGAGGGAGGCTGTGGAAGAGCAGCAGAGGGCTGTGGACTGGGTGACCGACAGTTACTTGATCTCCCATCCCTATTAGTCCACGACTGTTCCACTTGTTCTCTCAGCTCTGCAGGCAAGGCCTCCAACACAGAACGATCCACCTTGGATATCATAAAGAAACACAAGTTGTTGAAAACATTTAATTGTTCAGCTCTTGTTTAATCAATCAGAATTTTCCTTTAAGTCCTCACCTGTGATGGCGAGGGGACCTCAATACTTAAGTTGAGACGGGCTCGAGAATGTTTTGGAGTTTGTCTGCATGCCTGCTGGTCTCTGCTTGTCCCCGGGACTGGCTCGGGAGATGACAGAAGATGTGAAGAGGAGCCAGATGATGTGGCTGTGGTTGAGGAAGTCTTTTCCTGGCGTGTGTTGTTGTCAGCAGCATCTGTAATATTGATCTTGAACTCGACTGATTTCACAGACGACAACAAAGATACAAACTGAAACACAAAGACTTTACACAAACCTCTGTTGCTGGATCTCACACTTAATCCCTGGTTTAGCAACAGCTCTTTGATGGAGCGTGCCCGGGAGCCCGTGGAGTCCTGGGGGATAGAGTGATTTCCTTCAAGAAGCTGAACCTGGATGCCGACTCCTCTCAGATCCTGAACCTGCAGCTTCATGGCATGGAACAGCTTGATGACTGCAGTGGCAATCAGCTGACCACTGTCAGTGGACTGAGCAAGCATTACAGTTCTGACAGAAAAGGAGACAGATAAAAATGAGTCTACAGAGAGACAAAGACATGGACAAGCAATGGAAAGAGGACATTATCAATCACTCATAACATACAGGGATGATGGTATCTTTCTTACCTGGCGAGGTTATCACATATGCCATGACCACCGTATTTAGCCGACTCCAGTGGAGCTCCAACCTTGCGAACCATGACCTTAAGGGTAACTCTGCGACCCCGCAGCCCTGCTTCTTGTAAACGTTTTTGCACCTCCATGGACAAGTTAGTCAGGAAACACTCTGCCTCATCAACCTGGTCACAGAGGTAGGGGGACAAGAGGGTTAGAGAGAGATAGGTGGGAAATACAGGGAAGATAAGAAAGAAGAGGTGGCACAGGAGAAAGAAAGTAGGTCTAACCCTAGTAAAGCGAATGTTGTAGTTCATCTCAGCTGAGACAGACTTCCTTTCCTTCTCGTAACGGACAGGTCGGTCATCAAGCCCCCTGCAGAAGCGGAACAGGGTTTGTCCGGTCCGGGGGCCAAACTTCTTTTGCAGCTGAGACAGAGACATCTGTCGGAGGTCCCCACATGACCTCACACCCATAGCAGCCAGCTTTCTGCCCATAACAGGCCCAACACCTAGAAAAAATAAATGACAGTCAAAATATTTACCAGAAGAAAGCTGAAAGACTGTAGACCAGGCCATGACCAGCAGGTGGTGCTGTATCTACCTGGTAAGCTGGTCACCGGCAGGTCCCTGATAAAATCATCCACTTCTTCAGACTTTAAGAAGTATTGCCCATCTGGCTTGGCCTTACGGGTCGCCAGCCGAGCCAACAGGATGTTGGACCCTGAACAGATGAGCAGTCAGTTTGGGTTTGTAAAATAGGAACACGGTCTTGATCTATTTTACAGTATAAGACAAACATTAACTCACCCATGCCCACGGAAGCACAGCATCCTGTTTTCTCCTTGATGTCTGCTCTGATCGCTTTGGCCAGATCTTCTGGGTTGATGCCCAACTCAGCTAGCAGAGCAGAACCGTCTATCAACACTTCATCACAGCTCAGAGCCTCAATGTCATGGGTATAACTGCAAAGAATAAATAAATGAGAAGGTGTGCTTTGGGTCATTTTTCATGTAAAAGGACAGTTAAGTGAGTGAAAAAAGGTCCAGGGAGTTCTTCTTACCCTGCCAGAGTCTCATACATAGTGAGAGCCACCTCTTTATAGGCCTCAAAATCATATGGGACAGACTGCAGCGAGGGACACAGCTGTTTTGCTTTGCCAAAAAACATTCCGTTCCTCACGCCCACCTGCCTGTGAGAGATTTATTAACAATCCGGTTAGTATAAATTACAGATATTTGTGCTGTTTAATATAAATGAAATGCCCATGAGTGTGTATTTATATCTTACCTAGCCTCATAACTGCAGGATGCAATCTCTGCCATTGAGAGAGTAGCAGCATCCTGGTCCACGCCGTTGGCATACGAGTCAGGACTCTTTTGTGAAGGAGTTCTGTATAGATCCTCATCTGCCCTCTCTGAGAGGCAGAACAAGGGTAGTCAAGCATGCTAAAATAAAGTAAGACATGTACAGGAAAATACAGGAAATACACTGAGCCAGGCCTGTGAATATCAGGTGGTATGACAAACTCACCAGTTTGAGGATGAGTATGTTTCCTCTGGTAGTACTGCTGCTCCATCTCAGGGTTGGCCCCTGGCCTCAGAGGCACTCTGCCCTGTCCACGGTTACTGGTCACAGCTACAGGCTTCCCTGCAAGACAGCCATGAGCTCAACCAGGAGCACTGACTAGATGTATGAGACTATGAATATATGAACGTTACATATGAACTTGTTTCACTGGCAGCACACAATTTAAAACAGACAAAAAGGTGCCTTACCTTTGAGCTCTGGTCGATGTCGGATCCCCACAGACACAAAGAAACAGTCCATGTCCACATGAAGAATACAAGATTTAACACTTGTAGGTGCCAGCATACCTGACCACACAAATAAATAAATACCAGATCATCAGATGAAAGTTTTCCAAATCACAAAAAGACATGAACATGGCATCTAATGATGCCACATGCATCCCCAGAAATCCAGTTTAACTGGAAGGGGCGACACATGCGACACGAACACTGTGTGGCTATCTCGTAAATTAGTAGGGACATAGATATTGTAAATATATTAGATCACAGAGAACATTTTGTTCATCTTTCAGAACCTGAACATGTACTTTTAATCCTCAAGAGTGCTGGTTTGCTTATTCATAATACACCCCATTTTTGAAAAGATGTTTTTATCATTTTGCATTTATTGGCAGTTTATATTACAGACCAACAGGACACATAGCGAGAATGAGAGAGGGGAATGACATGCAACTAATGTCTCTGTCTGAATTTGAACTGGAGGAGTTGCAGTCCACTAAACCACCATGACACCCAAATACACCCTTCTATAGCAAAATAAAAAAACAAAACTAATAGAAGCCTGGATTTTACAGGGAAAAGCAACAAAGTGACCCTTCCTTTCTTACCTTGACTGTCTGTAAAGCGCTGGGCCACAGATTTCCTCAGTCGGTCTTTCCCAGGAAAGGAGGCTCCACCCGCTGCTTTTCGTTTGCTGTGCAGTTCATTGACATACTCAGAAAAGCCAGACCTCCATGTGGAGATCTGGTGTAAACGCGAGTGAGAGTAGAACTTAGAGATCAAACCGCCTGTCTGTGCCAGCAGCTGTGCTGAAGACTTAGATGATGGTGACTTTTCAGTGGAAGGATCAGGTTTGGCTGTAATGTTGCTTGTGTTTACAAAGGCAGGGTCAGATGAAAAGGCATTGTGGTGACTTCCGTTCAGTCGAATTGGAGAACGTGAAAGACAGCGAGATGCAGGTGAAAGAGGAGTCTTTTCAGGATTTGAATCAACTTGACAGGATGGCTGGAGCTGATTTGGGAGTAGGTGGCTTTCGGTGGCTTTTATAGCCTCCTGGTAGGTGGGAGGTGGAGGTTTGGGTCTCTGCTCGTTGGCTCCTTGTGAGTTGGATTGTTCCAGAAAGACAGGAGACTGTTCGGATTGCTTTGGAGGACTGTGGGGAAATTCATACGGATCAGGTTTGGTCTGAAACTGCACTGGAGGACTCTGAGGTTTATTCTCTGAACTCCTGACTCTGCATTCCTTGTCAATAGAGGGTTCACCTGTAACAGGGGACAGGTCCTCTGGCTTTAAGGCACCATTAAAAAGATGAGTGTGTCCATTTGTCAGGGGTGCTTCCTTCACCACCTGCAGGAAAGGATCTTCTTTGCCACACTCTTGCATTTCATACATTTTTGAATGGCTCATCACATCCAATGAGGTCTGCAATAATCCGTTTCTGTGAGATAAAGACATGAAGAAGAGATGTCTTATATTGGAATTAATGTAACAAGATGTTTCAATCGTGTGAGCAAAAACTCTATAATCTCTGATTTAAAAGTGAATTTCTTTTTTAAAACAACTAAACCATTCCCCCTTATGAGCTTTGCATACTCACATCTTTAATTCCACTTCCTTGGAGCCACTCCAGGCACTGTTGCAAGAGGAGCTGATCTGAGGTTGTGGTTGGCCAGCTCTCTGGTGCTGGAGATTAGGATGAGGTTTTTGAAGAGTAGACTGTGGGGGCTTGTGGGGGTGCTTTGTGGGGCTTGGGTTAGACAGCGGGTAGGTGTGTAAAGGGCTTCTGTACCTAGGATCTGTATTGAGGTGACTGGATGCTAAGTGACTTGGTGGAGGGTTAATGAAGCGAGCTACAGAGCTGTACTGGATGGACTGAGGTTGGGTGTTGCCTTGGTAAAGTCGGCTGGGGTTAGGGATGGAGTTATTCTGGCAGCTGGATGAGGACTGTTCATGGTTTAGGACAGAGTGTTGAATGCTGCACTGTGGCAGATGAAGCTTTTGATGGACGCTCAGCTGAAGCAGCTCATGGCTGGGTCCTGCGATCTCTGACGTCTGGCGCAGAGTCGTGCCAGGGAAGAGTAGGCCTTTCTGTTTAGCATACAGCTGGTACTGTAGGTAAGGCAGGAGACGCCCAGCCTTGATACTGTTTTAAACAAATGACAAAGTAAAACACAGGGATTTTCAGGTAATATTTTACAATATGATATTAAATGAGCAAAACATGCTAAACTCCTGCTGAACACACCTGTCAGTGATCCACTCTGGCCTGATGACCTTTTCCCCTTTGAGCTCCTGAATTTTGCTGTTGGGCAAGTTATTGGCGATGATGTGGGTGGTCTTGGAGCGAGAGTAATAGAGGTGGAACTGGCCACCATGCAGCATCATCAGTCTGCGTAGCTCATCTGCACTTGGATCTGCTCACAAACAGACAAAAAATAAAACAGTTAACCAAAAACACACAAAAAAATATTGAATCAGTTTACTGAGAACCCCCCTTGAGTTGATTTATTTCATGAATCATCGTACTATAACATTTTAAGCTGTGTAGCTTGACAATGGCAAAATACAATCCCAACTCCATTACGAAGTAAGTAGGCCACCTGACCAGTTACCTGTTCTCAATGGTCAATTAAGTAATCTACACAAGACAGTCAAAAGTCCTTATGCTTACTTATAGATCTGCACAAAACATCACAAACACAGGAAACATATACATGAGTAAAAAATAGAGCCAGTAATCACATAAACCTAACCAGAAAGCATGTGATTATTTTTCTGGTATTACCCAAATTAAGACATGGCCTGTATGTCCATGACAATAAACATTAACATGGTCATATTGTTAAAAGCATTACAAACCACTTAGAGCATTATAATAAGGTTCTGTACAGTTTTACCTAAATTAAATTATTATTACAGGTGAGGGGGAAAGAATCGCATGCAGAATGCTTGTTTTTCTCCTGATACTCCTTTGGGACATTCTTGGAGAACATTTAAATTACCATTCTGATCTTCAAACTGTTAAAGACCAACTGAAGAAATTGTGAGGGGGAGAAGAGAGACAAGCTAGTGATAAGTAAAAATATGGATGTACTGTAGCATAGTGTTACCTGTGTATCCATTGACATAGATGGACACTCCACAGAAAATGTTGGAGCATGCACCTTCCTTCTGTTTTTCTCTGGGGGCATCAAGTTTAAACTGTTCGTCCAGCTTAGACACTTTAGCAGCCATGTAGCCGCCCTACAAGCAAGAAGGAGAGCAGTGACAGAACAAGGTGAGTCACAGTTGGCCACAATACATCTATAAATGATACATGTATAGGGTCTTGATATTCTAGTAGGAATATTACAATGCCTTCTCTTATGATAGGGTACAGTATCTATATATACACACACTGGCAAGCAACACTGTTTTAATTACATGTATAAAGAATAGACTCTGTATGTATACATTTTTTAGAAATTGCTGCTTTGTTTTCTAACACGCTTAATTTGCACAGATTACAAACCTGAATTACTGTGTGCATTTTCCTTTACAGACTGTACATACCCTATCAGTATGTATGACATTTACATTAAAGGCACATACATGTTGCTGTGTACACATTGCTTTATAATACTTTGCCATTTTAGAGGCATCTTTTCCTCTTCAGTTACACAGATATTACATATTGTTTACTTACTGTCAAATGCCTGTATGGTTATACTGCTGTTATTATGGGATGTTATGGGCTATATGCAGATCTCACAGCTGTGTTAAAGTTTTGCCTTGCAGTCTAGCCTTTACCTAATTAGACAGTGACCAGTGATCAGCTTCAGGCTCATAGCTGTTATAATGAAACTGCAGGGGGTAAAGGAGAACAGGGTGGTTCACTAGCAGTTTCCCAGTAGCCTAATACTGTGAAGCTCACTATGCATAAATCATGTAATACCTTTTAACCAACTGCATCATGTTTACTCTTAACACAGTATTTACAACTGCCCATTCAGCTGCCTATGTGCCTACCTTAAGGTTACACTTCTCTGACAGGGTGGGCATGTCCTCATACTCATAAGATGACAGATACTCACCTTTTCAGCCCAACCATTGTCATCATTGGCATTGGCTCTCTTCTTTGTCCACCCATCTCGACTCATACTGAGCTACCTGAAAGAACAAGAGGAGCTATTCATCAGTACTGAGTAATGCCAGTCTAAGCTGGATTCAAACAGCAGACTGCACACAGTTTAATGCTTAGTTAATTGTTTAGGTTATTTATAAAAATATTTATGAGGGAAAATGGACGAATGTGTTTATGATGCACACAAATAGCTTACCATATATCTCGAAATGATGCTGGGTGACATCACTAATCAGATGAAAGTATGTCAATCATTTTAATATCCATCTTATTGATAAGTTAAATAAGATTAGATCATAACATTTTGGAGAAGTCTACAATTCTTGAGTGAGGCTTTGTTGCTATTTTAGAAAGCCTTCTCAGGTGCAAGCCAAAGGATACAGACAAGCAGTGGCACTGTCAACAACTGAATTTATTACTGTTGTGTAATGTTAATTCTGCATAAATGTTATAATATTGGTTTTACGCTCAGGGCAAGAGCTTTGTGTCCAAGGGCATGCCCGGGCAGGTCCTCTACTATTGACAGGTAGGCTACAACAGAGCCCCATGTGGCACTTTGTCACATTTTTCATGTAAGCAGCTAACATTAGCATAGCCAGCCTATACGATTCTTAGCTAGTTAATCATACATGCCGCTGAGCCACGACACGACTGTAACATCATGTCAGTTCAAGCAAGCACAAATACGAGTATAACGTTAGTTAAGTGTGTTGCCCGCACTCGCTAACAATGCTGGCAAAATCAGCTACCAAACAATGGGTGAGATATATGACTATGTAACTAAAGTGTTAACCCCGCTTGTAAACAAACAACAGTCCTGAGTGATTGTTCGCTAACAGAAGTCACTTGCTTTTTACCTTTTATCCTGTCAGACTGGGTTGTTCGCCACAGACTTCTCTCTGCAGATACTGCCCAACACAAACGTTGTGTGCGCACTGATTACGAGGTAAAACCAAAGCGAAAAGAAAATCCTCCTGACAGTTAGCTCGACTCCTCAACCCTGACTTTATTCTTCAGAGAACTCCTTTTGGTGAACTGAGATCCCCTTATTTTGTCATGCTGCCACGCCATGTCTCTTCAACATTTTTTGCTCACCCTGCCAGTCCTTTAGCTCTCCATTTCTACCGCCTGATCCCTTTGCTTTCCCTTCTCTCAGTGACAGTCAAGCGAGCGAGGCAGGTAGTTCCGGAGAAAATTTTCAGAATAAAACCTTCGATGACAAGTGAACATTTTGTGGAGGCGTGTGGTGAATATACTGTCACAGAAAGCATTGGGGAAACGTTAGGTTACATATACAGGGACTGTCCTGCAGGCAGTAAGCCACAATAAATGTATATAATGTTAGGTCATCAGACATTAGCTAGCTTTCTACTAGCTAGTCAGCACTAAGCCTATTGAAGTCAACTGGCACACAGCTTGGATGAACAATAAATTAAAAAAGAGAGGTATCTAAATACTGCTGATGCCAGAACAAGATGTAGTTCTTGTGATGTAGAAACTGAGTCTCAACAGCACTTGTTCATAAATCTGGAAAGATTTGGAAGCTTTGTCGGAGAAACTCAGTGACATACAGATAGAGGATGTTGACAGTTTATTCTATTTCTTTATAAACAATTCCAAACTTCATTGTGAATCTTTCAATTATTCTTGGCATTTTCTTCAGTCACAAAATGATATGTCTCAACAAAATGCTAATCTTGACAGCGTTTTTTATGGATGTGGATACTTATCCTTCTTCTGTAAAAAAAAAAAATACTATGAAAGGCATGGGATATTTATCTGAATGTGGGATTTTAAACTTGTGACATTCAAGGATATTCAGAAAGAGTCCTCTTCTAGATAGAAATTTAGTTTCTTTCGTCCCCTTTTCTTTCTCATTTAAATGTATATATATTTATGTTGTTAAATACTGTTTCTACATAATACAAGTAAGACCCCATTATAGGCCTATTGACTTTAACTGTTCCATATTGTGTTTGAAATAATATTTAAAAAACAAATAACAAACTATAACTTATGTTATGTGTATTTTTGTATCTATCTTCACACCAGTTTGGTCTGACAATTCCCCTGGGCTAGTCGAGTTCAGAAAAGTAACACATTTTGTCTAGCAAAAAAAAAAAAGTATTTTATATTCAAAAACAAAATACGCACCACTTCCGGTTGTCTTAGCTAGCTTGATCAAGCTCGTCCCCGGCTTCTTGTTTTTAGCCTCAAGTAGTGTTGCAGTGCTGCCACTACACGGGCAACCGAGTGCATGTCACCTGAATTGACCGTATTAAACCACCCACTCTGATACTTTCACACCAATTTACTCATTTGACTCGGCATGAGCAAGAGACCCGTTAAGCAGCTGTTAAGCTCTTCGATGTTGAAGCAGCCGTTGGTTATCGCACTAGTCTCTGGCAGATTGTTCACCTTTGAAAATGGTCTCAGTGGCTTAACTTAAATCAGGACGGTTTGTGCGCACAGGGCTAATGCGCCCACGCCGCCTGCTTTCCTGCGGTAGACAGTCGGTCAAGAGCAGTCTAGGTTTTTTTGTCGGTGTGTGTACTGTCTGGCACGGTTGTCCTCAGACGGCCCGGCACACACAGCCACTAACGGCCGTGACGCAGAGGCACGTGCGGATTGAACGAGCCAGCAGCGTAACGGCAGGTTGTGAACATGGTGGTCCGCTCCGACAACCTCACATGGAGACAATATAGGTATAATAACCCTGTACAGTCAGACATTTATAAAAATAAAAAAAGCACATTTGTATCTTATGTCACGGCTGCTGTTCATTTCCAGCTCCTGGATTATCATGGAGTGAAATAAGGTCAGGCAGACACTGAACCAGCATCAGAAAATGAATACAAAAAGGTAGCCTGCAACCTGGGAGCGAAGTCTCTACATTCAGCTCTTGCGGCTTTGTACGTCACTGCCTGATTTGATTTGGACTAACAGACACGTGATCTATTAGATTTTTGAGATCAATTAAGGCAACAAATGGTACATAGCACGAAGAGACATGACTTCAAATCTATTGGCCTACTTAAATAATAACAGTCACCTTCAAGTCAAGGACAGTGGGATAAAGTAGGTCATAGTCCAGGGAAAGAAAAAATGTCTGTAGTCTGGCGCTGGATTAGATTTCACAGAATCAGAGAAACCAGGATGCTATTGACCCAAGGCTTGTCGTGTCCCGAGGAGCCCCCTTATTGGTTGTTCGCTGTTGCTATGGTACCAGACATCATATGTTGAAGTTTCACGCGCGACGTCTGTGTTGGTGCAGCAGGAAGTAGTTGTGATGTTAAGAGTCAGGGAGTGATGTGTGAGCGTGTAGAGAGAGGGACAACTCTGCACGACTGGACTGACTAACGAGTCTGACTCACACACACAGTCACTCACGTCAGTGATAGCGAGAAAGACAGAAACAACCTCTGGGATCCTCTTCCTTTCCCAGACAAATGCATCAATACATTAACACGTGAATGATTGACACCCTGCCATCAAAGTTATGATCAATATAATGACATTAAAAAGATAGTGTGAGACAATAAGAGCAGGATAGTCAGTGCGATGCTTCTCACAAACAGGAGGACACTCCAATGACTGACAAGAAAACTGCCACGGATTTAGAAAGCCCATTCTCAACTGTGGTTTGCTTCGAAACTCAAGATTTGCTGCAGGCAGCGGAGGACATGAGATCACTTTGTGTATTTTTGGGGCATCCTCGTTGCAAAATGTCACACTTTCATGGCTCTGAATCACTGCCCACATCTCTTATTTGCTGAGCAATTCAAATAATTTAATAATAATAATAAAAAAAATGGGTGTAATTCAGGCTAACCCTTTCACGGGGTAAAACAAAACACATTTTCTTTGGTTTGGTTACCATCATCCAGATGATTTTGAGGAATGTTTTGGCCCATACCTAGATGACCCTATAATCCTTCAGCTGAAGTTGAAACATGAAAATTACCAAAACTAGAGGCAAAAGATTATCACCTTGATAGTGATGTTATGTTACCTGTGTCTCTCATCCTGTAAGAAGGCTGTACATTTAAAAATGCATACTCCTGAACCAGACCCAAGACCGTAAACTTACCGAGAGCAAGTCTGAGTGACCGCTTCAAACTTCATTATTCATTACATAATCCCTCACTCAAAACAGGGACATAAAATACATTTTGCATAAAAGGGATGTTAACAACTAGACTCACCAACATTTTATTCTCTTGTATTTTTTCTTTTTTTTTCTAAAAACAGATCCATCAAATATTGCACAGTAAAAACACATAAACGTGGAAATATCAGAGATTTAAAAAGAGGAGTCATTAAAACCTTCATTAGAAAATGATGCAGACACGTTTTCTACTTTGGAGAAAGTGGTATATGATTGGTTGGTCTTTTTAAAACATCTTCTTCTGTTTTGGCCCCAGAGAAACAATCCGCTTGATAATGATTAAATCCAAAGTATGAAAAAGGCTTCACACATGAAATTGCACACACAACTGTATGAGAGTACTGTTTCTGTCCTCATGGGACATTTGGCAAATTATTAAAGACTTCACATCCATAGCGCACACAACTCTTCGGGTTAATCCAATGACGAGGAAGAATGTGCATGTAGTTCAGCTGTGAGAAGTTAAGAGATTGCTCCTTCAGAATGCTTTATAAGACTCGGATGGCGAGCACCCCGGCATCCTATGAGGATGATCAGGCTCCATGGGATTTCATCCAACTCCATTTCACACAGCTCAGTAGGTATCAGTGCTGTCCTGTCAGCTGCATAGAGATCCAGATTTTTGTCTCTTCTAAGATCCAGTGGGCAGGTTAAAGTAAATCCTCTCCTTGTTAGTTAAGTTTGGCACTAATGCGTATCCACTGAAGAGCCTGTCTGGTGTATTGGACTGCGTGAGCGATGCTACTGTGAAGAGTCAATGGCCCAGACAAAGTATTCAAGTAGTTGAAGAACTCTGTAATGAAAATGGAAGACAGCGCTCTTAAAACATCTCTCACTGGGTGTTCAAACAGATTCATTTGACATATGTGGCTTATTTTCACGTAAATAAATAAACATACATTGGATGTGTCTGTGCGGCTCAGAGGTGCGTCCATACCTTTATTCTCCTTTGCAAGGTTGTCTGCCACCTCCCAGTACTCATAGCTATACAGGACACTGTTGGTAATGTTCAGGTGATTTGCTGCCATCTGGTGGATACGTTGGGGAATGCTTATGAGAGAAGGGAAGGCGCTGCCCCCGTGCGAACCCCGTCTGAGGTGTTTGGCATCAGGGGAGAGTGAGGAAGGGGGTCTTCCTGTATCCCTGGGAGTGAAAACACATGTACAACAGAGTGATGGTGATCAGTGACTGGAACAAAAGCAAATGAATTAAACAGAGAGCCTGTAATATAAAGTCAGCTTTATCAGCTTTATTGGCCAAGTATGTGCACACACACAAGGAATTTGACTCTGGTTTTAAGTTGCTCACAATGTACTTACACACAGAACAGTTTACAGGAAGATAGAAATAAAGCTAAAACAAGGACAACAAAGCTGAACTATTATGTACATACAAGTAGGCAAAAAATAGGTGTATATATAAAAAGCAACAATGAACAACAACATACAATGTCTATATACAAGTCAAGTGTTCTGTAGGTTGTAAACAAATACAAATAGTGCAAAGGAATAAATACTGAATGGGTAAAGTACTAGATTTTACTAAACTTTATTTATGAAGTGGGTTGTTATGTACAATATGCATGTATACATGTCTATTTACAATATATACAGCATGCAGGATTTATAGATGGATGATACGTACATGTTAAAGTGTTTGTTTTAAAGTGTAAATATATCATTTATAATTTCTAGGTAAGTGGATGTTTTAGTGTTACGTGTATCCAGTGTATCCACTTACTTCCCAGAGTCATTCCAATCGGGTGGTGTAGAAGGCACTTTGGGAGAACTCTGTAATTACACAATAAACAAGGCTAAAAGTCATACAAACCCAAATGTTTACATTCTATCAAAAACTGCTCAGAATTTGAAGGAACAATACAATTTCCTCTATGGAAATGTCTCTATGTAAAAGGCGAATCAGTTTTTAGATATACCTTAAAGTAGTCCAGCAGAACTTTGGAGTATTTCAGTGCATGGTCCTTCTTTAAACGAAACATTTGCCAGTAAAGGAGGGCAAGGCATCGGAAACTGTGGGCACACAAGCAGGAGTCAAATAGACTAAGACGGACCACAAATCATTCTCAAAATGCAGGTCCTTCAGCGTGACGATAGATGTGGCATAAAGAGAGGAGAAGACATACGCACCACAGAACCGACAGCTGTTTGTCTTCCTGTCTCGCCCCAGGGCCAGTGTGGCTCTTCAGCCTCATCGCGTACCTTAAGACACAGGACTGTTAACAATGGAGCTGCAGTTCATGTATATGTGTCTGTTTGCCTCTATGTCCAAATTTTTTTGCATGAATGTGTAATTCACCTAATAAGCTCTACTGTCTCTGAGTACATGGTATAAGGAGACTTTGCCTCTAGTGGCCCTTCCTCCATTGCTTTTCCACATTCCATGAAGGAGAGAGCGGCATCAATGTAATTCACAGCCTTCCCCAGCTTGTCCACCTGGAAAAAAAGAAATCCAACATAGGCAAAGACGTTAGTAAATATTAAAGGAATACTTTTAAATTTTAGTCTTAAGTATCTAAAAACAAGTAGGAATTAGCTGAGAAGGTCTTCAAGTCATTTAGTAGAGAGATTTATCCAGGGCGTGTTTAGCCTAGCTTAGCACAAAAACTGCACACAGGGGGAAAAAATTTTAGGTAATTTGACACAGGCCTTCTGGTTGACCATATTTAATGTTTCTCTGTGAAGCACTCTGTATCTTCCCTGGAAACAAATGTGCTATGTAAATAAGTGTTGTTTGCTTGCTCACTGAACACGGAGATTCAACTGTTGCCAAACTCCAATCTTACTCCAAGTAAGAAAGCAAATGGTTGTATTTCCCAAAATGTTGGGAGTATTTCTTAAATGATTGTACAACATCCCAATTTCTCTTCACTGTCGATAATTTATATTTCAATCAAAGATCAAGGACTCACCATTGCGTCTGCACGGTGCTTCATCCTTTTAGCTTCATGTAAGTAGTACTCAGCATGATGTGGACTAGGAAGATGGCCAGAAACACAGAATTTCTTTTTTAAAAAGTGCAGTGCAGTCACAGTGTTTTATGTCATCAGTAAGTCACAATACCCAGGTGTCTGGTGAGTCTGTATCTGACAAACATTAAGCAGTGTGGGCTACGCAGTGATGCACTGTGTGGACTTTGTATGATTGCTCACATTTCATGGTTTGGCATGGCCCCCCTGTGTCCTGCAGGGCCCCAGGACTCGGATGGTGGTTGGGGCTGCCTTGACACTTTTACACATTCCACCTCCATCTTGGGCTGAGTGTTCAGATCAAAAATAGGTGAAATTAACCAAAAGGCTGCAAGCAGTGGAGTTGGGACGACCTAAACAAGTACTTTTATCACCTTTATAGCAGAATCTCTATTCTTGTCTCTGTTCTTGTGGACATGGACGTGATGCTGCTCCGAGGTCTTTGTTTTGGGGGGAGGCTTGTTGGACTCGGGGCTGTCGGACAGTGGAGACAGGGGAGACAATGGCCTCTTGCTGTCCAAGTACTCTTCCAAGTACCTGCAAGAACACACACCCACATATGTACATTGACACATACACACATAATATGGGATGCAAATATAAATATACTTGTTGTATTTGTGCATACAGTATGATTGCACATGCATACATGAGACAAAGTGGTGTGTTTGGTGTTGTCTTACCCGTTGTGTGTGGTCTCAGTCACAAAGTTGAGCTCTGCTGTGTGAGATGAAGACTCAGTGCAGCCTGAGAGGTCATTTGCATGAGGAATACTCCTCTTGCTTTCTCTCTGTGACACACCATTCTCCAACTGGTCACACACAAACACACACATTCATGCTTTGAAGAACTATATTGATGCTTTCCGCCTCATATTCATGCATGAAAACGTGCAGACACACATCAAATTCAACAGAGAAGAAAAGTAAATATACATGTTGTCTACCTTGCGTTTCCTTTTGCTGTCTTTCGTCAGAGTCTCAGGGACAGACAGGTGTTTCATAGCCTCTCTTTGCTTGTTCTTGGTCGATGAAGAGGAGGGAGAAGAGGAGGATTTTTTTAAAGTGGAACTAGTAGTGCTGTCTGGGACCCTTTTGAGAAGACAGAGGTCTATCTGCACCACCAGATTTCTAAGCCCTCGCTGGGAAGACGCTGTAGCCTTGTCACCTCGCCCAAATGGGACCAGGGTGTAGAGTTTTTTCTTCCCCACACTCTGCTGCTCCTCACTTGGATTACCTGAGGTGGGTCCTCTGGGGTGCACCACCTTTGGCCTGTTGGCATCAGGTCTGCCTGGGCCTTGTTGCCCTCTCTTGGGGAGTCTCTTGTGGGAGGTAGAGTCCGCTGGAACTTTGGTGATCGGAGCCTGATATTCAGATTCTGAATCTGACTTTGAAGAGGAGGAGGCAGAGGATGAGGAGGATCGTCTACGAGGAGTTGGGGAACGTGACGAAGGAGGTGATGGGTCTTGCTGTAACTCTTTCTCCTCCTCACTTCTCCCTCCCTTTTTTGTCCTCCCCTGGTGGTGCGAGTCGTCTTGAAGGCTGTGTCGCTCTGTGTTGGCAGGCTGTCTCTGTTTGGCCTGGACTGTTTGCCATTCGCGTCTATGTTGCTGCTCCCTCCTCCTCCTGTTTTCCCCTCTTGCTGTCTTCTCTCTCCTTCTCTGCCTCTCTATCACTCCCTCCTCCTCCTCTTCCTCCTCCTCTTCTTCCGCCGAACTCTCGATCCAGGGACGTCTCAGTAGCTGCTCCTCCGCCAGCCTCCTGTCTTCCTTTCTCTCCTGTTTCCCTTGTTGTTTTTGCCTATGTCTGTCCTCTTTTCTCTCTGGTTTTCTCCCCTCTGCTTGGGTCAGATTATCTCCTCTGTGTTCCACCTCCTGTTCCTTGGACTGGGATTTCTTCTGTGTTGTTTTTGTATGGTTAACATGCGCAGGAGTTGGGGCTGTAGCCTCCCAAGACTTGGTTCTAGGTTTTAGACTAGGGTTTGATCTAGAGTTCAACCCAGTATTAGAATTAGTAGCAGCTTTAGAGGTAGATTGGGAACAACCAGAGTTGGTTTCGCGACTAGTGGGGACCAAGTGCTTTGCTGTTGCGGGGCTATGTTGGGAGCTAGCTTGAAACAGAGGCCTGGATTTGTGGTTGGAGTTGTGGTTAGATCTGCTACTCTGGGTTTGCTCAAAATGTGATGTGTGTTTGGCTTTGGGAGCCTCAGCGAGCTGTTTAGAACTTGGATAAATGTTAGGCTTGGGTCTAGATTTATGGCTGTGACTCTGGTTAGAGTTTAAAACAGCAGAAACCTTGGATTTGCTTTGGCTTTGGTCTTGGTCCTGTGTGGGCCGAGTCTTGGGCCTGTGCTGATGAGTTGGCTGAGTATGAGTACTGTTTGTAGGCTTGCTCTTGGTGTCGGTGTTAGGCAATGGGGTAATCCATGACCTATTTTTTGTCCTGTGGGGAGTGGTTGTTAGGCTAGGTTGTGTTTGGTTCTGACTCTGAACCTCAGGGTAGTGACGGACCCTGGAAGAAGCAGGAAGGCTGGGACTGGGGCTTCTTGGAGGTTCTCTAGGTATAGGACTATGGCTGGCTCTCGGGCTCCCACACGGACTGGGGCAAACACTTGGAACTGGACTGGGGATAGGGCTGTGCCTCGGGCTAGGGCTTGGACTTGGGCAGGTGCTAGGAAATGGGCTGGGGCTAGGGCAGAAGCTATAACCAGGGCTAGGTAGGGGGCTGTTGTTGTGGCTGTAATTGAACTGTGGGCTGGGAATAGGGCTTTGGCTAGGGCTGTATTCCCGATTGCTGTTCCAGGATCTGGCTGGAGATGGGGCTCTTTGGGTGCGGGGAGAGGGAAGGCGTCCTGGAATGCTCTGAGAGGGGTCCTGTTCACTACTGGCAGATTTTTTCCGGGACTTCTTCAGCCATTTATCCAACTGCCACTGGGCAGCAGAGGGGGGATCAGTCTTAAGAAAGCACAGAAAAAGCGAGAAACAAATTTCAAATATTAATCATAAACTAGATGAATTAAAATTGAATCTTTGCTAATAGTGAGGCTTTACACATACATATGCAGTGATGGACAAGCCTAGGTAGATCCTTTAGTAGTAAAAGTAATAATACAACAATGTAAAAAATAGTATGTTACAAGTAAAAGTCCCACATTAAAAATCTGAGTATTTTCAATAAAACTTACTGAAAGTATCAAAAGCAAAAGTACAAAAGAATGTTCCCTTTCATAGTTACTGTATATAATGATTATATTACTGGACTATTATTACAGATGTATTAATGTGTAAGTAGCATTTTATTGCTGCAACTGGTTGAAAAGCAGCTAATTTTAATATATATACACACACACACACTTTATATACTGTTGGGGCAGTTCAGCCTCTAACAGTTCAAAAACCCCAATCTTTTAAAGACAATTCTGGCTATAATTGGTTCCTAAAAAGTCTGTTAGTGCAGTAAGAGTATGTCAACCTGTTATTAAATATAAATATAAATGTAGTGAAGTAGAAGTATAAAGTAGCAGGAAATGGAAATACTCAAATAAAGTACCTCAAAATTGCACCTGAGTACAATACGTGAGTAAATGTACTTTATTACATTACACCATTGAACACGTCTCTTTATGTACTAGTTAAGATATAACTAGGTGCACATTTAACCATGTGAAGAATGACACATATCTCAAACAAGTGTGCACATACCACAACATTCTCACATTGCAATAGAACCATCTAAAATGCTCTACATTGACTGCACATAACACATACTTCACTGACTCAGCTGCTATTAAAACAATTCAAACTCCAACAGGCAAATCTGGATTATGACTCATGTCTAAAAAACGTTACTTCAATAAAAATCCCAACTGACATTATAGCCTCCTTTCAATAGCCTACTTACTACATGGTCTCACAGTCCACATCTGTGCTTACAGTAGCTCAGCCACATCCAATTATGCCAAATGACTCACTTAATGTTTGCTTAACAACTGACTTGGTAAATGGAAGAATGAGAAGAACACCAGAGAAAGCAGGAGTTTTTACTCAAGTAAAAAAAAACCAAATAAAGTGGATACTCACAGCTGGAGAGCAAACTTCTTTCTCCCTCTTGCGTTCTCTTTTTCTCTTTTTGCAGACCAGGAGCTAAATTAAACCTCTACTCCTCAAGTCAAACAGTGATCCCCCTCCCCACATCCCTCGCCCTCTTTCCAGAGAAGACACTGCATCTCTTGTATCGTCTCGGCTGCCCTCCTTCTTTTCTGTCCCTCCCTTTTTCTCTCACTACCTGAAACTGCTGCTTCCATAACTCCAACCCCCATCTCTTCCGTGGGAGACATTTAAACAGTCCACGTAAATGAAAAACACATGGTGTGCACACACCCCCTCCCTCCCCCAAACACAAACTCCACTCCCTCCCTCTCTATAGGGGCCCAATGTAGTGCATGTTTAGTAATACAGTCCACTATGTCGTACAGGGCCTTCCTTTCATAAAAGAGGAGCAGGTTTCCCCTTCATTCCCCACATAGCACACGTCTCAAACCAACCCCACAATACCCCACAGCTCCAAAAGCCCATCATACCTACCATGTTCTACACCTCTGCACTAAGTCACCCATTCAATATTTATCCGAGACAATGATATGCAAGTCCACATTCTCTGTGTGCACTGTTTTGAAAGAGAAGGTAACTCTAGTTGTAGTCAACATGAACTCGAGTCTTGATGACTTCCACGTCCTGAGGCCTTTCCTCTTTAAGACTGGGCCTGTTGACATGACACCCAGGCACTAATTCCCAAAGCTACCTCTGCCCCTCACCACCCCATCCTCCTACTCCTCTCCAACTCACATACATTCCTCATTCCTCTGTCCCTCCCCACACCTGCCGTCAACTGCCCAGATTCCACCACTCCCTATAGAAAATTCACCCGAAGGCACACAACCAGAGGAAGAGACAGACAAGCGAGACATGGACAGAAAAGACAGAGAGCAGAAGATGGGGGCTGTGGCTCAGTGTTGGTACCTCCTTGCTGTTGCATGGTGGCTGTGTGTTGGCAGGCGACGCAGGATGTGGGTGAACTTCTGGACTCCTGCTGGGGCTCCGGGAGTGAAGGCTGCTGCTGCCCGACTCAGCAGTGGAGTCTGAGCCTGAAGAGTCCGAGCTGGAATGTCTCACCCGCCTGCCATGTGTGTGCGCTCGCTTTGCTGACAGGCTGTCAACACACACACAAACATCAGAGAAGGGTCAGCGTACGTACATGGCCGAGTGGAGCACGCACACACACACACACTCACAGGCAGACAGATAATGTTGTTAGTCACACAGTCTGACTTATGTTGACAGACAAACTGTCATGTAAAAACATCGAAAGCTCATATCCACAATATGCACACATCATATTTGTAATTGAGTACCTGTGTCCATCCCAGGAAGCTGAATCATGAGTTGCCTTTAAGGACACAAAACAAAAAACAGAAACTTATCATCCACAGCAGCAGCGTAATGAACAACTTGTTACACTGGATGTGTTACTTCTGTTGCTTGATGTTATTAGTAGAAAACAGTTCTTAACTGAGTGCCAGTTGTGCCAAACTGCATAAGGGTGTGTCCTCACACCATTAAACACTACCAGAAAAACAGGCATCCTTCAGCAAAAGCTGTCAAACAGTCCAGTCATAGTCTCTGTTTTGCTTTTCCTTACACTTTCTCTTTCTGTCCTCTCACACTCTCTCACTGCCTGTCTGCCTCCTCAAGCATGCACAATAGCATGAAGACATGTCCAGCTTAGGTCAAAACTACTTAGTTAGCTGGTTAGTTTTTATTTTCTGTGTCATGCCAAACATCTGGCCCATCCCACATGGGATTACAAGACACTGTTATCTTAAAAAACATGCATCTTCCTGTAATACATATACAAAAAAAGAACATCAGTTACAACTTTATAAGTACTTCTATACACTTTCAAATAACATATTTATGTGGAAAAACTTCAAATTAATTGTACACCAAAAAGAACTACTACACACCTACAGTTTATCCTGATGAAGGGCTTTTTTTCTCACCCCCCAGACTTTCTAAAAGTAACTGGATAATTTAAATGTTCCATATGTGAACAGCCAACTCAGTCTTTGTGCATCAGATGTATTTACAAAATCAACAACTGTTTATAATACTAATATTATTAATAACCATTACTAATAAAGAAATGGTTAACAATATGGAAATATTATCTTCAAAGCACTTTGAAATGCAATGATCTGATATTCTGGTTGCAGGGAAAGATGCGATGGAGTGTCACCTACCCTTTCAGTGTCATCATCATCACTGCTCAGCTTCAGGTCATCAGCAAGCATGCTGTAAGCAAAGAAACACACAGTCAGAAAAACCATACACTGTTGTACATTTAGCCACTAGGGTTTTCAGTACAGAGGTACAGATCCAATAGCAGTGCTCTCTTTTTCACAAATGTAACATCAACTCATTAGGATATTTTTTATGTAAGTTAACATGATGCCAGGGAATGCTGTGAATCTTCTAATGATATTGACGAAGAAACTGTATTTAATGTGGATCGGTCACATCATGGCCAATACCAACATGTTTAATATGGATGGGGTTTTTTTGACCGGCGCTGATACTAATCCAGCGTATCAGATTTAAACACTTCTTCCTGAGAATGTTCCTTTAAATCATTTTCAAACACACTAAAATAACAAATGTGATTTTTATTGGTTGATTGGATGATTTTCAACTTGGTCAGCCTCCAAAACAGTATGCTTCTGTAGGCATCTGAAAATGTGATAATATCAAACCAAGAGAATGTCATATTTATACACCTGATCCACATTTAAGATATGGTAAAACATGGATTATGTGCACTTCAGATAAAACTTGCAAACCAGTTATATTTTAAAAACAGACATAGTTCAATTATCCTAACAAATTTAGCATCTAAGGTTTTAAGATGAACAATACAGATTCATAATGGCAATCATTTTGAATTGTACCCAAATGCTCAATATCTTGTTTGGAGTAAGACTCTTAATGTACTGTACTGATCTATTGTTTTTGTCTAATACATGTAACTAAACACATTTCAGTTAGATTGCAAAAAGTGCTCAAAATTTGTGTGGAAAAAAGACTTCTTCCAAATGTTTAGGACATGTGAACTGTCATAAAACTGCTGTGTTACATAACAAACAAATAACATGATGTGTGATAATGTGGAACACACAGTTGGCTTAAAACACTGAACATGTGTTTC
Source organism: Siniperca chuatsi (assembly GCF_020085105.1). Taxonomy (NCBI): domain Eukaryota; kingdom Metazoa; phylum Chordata; class Actinopteri; order Centrarchiformes; family Sinipercidae; genus Siniperca; species Siniperca chuatsi. The sequence goes on from NC_058053.1 coordinate 18,832,761, forward strand.
ACACTAAAAAGAGGATGTAAAGAGGTAACGAACAGGAGCACATCGGTCTCCACTGACAACTTTCAAGAATGTTAACTGACCTTTGACCTGACCTTTGTTTTGTATCCTGAAAGACTGTGTTGACTGACTCTACAGTATATGTCTACTTCCCTTCACCCTCTTTCTCTATCATTAATGCTTTTCCCTGTGGCTGTAAAGACGATGATGTTCATGACTTTATATAATTTTACAAAACCTGCTGAGAAGAAAACATAAATTATGTGTGTGATATATTATATCGTCTGTGTGTGTGCCACAGCGGCAGTTCAGGTTTGATGACCTTCAGTGGATCATGTTTCCACTTACGATTTATGAGGTGCCACACGAGGGTGACGGGTCATTCGCAGCTGAACATCCCCCCGACCTTACAGGGAGAGAGGGTGAAAACATATTCAAAACCAGGCAACCAACCATTTATTAACAGAGAAGCAATTGTAAATTATTGCGCATATCAGATAAGCAAACTTATTAGTCAGTGAACACGTACTTTGTCTTTGTTGTGTAGTCGGTAGTTTTGCTTCCTTGGGAAAGAGGGAGAACAAAACATAGTGAGCAAAAATCTCTATTTACATGGCTAAAAGAGTACTTCACAGATGCAGCAGAGATATCGTCCAAAACCTGGTGCCTACATTACCCACAATGCAACTAAACCGCCGACAGTTTCGGAGATATGGGTGTGTTATGCTAGTAGCGGCTAATGTAGCCTTGAGCTGTTAGCCTCAGGCAGAGATGAGAAGCGGGCTACCGATGTCTGGTAAACTCACTACTTTCTAACTCCACACCCCCATGTTTGATTAGTTTTCAAACTTGAATAATTCAGCCCCAACTGATGTTTCCTCAAGTGTCATCACTTGAGGCAATTTATCAGACTTCACACAGCTCCCTCTGGAGCCACAAAAGGCTTTATACAACCCTTTTCAGCTATTCAGTAGTACTATTCAAGACCTGTAAACAGACTTTAATATGTAAAATTGGTGGAGTTCCCCTTTAATTATCAAAGATAAACAACAAATATTCACACATATACAGCACACACACACACACACACACACACACACATACCTTAGGGTTGTAGAGGATTTGTTGGGCCTGGTCACCCCCTAAGGCTTGCTGGGACGTCCAGGACTGAGTCATGTCCTGTGCAACAGAAGGGTCAGAGGTGAATTGTGAGACGCCACTGTGATTGATGGTCTTCACATACAGAAACTCCAGACATCCTAAATCTGTCATTCAAACTTTTGTCTTCATTTGTCTTTCATTTAGGAGTAACTTATCGCTCTCATTTCCACACATACAGTGCAGAGAGCCTCATTTGACAGCTGACTCTTGTTATCAGCACTGTTCCTCCCCACCAGGGGGAGTGTGGCTGGCTATAAATATGGGTATGGGTCTCAGTGTCTAGTTGGACTAGTTAGTGTCTGTTGGCTGTAGGCTCAGAGATGTGTATTACAAGGTTGGTGTGGGAGTAATCATTTTGTTTCTTTTTGACTGATCTCCAGCTGTATGTTTTTCCAGGCATTTCAAGTATCTGCTATATTTTGTATACTTTTCTCCTTTGGAAAGTGAATATATTTATGGCTGTGTTCACTCAATGAACTAATTCAAGACCTACTGTATCGCTACAGTAACTGCTCTGGTGCATGCAACAGCAGCTCCATTTGTTTTGTTTGTGAACCAATCACACAGTATGGGCTGAAAATGTGATCTAATAAACTTTTTTTTTTTAAAGCATGATTTTGCATTCCAAGTGGTCGAAGTATCAATAGACTTTATTGACTCAAGTTTGTTAGCTTTTCAAAGGCGGCAATCTCAAAAGGTGTGCAATCAGTGAACCAGAACACAAGACAGCTCATCAAAACATTTGTTGCTTGTAAGGCAGCCCCGGGGAAATTAATGTTAAAGACGTCAGGTGGCCCGGGCCACAACAAATAATCATCAGTGCAACAGTTAAAATCACAGTACAGTTGTAGGGTACAATAACCAACTGAAAACTGCACAATAGAGGTGGTAATTACGAATCACCTTGCAGAATTCAATTGTTTAAACATTTTTGAGAAGAACTCGGAGGGAACTCGGGACAGTCAACTTTCAGTCTACAGGTCCTGTAGATCTGTTATGCTGGCCAAAAAGTGGTCCAGTGGGGACTGAATAGGGGTTTATATACACTACAGGTCACTGATGGTGCTGAAATGACTAGTCAACTAAAACTACTGTAGGTGATCTTTTAACAGAAAATGACCCACCCCAAAATAAAGTTATTCAACTCTTGAACGCATTGTACAATTGCAGCCAATTTTAGTTTACACATGCCCATAGGAATGCCTAATCACCCTGCAAAAGTTGATGGTACTTCACCTACATGTGGCGCTATGGCAACCTGACACATTTATATGGCCATAATTCTCTAGTCATGAGTCTAACTCTCTTTTCTGCACACCCCATCCTTTAACAAATCTCTAATATTCCCTCACACAATTAGAGAAATTCTCCCAGTCTACCATCTCCCAATCAGTAATGACTGTCTGTTACTATGTTTTTTTGATTCAGATTAAATCCTGATCAGATATAAAATAAAATTTAAAAAAAGAGAATAATGTAGGCTTTGTAGAGGTATACATGCTCTACAAGCCGAACATGATAAATTAAAAATGATAAATTAAAGGGTAATTACTCCATATTACAAATACATGTGGTGGATGCTCACACCTCAGTGACAGTGTCTGTGCATATGTGCATAAGAGAAGATGGAAGAGTCTGTGATGATTACACATGATTACACACCTGGACTATTATGAAAATGTACTCCATTTCTTATTTGTTCTCTCTGCACTGTACTTCAGAAGAAACCAGCCACAGGGAAAGAGCTGTGCATCCACAGCACACTGATTATAATCTCTGCTGATTAGATTGCCCGCAGTCACAGTCAGACAAACAAGGCCTCATGGATGCTGACAAAATGGCCAGATTTTGTACCATTCATTTACCATTTTAGCATGATCTGGTTCCTCAGCTTTGTCAAAATGTGGAAGCATGGGGATTCAGGGTTTAATGTACGAGTGTGTGTGACGATCACTGGGTGCTCTGGAAAAGGTCATGTTTTATTAGACTGGATGTCTGAGGATTTGTGTGTGCAGATCAGGATGCGTGGTAAACAGACACCGAACTCAACTAGAGCTGTCGAGGTCTAAAGGAATAGTTCAACATTTTGGAAAATACGCTTACTCTCTTTCTTGCCGAGAGTTAGATGAGAAGATCGATACCACTCTCATGTCTGTACATTAAATATGAAGCTACAGCCAGTAGCTAGTTAGCGTAGCTTAGCTAAGCCAAAGTCACTGTGCCCGGCCAAGAAATAGTTTGGCACATAACCCCCTGTAAAACAACAACGTGTCATTTTTACACTTCAGTTTTTGTACACATTTTAAAAAACGAAATATAGGCCTAACATGTTAATTTGTGAGTTTTAGAGGCACTAGTAGGCAGACTTTGTTACCTTGAGACAAAGCCAGGCTAGCTGTTCCCCCTGTTTCAAGTTTTTATGATAAGCTAAGCTAACCAGCTGCTAGGCTGTAGCTTCATATTTAGTGTATGTGGTATCGAGAGTGGTATCGATCTTCTCATCTAACTCTCAGCAAGAAAGCAAACAAGCAAAATGTCAAACTATTCCTTTAACTCTAATGGGAGTCTGCTAGAAGGAAGGACTCTCTCTTTCTCTTTTCCTCCTCCCACCCTCTACAGTAAGCTCTGGAGAGCAAATGTTTCATCTCTCTGCTCTAACCTTCCACTTCATTATCTCAGTCACCAAGGACACAGCACCGGCCCTCACCCCTTTCCTCCATCAACAACAACAAGGTCTCCCAGGTGGAGCATTATGTGTTGCTATCTTCCTTCCACCCTTCCCCACTCCATGTTCTGTATCTTTCTCCTTCTCCTCCACTCCTCCTATCTGTCCGACACTAGCGACAGGACATAGGGAGCAGTGGTGCTCTGCATTGTAACATTGTAAAACTTCCAACATGAAAAATAGCTAGAAACCTCAGGGCTAGTACAGCCTGAGATATCTGTGAGATTAGAGCTGAAAAGATTAGTCAATTAATTGATTGGTTGATCAACAGAAAATTAATCTGCAACTATTTTATATATATATATATATATATATATATATATATATATATATATATATATATATATATATATATATATATATATATATGTACATTTTTCAAGCAAAACTCCACACACTCTCAGGTTTCTGCTCCTCCAATGTGAAGATTTGCTTTTCTGTGTTTTGTATTATTTCAAATTGAAGATCCTTGGTTTTTCAACTGTTGGTCAGATAGAACAAGATATTTGAAGATGTCACCTTGGATTCTGGAAAACTTAAAATGGACATTTTTCATGATTTTCTGACATTTTATAGAGTAAACGACTAATTGAATAATTAGAAAAATTAGAAAAATAATAAAAAAAATCATCGTTAGTTGCAGCTCTATTTCTTATGTGCTGCTGGTGTTTCCTCCTCTAAGCAACAATCTGCTGTAATTATTCAATTTAGTCTAATGACTTCAAATGGCTCATACCTGGAAAAAGATATAATCTAAAGCAATTCTTTAACACCCACAATATGACTCAATACATTTAATGAGGGATGAACCTGAATTATTGCACAAGTTCAAAGTTAATTGCTGCTACTGTGATTATCACTATTACTTTTAATAATGAAAAATAAAATCTAAGTCAAGCAATGAAAAAAATGTTGTAGTAATTCCTTACCTCCAGAGTATCTTTGGCACAGCTGTTGTGTTGGCTTCTTGTCACCTGTGCAAACAGAAGGATACGGTGGATAAGGTGATGGTAAAAGAGGAGAAAGTCACAGGACATTAATCAGAGGGAGTTTTGTAACTCTTCAAAACAACAGAAGAGCACACGGAGAAAGAGCTGTTGTTGAATGTGCACACAAACCATATTTAATAAGCATCTAAACTACAGTAAAGTGCAGTGTGCGTCTTATCTAGAATTCAAATTGAGTACACACTTCCGCACATTCAACAACAAATATAACTGTGCGGATGTACTCACACATACACTCATTTATTTCTGTCACAAGTCATTGCTCAAGATGTGAACTTTCACATTTCAGTCTCCATCACAAAGATAGATACAGACATATACATAAACACACACACACACAAAAAAATCACCTTCTGCACTCTGCTTCCCGCCTTTTTGCTGTAACATTCACAAAACCGTGCAGCACTTTACTGTAAACCTTACAGTCACACACACACACACTAAGTGTGAGAGTTGAGAGGAGGCTGAAGCTTGTTGATGACTCATATCTTAGAAATCACAGCTGCAGATGATCAGGCGGATGCTGATTCTGTTGCAAGCAACTTTCAGTTTCCATCCCTGTTAGGCAACCCCGCTCTGTCTCTCTCCCTCCCCCACGTTTCTCCCTTTTTCACATTTCAGCTCACAATTCAAATTCACCACGTTGGCATGTGAGCCGAGAACCATGTTGCTCAAGTATTAAGATAGGGCAAATGCTTAACATTACTCGCACTTCCCCACTTGTGCAACTGTGTGTAGGTGCTTTCTATTCATGTGGCAGTGTGTTTTATTTTGATTGTGAGTTTTGTGTGAAAACAGATGATCCTGCAGCACAAATTAGTTACAAAATATATTGTTTCCTTTGGTTCATTTTTTATAATAGTAATTACACTCATTATATTTGTCAGGTTTGTTTTTTATTTCACTTTTTCATCGTTCTAAATTTCTGTATTTTTATGTGGACCTCACCTGCTGTACACTAACCACATATACTTTCTACTTGGTTATATACATTTAATGTCTTTAACATTTCCTTTACACACTATATTCCATTTTCATTTTGGTGATTTGCTTCTTACTTCTATGCCCTACTCTGTCTGCTGTGCCATCTGTGCAGCATAAGTATGCACAGTAGAAAATGTGTGTGTAGTGCAGCGTGCATGCATGTACTGTATGTGTGAGTGTGTAAAACTCTGTCTCTTCTTCCATGCATGACTCACTGAGGTCAGTGACTGAGTGGCTTGACTCTAAGCCTGCGGATGGAAAACCGTATGTGTGAAAACTGTCTGATTATTACAGCCACAAGGCGGTTATGAGGCCGTAGGCACTAAATGAAAAACATAAACACAGACAGACAGTATTTTACCTCCCTGTAGCGGTGCACAACCATATGCCAGGCCTGCTTCCTCGGTTTACACTCACAGGTCCATTAGTTTGGACATTATCATGTGTTTCACACATCTATAACCACTAGCATCACAGGCTACAGAACTGGTGCAATACCCTGATGAGTGAAATCCCCCGGGACCAAACAAACCACAACCCATCATAACACCTGCAACAAGCAGCATGCAAGCCAACTAGACTACTAACCACCTGTTACACCTGTTACATTCTTAAAGTATCAGAAATTACTGAAGTTATGCTCATTTTCAGGTTCTATTAAACACTTCCATCTGTGTTGAGTGCCTTTAAGGAAAATCTGAAACGACTTTAAAACTACAAACTGAATGAAGATAAGAGCATAAAATGCACGACTCAGGAATTAGCAGGAATTAGTATTCAAATGAAAGAAGGGTACTTCTTTACGAGTTTGGAAGAAGTACTCACATCATTTACTTAAGTAAAAGTATCAATACCACACTGAAAATACTCCACAACAAGTAAAAGTCCTGCATTCAATCTTACTTAAGTAAACGTATGTAAGTATTATCAAAATTTACTTCAAGTATCAAAAGTAAAAGTACTTATGCAGAAAAAATGGTCCCTGTCAGTGTTTTGCTATTATATATGATGTTTTGGAATAATATTACTGGTTTATTAATGTTTATGTTGCATTTTACTGCTGTAGATGTTTATGGTTTTGCTAATTTTAACTACATTAAACTACCCAACAGTATATAATCTACAGCAATGCATCATATTCTATAAAATCATCATATGCTTGGCTTGTAGTGTCACTGTCCTGTTTTCCAGCTAATTGGGGGGGGGGGTAAGAGAATTTTCTCAACCCATAAAGAAACACTTTATCCTTCAGTTTATCAGAAAAAAAATCACCACATTTGTAGATACATGGTTTTCAAGGGTATGAAAACAGTAGAAAGTGGGCTACAATATTTGAAATGTAGCCTAGTGGAGTAGAAGTATAAAGTTGCATACAATGGAAATACTCAAGTACAATGTACTTAGTTACATTCCACCACTGTACTTTACAAATAACCTGCAGGCATGCTACTCTGTGCAAATTGCTTACTTTAAACATGCACTAGTCGTGTGCAAGAGTGACAACCACAGACTCACTTAAGCTGTCAGTGACCCATCCATGGTGCTTAATACACACAAACATCATCACAACTCCGCATTCATTTTATAAGCAGGCTATATTTACTTACAAACTCCATGTAGCCTCTCACCTGAGAATATGCGCATCGGAGTAAAAAGCAGACAATGGAAAGTTTCCCTTTGCCACCGAGGACAGTAGGCATGGTTCCTGGATTGGTCAGTGATCTCCACCGGTGTCCATGCCAGTGAGGACTCGCGTTAAGAGCAGCGGACACGGTGCCCGTCCGTGACGCTGGTCAGACCGGCTCTTCCGTGGATCCGCCGTGCAGCTGCGGGAGAGTCTGTGTGTCACAGAGGGAGACAGAGGGCGATGTAGGCGGGCCGGTAACGTCAGAGATGACACACGCAGCACACGCAGGGAGATCACGACTCAGAGTGTGGATGTTTAACACCGGTGCATATTTTCAAATGCGTAATTAGGATGTCACACCTGTTCAGAGCTGCTAAATACAAGATGATGTGAAGTTTTTAGAGATCCAGTCCAAGTTTCAGGGGCGAAGCTATGAATTATGGGGCCCTTAAAGCTGCATTAATTGATTATTTTTGGCCACTTGAGGGCATGGCAACAAGCTGGAAACACAACATTTGACATAGTAGCCTATCACCTTTTAAAGTTGAAATGACTAACATGTTAGCAAACAGTTGCCTACACATCTAAAAAAAAGACACTGAGCAATGTTAACATACATTAAGAGTTTTTGGCCACCCGACAAATGTTAAATATTCACTTTCCTTTTAGCTTTGTTTTGGTCTTCATCAACTCCTAAGACAAATACCTGGCTTTTTAGCTGCTAAATGCTCCACTATGTTAACCAGCTAGTCACTAACTTTGTCTGTCTGTCTGTCTGGTGTTGGGCAGGTAGAGTACAGTTTATCAGAGCTTTTTGCTGAAAGCAACGGCCTGCTGTTGCTGGAAACAGCACGATGAGATTGAGAGTGAACCAAAACCATGTGCTATGTATGTGAAAGGTATGTGAACACCTTTCACATTACTCGTCGACATTTGATCCAGTGTTAATATAAAAAAAATGTTAGAGCAGTTTTAAACAGACTGCAACACCCACTGAGACGTGTGGAAAGGAACAAGGAATTGCATCTTTGGAAAATCATAACTTTTGTACAATCTTTATAGTGAAACGTACGCTATGAAGCTACGCTTTATTCAGCAAATAAAAGATAATATTTACAATGGAAACAGATTGTTTTTATGTAAACAATGATGTAAACCAAGGTTTACAAATTCATTCATTCATTTTTACATACTATTCCATGCCATACATCCAAGGGGGCTTAGCCCACAAGACACCACTTACATGCAGAGGCAAGAGAAACAAAATGGAAATGGGGCAAACATACTCTATGGTACTGTATCTGAATGTGTCATATGTTAACATACTATATCAGATATAAACTTAACAAAGTAAACATACAGCGCTCTCATATATGGATGGTAGGAAGTCAAACACCTCGTGTACCTTGTTACAAATATCTGTCAGGTTCATGAAGGAACTTTTGTTCTCAACTAGGTGAAGTCTGATTTCCAGCCCAGATCTGTTGTGTTATACTAATCCAATTGAGTTTTGCTTTGCTCTGTAAGTCAGTGGCTCCCAATGAGGTCCAGGAACCATTTAAATTAGTTTTCCAGAACAGGCGAGTAACTGTACTTTGGGTTGATTTTGTTTTGTCAGCTGCTGTTTCTTTTTTTAAATACATTTTTATTGAATTTCAACAAGTTCAAACAGCAGTGTATATAAAAATACACAAAATAGATACTTCAGTACATAATAATACATAGACAGCCTACTTCATACAAAGTGCAAAGTGATAAAGTGCTTGCTAATAATATAAGGTGCTAAGTAGTAAAGTGCAAGAGGATGTCGGAGTTCTTCATATTAAATGTCCAGTATGTTCCAGGGAAGAGACTGCTGTTTCCAAGGCAAACAATGAACCTTTAAGTCAACATGAATGAGAAGTCCTAGCGGTGCTCAGAATCATGCAAAGTTTGGACATCTATGTACAGTTCAAGGCAACTGAGCAACAGAGTGTGAATGTCTGCTCCTGAGGACTGCATGATAGGGCCAAAAACTCCAGAGCAAGCGGGTAAGTGGACCTTGAGTTGAGTTTGTTTTGTTTACAAAAAAAAAGAATTTATTTCACTTACTTACTTTCGCCCCTCTGATTGGAGAATGTTCTCAGGTGACTATTTTGTTTGTAGGCTTCACTGTTTGTATGTTGTGCTACTCTCATCTGAAAAAAAGAGTATGCTGTAGGCTACATCCCTCTGCAGAAAATAATTGTCTGATCTTCTCTCCTTCTTACAGCTTGGCCTTGAATGCTTGTCTAGTCCATCCATTATTCTGCTTAATGCATTTTGGCCTGTGAATTGGCTCTGGGTTATGTGGATTTTGCCTTGTCATGATAAAATATGAGCTGTCTCCCTGGCTCAGATGGCTTTGAGGGGAGGCTGAGAGAAGAGGGAAAGACGGACACAAGGCGCTTGATATATCAGAGCATTGACTGCATTGATTTGAGGGACACCGTCTTCCTTATAAACCACCTATTCCCCTCTAAAACAGAAGCATACTCTTAAGAAAGGGGAGCATTTTCAATTGATTATATCTGGAATTTGGTTTGTGCTGAACACCCCTGAGACCACAGTGTGTTTATGGCACCTGTCAAAGCCTGAACACAGGGGCAGCCCCAGATAACTGTGTGACACTCTGAGTTTTGCCAGTGCGGATAGCTGGTAGCCCAGATGTTGAAACTCATTTAATCTGAAAAGGGTTCAAGAACGTTATGGAGACAAAAAGAAGACTTTGTGTTTGTGTTCACAACACTTTTTCAGGGGTTTGACATGACATAACGAAAGAGATCAGAGGAGTATGCTCACATACTTTAATAAATGAGAGATTTTGTGACCTCCTTTATCTTTTCATTCTAGTTCATTCAACCTAACTTCATTGCAGGTATTAATTCTTCTTAGTTCAGTTAGTCTATCTAATGTGTGACTGTGTGGGCGCACACATTGTCGTCTGTGGCTTTTGTGTTTCCGTGTTTCAAAGGGAAGTTTTTACGTGTCTTCTCTTGTGCATTGACTTGTGGAAGTGTTTAGGTAAGATGAGCCCTGCAGTCACTATAGAGATTAAAACTCTGACATATTTTGCATTTTAGGGTGTTGACATTGTCAATAATAAATGACCGTTGAAGTGAAATATTCTTGCTGGGTAAGGCTTTCTCATTGACTGGTGACAATCAGGGAAATTGTCACATTTTAGATACTGGAGTTATTTATTTATTTAGTCTCACCACACAGCATTAAAAACAATACAAAGACAACACAAGGCAAATGATGAAACAGCAGGAACACAGCATCAACAAGAAACATAATTTAAAAAACACAAATGAGTTGTTGCAAATCACAAGTTTGAGGCATCATGATAAATCCTTCAAGCAGTTAATGAAATAGTGATAAAAAACCAATAAATGTTGTTTTAGGAACATGCTCTAGCTGAGGAGAGACAATGGAGGGAGACAAAGTTTATTGCTGTTAGATGGGTCAGCACAATTTGAATATTTCTGTCTTCATGCACCAATGACAATGAAAAAAGGGAAACTTTTTTACTCGTACAGGCCAACATCTGCACACACTGACAGAGCCCTTCCTTTTTTCACTGTACAGCGCTGAGCTGTGAGAGGCAGAGGTATCATTTATTAAGCGAAAATGCCAAACGTTTGCAAGTTCCAGCTTCTCTTCTTATGCTTTTCTTTAGAATATTAGAAATACCTCTGAATATAATGCAGCCCAGTACAACACCACCACTAGCCCTAGGGCAGAACAGTTGTATTGTATTGCATTAGATTGTACCTAATAAAGTGGCCACTGAGTGTATGTGGCTTTCTGTCTGCTCTTTTCTTTGGACTGACTCACAGCATGTGGTCCTGACATTACAGAAACTCTCATTCTTTCTCTGAATCTTTCTGTTTTCTAATGCATGTGCTCACAAAATGAGGAAGCAAAGCGATCAGAGAAACAACTGTATTTTCCTGTGGAGCAGAGTGGAAACGAAGGGATGAACTGGGAATGGAGGGATAGGAAATGCCTGGGGCCAGTCTCTCCTCAGCCACACAGTAGCACCCTTGGTTACAGACCCATGGCGACAGGACCTCAAAGGCACAACGGCATCCCTCGACGCTGCCTGTTTAGAACACGGCTGGCCTCGAGAGTCAGCCTTCCTGACAGCACACACACACACTCTCTCTCCCTCTTTCTCTCTCTGTCACACACAGCCTAAACAAGGAAGATGGAGATGGAGAGGTGTTGGGAGAGAACAAGTGGGCTTGAGCTACGTTGTCTGTCCCTGCAGCTTGCTTTGGTTACCATGGAGATCCTGTGGGTATTCCAGATTCCTGCAGGTAAAGAGGGAATAGTAGACAATTTGGTACCACTTTCTAATAAGACACCCTTTATACAGGCTAATATAAGCTCTAATTTATGGCTTTTTAAATGGTTAATAAATTATTTACTAATGCTTTATAGTTATAAGCCTTTAATAAAAACAACTTTTGGGTTGCCAGGTTGAAAAAAATCCCTGGCTGGTGCTAAAAAAATGTAAAATGCTGGCTGTCGCTAAGTCTATGTAGACAACTTCATTTGTATATTTTTATGTACAAGGCCATGCTGGGTAAACTCCCCTCATATAAATGTAATCTCCGAGTCCCGATGCACACCTACAGCAGTCTTCAACTTCAGTCCACCAGGTGGCTTCCTTACTACGTTCCACTGAGCTGGGGAAAAAAGCCTTCCTCCCTGGATTTGGAATAATCTGCAGAGCATACTACATTTTAATAGTCCCCTTGGAAAAATGTAAAGCCATGTTAAAAGTCCATGTAACTGAGAAATGCAACTGCCTTATCTGAGCAGGATTTAAGCTCTTCCTTGTGTGTTTAATGTTTGTATTCCCTGTCTGTTGTGTTTTATTTTGATTTAAACTGTAACTGGTGTGCTTTCATGGCCAGGTCTCCCTTGGAAAAGAGATTTCAATCTCAAGGGACTTCCTGGTTAAATAAAGGTTAAATTAATTTAGTTTAGTTTTTAAAATAAAGGTTTTTCACTTTCTAATAAGCCCATAGAAAAATTGTGTAAGTCATCTGGAATTATAAATAATTTTTACACCAAAAGTACGCAAAAGTAAAAGTGAAATATGACTTTTTTGGACATTTCTTAGTCTGATGATCAGTATTAGGCCTTCTTAATATTGCAACCAAAGGCACATTTTACTTCAGGTAAAAGGATTAAATGATTAGCAATCATTAATATATGGTGATAGAGGTTATCAGTAGGAGATAACTGGCTTGTTTCTATGGCTATAGGCCACCTGGTGACTTATGACCCTGGCAGTATCCATGCACCACTGGATGAGTAGATTATCAGGTCAGTATACAGTGAGCAGAGAGCGCCACTCTGTGGCCAAAGTGAGAAGTGAAGCTTTATTCTACTACACTTCCAGATCCTGCATTACTGTGATATGCATCATCAGTGTTATTTTTCATTTTGCCTCAAACACAGTGAGAGGGCTGGATTATGTATTCTTGTTTAATAACGCCTCCTCAATATACACTTTGCACTATGCAAATTGGTCTGTGAGGACCTCAATTTTTGTCCCCATGGTGACACAAGTCTCCATGGGTTTGTGTGCATTCAGGTTAAAGTCCCTGATAAAACAACATGAAACACACACACACAAACATAACACATACACAAACAATGCCCCCTCAATTTCTTCCATAACAGAAGACTATGTGAATATGATGACATGATGTGATATGATATGTCTTAGGCCTCCAACTAACAATTATTTTTATTATTGATTAATCTGCTGATTATTTTCTCAATTATGTCAATAAATAGTCAGAAAATAGTAAAATAATGCAGATCACAATTTCACCAAGCCCAAGTTGACATATTAATATTGCTTGTTTTGTCCAGCCATTAGTCCAGACCCCAAAGATATCCAGTTTACAGACATATAAGACAAAGAAAAACAGCAAATCGTCACATTGAGAAGCTCTAAGAGTTTAAAAAAATCAGGAGAAGAAAAAACAAAGAATTAGAGAGTCAAAAATGAACCTAATTTTGTATAACACAACTGGTATTTTCCCTTTTTTAAATGATCTAGTGACCCCTCAGATTTATCAGGCTGGCGAACCACTTCTCTTGGGGTAGATTGAAAGCCATAAGTAAGAATTACTCATAACAGTGATGTTTTTCTGATTAAAGCAGATCATCATGGCTCTGTGCTCAAATCCAGCCGCCTTGACTAAATTTCCTGCCTGTTTTGTGTTACCATTTGATAAATTATGCATTTAAAATGTAGCCAAATGTAAATATAGTGTCATTATTGGTGCTCTATATCTGACTTGTCTGCTCAGCTGCTTTCCCTTTTGAATCGAGGGCTGTCCGAAACACCACACCTTACAGCAGATAACAACAGATAGCCTGCGGCGCCGTTATAATAAACGGATAAAAAGAGCAGGATATGCAAAGCCACGCAGAGAAAGCCTATTCATGTCACGCTGAAGTGCCCTAACAACTGCTTGGACTGGCTTGTCCCTCTTGTGTGATGTCATCCAATGGACGAGTGGCTGGCGGCTGCGATGCGCATGTATGCAGTCCACTGCCTCAACGCATCACAGCGAACCGCACTTGACAGCTTGCCAGGTTAGAGGAGGGAAAAAACACACACCATTCAAGGGAGGAAACCAGACCTGCTGAGTTTCCACCAGCCAGCCGTCATCCGCATCCACCCGAGGTAGAGGGCATCTACTCCCATCGACATCTCGTACATCGTTTTTTTTTTTTTTTTTTGGGATTAATTATGTTTCTGTTCTAACGCACAGATGACAGCGTAACCGAGGCAGCAAGCTGTTAAGATACCCAAACACAGCCGCTTTGTTGAATAGGATCTGTTGTGACTGGACATGAATTCGGCGGAACAGACGGTTACATGGTTGATTACGCTCGGTGTGCTGGAATCGCCGAAGAAGACCATCTCGGATCCTGAAGCGTTTCTGCAGACCTCCCTGAAAGATGGAGTGGTCTTGTGTAGGCTGCTGGAGCGGCTCAGCCCGGGGTCCACGGAGAAAGTAAGGGCAATACAACCCCCCCACCCACCCCCTCTCCTCTGCATAACCAACCGCCCGCCCCGTCGGCGTGTCTGTGTGCTGCCCAGATCCGTGAAACCGACGCGGTTTGTTGTCTGGCTTCTCTTTCTGCCCAGTGGTCCATGAGGCGATTTCTTTTGTAGGTCACGGCAGCCCGGGTTATTGTGTGCGAAAACAGCACTACATGGCTGCACATACGAATGTCAGCGTGCGTAAAGAGAAAGGCCGTTGTTGCCACTGCGTATTGATCTGCTCTAAATAAGACAGCATCACAGTAAACATTGATCACATTTATCAGGAGCTATTAGATCCACTAGTGCTATGGTCTTAATAAGGAAGGCCTCATTTAATATGCGTTCAATGCAGGTTTAAACACTCAACAGATCTGCGTTATCGTTTGAAGCCCCTGTTTTATATTCCTCTTTAATCCAGGGCGATGTGGCTCGTATGTCAATGTATTTTGAAACACACAGTGTGATCAGCCAGGAGTGACTGGTGACTGGTGACTGGCTATCTGTACACAGAGCATAGCAATAAGAGTGGGCCGCCATTGACTGCAAAGGCGCACAGACAGAGATGGACCCTCTCCCCATTTAAAGCAACAGCGCAGTGTTTGTGTCTGTCAAAGTATAGCGTCAGCCAGTTTAGACAGCTACCTAAGGGAGGCAATGCTTTCCTCAAAAGAGGATGATCTGCTCGGGGCTGCCTGCACCTCCACACAAGCGTGAGAAATTTGCCAGTTAACTGGGAAAACAGGTTTCTCCATTTTCTCCCCTCACATTGACAATGGGGTGTTGTTTAATTTCCGTGACATAACCAAATGATGTTTCACCATTTTTGCACACATGAGAGGATTTGATGTAGGTTAAAAGAAATCCTGATCACCCTCAGCCTCACCCTGATGGTTGAAATCCAAATCAGCGTGTCTTAATCAGCCAACATATTCCTGATGCATTCTGTAAATTCTGTTAAATCTGCTGCCACCTCATTTGGGGAGGATTTAATGTGTTTTGTTGACATGGAAATGGAGTTTAAATACAAATCTAAATATTTTTCCTTCCTGGTCAGAGAAGACAACTTCCTGTAACTCATAAGTTAACTCTTAAGACCAGTGGCCACTTCAGTGAAGGCAAAAATTGTCTCTAATAGATCTGAAGAGACAAAACTATAATTGAATATATAAACAAAGTGAGTTGATTATAGTAATAATACTATAGCCTGTCAGATCCTGGATTTTTGAGGTTGATACAGATATTGATATTTGAGAGTCTAAAAAATCCAATAGCAATATATCGGCCATTATTCTTTTTTTCTATTCTACCTAAACACATAACACAAACATACATTTTTGATAAAGATCCCATTAATTTGCTTATAAAAGACTTATATATGTACGGAGAGGGACATTTATAGTTGAAAAATAAACTTATTAGTGCACTCTGGTGGATGATGACACTTTCTAAATTAACTTCAAACATATCTCTGACACATCTGCACTGACATTTCTTGTTATTTATCGGCCGACATACACACAGATACCGATATATCTGCGATAAGCTAAAACTGGCTGATATATCGGCCTGGCTGATTCATCAGTCATGCTCTAAATAGTACTACTCCTGCTACTTCTACTATTACTGCTAATAATAATACTTAACATTTTCCCCACACCATGCTTCCCACATCTGGACACTGTTTTCAGAATCAAGACGTTTTGGCTCCCCAACTCTTCGGCTCATTCTCAATTGTGAAAATTTTTTCACAATTGAGAATGACTTCCGAAACGTCTTGATTCTGAAAACAGTGTCCAGATGACTACGACTGAAACCTTTTCTACGGTGTGAGGAAATGCAAAATGGGAAAGGGGAAAAGGGAAAACATTTGGAAAAAAAAAAAACAGCCAAGTAGTAAAAGTTAAATAGAAGACTAAAATATTTTTTCATCTGTTTTGAGTTGTATTACTTTATATACCATATTTTGTATGAGCTATGTGACATGTCACTTCTACCATGCTGGTCACCAATTAATCTCAGGATTCTATATTGGTGCCTCAAAATAGTGTGTTGTTAAAAAAATAAGGACATCCTTTAGTTAAAAATGTAATAATACAGGTGGAATTAAGACAATACATGTGGCCTCAGATCCATGATAACCATGATACAGTATATATCATCTTCGGTCTTTATAGCACTGGTACGTACCCTGATAGCAACTGACATCTGACCCAGCTGTGGTCCACATCTTCAGCTTTCTTCTGGCCCACATACAGTACTGCGCACACTGAGAGCAATGACTCAAGTGCGGCCATGGGAACTTAAAACAGAACCAGATGAGGGCCACATCTGGGCCAGACAGTGGCACGATATGACCAGCCAATGAATGACTAGCCCAGGGATTTTAGAGACACCCTACTCATTATTATATAAGCACAACGTGTAAATGGGGGGAAAGTGGGAAGCATGGTGTGGGGAAAATGTTAAGTATTATTATTAGCTGTAATAGTAGAAGTAGTGGTAGTAGTAGTAGTAGTATTTTGAGCGTGACTGATCAATCAGCCAGGCCGACATGTCAGCCAATGTTAGCTTTTCGCAGATATATTGTATCAGTGTATATGTCGGCTGATAAGTAACAAGAAATGTCAGTGCAGATGTGCCAGATACAGAAACAGTGTCTCCAGTACACCGTTTGTCCACCAGAAAGCACTGGCAAGTTTATTTCAATTATATAATATCCTGATCAGTTCATATCTTGATCACAATTCTTTGATCATCAAATGTAAGGGACCCAAGACTGTTGAATTGTAATACCTTATACTGAGAGGTGTTTCTAATATTTTGTCCACCCCATCTATGTCAATGAGGGTAGAATGAATTCTTCTTTCCTACTTTGTTGAAGTAGGTTATTATTACCAGTGCACCCATAGGCTACAACAATATCAGCGGGGATCCCTATTTGTCAACGTCATTTCCCTCCACCCAATACCACAGCCTCTTCCACTTCCCACTGCGGGATCTGCGTTCAGCTTCCCGGAGTGTCAGGCCCGGTGCAAACACAGACACTAGAGTGCGTGTAGATAAAGAAGATACATTTTTAGGGCTAATACACTCACAGAAAACCGCAGTGTGGAAAGCAAGAACCCCGCAGCGTGAGCTGGAAGTATATCTCTAACCAGCGTTTCCGTCTTTCCAGATTTACCAAGAACCGAAAAACGACGGCGAGTGTCTTAGCAACATAAAGGAGTTTCTCAAGGGCTGCACATCGTTTCGCGTTGAGGTGAGTACCTTTTCAGATTTGGGCTTATCTTGCGTTTCTACCACACCCGTCTGCACATTACAACACCCAGAGGTGCTGTTTGAAATGTAGAGTTAGCATGTTTTAAGAGGAGACACTGATACAATAAACAATGGGTTCGTGGAGCGGACGGACGGAGCCCCTGAAAGAGGGAGGAGGAGTGAACTACAAGCCGAGAACAATCACCCATCGCGTGGGAGAGGGAGATTGGCTTGTCCGTCCCGTGGCGATAGGTTACATTTGCAACATTTTGGCAACTCCAAGTGACACTTATTGATAAAACTATTACACTGTAGCCTGTTCACATTTCCCACTGAGGTTTAGAAGCGCCTGGGTGATGTTTACGCTTTCTAATTAATGCAGAGCTTTGTCCTTGGGCTCATGCGTGGCTTTATTGTCACCACCACTTCACACCAGCCCTTGTATAAAAATGCTTTTGTTAAGACCAAATTGTCACTGCAGCTATGAACAATATAGGACTATGGTTATGTAAGTAGGTCTTGTTCTAACAGGATAATTACAGTCTTAATATTATAAGGTGTAAAGTCTAAACATGTCCTCAGATCAAGTACCTCACCCCTGCTATATAGTGGTATTTGAGTATGTTGTAGTTATGGCTGGTCGAGCAAATCGAGGACAACGTGCTGTTTAAGGCTGTGTGTTGGCCAGTGCATAGAAGGGTCATTGAACCACCCTAGTTTGACAATACATCTCAGTGTTCCTCAGCATTGCCTTTCCCCACTGCGTCTCCAGCCCCTAAACAAGAGGTGGAGAGGGGCTGAGACAGAGCGCTGTCATATTAAGTGTCTAACATGCCCTTTAGTAGTTACAGACAGCTGAAATGCCAGGGAAGCAAAACACATACATCTTATTTTCTTACATTTTATTGGTAAAAGGCCTCTGTTTCTTATGGCTCACTACAGGCACAGTTTCTGGCAGCGGTGTTTAGCAATAATCTGCTGTTTTATTGGTATTAAATAGTCAAATTCCCCATCATAACTACTCCTTTATGTCTGCTGATTTGTGCTTTCACTGGCGGAGATACTGTACTCAATACCATCATTTTCTTTTACACTATGTTAGTTCCTTGCGTGCAAGAGCGTGTTCATATATATGTGACTTCTTTTCTTTGAGTGAACCGGACAGAGCAGGATTACAGTAGTTGGGGACATGGCAGTCCTCCTGCTCACCATCTGTAGAGCCAAGATGGATCTTCTCCAGAGCCCAGAGCACTGCTGGCTCTGACCCCAGGTAGCTGCGGCTGCAGATTAGAGCAGTGGCCACTAACACGAAAAAGATAGACGCTGTGTTTTCCAGTCCTGACCTACCTCTTTTTAATGGAGTTAAGCTGGGTGTTTGGCTGAGCAGCAACATGCTAGCCTCGCTGTATTTGTCTAATGGGGATATTTCAACAGGATTAATCACTTTTAGATCTAATTTGGATACCTGACACTAACAGCAGTAACAGCAGCTGCTGTTACTGACCCTTAACCCCTAATGTCTTTGACCACAGGAAGTGATCATTAGAGTTCCCATGACCCCGCTGGTCCCTCTGGAATAGTAACCTTACCCTGTGTCTACCCTGAGAATAATCATAGATCCATCTGTCGTGACTAATAGGAGACTTTGAATCCATTGCCATCAAAATGAAAACAAGTAAAGGCTGTTGTATTGTATAGCTACTGCAGTAGACGTATAGTGCTGTTTAAGGTATTTGGACACTGACATTTTCTTTGTTGTGTTAGTTGTAGGGCTGCAACTATCAAATATCGATTATTGGCCTCGAAAATCCAGTATCGGTTGGGCTATAATCTTGACTTCTTGCTTTTGTCTTCAGTGTGGTCTTCAGAAACTGAAACACATGATCAGTTGGATTGAGGTCAGGTGACTAACTTGGCCGGTAAAGAAAATTCCACTGTTAGAAAACTGCTTGGCTGCCTTGTCTGTATGTTTTGTTTATCATTGTCCTGTTGCATTGTCCTAAAATTGGGGGACCATTTGTAAAAAAATAAAAACACCCTCAATCACCCTTAAAACTTAAAGTCAGCACTTAAATCGTTTTTTGGTTTATTTCAAATTACATACTGTATGTATTCTCTACTCACTGTTAGCATCCAGTTGTACTACACTGGATGCTAACTATAAGGGGATTCACAGAAGCATTAATATCTCAGTATAATTTATTATATTTAAGTGATCTCTTATTAAGAAGTCTGATATGTAACCATATCCCATTAACTGTAGTGTACATGGAGTAGTTAGTTGTAATACCCTGTGCAGGTAAACTCTCATTTCCCCAATCATGACAAGTGTGGGAGCGATTCAGCACGCTGTTGTAGCTTGCTGAGTCACAGAGGGGTGTTGCACTATTGTCTCAGCCTGCTCTGAGGAATCCTTACCTGACTGTGATGTTGAGGCTTAGTGGACATGTCGAAGCCTGTCATGTTAGTCATGTTCATAATTTCCATGCATGAATATTTAATTTACATTATTCATCATGTTTCACTGTGAAAACTGGTAACTTTTCTTTTCTAATGGAGAATTTGTTGAAATGACTTTTAAGGTGGCAGAAGAACCAAAATTTTGCAGTTATCATGGGAAAGAAAAGTTTAGCACAAATACTGAATGTTAGTTATAGTTTCAGTCCAAGTGAAAGTATTGACGTGTGAGGAAGAGGGTGCTTTTATATGAATGCTCCTTAAGGACAGCAAGTCTTCCATTAGCTTGTACACACACACACACACACACACACACGCACACGCACATACTCGCTTTTCCAAAAACACACTCTCACAAACACATCTATTCACATATTCCCTTAGGACATATCTGCAATCAGAGCGGAAGATGAAAGAGAGAGATATCTCACAGTCACTCACCCTCAATATAACTGAAGCGAGAGTAACTAATCACTTTAAGTTGTTACGCAGGAAGAGAGAGGACGACTACATTTATTAACAGAGATACAAACACTGCCATTCATACTAACCGAGAGGCTAATGAGTCACACTGATAGTAATACAGACCGTGCTTCCACTTTTACTGCAGTTGAAGAATAAGGCTGGCATTATTCTACATTTTTCTTAACAAATTGTCAACAAATTCCATGATAAAAAAAGCAACAATGCATTAGTCTGTTTCTCAATACTTTCTGATTACCCTACCCTGTCTGTGACACTCATGACCTGTTCACCTTATCGTAGATACAAGTTTCCGACTAATAAATAGCGTTCACGTCAACATCCGCTTGATATCCGCTTAATAATATGGAAGTGCCTGAAACCAAGCAAGCAGGGATGCCTTACATTAGCCAGAGTCCATCGTTCAATGTGATTAAATGTAATGGATATAGTGCTATATTCGCAATGCAAGTAATTTCAACCCTCACTCGACCAACTCTGCAATCATCCAACTTTAGTTGTCTCGTTAACATGGGAATCTTTCCCATCTTTACCATACATCCAATTTGATGCGAACGCAGCATCAGCCCCAATCCCATTCGTTCCAAATGATGATGGAAATCTTAAAAAACAAATAACAGATATATTGTTTAATTTTCAAAAAGGCAAAGTAAATTTCTAAAACAGCTGGTTACTGTAGTTTTAAGGAAACTAAAACATGGGGCTGGATATCGTTTGAAACGTTTTTAATCAGAATCAGAAATACTTACTCGATAATAATAGTCGATGCAGTACCTAAGTTTCTGTACTGATACCATAATAACGCATTACTTTGTGAAATTACTTTGTGAAATATAAACTTATCTTTCTACAGACCCTTTTTCCCATTTTTATAGATTATAGATCTATAGATCTATTATTATAGATTGAACGATTCATTTGACTCATCAAACAAATAGTAAGGAGATGAATCAATAATGAAAATAATTGTTAGTTACAACCCTAGATCTTTCATCCCTTTTACACTTGGTGTTAGAATGCAGTCTGTTTCTGTATTCGTTGTCTGGATAATGACATCTGATCACAGGCCTTTGCATTTACATTTGGTATTAATGAAAGTGCTTGTTATCTTGATTCTGGTTGCATTGTGATTGGATTGCAACATGCAAATTATAAATCAGACTTTGGCTATACAGGAAATACTATCTTTTGTAATGCACATACTTCAACCAGTATGGTGGAACGCTGTAAATAGTGTCTGTTTGTAGCTGCTGCAGATATATGCGTGTCTGCTGAGCTTGTGTGTTTCACCCACTACTTCTGTCAAAGATAACGAGAGTTATTGATTGACTGCTCAGTGCTGGCAGTGTGGCCAAGTGATGACACAGTCCTGCTGCGCTGGAATCAACGATTAGCTTTAAAGGGGAAATGCACTTGCTGATGACTTTCTGGCTCTGACGCTGATGCCCCCCCCCACCCCCTCTCTGTCGTCTCTCACCCACAGCCATTTGAGGCCAGTGACCTGCTGCTGGGACTGAACTTCTCAAAGGTGCTGAGCAGTCTGGTTGCTCTGAATAAAGTGACTGCAGGTTAGTCAAAATATGTGCAATGTGTATGAGCTACATGATGCGTGTGGGTGTTTTTTTTTATTAAAGACAGGCGGGTAGTCATGAGTGTGTGGGCGCTAGGTCTGGTGTATTTATATTTTGCCCTTTCTGTCCAGATATCGGCGTGGGCAGTGATTCAGTGTGTGCCCGACACTCTTCAGCCCATCGCATCAAGTCGTTTGAGTCGCTTTCCTCTCAGGCTTCACTGGGCCGATCCTCCAAGCTGATGCAGAACCAGTTTCGCAGTCTGGTAAGGTCAACACTCACTAACAGTCACAGTTTAGGACCACAATGGATCTGAGTTACTGAAAAGATGGACACAATAACATTAACACCTTTCAAATATAATACAATCCAAAGCAACAGCCATGCAGTGAATACTACCTTTGTGAAGCTTTTATTGTACAGTTTTTGATGAGACTGTCAGAGAGCTATTGATTTGATATTTTGAGTTCACCGCTTGTGGCGATGTTGTTGAGTTTAATTCTATTATATTGTAAGGTGTTTTTGTTATTTTGTCCAATTGCAGTCTAGTACAATAAATAATCAATAATAATCCAATGTAGTTAGTTCAGCGTAGTGGTTTGGGGCGTTTGTTTCATTACAGTTAAGCACTGTTTCCAAGTTGATATAAATGATAATAAATAGTTAAAGGCCTTGCTACAGAAGCCCTGTAAGAAAGTGAAAACATTTTTTGGGTGATCCATTTTCTATGTCTGATCTGAATTGTTTTTTGTTTTTCTTCTGTGTTTATGACTTTGTTTTTTTATCTTTTAAACTTTGAAGCTGCAGTCACACCAGATTTTGCTCCTCACTTATATTAATGAGAAACGAGGTGATAAAATATTTGTTTCCAGGCGCAAATTGACCCCTTCTTGTTGCCTATGTAATGTGTTGTTTATGTAACTATACAGCAAAGCATTACAAGCAACAGAGAAGAAGGGATGGTGTTTGGCTGCAGTGAATGCAAGGACATTAATGGAGTTGAGGTATAATCAGGCACAATAAGTTGCAAATGCAAATGGATTATTGAAGTGACACCTTAGTTAAAGACTTGAGACTTTTTTTTCCTGAGTGTGTAGATACATACAGGAAAGATGGTGTGTGACAGAGGGGTGTGACATATAACAAAGGCCCTCAGCCGGAAATTGACCCTCAGACTTTACAATTATATGGTATGCATCTTAACCACTAAGGCCATCGCCCGCTTTAGGATTGCCTTTTCATGGAAGTTTTGTATAGACACTACCTAAGCAGCACTGTCTTAACTATTTATACCATTGACATATAATGAATAATACATGGAATAACAATGGAAATGAAATTGAAAATCAGCTAAGAGTTCCTTAAACGCACATAATCAGGAACAATGCGAGTTTCAAGATGACAGACCAGTAGGTGTCTTAAACCAGCATGTTCCTCCAAAATAAAATCCACAACTACAAGTAGTTTATTCTCTGTGTGATGACGTTAGTCCCACCTGCTGTCTGTCACAACTCAGTCAAGCCAACAATCAATCACAGTCAGTCAGTCAGTCAATCACAGAAATAGCTATTTATAGATAGTAAAACTTACAAGAAAATAAAGCTTGATTTTGATCAGTTACGGTATATTTGCAGAAAGACAAAAACAGCTGTCACAGTGGAATTGTGCTTTAAAGGTTTTGTTTGCAACATGGTAAAATCTCTGAGGGATGGAAATAATGAGTATGATGAAGTATGTTGAGTAAATATTGCACAATATTTGCTGGGTTTGTTCACAAGATGGATGAATAGATGTTTGATAGCAAAACTCTTCTTGTTGACACTTATCTTCCAACTAACCTCTACATTTCTTCCATAAAAACTGTTCTCATCAGTCTTTCGTCTCCCGACCTCACAATGTCTGTTTCTGCTCACTGCTCACTTCTCCTTTTGCTTCTCTCCCTCCTTGGTGACATTTTTTCCCCTTTTTTTCAGGACATGTCAGAAAACAGTGGACAGCAGCTGCTGGTGAAGGCACGTTTCAACTTCCAGCAGACCAACGAGGATGAGCTCACCTTTGCCAAGGGTGACATCATCAGTGTGACTCGTCAGGAGGATGGTGGCTGGTGGGAGGGGATGCTCAGTGGCAGGACTGGGTGGTTTCCTAGCAACTATGTGCGTGAGGTCAAAGGCTCTGGTAGGTTCCTCAACTACCTTTGTAAGACATTTTAACATTAATACAGTAGTGTATTATGTTATATTTGTTTCAGTCTTCAAACTATATCATTTTAAATTCCTTCCCTGCATGTGTCTGTGAATGATCACAGAGCAGCTTGAAAGATTAAATCATTTGCTAAACAGACGTTTTCACATCTCTCTCAGACACAAACTGCCAACCAGTACATTAAATCACTGTTGCCATTGTCATTGCGATTCCATCTGGCCTTGTGACAGTAACACAGCTCCACATCTGTTGCTTCTCGAGGCCTGCTGTGGTCTGTTGTTTGTTTCTCTTGTAAAACAGGTGGAGATGCCATGTGGCAAGAGGTGGCAGCTTAAAATCTGATCCTCTGTTTGACTGACATTTATTTACTCACTCCACCAATTTAATGATCATTTTTAGTGAGTGTAAGGATCTACAATCAAGATGTTTGTAATGAATTTTGGACAATTCTGATCGGCACCCAACTGATATAGATATACAGACGGGGGACAAATTAAAGGAAAAATCTGAACGAAAGAGTGTAGAAACATATCAAATGCAGGTGCTTCCGTGCCCCAGGGCTCACTGAATGTTTTGGTGAGTATGAAAATGATGTGAATGAAATGCTACGGCCTTCACAGTCACCAGATCGCAACCCAGTTTCACACCTGTGGAAGATCTTGGACCGAAGTGTAAGACAACGCTCTCCACCACCATCTCCATAAGACCAAATTATATCATATAAACTTTCATCTTCACATCTATTTAGCGATGTCTGTGACTGTCTCTGATGCTATATGTCCTTTTGTTATGTCTGGCTATGTTTGTTTTTCTATCTGCTGTACTCAGGTCTCTCTTGCAAAAGAGATCTTGATCTCATTGAGATTACTTGATTTAAATAAAGTTGTGTATATATAAATGAGGGAAAATCTTGTGAAGGAGGTGTTCATCCCTCCAGAAGAATTGGCCTGACTCCATACTACACACAACAACACTTCATGTTTCTTTTTCCTTTAAATTGTCACCCATCTGTATTTTCAATGGTAGCAGAATTATGTGATTATGGTGTCGCTTAAGTTCAGTTCATGTCAGATCTTTACGGCCCCACAAGAGGAAATTATTTTTGCAGAAAGGCAGCATAAAAACAATAATATGAATAGGGATAAGATAAAGATAAAGTGCTAAGCAGTGTGGGGAACCAAGAGGCAGTTTATGGTGTATTAGAATGAAGAGCACTTATTGCACATGGGATAAATGAAATGCTGAGATGTGACGTTAAGGGGAAAAGAGGGCAAAACAGTGGCTATAATGCTGCTGAAGCAATGTGTCATCGAGCTATTGTTATTTTTTCTCAATAAATATTATTGAGTAAAAATCCTAATACACATACAGTACATAACATAAACATAATTTGCATGCCTGATGTGCACTTACTGTGGATATCAAGCAGTGTAAAGACGTTTTGTGCTTTAGATGTGCAGTAAAACGACAGCCACTTAAAAAAAGCTTTTGTTACAGGGGCTTTGTTGTTACTTACAGCCAATAGCATATCTTTATGCAGCCAATTATATTGTTAATTAATTTCACTAATCATTGTGTGCCTTCTTCTCAGATAATAGTAATGATTCATGCTTAAAGAGTTTTAACTGATGTGATACAATATCAGTACTCATCCACAAATTATTTTGGAATTACAAGTAATGATACATTTGTAACATTATTTATAGCAGTAAGATTATTTGCATATAAATCTATTTGGGCAGGGCAGATAAGGCCAAAATGCTGCTCCACTTTTATATGATATTGAATATTTCTTGCATAAATGTACTTATGTGCCCTAATTTATTTATTTTGTCTCTGGCCACAAACAAGTGTCCCCCAAGTCTGGCACTCTTAAGAGCCCACCTAAAGGCTTTGACACTTCTGCAATCAGCAAGACGTACTATAACTTGGTAAGGACGCAACTCCTTTTCTGCTTTTCCTTTTTTATTTTTTGCTTTTTTACTTCTCTGTCTCTTTTTTTTCTCCACTAACATCAAGTTGAAACTTGAAGATTCTGTCTCTGTTTTTTGAGGGCTTTAATTAGTGCCTCTTTTTTTTAATCTGTGCCTGTATCCATGCTTTTTCCATTCAGTATTTGTTAATTCTCTTGCCTGGAAAGTAATTACATGGAGTACCAGGATAAAATCTAGGTGGCCTATTCAACCACAGCTCTCTCTAAAAAACTAATTGACATACTTTCTCTCCTCTCTTTTCTAAAATGCACTGTGACTAGCCTTGAAAATGTTACTGCAGCTGAGGGCAGGTTTGGTTTGTAAAACTGTCCTCACAGTTGCATGATAAGCAAAGTGAATTCATTATTTTCTCTCTCAGACACACACACAAAGTGCAGGATGCATCTTGTAGATTTCAGTGTTCTTAGAGCAGACTGCTCTAAAACATGTCGGATGATTACTGTTGGAAATTCATTTTGGTGATGTCTGTTTATTTGGTACTCTCGGCTGACCGTAGGTAACTGTTTAAAGTAGGACTGAACCAATATTTATTTTGTTGATACTGTTGATCATTGTCACTTTGGTTATCAGCGGGGAACCCATAACTTTAGTTTTGCTATATTGTGATCAGATATGCAGAGTATGCATACATGAATGAATAAATGACTGTAGCGAAAACACTCACTTTGCAAACCTGTGTGAATTACCCCATATTTTTCACTACATAATATATAAACTGAGGCAACATCAGAATCAGAATCAGAAATACTTTATTGCTCCCCGAGGGGAAACTCTTTAACATTTACGTGTTTTAATGTTTTTATGGATTTCCAACTCAAAATTTGTGGCACTAGCTCATGAAATGAACTACAAAGAAAGTGTACAGTAATCCCTGAAAAAATGGCTTTAATAAAGAACAGAGCTGTTTTTCCAAGACCTCTTCTAATTCTTGAGACAGGGACACTTTCTAAATTGAAGCTGTTTTTTCACTTTCCTTTGCAGGTGTTGCAGAACATTTTAGAAACGGAGACAGAATATTCCAAGGACCTTCAGAGCCTCCTGACGAACTACCTGCGACCTCTTCAGAGCATTGACAAGTACGACACATTTACACATAAAGCTTGATGAAATCAGAAGCAGGTTGTTTTAGCATGATTGCTGAAACAACAGGCACCTGGATCAATCAGATTTTGTACTCTTCTTAAACAACAAATTACTTTTTTTTGTATGTCACTGAATATGTTGTCACCATTTTTTTTTTACCAGTCCTGTCTTTTCCTCTAGACTGAGCAGCTCAGATGTGGCTCTGATTCTAGGCAACCTTGAGGAGATCAGCACCTTCCAGCAGATGCTCGTCCAATCGCTGGAGGAGTGCACCAAGTTAGTCCCTCCCCACACGCACAGCCCCACTGCAGCATCCTCACTGTTTCGTAATAAGCAGAGGGACATCTAGTGTCGGGCCGACTGTACTACAGGGTTGTTGGATTAAGCCATTGACTAGGAAATATATCATAAATTGTGGTTTTGTAGTGCTTTTAGCTGATAGCACACATACACATTCCATATACTTCTGCTTCAGTCTGTTTTCTTGTCTGTCTATGAGAGTTTGCATAGAAGCATTTTAACAGTGTGTGATCTTTTTTTTTCTTTCTTCAGGCTTCCAGAGAGCCAGCAAAGGGTGGGAGGCTTCTTCCTCAACCTCATGCCACAGATGAAGGCTCTTTATGCCGGTTACTGCTCCAACCACCCCTCTGCAGTTAATGTGCTCACCCAGCACGGGTACGTTTATATATCAACTACGTTTAGTTTTACTTTATACTGTTTTCAATGTGTTTTCATACAGCAGTTCACAAGAAAGAAGGAGAGGGTTTTCATGTTACATAGGGAAACAGCTGTTTGTTATAGCTTGTATTAGAAAAGGGACTGGTTGTATTGTTGGAGGTTGTGGAATTTATCTTTGTTTTACAGTTGTAGCTACTTGCTGTTTGTGGGTTGTAGCAGCTATCGTAGCTTGTCTCTACGGACACAAAGTGCGTATTCTGCAGTCAGCTTTTCATTATCAACTGAAGTTGATTGAGTATTTTTTCCACAGGAAGCAAAATAATTTGAGTACAGCTGAAGGAGAGAGAATGAAAGAAAAAGAAGTTTGTAGGTTAAGAGGAAATTACAGTGAGTACAAGGGTGTTGAGGTCCAAATTTTTGACCTGATTGGAAACCTACCCAAACCTGACATGCATAAATAGATTTTTACAAAAAGACCCGAAAAGGACCCATGGTCCGTCCGAAACAGGCTGAAAAAGGCCAGAGGATAATCAGACCTGATCTAAAATACAGTTGACCTAGCATGATGTGAACAGCAAAACATGTCACTTTACAGTTTACACTCTCCAGCTCACTTCAAAAAAACACACTTTCTCTCTTGTACTGATCTGTTGAGATATTATTTTAATCGGGTAGTCTTGGTTATTGGGAACTGAGAGGACTTGTGAAGTACTCTACGAGAGGGATACTCTGATTAACTCAGCTGATAAAGGGTGATCTGAGATGCATCTGAATAATGTGAATGTGATTTAGGAATTTTTTAACTATTATGAATCATTATACACTGCAACAAATACTGCCTTTGAGAAGTGCTGTTTCAGCTGTGTTGTCACTTCTCAAAAGTGTAGTTTGTTGTGTTATTAGGCAAATACACTCAGTTGCCAGTTCAGACTGTTGTATTATTAGCTAAAACTAGGTGTACCTAATATGAAGGTTATAATGTTCAGTTTTTGTTGAAACTGTTTGAGAGAGGTGTTGATTCAACTGTATGATCATTGTGGAGGCTGTAGTTTGTGGTGCTGTTGAGCTGTATTGCATTATATTGAGAGGTGTTATTTCGCTTACCTTCATTGATATAAATGGAGTGGACAAAATAATAGAAACACCTGTCAGTATAAAGCAATACAATTCAACAGCACCACAAACTGCAGCCTCCAAAATGACCAAAAAGTTGAATAAACACCTTTCTAAAACTGAACATTATAACCTTCATAAAAGTAGGATTTATTGCAGAACTGTTGTACTGGACTGCATTAGTTTTAACTAGGTGTACCTAATAAACTGGCAACTGAGTGTAGTTTGTTAAGTGTCTTTCAGTCAGTGTTAAGGTTTCTCTTTGTCAGTACAGTTTTCCTGTTTTTGGTACATGCAGTCATAGTTTTTGACACATTTTTTAAAATCATAATTTGACTAGTGTCTAGCTGCCTTTATAACTTTGTTTAATTACTTCAAAGTTAATTTCCTTCCCAATTAGGCACAAAGTGAGTGAGTTGTAACAAGTTGAAAGCCAGTTAGCAATGTGTGTCAAACAGAGGCCAGTTAGTCACTCTGTGAACAGTGTGTTGGTTGCAAACCCTGTGAAGTTACTGTTTGTTAATGTTGATAGAAAAAAATCATTGTAGGTCGTCAAGGTTACATAATGAGCTAAATTAATAATTTATTTTGTCTCCCTGTCTCTCTTACTTTCTTTTCCTCATCTCGCAGTGAAGTATTGGGGGAGTTTATGGAGGGGAGGGGTGCAGTCAGTCCTGGGATCCTCACCCTGACCACAGGTCTCAGTAAACCCTTTATGAGACTCGACAAATACCCCAACTTACTCAAAGAGCTGGAGAGGCACATGGAGGTGTGTATCTGAACATCTGTCTAGAGCACTTGTGTTATCATGTGTGTTTAATAACCAACATGTTTCTTTCAGGAGAGCCATCCTGACCGGCCAGACATTCTGAAGTGCATGGCGTCTTTCAAAAATCTGTCTGTAGGTTGATCTCACTTCCTCTCCTGTCAGATGTAGCATGTAACCAGACTTAATATGAAATTAAATCAATTAATAGCAGGCCTTTAAGCAGTTGTTTGTTTCCATTGTGTCAGGCTCAGTGCCAGGAGGTGCGAAAGCGGAAGGAGCTGGAGCTGCAGATTCTCACCGAGTCCATCCGGCTATGGGAGGGGGATGACATTAAGACCCTGGGCTCTGTGCTCTACATGAGCCAGGTCTTAGTCCAGACTCCTGGCTCAGAGGTACCAGCACCAACTACCTCCTCTACCTGCATATAAAATTAACGTAAAGAACTTTTGGCTAACAAGTACACATCTGTCATTTTAAGTGACAAAAAGTATGATTACAGCCAGTTTCTTTAGATTTGATCAAAGTAATTGATATAGTTTGGTAAGAATTTTCTTAACATATCAACAAAATTACAAAACACATCTAGGGCTGCTTCATATACAGTTAACCACCGCTTTGGTATGCTAAACAAAGCAAATCAAACCCAGAAATCATTAGTAAATCATGCTTATTACTTGACAGGAAATCCTGGATCATCACAATCTTTCAGCTTTCATTTAACTAGGGGAGTAGGGGAAATAAAAGATGTAAAGTGTGTGTTATTATATCCGAACATTCGACCTACAACTTTAACTGGTATTTATGTTATGATAAACTCCCCTGCCTGGTTGGCTGGTGCGTAACAGCAGTCCACAGTGCAAAAAAAGGTTGGGGACCCTGGTCTAGATCACGCAGAGTAAAATGCATAATGCAGTCACAGCCTGTGGTTTGCTGTGGTTGTTATTGTCAATAAATGCCACATTAAAGGTGCACTTTGGGGAAAACGGGCCACATGGGCATATTTATGCTGTGAACCAGAGAAAGGGAGCATACCATTCTTTTGACAGCTGTAATGTGTATATCCAGACCGATATAAAGAGCTGATTAGTTACAGAGACATCACTATGAGCCTGATGATGTGTGGTACGTTAACTCCTGCGATCTTGACAGCTGGGGCGTCAACAGCCACCAGATAATTCACACTAATGTAACTATACTCAGAGACTGTCTGAAATGGTTTTTATCTTGTTATGAATCTTTGGTCTGAACTGGCCCTTAGTCAAATGTTTCCACAATATAGTGTTGATATGCAAACTGGATTACACCTCTTCTCTCCCATTCCCTCTGTATTTCTCTCTCATTCTTGAACCTCTTCCTATTTGTCAGGAAAAGAGTGAGCGTTACCTCATGCTCTTCCCTCACGTCCTCCTCATGTTGTCTGCCAGCCCCAGGATGAGTGGCTTCATATTCCAGGTCAATAAACATTTTCCCAAATCAGTCTGATTTAAGTCTCTTTCTGATTCCCCCTCTAGTTTTTAACCTTAGAGTTATGTACTTAATATATTGGATGAAAAGTCACTTCTCTGTTACGTCTTGATTCTGATGTGATGATTTCCCCCTGCAGGGAAAATTGCCCCTGGCCAGCATGACAGTGGCCAAACTAGAAGACTGTGAAGCCCATAAAAACGCCTTTGAGCTCAATGGTAAGGCCACATAAGATGCTGAGTGTAATTCATTTACACATAACGCCTTCAACAACATTGTCTCTGTCCCTGCAGGTACAATGTTTGACCGTCTCCAGGTGGTGTGCACCAACCAGCAGGACCTGCAGGACTGGGCGGAACACCTGACCAGACAGATCAAGCACACTGCAGCCACAGCACCCAGCCACAAACCACTCACTGTTCCCTGCCACACGGTCAGGAGCTAATGATTAAATACCCACATACAGATGACTTTCTTTCTATACAGCAATGTGGTGTAAACACTGTGAAAAATATATATATATATATATATATATATATATATATATATATATATATATATGAACCCTTAAATCAATATGCCATTAGAGGCTGGCTCACATAATGCCTAGCAATCATTTAAAAATACTATATAGTCCTGTGTGAAGTGGCTTATTTCTCTCACTAATGGATGTAATGCACAATTGCATTTAATGAAATGAATACAAATGCATAATAATCAACATTCCGCCTTATCCCTTGAATAAACAATCAACAAAACCGTTCATTTTATTTACAATAGGCCACTTGCATGTTGGTGGCTGCATCATGCAATTGGTAACTGTCTGAAAAATAATTTTAACATCTATAAATCTATCTACTTGTGTTCAGTTTATAACTCATAACTTCAATTCATAACTGAAGTTATCTCATTGCACTGTTCTGAAAACTGCACTTAAGATGAATATTTGCAATGTTTTAATGACAGTTTTGAGGAACAGTTGGCTGGTTGGTAGTGTAACCACGTCAATGTACAACTACACTGTCACTGTTTCGGAGATGCACCCCTGCCTCTGTGCCACTGTGACCCAGAACTGGATAAGTAGCTGAAAAATAGATGGAAAATAAGAGGAGCAGAATTGTCTGTTTTGTGATAAATCTTATTACATTGGCCCTTTTGTTTCGTTCCTCAGCTCCCATCTCACCCTCTCACCCCGTCCCGGCATGCTGAAGGAAGGGCCATGACAGTGGCCCCCACCTACCACACACTGCCTCACCCCTCCTCCCATGGAACGTCTCACAGCACCCTGATGTGGGGCCCACTGGAACCACCCAACACCCCCAAACCCTGGAGTCTGAGCTGTCTTCGGCCTGCACCCCCTTTACGACCCTCTGCAGCCCTCTGCTACAAGGAGGTGATGTTCTTATGTAGTTAAGACTTTTTGTTATGTTGATTTTTCATTGTTATTATTATTATTATTATTATTATTTTTAATTTACATTCGGGCAACAATTACATATACTTCCAATTCCGAATATGTACAGAACCACTTTGTTCATGGTTTTTGAACAACTTTACACACGATACAAAACAAAACGAAAAAACCCCACAAACATTTAAAAAAAATAAATAAATTTGGTAGAATGAAGTCCAGTCCAGAGGGGTCAACCATGTCCAAGACTGGTTGCCATATCTTAATAAATCCCTCCACATTGTCATGAAGAGTGTAGGTCAGCTTTTCCAGAAGGAGTATTTTCAGCAATCGTCCAGCGCAGGGATGTCCTTTACACATCCAGAATTTGAGAATAGTCTTTCTTGCTATATATAAGAGTTTTCCAACCAATTTAGCATTATGGTTGTTCCTTACACTGTCCACTTTAGCTGCCAAAATACACAGAAGAGGCGATAGCTCCAAGTCATATCCAATCAAGGTAACCACCTCATCTTTCACTTCTCCCCAAAACTGACTTGTCTTGGCACATTTCCAAAACATATGTGCATGTGCCAATTTCTGAATTGCATTTAATACATTTAGGAGAGCTTAGACCAAGCTTGCTCCTCAACAATGGTGTACAATGAAGCCTATGTAATATTTTAAATTGTGTCTCTCTATCAGTATTTCAGCTCAGAATAGTAAGTGTATCTTCCATAACTGATGCACAGATATTTTCTTCTATCTGACATTCTGTATCAATCTACCACTGCTTGCAGATGTGATCAGTAGAATAATTAAAATTTAAACCAAAGGTTTCATAAACATAAGAAATAAATCTTTTTGGTATGGGTTGTTTAAGAATATCTTCCAAGAAAGACACATTTGGCGCATGTATGTTTTCTGGTATACAATGTCTGATTTGTAAATAGCTCTTCAAGCCCTTGAATGACTCCATTGTTCATTGTTCCTCCTTCATAGAGTTTATGTTGATTTTCTAATTGTCACTTTTTTCTGCCCCCCATTTACAGGATCTTAGTAAAAGTCCTAAGAGTGTGAAGAAGCTCCTTCCCAAGCGCAAGCCTGAGAGAAAACAGTCTGAGGAGGAATTTGCCTTGAGGAAGAGTATGTTTAAAATCTTTTCCTATTTATGTCCAGAGTTTGTGTTGAACTCAGATACACCAAAATATGATTTGTTTTTCATTTTTTTTCCATATTAAAGGAACAATTTGACATTTTGGGAAATAGCTTATTCGCTTTCTTACTGAGAGTTGGACGAGAGAATCAATAACACTGTCATAGCGGTCCGTCCCTGGCCTGGAGACAGTTAGTTAGTAGCAGGAGGAAACTGCTATCATGCTGTTACATGCTGTATGTAAAAAAAAAAAAAAAAAAAAAAAAAAAAATTTTGCCTTTTCTTTCTCAGGTACAGCTGCTCTGGAAGAAGATGCCCAGATCCTGAAAGTTATTGAGGCATACTGCACCAGTGCCAAAACCAGGCAGACTCTTAACTCCAGTAAGAAAACACAAAATCTTACTTTTACTATACATGTGCATGCACAAAAGAAGAGAGGTTCATACTGGAGCTTGATGTCTTTGTTAATGCTGTACCTGTATTCTGTTGCTCAGTGCCTTTCTTTAACACTGGTATTCTGAACTGATCTTTCTAACAGTATCTTCTCCTTCTGTCTGTCTCTCCTCCACTCCTCACCTTTTGGCATTGCTCTGGTTTACCTCGAGTTCCTTCTTTTTCTCTTTTTTCATCCATTTTTGTTTTCTCCATACTGTACCGTAATTTTCCCCTTGTATACTGATTTGCTCCATCATCTCATCCTGCATCTCTCACTGGTTTTTATGATTTACCATTTGTTGCGTGCTGCATATGCTACCTCCTCCTCCTCCCCCGTCACTCCTCCTTTCCCCCCACCATTTCCTCCCTCTACATTCGCAACGTGACCGCCAAACTTGGCCCGCCCTAACCAGCCTGGCAGGGCACTGACCTGATGCACAACCACGTGCTGGCCGACGTGGACCGGTCCTGTATGGACTCGCCGGGCCGCCGTAGCAGCGTGTCACGGCCGGAATTGTCCTCTGACCTTTCGGAGGACTCTGACTATGACTCCATCTGGACCACCCACAGTTACAGGATGGGTTCAGTGCCGCGTAAGAGCTGCATCTCTCACCAGAACTAAAGAACGTACAGTACTGCCACGCTGTACTGCAATGTAACGTACAGCGCGCTTACCTCTTTTACCTTCAATGTATTAAAAGAAACTAGATTTTTTTAATTTATCTATTTATTTTCTATTATATATTTGTTAATTTTTTGTTAACTTATTTGGTTTATTTATTTTTAGACTGTTTGTTTTAAGATGTTTTAAGCATCTCCCTGTTGCCTTTGCCACTTTCCCTTTTATGTGCCTCCTCTCTATGTGTAGTTGTCATGCAGTAAGTGTTTGGTAATTCTTGTTCATTTATCTTGAATGTGACCACTCCCCTTGTTTGACCATAAATGTGGCGGACTGTCAGCAGGGAGTGCAGGGATGTTGGAGTGGAATATAGGGAAGGGATAACCAGGGGAGGGAGAGATGGGGACTGAGCTTTTCCTGTCTGATATTCAGATGTAATTCAGGAACGAGTGTATTCTATTTACCATGTACTACTTCTCTCCGGTATGTGTTTCTGGAGTATGTATGCTCAAACATAGCACAGATGCCACACACACACGCACAGGTTCAGGCACATATGCCCCTGCTGCCTGATAATATAGCAGCATGCAAATGAAATATCCAAATTCTTAACATTTTATATCATTGCTGTTTTCTTAATTTGAATCTTTTATCATGTTGCCAGTGCTAAGCAGGATTGAATTTAACATGACCAAAAGCTACTAAATACTAAAAATCCTTGCTAAATTTAATAGTTTGTGAATCACAGTTCATTATTTAATGTAGCTGCTACAGATAGAGGAGATTATCACATATACTTCACTCTCTAGTCAAGCGTTTTCCAGCTGGATAAAAGCTGATGCACTAAGAATTGTGAATATAAAGAGTCAGTTCAACCAAATTACAAAAAACATATTTTCACACTTAGCTGTAGTTGTACCCAGCCATGCAGATAGTTTCAGTTTTATTTGCCCAGGTTGTGAGATATCTTTCTCTGAGATTTATGTCTCAACTCCAATACAATCGAAGTGAGTTAATTTACTTCTGGTGCTCGCAGCTTTGAAACATGACACTTAAATAAATTCCACACCAATGTGTCTTTCCAGGATCAGTGTCCCCATTACTCTGGATAATCCAAAGACCTCACTATCAACAGTTTTAATTCAAACCACTTCCTACTGAAGAAAGTGTCACTGTGAAAACTGTTTAGTTTATGTTTTCAGTCCTGTGAGCACCACAGACTAAATTCCAGTTAACTACAGTGTAATGTTGTGGATGCAGAAATCTCAGAGTCAGTAACCTGGCCAACTTTCTGCATCAGTAGATACCATCTCTAGAGTTAAGTGAGAAAATATGTTTTGTTTTTGTTTTTTGGTGAACTGACCTTTTTAAGTCAATACTTTTAATAATTTAATGTATTGTGTAGTCTCCTAAGCATCATCCTTTAAAACCTGATCTTCCATCCAGTAATGTTGCTGTCTGTCAGTGGTTCTACAGGGTTGCATTTATATTTAGTTTTAAACCTCAAGTTAGTGCATTAACAAAATAAAAAGATTCATTTAAACCAGGCATAGCATACCAGCCCGACACTAATAAACTGTAAACTACAGCCTAACGCAGCTACAGTCTGGTAATACAAATCAAATACCTTTGTTTAATGTCTCCTGCTAGTTAAAGGAATAGTTCGATGTTTTGGAAATTTGCTTATTCGCTTTCTTTCTGGAAGCTAGCTGAGAAGCTTGATACAACTCTCGGCAGGTCAGCTAGCCTGGCTCTGCCCAAAGGTAACAAAATCCAGCTACCACCTCTAAAGCTCACTATTTAGCTCGCCGGTGGGTTATTTTAACCTTTGGACAAAGCTGTTTCCCAGTTTCCAGTCTTAATGCTAAACTAGGCAAAACATGTCCCAACTCCAGCTCTATACTTAACACACAAACATGAGATTGATATTGATTTTCTTGTCTCACTCATGGAAAGAAAGCAAATTAGCGTAATCTAATTCCTTTAAGGTGTAGCTGTTACCAGGGTCTGACAATTTGACCAGGTTAGCGTAACGTCAAAGACAAACATCCCTTGTGTCACAACAAACTAGCACCTATGCCAGGGCCTCATGAGCCAGACTGCCTTTGTGTTGTCTGGCTTGCGAGGTTTCCCATGCTATCTCTTGCATTAATGACTATTTTTATGAAGAAGTATTTTTCCAGTATTGGTATTAAAAGTACAGGTTGGTCTATCTCCTCTTACAGCTAGCAATGTGAGTGACATATGGAATATATTGGTCCATGTTACAGTACTATTTACTGTTTCTGAAATGATTTCTTTATTGTATTCATTTTTTGTATACAGGCGTTTTTTTATTTATATTTTATTCTGTATGTCAGTGTTTACAAAATGATCCCTGGAAGAATCATTTGTTTTTTTTTTTTGGGTTTTTTTTTTGGTTTTTTTTTTACAATTTATTGCTCTGTATCAAAGTTTACACTGAATATTATAACATGAAGTGTTTGAATTATTTTGCACAATCATGTAACGGGCCAGTGGGTGTGGGGGATAGAATCTGTTCAATTCTATACTTTTTGTCATCTACCTAGAGTGTGTATGATATAGTCTTAAAGGTAGACTTGAGTATTCAGTGTTACTGTAAAGTAAATGCTCATTCGTAGTGTAAATGCTCACCTTCTGTGTTTTGAAAGCATTGCGGGTTAAAAAAGAAACAAGAGACCGTGATTATACGGAAACATTTCTATGTGAACTACTCATTCAACCTCAGAATACTGTCAGAGTGGACTTGAAATAAAAGAGCACATAGTCTCCCTTTCTGTAAATACTAGTTGTCCTGGAGCAAGAAAAAAAACATTCTACCTTCTATGAGTATTTGAGCTAAGAATATCACTGTCCTTATATCATGTGCTATACTTTGTGACAGGTGTATTCTGTGGTTTAAGAAACTAAGTCAATATGTGGGACAGGCAGGGCAAAGAGACCAACTGTCTTTGACCAACATTGTCCTCTGTGTGCTCTAATGCTGTATTCAGTTCACACATGTGACCATGTCTTATCTGCAAACAGCGCCTTCGGTGTATTTGTTCAACACTGCTGAAGTGTTCAAGTCCCAAACGCTGTATTATGAGTTTTGAATAAATCTGTCTTTTGGTAGACACTGGCATTCTGGTGATTTGTTAGAACAGCAAATCTGATTGTGTTTGGTGTGTGTTGTCATTCGGGGAAGATGGTGGAGTTCTCATTAATTTCAGATTAATATAGAGATTTGTAATATGAATGAATGAATGCATTTGTGTTTTTTTGCTAGATACCTCTACAGCCTCTCATTTCCTTTCACTTTCCTCTGGCTCTTGTCTGATATCTGGCCTGTGCATGACTAACACACTACTACCAATTGTGGTATATGTTTGGTTCTCTTCGATGCTGCCACTCATTTCAGATTGTGGTCTCAAAAAGTAATTTACTGAAGATGACTTGGTACTGACTCACCTTACTACACTACAAGGTGAAACAAAGCAAAGTACCAATCGATGAGTGCTCTTCTGTTTTGAAACAGGACCGCAAAGGGAAACAGGGCTGCATGTGATCATCCCTGGTGAGAAGAAAGTCCTGTCGGAGGATCCCAGTCGCAATGGACAAAGTGCAGTGGAAGAAAAGTAAGATAATAGATAAGTCTTTCTTCTCCCTTGCCCTGAATCACTGTCTTTACATATGGTAAATCCCATGTAAAGATCAGAACCAACAATGTGTTAGTACACTTTCATACCCTATCTGTGGCACATAGCCCAAAACCCATTCATTCCTACTGAAGACTTAAATCTTTAAAAGCGGGTCACAAATATATGACATATTTTAAGAACGCTCAGTAATTTTCTATTGTTGCAAACATTACTCAAACAGAAATAAATAGTACATTTGTTTGGGACTATTTTCAGCTGTGGATTAATACACATGTGGGCAGTTTATGTTGGATTGACTCAAAATAAACTACAGTGCCCATGTTCATTGTAATGAAGGAACATGTCACTAAGTGCAACAGTGTGGTTCACTGATGTGTTTTTAATAGTTCTTGGTCAACAATGGAGGTCTATTACACAGAGGAATAGGCTGTATCAGACAATGACAACTTGTTAAAAGTAGTAATTAATTGTTGGTTTTGCTCTTTACATGGGATTTGTTGACAAAAGAAAAATATAGAATATCACCAGACTTATTCTTTAAGTAAAATGTTTCATGTCAGCTGCAACTCTTAACGTCATGATTATTGGTAAACCAACTGCCTTAGGTTTATGCTACTGCTCTGAGTTAATAGGATATGCTCACATCTTTTCAAGTGTGTCTTAAAACAACATGCCCACAATGAAACAGATTTTGGTTGTTCCAGACTGGCTGGGAAGTGATCCATTCCTAATGTGAATCAAATGTAAGAGAAGGGGGACAAAACCAAAATGGCAGCGAACTTAAACTGTTGCAATGTACATATAGGCATGTGAGTGGAGTGTTGTTTTAAGATAGACTTGAAAGATGTGAACCTGTCCTTGAATAACCAGTTTTGTGGGCATCACTGATGTGTTAACCAGTAAATTTGATTATCTTAAAGGAGCCTGGTGGATGTGGTGTACGCCCTGAGGGATGAGGTTCAAGAGCTGAAACAGGTGAATGTCTTGGGATGTTTAATGAAAGACCATGATGGTGTGATTTATCTAATATATGACTTTAGGTTAAAATTAGCTGGTTTGACTCTCTAAAAACTGTTAACTCGGTAAAGCGTAGGCATAATGTTAGCTGAGTGCAGTTAAATAAATTTGTAATGATCTCTCTTGTGAAATGGGTTAGGTGTTTTCTGTTCTCTTGGCACATAGAGGTGCCTCAACACAGGGTGACTCAATGTCCACTCTAAATCTGTGGTACAACAACATGAATAACAAGATTGTTTTCCCGCCCAGGATAACAAGAAGATGAAGAGGTCACTTGAGGAGGAGCAGAGAGCACGGAAGGATCTGGAAAAGGTTGTGAGGAGGGTGTTAAAGAGCATGAATGACCCAACATGGGATGAGACAAACCTTTGAGGATCTTGCGCACCATCTCCATCTGAAGCTTTGAAAAGAGAAAGAAAGAGCATGTATATGTGTGGGCTTGCTTGCACTGTATGTGTGAAATGCACACAATGAGATGGATGTGTGTGTTTGCTCTAAGAGGAGTGCCATTACTGCCCCTCTGGTGAAAAGACAGGAATCACTGTGTAACGTGATGCTGAACAAGCTTGATCATCCACAATAACATTCCTTGAACACCAAGCAAGACGGTGAGGAGATGACACACGGTAACCCTCGGTGTGTCCATCACTTCAGCATCCATCATCGGTGTCCTTGGCAGCGTTCAGTGTGGCTGGAGGACAAGTCAAGAGAAGTCCTCTCCCTCTGTTTACAATAATTTAACAGTACGCTGTCCAATGGTACATAAATGGTACTTTAATGGTGTTAATGGTCACAAAGGCCTTGGACAAGTCTGAACTTAAACCATGCCATTTCATAACCTCTCATGTTATTTAATTTTGTATGAAATGATTTATGTTCTGTCTCCCTCCCTGACACAAGCTTAGCCTGGTGTTTTTTGCCTGAAGTGAAGCTTGTGCCAGGAAACTCCATCTTTTGTATCCTTTTTATTTTTTTGCCTTTTTTGTCCTCAATATTGTTGTGACCACTTTGCGGTTTGACTTTCTTTCTAGGCATCCTAGGGAACTGTACAGATATTGAACTTGTACTGTATAATGTAAATACTGCTAAAAGATGAGCCTTTGTCCTTTGGGAGAAATAAATGTGTTTTTCGAAAAATGGCTTTGAGTTGCTGCTAAATCTGCTCCAACACCACAAAGGAACAAGTAAACTCTGCTCTCTTTGTCTCAGTTACACACACACACACACACACACACAGAAAGAGACACACACACAAAAGCACTAAGGCTGGATTGCCAACTAGGCAAAGCAGGCCCTGGGGCCTCAGACCCCCCTTGTGCCCAAACAAACAAATTATGGTGGTACATAACTAGATTTATTGCAAATGTGTTAAGGAATTTGCACTACTTAAATGCTATATTATCTGAGGTGAGTCATACATTATTACATCTCGTTGCCCTGTCTTTCAGAGAGGCCCAGTGTCAAAATCTATATTGTACTGACATGGAGCTTGTGCCTAAATAAACTGTGTTCAGTCAAATTGCTCAAACTAACGGACACTAAGAAAAGCTCTGTGTGCACTATACTTGATGGGAGGTGTCAGGAGCTCAATGGTGGCCAGACATTAATTTTTTTAATCTGGCCATGGAAAGCACCACACAAACTAGATAGCTTAGTGCAGTGGTTCCAAACCTTTTTGGCCTGTGTAAAAACCACAAACCAAGCCAGAAATCTTGGTGTAGCCATGGACTCAGACCTGAATTTCAACAGTCATAGTAAGACAATTACAGAGTCAGCCACCATAAGAATATATCAATGATTAAAGGATTTATGTCTCAGCAGGATTTGGAAAAACTTGTGTTGTCTTTACAGGTCTCTCCAAAAAATCGATCAGACAGCTGCAGCTGAACTCTGCTGCTCTAGTCCTCACTAATATAAATAATGATTAATTTCTTACACTGCACTGTAACTTTTACTCTCCTGTTTTAGCTTGTTTTTATTTAAAGAAAAAAGTTAACTAAAATAAATTTTGTGTGACAGATCTTTAATCATCTTGTGACCCCTCAGATTTACCCTGGGACCCATTTGGGGGTTAAAAACTACAGGTTTGGAACCATGTGGCCTAGTAGTGTGTATATATAATGAGTAATATATCAGTGAGAGAGTTAGAAATCCCACCCAATATTTGGAATACATGTCTTTAATAGTATTGACCCCTCTCCTGGCCTCTAATAGGCCTATCCTTTTATTTTAAAACACTAAATCACTGTGAAAATATTAGCTTTTTTTGACACTGCTGCAAAGTGGAAACAAATATACAACAAAATATAGAACTAAACAAAATATTCTAGAATCCCCTTTGCTATGACGTCACTGAAGTCGCCAACGGTTTAGAATTTTCATAACACAGCAGGTGGGAGGGAAATCAGCCAAGTCCAATAACTTTTTCAGGCACTGTTCAGTTAAAGAGTGTTTGGCTCCGACATTTGAAGGTATTTGTAATGTCAATATGCTTATACTGAAAACAAAAGTATTAGCCGATTGTTTTCTTTTTTTTCTCTTTTTTTTGGGACCTAATTTTTGGTTATAAGCAGCAGTTTGGGAACTAGTTCATACTGTTGAACAACTCATAACAGTTACTCTTACTCCGCCCACACGTGATACATTCAACTCACTGCAGTAAATATCCAACGCACCCTTCGCAAAAGGCGGTCTCTTTAGACTGTTTATGTCTGCCATGTTGCTGCTACACTGTTTATTTGCTAACATTAACTTACTTCTGCTGCTCAGGTAGCATTTCACAAACTTGCCTGTTAACAACAAGTGCGTTTATTCCGTGCTGTTGCTAGAATTTCCGGCCATTTGTCATGTGAGTTGTCCTTAAGTGTTTGTCCTTAATTTTTGTTTGTCTAAGCTGGAAGAAGAGTTTTCCTCTCTGTTGGCAGATTCGGACCTTCAGCACCTATTCCCAAACGACACCACTGGGATGCCAGGGATAACTACTTCACTCCACCAAGCTAGTACTGTGTGTGCATACAGGTACTGTATATCTTGAGATGTCTTGTTTCTGTTTACTTGGTGTTTTTGTACTTAGCAATATCAGTAAATGAAGAGGCTGAGGTTGCTGCTGAGTCTTTGTTCTACATTTTACACTGCTGTACTGCTGCTTATCTGTATAACACTATAACATTTCAAAGGAGAGATATTTTCCAAACCATGGAGTATTGTCAGTTTAATTTACTAGCTGACATTTTGTTATATCATAGCAGGAAAAGCACAAGCGTAATTGCATTCCATTTAGGTGTGTCAGTTCTAAGGTCCTGAAATTGTGTCATCTCACTGTCACGGCTTACTTGGCCACTTAATGGAGCAGAGACTCCCCCAAGAGAGACAGGGTTCCCACACGTCCTGGGAAACCTGGAAAACAATTGACCAATTTTCCAGTCATGGAAAACACATGGAAAATGAGAGAAAAAGTAAAATGTCCTGGAAGATCTTGTTGTCCTGATTTTTTCAACATCCTCCTATTTTCCTTTAGCTGAGAATGAACTACTAGGCTGTCTATCAGAGCTCCCCAAAGCAGATAACATTGCCATCTGAAAGGGCCAAGTTATGTTTGATAGTTTATGCATGAGAGTATTTTGAATAGGTTGCTCTCCGTTATGTTGTGGAAACGCTGTGAATGCACCCCCAAGTCGTCACATAATAATAATAATGATAAAACTTTATTTATAGAGCACTAAAATGTGTTTTGAGAAGAGACTTAAACGAAGACACTGACTCAGACAACCTAATTTCTTCGGGCAAGTTGTTGCAGAGCCTCAGGGCCCTGATAGCAAAAGCTCTGTCCCCCTTAGTTTTCATCCTGGA
This sequence comes from Siniperca chuatsi, assembly GCF_020085105.1. NCBI lineage: Eukaryota > Metazoa > Chordata > Actinopteri > Centrarchiformes > Sinipercidae > Siniperca > Siniperca chuatsi. Next base: position 18,876,567 of record NC_058053.1, read on the forward strand.
CTCATGAACAGACAGAAGACCCTTGCTCGAAGATCTCAAACTATGTGAATGTTCATACGGGATTACAAGGTCTAAAATATAGTTTCCTAATCCTAAAACAAACAGGGAGCCAATGTAAAGAGGCTAAAACAGGTGTGATGTGGTCGTACCTCTTGGTCCTGGTTAAAAGCCTAGCAGCTGAGTTCTGTACAGGCTGCAGTCGTGTCAAAGTTTTTTGATTAAGACAAGTGAACAGGCTGTTACAATAATCAAAGCATGAGAAGATAAAAGCATGTACAACAGTTTCTGCATCACTAAGATTTAAAATAGATTGGATTTTTGTCATTTCTGAGGGGAGAAAAACATGATTGGGCATGATCCAGGCAGTCCTGCAGAGAACTCAGCATACTAAGGTCAGTGGGCTTGACAGTGAGGTACAACGGTGTGTCATCCGCATAACAATGAAAAGAAATGCCATGTCTGCGGATGACATCACCCAAGGGAAGCGTATATAAGGAGAACAGTATTGGTCCCAGAATTGAACCTTGAGGCACACCGTACTTGATATGGGAGAAGGATGACATGTTATTAATGCTGACGCAGAATTTCCTATTGGACAAATAAGATGAGAACCAGTCTAGTGCAGTGACAGATATGCCCACTCAGTGTCTCAGTCTATCTAAAAGAATGCCATGATCAATTGTGTCAAAGGCAGCACTTCCAGCAGTCCAGCAGCACAAGAATTGAGTATATGTCTGCATCTGCATTCATTAAAAGGTCATTAGCCCTGAGAAGGGCTGTCTCAGTGCTGTGGTGTTGACGAAAGCCATATTGGAACTTATCAAAGGTGTTATTGTTTTCCACAGCAGCAAGAAGCTGCTTAGGTACAAGTTTTTCGAGAATCTTTGAATTAAAAGGCAGTTTGGAGATTGGGCAATAGTTATCCAGGAGGGTGGGAAACCTAGTTGGGATTTTGTCCAGAGGGCTGGGGGATACTCTCATAAGAGACATGATGTCTGCGAGTTCAGGCAGAGTAACAGCAGAAAAATTGCTCAAAGAATCCCTGAGTGGGTGATCCACATCTAAGGCACACATCTAAGGCAGGATTGGGGGTGATATCAGATCTTATTACCTCCACCTTACCAGCAAAGTGAAAAAGAAACTTTTCACAATCAGCATCACAATCAGCAGGGGCACAAGGAGAGGCAGGGTTAACTAACTGATTCACAGTCTTAAATAGGAATCTGGGGTTGTGCTGATGGGCAGGAATAAGTGCAGAGAAATTACATGTTCTTGCATCATTCACCATCCTATTATAAAGGAGTAATAACTCTTTCATGGCCACAACGTGGACCTGGAGACCAGATTTCTTCCATCTGCGTTCTGCTCTTCTGCATTTCCTTTTACAGCTTCGAATACTGTTATTTAACCATGGCTGTTTTCTAGTCTTTGGGTTTGGTCTGTTTTTCAGAAGAGCTATGAGATCTAAGGTTGAAAAACACAGGTAGTTAAAATAATCAACCAACTCGTTGGTGTTGGAGGAATCGGGAAACACATTGCCAGGAGAATTTAACAGTGTACAGAATTTTGAGGCACTATACTCATTAAGGACGTGTGTGTATTTAGAGCGGGATAAGACAGTATTAGCAGCTGTAATTCACAGTTAAAAACAATGCATAGGTGATTGGATACAAACATGTCCCTGATTTCCACAGATGGAGTTTTCAGGACCAAAGTAAAGACTAGGTCTAAGGCGTGGCCACGGGAATGAGTTTGGGGGTATGGTAGCACATGCAGGTTGGATGACATTACAACTTAGGTGGTGAAACTCCAAATAATGTCAGTTACATTATCCTTCAAATGTAAATATTAGTCACTGCTAGCTGGTAAGTGGGGTAGTTTTTATTAGGTTTATAGATAAATGTTGCTTTCTTCCCAACTTGTTTTAAATGGTTGAATAATGTTAAATTGCATATATTAGCATATTTGCATATATTTGCATATTTGGTTCAGTTGCTAAAGTTGACATGCTTGCTAGCTTTTTTTGCCTGCAAAGGTTTAAGGTTTGTGATTGAACTCAGGCTAGGAGCAATGTGTGTTGGACATTGTTGAGAGAGTTGAATAACAATGAATGGGAGGTCCGTATCAAAACAATGAATGGGAGCCCAATTCTATGTGAGTCAAACAACAACTAAATAATAGCTAACAGTACTTTTTTTTTTTACTTTGCTAGCATTGTCTCTTCAAAAGCAATGCTGCATTGTTAAGGTAAAATGGACTATAACATGACATGAAATGTTTAACTTTTAAATGCCTCACAGCAGGTGTGATTAGCCTTGTTAAAGACTCACCTAATATTACTAGTAAAGGGTGTGATAAACTGGTAAGAGTCAGTGGCACTTAATAATCCTAACAAACTCCACTAATTTTGAATTATACATTTAGGGATGTAAAGTTCAGTCTAGATTTGTCAGTAGGCAAAATTGTAGGCTTTTTGTGTTATTGATGTTCAGGCTATTCAGTTAATGCTGTCCAGACAGCAATGGTTAATGTAATTCATAAGAAAAAAGGGATTCAGGTTATAAATTAATAATAATGATAATCTATGCCAAGCATAGAGCACAAAGGGCTTTCCAAAAGAAACAAAAATAAAACATGACGAAATACTATAAAAAGTAAAAATATAATAACAATATTAAAACAGGGCATTAAAACAAGGCAAGAAATAAAAAAGCAACAGTAAGAGGAGATAGTAGTAAAACAGTTGTCCTCTAGCCATCTTTTAAATCAGACTTAGTGTCGCGCAATCCCTGTTTGTCATACCAGCTAGATCATCGCTGAAAATGTCCTGGAAAAGTCCTTGAAAATGATCTCTAGAAAAAAGTGGGAACCCTGAGAGACCTGAGCTCCTCTGGAAACTGCAATGTTGAGTTACGGGGGTCTCTGAAAACTGATAAATAACCAGCAATGCAGCCTTTGCAATATGTGGTCTATTTAAAAGTGAATGCTGTACTGTCTATTTTGCTCTGCTACACTCCTGCTGCTGCACTGCCCGTTTACACGCTCCTCTGTAACACTACTGCAAACACTTTCTGCTACTGCCGCCATTGTTTGTAAGTCCCATCTTTGCCCCAGTACCTGCCTGTTAGCTCAGAGTCTCACCTTACTCACTTCGTTTTTGGGTTTTTTTCCCGTCACTCCCCAATCTCTGCTGTGCCAAAGATGGTGTATTCACTTATATGAGTACATGTTCTTTGTTCATAAATCTGTTCCATATGAGTTGGCTGACTGAACTGAAGTTGAAACGAGTTTAGTTCAGTCGAAAATTAAGTTTTGAAATGAAAATGACACATAGTGGCATTTTGAATTAAATGAAAGCCATATGAAAGGTAGAAAGATAGGTTTGTATGGCAATGATATTGATTGCACCTTGTTGTTGACCTAACAAAAAATCATTCATGAGCATGGGTGTGTATACAGTATGTTTGTGTGTATGCCACCTCTTTTCGAAACTACCAGCCTTTTGAAATCTATTGTGTACCCTGATAATTGTGACAAGCTTTGTGTAGGGAGATGATCCCATTCTGCTGCTGTTGGATGAATAAGCACAGATGTCAACCTTTTCACTGTGACTCACACCTTGTCCACTCATTAGTAATGAAAACAGTTGCCTTTTGTTTCACGTTGAATATTCCTTCATAAGAACAAAGGCACAATTCACATTCATCCTGTGAAGCAGATCTTGGCAGATAAAGCCAGGCCAGCGCTGTCGTGCTCTGACCTTGTTGGCCTGACTCTCGCACAGTGTTTGGCTGGCCGACTGCCACTCAGTCCCGAATAATGAACCGGAGCATGAAAAGAGCTGGGAAGTTTACCTGGCTCTCTTAGCTGATGTTACCTTCTTTCCAGGTGGAGGTACATAAGTACACATTGCTGTAACACTAGGGCCCCAACTTTCCTTTATGTCTACTCCCAATTTACCAGGAGAAACTTTAAGAGCCTTCTTCTTCCTGTTAAGTGTCTGGTGGGTGAGAAACTTGTGAACTGAAGAGGCAGACGTGTATTATCAGGGTTCTGACCTGCCCCAGCCCGTCTTCACTCTCTCTGCCTCTTTCTTCCTACCAGGATGGAGTGACAGCTTGTCACTGTGGGTGCTCCACAATAAGGCTCAGGCCCCCCGACTATTGTGGAGCTCAGAAAAAGCATCAAGGTCTTCCTCTCTCTTTCGTTCACTCTTTTCTCTCTCTTTTCAAAGCAGAGAATCAATCAGCTGTACACACACACACACACACACATACATACACACGACTCACTTCTTTTCCCTTCCATCTGTCTATTCAGCAGCCAGTGATCATTTAGACTTGACATGTATTGTGAAAAACTGAGCTGCTCTGCCTCTTTCTTCTTCTCTTTCTTTCACTCCCTTTCTCTTTCAACTGTCTGTCATTAATGTCCAGGTCTTACAATATACGAAGAGAGGAGAAGAAGAAAGCGAAGAGTGAGGGATGAATTGATGGATGGGAGGATAAGCACTCAGTGTCCTTTCTTTAAAGATTTGTTATTGTACAGTACTGTCTCCCAGTCATTTTTGGTTGGTGTTTCAGTCTGAAAGCCCATCCACGTGCTCTTTTGTATGGGAAAGCAATAAGGCCCCATTGAATGAAGCTGAATGGACCTGCCATCCTTAGGGGCTGAGGCCTGAGGACTCCTATTCTTTAGCCCCCAATCTAATTGGAGCTGAAATGAAATGGAGGTTTCTTATGAAAATAGGCTTTGTTTGGCCGCAAGGCTGGTAATTCATAAACAATAAGCAGGGCCCCATTGTGTAGATAATAATATATTCATGCTGCTGGAGATGGGGAGAAGGCAAAGCGAAGGCTGAGGATATATAAGGAGGATAGGCAGAGACAGGGATGGAGAGTGGAGGGATAAGAGGAAGGGGAGGAGGAAGACTAGAGGCTAATAGCAAATAGTGGGTCAGAGAAAATTGGTAATGGTTGGGTAGTGGCAGAGGACTTATTAGAGGAAGTGAAAGGACTAAAAGTGGGTAGGAGTGAAAACTGAGTGGGAGTTAGGTGAAAGTGATGGAAATAGAAGAGATAGACAAGATAAGAATGAGGCGAGGAGGGCGGGAGATTGGGAAATTGTTTTGAGTGCCTCTAAGCCCACAGGTTTGGCAGCAGTGGGGGGAGAAGGCAAGTGAGTGAGAGTATCATACAAATGGAATAGGTTGCACAGTGCAGATCTGTGTGGAGTTGAGAGTGGTGGAGCTGATGGAGTGGATTGGTCAAGTGCAGAGAGAGAGCAGAGCAGTCAGTGTCTAACAAGGCGAGGTGGGAAGAGGAGAGAGGAGAGGAGACCAGTGTGTCTGCGGTGGTATAAAAATGACAGGAGGGCTTTCACTGCCTGGAGACACGATGGGTGGCTGAGATGGGTGGCTGAAAAAAACAGGTGAGCCTTCATGCCACTTTGATGCATCAGTCTATCTAGATTATCTTTCACTGTTATCATCTGTAATCGTACAGGTCAGGTCAAAGCTGCTTCTGTGAGATGATCCTCAGAGTCCACACACTCTTAAAGAAGTGAGTTTCTCTGTTCGACATTCTCAAACAGTGCTGGAATTAAGTGCTCTGTGGAGTGATGGACTGACTAAGGGGGACCCTGCTTCCTGCATCTTCTCTGAGCAGCTGTTGCAGTTCATGTTACAGGCTTTTTACCATTTTAATGGTGGAGCGATTCTTACAAACTGTAGGACTGGAGACACCCATTCCTCTGGATGCTTCGGGAAAACACTTCCTCTATGCTGCAACCTTTACTTTCAATTTTTATCCTTTTTTTCAGTACAACAATATATCCTGGACAGAGTTTTGTGACAGTGGAGAGAGTGGATGTTGAGGACATGAGGCTAAACTGAAATTGTAAACACCTCTGATTAGATAGAGAGAGATAGAGGTCTTAACTAATGGTGAGTAAACCTGAAATGGTACTTTTTGGGTGGACTTGAAAGGAGTTTGTATGCTGTCTGCCTGAGTGTGTCAGGGGTGTTTGCATGCTCCTGCACAGATAGGAAAGATTTGATCTGCATGTGCATGTAGTATGGAGGAAAATACAAAGTGTGTTGTCAAGTGTGAGAAGTAATCCACACACAGTTTAGTTGTGGTCCACAGTCTGGGACTTATTAGAAGTTATTCTGTTAACACTATGTGCAACTTCTCAGCAGTGAAAGAGCCACTGAGGTATGCAGAATATCAAATGGAACAAGACTGAGAACTGAAAATGGCAGGCTTTATGTGTAACAGTGCAGTTGTGTCTTTACATTTTTTAAATACCTGTACTAACATATTTAAACTGCACACAGCTTTGTGTGTGTGTGTGTGTGTGTGTGTGAAGCCTTCTGCCTCACTGTGAATGCATTGCCAAATATGGAAAATTAAGTTCAGTGGGGGATAACTTGTTTATATAATTAGTCATGGTCTTACAGGAGAGTTAACATGTCACTTTGTATCCTTTTAAGAATGCACAACACTTCATTACTTTTCAAGCGCGTGATTTATGTGGGGCAATTAAAATGTTCTTGGAATAGATTTCTGTTATGTACTGATGAAAGAAAAATCAAGAAATGGTTATCTTTTGGTTGTTGTTACATGGGTGCATTGGCCAAGAGGTGGTGGTATTTACTTAGATCCAAACATATGCACCTGACACTGTGAGGTTTTAGGTTGAGCCACTAGATGTCAGTATTTATCAACATATGAGCCAGAATTGCAGCACCTCTTGCATTTCCAAGACCAAATTCAACATAAAGCTGAAGGTATGTGCTCAGTTTACACAAGGCATTTATGCAAATTATTATAGATCTTAACAATGTGAAGATATAAACTTTACATTAAGCTATCATGCCACAGTAAATTTGTGCTAATGTGCTGTTGTTAATGCTTTAGCAGTGTTTTTAAGTATTTTAAATGATAGCACTGCTTTCACTAGCCTAATGTCAGCAGGCAGATTGGTCCTCGAAAGAAAAACAGAGAAATTGCCTCTTATGTTTTGGCCTTGACTAAGAATGTTAGACTGTAAAAATGAATATTTAATTGCATGTCACAGTAAAGGTTATGCATTTATTCTTAATCATATAGTTACTCTTACCACGAGATGGCAATCATACATAATGGAAATCCTCTCAGCTGTCTGGATGTGCGTGTGTGTCGGAGGGCATGGAAGGGGCTAGGTGTGTATGCTCTCCACATGCATGCTTTTACATATAATGAGATGTCTTTAAATTAGTGTTTTATATTTGTTTGTCTCTAACTTATGTGTGTGTGTGTCTTTTCATTAACCTGCGGTATTTAGTGAATATCTGTCCGAGCGGAGCTGAATGTTTCCTGCTGGAGGTCCTTGTTTGTTTTGTTCATTTGCATGCAGCAAAGTGGTTGCTGGCGGTGCTGGTCACTACAAGTGGCTGGCATTCGGAGCCTGGTAATCAGGCTGCGGGCAAACTGGGTGGCAGTGCTCCGAATGGTTTGCTGGAGATTATCCCAAAATTATCCATGAATTATCCCCCAGAATTACACCATTCCAGTCAGGCCTTGTCCATTGATGGGACTGGGAAGAGGGAGAGTGTTGGACGAAGAAGTGTATGTGTTGCACGTGTTGTCGGGGGGAGATTTGAATGGAGCAATGCTGGTGTCTGTGTCATGGAGTGTGTATATCTGTGTGTGTGTGTGTGTGTGCTCTGTAATGATTCTGGCAGTGTTGGTACATTGGGGTAATGGAGCATGTTAATCCACATCAAACAGCTATTAGCAGCAGATTTTACTCATAAAAAGTCACTAGTTATAGTAAGAGGAAGGACACTAAATTAATATACATCTAGCAGCCGGTGAACTTTTTTATTTTTTTACCCTGTCGGCCAGTGTTTTGTTTTTCAAAGAGGCATTTTTTGTTGTGCCAAAAAGAAACAATTGTGCTCAAATCTAATGCAACAGAAGTTTGGCATCTAGCCCTCTAACTAAACTATCATCAAATCCCTAAAATCTGCAACAAACCGCTGTGTGAATGTTGTGTATGTCAACATTTTCATGAATTTTATTTATTTCCAGAGCTATAGGTTTTCATGCTATTTGGAGCATTGTATTAAATTCATTACTGTGTGGCTGCTGTCACTGCACATTGTGCTGTCATTAAAGTCTGGGTAGATAGGAGGTACTAGTTGCCTGCTTATGTGTGGCTGTTGGAGCCCCAGGAGATGAATAGTGCTGGTGAACCTCTCTGCGATAAGTGTTCGGTAAACGGGTCAGTGGATTGTCCTCCGAGGCTCAATCTGAGCTATTTTCCCTGACTGAGAACACAAATTATCCTTCGTATTCATCCCATAAACAGACCACCAGTGGCGCAGACTCACACATAGTTTGTTTTGGCTGTGTTTGCACACTCAATCTCCCTGTTTTTTTGTGCTTTGGCTGAACACAGCACTGTTTGTATGTGAACCACAGTATGTGATAACACATGCACGCTTCTTACCCACTCAGCATAAAGTCCAAATGCAGCACAAGTGAACAGATGAAAGCACAACTATAAAAGATGAGAAAACAATTTGATGTACAGCGGGTACAAGTGGAGGATCACAATGAAACACACACCAGCAAGAGAGAGGAAAATGGTAAGAGGCGGAAGGGCAAAGAGAGGGAGAGGCCAAGGTGGTTAAAGGTTAAGTACTCTCTTTTTTTTTTTTTTTTTTTTTGGATGCTGTACTTCCTGCAGGGCCTTGTTTCTTGACCCGCTGGTTAGAGGAGGGAGGTACAAAAAAATCGGGAGAGAGGGAAGGAGGGAGAAAAGGCTAAAGCTGCATGTGAGGTTGCAAGGTGAGAGGTGGAAGAGCTAAAATGGGAGGAGTGTTTGCCTCTGGCTGATGGGGAACAACTGGACACACAAGGACGCACTCACACACACTCGAACCAGAAACAAAAATGGACATTCTCACACACACACACACACACACACAACCAAACATGCACGCACTTAGAACTACAGTCCCAGCAGGCTATGAACTTCAGTGCAGTCGTTGCCATGGCGATACACTGAGTTGCTGACCCCCTGACTCCATTTTTCCTGCCGCTTGGCTATTGAAAGAGATGATTGACAAGTGTCCAAATGTCAGCCAACCCAGCCGGCCACACAGATGGGGGGGGCAGCCATTTTATGTTACTTTCACTCACAGGAAGGAAGGTGTGTGTGTGTGTGTGTGTGTGTGTGTGTGTGTGTATAGATACATATATGCATGCACTGAGGCTGAGAAAAGTACTTAAATAGCAATCGTAAATTGTATCTACCCCCTGATGCTAAGAATACATTGAACAAAGAAATCACCAGAGATACATACACATACTGTAGATGTTGTATTGATATGAACACACACATATACTGACCTGCACAAAGCGTCCAAATAAAGTCCTTTTGAATGCGAGACAGGGTCGTATATTTGGCCTCTATTTTCAGCTGCACTGGTAACCCATTCAGTGAAAAGCTGGACTGGTTGGTGCTGGCTATTGAGTTTTTAGTGCTCTGCTGTGCTGTGTGCATATTTATGTGCACAGCCCTGATGGACCGAATCTGCTTGAATCCACTTTTTCATACATCAAATATGATAAACAGTAGTTTACACACAGCAGTGAGTCTTACACAAACAGTTCCATGTTGTCTAGAAGGCTTTTGCTTATTCCTGTATTTTTTTTTTTTTTCGCCTGTACCACTGGTTTTTGTATGCTCTCTCCCTTTCTCACTGTCTCATTGTCCACAGGCTTAAAGGGATCGGTCTTATCTTGATCACCCACAGCAACACATTAACCTCTCCTATCTCTACACTGGTCATTAGTGCCAAAACCCTTAACGTCCTATTGACAAGAGGCACCGAACTCTGTGTGTGTGTGTGTGTGTGTGTGTGTGTGTGTGTGTGTGTGTGTGCATGCATGCTTTTAGTTATCGTAGGTGACATGCGGTAGAGATCTGCTGAGTTGGTGATCTGAGACGATAACATTATTAGCCTATGGTGTGTGTCTGTGTGTGTGTGCAAAATATAGCAAGAGAGATAGAGGGGGAAAAAGGCTGTGATATTTCTTGAAAATGTATTTGAGATTATGAGGCATCACCCAGAATTGAACAGTTGATAGTGGATGTGCTTTGATTCCTCAGTGAGCTGTACATTTTAAAATATCTGGCTAATAAGTTTCTGATTTATTTACTAAATAAAAAAAACATTATTTGTGGTAAATGCAGAGCATATTCAAAATAAGGTCTGAATTACACTCCTCTCACCTGAATACTTTGGAGGAAAATATAATAATTCAAAAGCTAGTCATCAGTTTTGCTATGAGGCCATTTAGAAAGTATTGAGGGAAAATAAAATATACTTCCTGTCTCTAATGCGGCAGTATTGGTGTTGAATGGGTTACTCCATTTGCTGCTGATGGAGCATTACACTTCAGCTCAGTCAAACAGCTGTCAACAGCAAGTGTATCGCAAATTAAATCAATTCACTGATATCATGTCTTGACACACAGCAATCAAATCACTTATAGCTGTAAAACTAGCACCTGCTTTAAACACTCTTGTACATCCGAGGGGTTTTGAAATATGGCCAAAAAGTAACAACTAAATAAATGTTCACAAATCCAGTCATTCATTGCTTTTCTCTTTAATCTGTTCAGGGTCACAGGTGCTACAATTATTGTTATTTTAAATCAAGTTTAATTTTTTTTTGAATTGCATACATTGGAGTTTCTTTTGCAGACATATAATCATTAAAATCCATTCATTATGACTGAAAAACAAAATCAGATTTCTGATAATACATGTCATAGAGAAATTTAGGCATTTAGTTTTGAGTCAAATGTGTGCCACTGTTTGTCACTAAATGCAGTACTTATCTGTCTGTCTCTGTCTGTTTTCTGTCTCCTCCTGGCCCTGTGTGTTAGTGGGGCTGACAATCTAACAGGTTAAAAGAATAATTGCAACTCTATTTACCCCAAACAGCCTCTCCTCTGCACATAATTACATCCACACACACATGTACACAGACACACTATCACATACTGAGGCTCACTCAGAGAGAGAGGGAGAGTCCCTGCACTAATATTTAGGTAGTAACAGTCATGTGTTTGAGTGAACCCTCCTCTTGTCCTCCTCTTCAACGCAAAGCACTGTTAACCACCGGCACTCACTGAGAGAGGAATAAACCCCGCATTGACCATACTCGTTGTGCTGTGGGTGTGCTGTATGTATATATATGTGTGTGTGTGTGTGTGTGTGTGTACTGTATGAGAGAGATTGAAAGATGTGTATGTGAAAATATTCTGAAAATACCATCCTCTGAATTGAGTGATTTGTAATTTATGAAAATACTGAAAATAATAGGACCGCAACTTATTTTCATTATCAATTACTCTTTTTATTTTTTGACTGTTTAATCTATAAAATGTCAGAAAAATGACTGTTCTATTTCCCAAAGCCCAAGGTGACCTCTTCAAATTGCTTGTTTTGTCTGACTAACAGTTCAAAACCCTAAGATATTCAGTTTACAGTGATATAAAACTGAAAAAAACGACACTGTAGAGGCTCGAACCACAGAATCTTTGGAATTTTTTTTGAAAAATGACCTGAACGATTAATTGATGGTCAAAATTGTTGTTCATAATTTTTCGGACTAATTGATGCACTAATAAAAATAATACATATGAATGTTTTTCAGGAACTAAAATGAGGTTATAATGTGTATTGGCTGGATGTGGTAATTTTTAGTAGCATGCTGCCTTAATGATTGCTGCTAAATTATTATGTCAGTGCTGCATAAAATCTGTGCTTAACTCCACAAATTCAAGTTTTATGATTCTTATTTCTGCTCAATAATAAGAATCAGAATCAGCTTCACTGGCCAATTATATTTACACAAACAAAGAATTTGGCTTCAAGTGGCTGTCAGTGTACTTATACACATTAATAAATAGCCAAAACAAGGACAACAAAGCTGAGCAAAGATAAACATATAGCTATTATGTGCAGACAATTTGGTGAGAAACTGTATATAAATAAAATCAACAAACAGACAACATCATATAATGTCTATATACAGGTCAAACTGTTACAAATAGTGAAAGGGTGTGTGTGAGTTCAGAGAGTGCTGGAATTTTGTATGGGTAGTGTAATAGTAGTATATAGTGTTTTATGTACAGTACATGCATGTATACACATATGTAGTCTACTTAGATTTACATTTGACAGTGATGGATAATATTTGGCCTACATGTTATTGCATCTGTATATTAAACTGTAATTTATATATATCATTTATAGGTTCAGTAGATGATTTTAATAGAAAAACATAAAGTTAATATTTAGACACTTATGCTTCCAAAGCAGCTCCAGGTATATTCCCTGTATCCAGTCTTCAGGTGAATGATTTCAGCTCAGTGATGCAGTGCCTGTCCTTGGACAGTGGTGGCGCTGCTGCTGCATTTTGATTAATGACTGCGGCTGCTATACTGTGGATCCACTCACGGCCCAGCATTACATTAGGAGACATTATCTAAATACTCAACAAAGTGAAATTGAATTTAAGGCTCCGTCTCCAGGCCCCCCGCCCCTTCTGCTGGTTCAACTGGCCCGCTCCAGGATCCCATTCTCTCCTTATTGTTAGAGCGAGTCGAGCAGGATCCTCTGCTCCTCATCCATTCTCAAATTGAATCAGTCTCAATTTGACCTTTTATGTACCAGAATCTGCTACAGATGTACAGTATGTGCATGCAAGTAACTTTTGACACGTGTGTGTGTGTGTGTGTGTGTGTGCCCCCGTGTCAGCTTGTATTGCTTACAGTGAAGTGGGAAACAGCATCTCCCTATTTGCTGCAGAATAGACCAATTAGTGTTTAGCAACAGAGCAGGAACCCATGTGAATGTGTCATTGATTAGCAGGATTTGGCTAATCATCACATCTCATAAACTCACCCGCTAATGTCAGCTGGATCTCCTACAGTACGCCTCCTTCTCCTCGCTCAATCTATCCCTCTATCTCCTCTCCTTCTTCTTTCAGCTCCCTCTTCCCGTCTGTCTTTCCGCACTTGTCTTTTTGCCCATCTGTCTACGTCTGTCTTCTCTCCCTTCCTTCCTCTGTTTTTCTCCCCTCTTCTCAATTTCTTCCTTCCTCTTCTACTTTCGTCTCCTTTTTTTCAACACTGGAGGGTTTACAGTAGAAGGAGCTGAGCGGATGCTGACTTTCCTCCTCATACATCAGAAAAGGAGAACAGGAGTCTGCATAGGGCAATATGTGCTTTTTTTATTTTTAATTGTCCACTCTGTGAAGAGCTTTTACTGTACTCTTCACCAATGCTGGAAAAAAGAAGCTTTTCATGTTTTTCAGTTTCTGACATCTATTAAAAGAGAAAGAAACACAAATACCTATCACTTTCACTTTTTGCTGTCCAAAACTCTGTTTAATTGTTTAATTACCTTGTTTAATTGAATTTTGTCATGGGCAAAGAGACAAAACAACAGTATGTTTATGAACGAAAATATATTTTATTTTTTTATTTTTTTACATGTAATTAACAAAATGTCACTTGCTTTCAGAAAATGTTAATTATCAGTATATTATAGGGCTGCAACTAACTATTATTTCCATTATTAATTAATCTGCAGATTATTTTCTTGATTAATCCTTTTGTTTACTAAATGACAGAAAGTAGGGGAAAATGCCTTTTACACTTTCTTAAAGCCCAAGGAGAGTCATTAAATTGCACTCCAAAACGTAAAAATATTCAGTTTACCATGACAGAAGACAAAGAAAACCAGCAAATCCACACAATTTAGAAGCTTAAACAATGAATCCATTATCAAAATAGTTGCAGATCATTTTTCTGTTGATCGACTAATAGAAATTGACTAATCATTTCAGTTCTAATATATTACGTTGTTTTTATTTGTCAAATAGCACAAGCATATTAGTTAGAGAGGAAACCTTTACTTTGATATAGAATATTGAAATTTGACAATAGTGACCACGGTGTGATTTTTGTTTGAATTTTAACTGGATTTAATAACTGAGCTTGTTTTTAATATATCTTCAAGTATACTTAAATCTAACTATCTACTCAGATATTTACTGTATTAGCTGTGAAACAAACAGGAAGAAGATATTTTCTTGATTCTTTTCATCTCTCTGCTTTTGAATAAGAAGAAATTAAATTAGTGGTTTTGGAGCTTTGTATGTTGTGTAATAGGTATTAGTTATCATATTAATTAGCATCTGTTTGACACAGTATGGTGGCCAGCTGGGAGCATGAAGGAGGACATGCGGTGTGCATGTGTGTGTGCGTGTGTGTGAGAGGTTGTGGGGGGAAACTCGCAGCGTTTGATTTGTTGTGTTGCTAATGTGACACTGATTATACAGGTCAGAGTAAAACAAAGCGGTGAGACGCTGCAATGCTAATACAGACGCTGTGATAACAGGGTTGTCATCGCACACACACATGCACTCTCAAACACAGATAGACAGATATACCTTCGAGTGAATGTATAAACATGTACATATACACATCTAGGCCTACATGTACACATTCTTGTGTCCTTGTGAAAACACATGCAAAGACACACCAACACACTCATGACACATACATTCGCAGGTCATGGAAAAACATCTCACAATGACTTCACCAAACCACACTGAGCCTTTTTTTTGTAAGAGGTAGACTGTTGCCATGGAGAGAAGAGGTTAGTGAATTTGACCTATGCTATCGTGCTAGCTTTGGTCCCGCAGCTGTAATTTCAAATGAGAGAAAAAAATATGTGTTTCTCACTGAATTGATTTATCCCTATGTTTATGAGTAGATAAGTGCAGTGATGCTTAGATGGAGGGTTATTTTCATGGGGTGACTCTTTTGTGTGTATTGTGTTTATCTAGGCCACTGTTGATGTAGGGGGTACTGTAGCTGTTTTTCTTTCTTTGTGTTTGTGTGTGTGGGTTTTCTGTATGTGCGCCTGCAATTTGTTGGTGTTTGTGTGTGTGCCAATCTCCACCGCAGGTACAGCAAAGACATGGGAGACATTATGATTTATGAAGAGCGGTGCGTGATCAGACTGCCCTGCAGCAGTAACGAAATCAATCACAATAGGATGGAAAAACTAAAAGTGACTAAATAACATACAGTCTATTTGTTCTGATTAAGTCACCACATAACCTGTTCTTACATTTAAAGTGAGCCAGACCTGTGGCCTTGGTTCAGCTTGCATAACCTTGATGCAGTCAGACGAAAATAATACTCATCTCTTATTACCTGCAGCATCAGCCCCAGCTTTACATTATTTGACACAATTAATCCATAACAAAATGGAGTGTGTGTGTGTGTGTGTGTGTGTGTGTAACATATGGGAAATGACAAGAGAGCAAATAGGGAGCCAAGATATGGTCGTCTGTCTGGGTTTTGGGGTAATTTGCCAGCGCGGGTGTGAATGTTGGTCGAGATGGGTGGGGACATGTCAATCATGTGTTTGACAGGGCCTTGTATAGGTTGTCATGTTGCCCGGCAGCCGAGGCAGAGAAGCCACGGACCCGGGGGCCAAGCAGGGGTCACCGTCTGCCCTAAACGGTCCCCCCGACAGCACAGGGTGCAGATAGGCGAGGCGTTGCTCAGAGGAGGTCAGCCCAGGGGTGATCCAATTCTCTGTGTTTGGGCGACGTGAGATTGTGTGCTCACCTCTGTCAACCCCTTCACATACAGGTCAGCAAAAATAAGATGGAGACTCGCAATAGCGGGGAGAAGGGTCGACGTGAGAGACTATAACCTGTGTGTGTGTGTGTGTGTGTGTGTGTGTGTGTGTGTGTGTGTGTGTGTGTGTGCGTGAATGTATGTATAATTCACCAAACAAGGTTGTGTCTCTTCCATCCTTTCTCCAGTTGTCTATACAGACAATGTACTGGACACCAATGTGCCTCTTCTCAGTTGACCCTTAAAGGCCCCAGTGGGGATAACGAGTGAGTGACTTTGCTCCTGCAGCCTGGGAGTCTTCCATATTCATTGTTTCCTTTTTCCTCTCTTCATATACCTGTTATCTCTGTTTCATTGTCTGTTTGTACTTTTACTATGTACACTCAATTTGTCTTTGAACTTTCCTCCTCAGAGACACTTCTCACCTTGGTTCTATATGCTGAGGATGTTTACACAGGTCGGTGTTAGGTATTCCTGTGTGGCCCTTATTGGGGTATAATACAAATCAAGTGTAAAGTCTTTCAGGTTTTTGCTTTATTTTCAGTAATGGCAAAAGTTTGGAGGTCATTCAACCCAGAATACAATGGCAACATTATATAACATGACTGTTATTGAGGACTTGTACACAATAAATGTGTGTGTCATATCACATCTTCACTTAAAAATGTGGCCTTTAAATGTGTGAGGATAGCCGTGTGTGTGTGTGTGTGTGTGTCATGTTGTGGGGACATAAATCTGTTTACACATTCACATTGTGGGGACTCGCGTTCCTTTTGTCGAAAAAACGCAAGTCCCCATAATTTAAATCATTAAATTTTAGGGTGAAGACTTTGTTTAGGGTTAAGGTTAGGGTAAGGGTTAAGCAAGTAGTGGTAATGGTTTGGGTTAGGATAGGTCTCCAGGAAATGAATGTAAGTCAATGTAATGTCCTCTGAAGTGATGGAAATGTGTATGTGTGTGTGTCTGTGTGTGTCTGTGTGTCAGGAGAACCAGTGGGAACTACCATCTGGTAGTGAAGGCCAGTAGACCGTTGGAGCCGTGCTGCCCTACCCTTGTCAGTGGCAGCTGTGTGTGTGTCTGTGTCTATTTGTGCGTGTGTGTGTGTGTGCTCACATGTGCTCACTAATTACGGCTGTAATGGGTGTCACAATACGATCAGACCAGTAACGGTCATCATGTGTTGACACATCTAGTTTCTAACCAGCTGATCCGTTCTTGCCTCCTGTGGTTCTGCAGCAGTGAACCGCTGACTGACTCATACAGTAATTGAAGTGGAACGGCCATAACTTGATATTTCGCTTGTGTGTAGAGCTCAGCTTTCTGTATGATGTGAGCAAAACTTTTCAGCTCAATTGTGTGTGTGTGTTTTTTTTTGTTTTGTTTTGCATTTTAAATAAAAAATTATTTAATCTAGTGCTCCAACTAACCATTATTTTCATTATTGCTTAATCTAATGATATTAATCTTAATCTATGATTTCTAGATTTAATCATTTAGTCTATAAAATGTAAGACAATAGTGGAAAAAGCCCCATCCAATTTGACACTGAAGGTGATGTCTAATTGCCTACTATCACATCAGGCAAAGAAAAGCAACAAATTCTCACAAATGAAAGCTGGAAGTATGGAATGTTTGGCATTTGTGCTTGAAAAATGATTAATCAATTATCAAAATAGCTGTCAATTAATTTTTGACTAATTGTTTCAGCTGTCAGTGTCATTATATTTGGTGGCACAAGCACAAGCCCGCTATTTGACTATGTCACCTTTGGCTTTAGGGAATTGTGGTGGGCATTTTTCTCTATTTGCTGACATTTTGTAGGGTACTGGATTATGGGACTGATTTGTGTGAGCACAAATTGGATGTGTCCTTGCCACGTATTTGTATCTTCAAAAAGTTTGCTAATGGTTAAATTGAGGCAAGAAAAAACATTTCAAGGTTATCTATAAAACACAGATCTTTAAAATTTCCTTTAATTTCAGTAAAAACCAACTTGCAGAGACGTCAAAGTTGCTTGTGATTGGTAATCCATCTCAGAGAACACTTTTGAAAACATCCCCTGTGTGCATTTAGGGATGCTGAAATATGAGCCCATGTTTATTTACTGTCCTCTGTGTTTGATTTTCCCAACAAAGCTCATAACTGCAATACCACTGCACAGCCAACTCTCACTGTCAAAGCTTCCATGAACACACTGCCAAGGAAGCTTCAAGGATGTTCCCACTTGCAGTAACATTACCACAACAGAGTAGCTTAAAATATATTAAGCAGACAAAATGCTTACTTTACTGGCTTACCTCAAACAAGGTTAAAAACATTCAATGGGCCATGCCAATTGGAATGGTCTTTTAAGTTTAAGTTTAGGCAATTAAGCAATTTGATTTAGTTCATGTTCATGGTTAAATCGAGAAAAAAAACCTAACCTAAATGTGAAAACTTCTTTTATAAGAGAAATATTCTTGTATGAGTTGGGAAATGAACCTGGGTCATTGAATTTAAAAGTAAATATAAACCTATCCACCACCCGAATCACCCCTTACTTTTGACTACACAATTTCTGTCAGTCTACTGAGTCGAGCATCCTTCACATAAAGAAGAAAAGATGATTGGATTTCAAATCAAAAAAAGAAACAAAACATCAGGGCTGTGACTGGAACCTTAGTGTGATCCATGTCTGACAGTAGGCCTAAAATGTACTTTTATGCTGCTTACATAAGATTTGGAAGTGTATGTTAATGCAGAAATAATGAGTTAATAATATTTTCAAATCTAACTCAACCCGCTAAGTGTCTCTTTTCCTTTTCCTCCCCTTCATCTCTTCTTGTTCAATCTACCCCTCCTCTGCCCCCCTCATCCCAATCCCAAGGGCAAGCCAAAGGCTGACAGCTTTGTTTGTGTTCTCCACTAAGTGATTTTTAATCAACTGGTCTGCATGAGTCCTCCCAAGGGTCGGAGCAGCAGAGGCTGTGAGAGATTGAGCTGAGGGTTGGTGGATGGATGGCTGGCTGGAGATATTCGAGGTGAGAAGAGCAATAGACTATGTCCACAGTTAGCCAGCTAATTTTGAAACACTGTTTATGTTTTAAAAAAAAAAAAACATCATTGCTGTTACATTGCTGAGTCTCAGCTGGGTAAACCTTCGTTCTGTCCCGTCCTGTGGTCATTGATCACCCACAGTGTTTTAATCCAGCATTATTTAATTGTTCTTATTTACATATTCAGTTTCTCTTCTGCCCTCACTTTGTGTGTAGGTGCACAGCTACTGTATGCAACGAGCTATACGGTTGCAGACAGCAGATTGTCTGAGGTTTTCACTGGAAGCAATTGTGAAACTATGAAAACAGTATTGGACAACAAATTTAATAGTGATAACAAATCAGGAAAACATAAGATACCATAAACATGATTTAGACCAAAGGTATTGTGAAAATGAGTTTGTACAGTAACAAGAAAAATGGATTCACAAAAGTATAGACTAGCTGTTAGATAAGTTGTCCCTCATGACAGAAAATATCACTACTGAAAGAACATTAAGTGTCTAAAGTTGGAGTGTAAATGTATGCATTCTACTGTATAGTGCCCTAAAAAAATCCCACAAAGGGATGAACAAAGTAGTATCCATTGCATGTACACAACTTTCTACTAAGGATCCCACAATGGATTGTGTCACATTTTATGGATGCGCATTAAAAAAAGCTAAAAAATAAAAAACTTGAAATATTGTAAAAAACTTTTTACACTTGGCTGAGGTGGAAAAGTTGCTGTATCAATAAAAGCAAAATGCGACCGTACAATGGAAACAGACTTGGCGAATAAATCATGACGTACATGAAGCATGTGACTTAAACAGCCACTGAAGCCTCCGCTCCACTGAAGAGAATATCGGCAGACAAAAACATCAGATCTGTGTGGAGCGATGAAGAGACTGTAATGTTCCTCAAATTAATACATGAAACATAATTGCCATCACGTTTACCACATTGTTTTCCACCATTTTAGGTTTGACTGGTGCGCTTTTAATTACGTCATCTCGTTACGTCCTCTTTTTCTGCAATGAATTAATGACACCTGACTGGAGACTTGGCACCACCAGCGGTTAATCTTGATGCACTCAACTTCTAAAATTCGCACAACAGTAGTGGATGGAAATATGCATGAATTTGCATTTTCCTTTGCCAATTCTCTGTAACACAACCACGTTTCCAAAAAGCTCAGTTTTCCCCGTTCATAAGCCACTGCCATTTTTATGATGTATCCCCTCTTGGGACTGTCTTTGAAAAGCTTAGTTCTTGAGGAGAAAAACAGTGGCTTCGTTTGAATGTTAAGCCAAAACAGAGAAAAACACGTCTTGAAATGTAACTGGCTTAGTGTGGGTGCAGATAAAGCAGGGTGATAGTGGAGGCTGGTGCAGGTCTGGGACAAACAGGTGGTGCTTTACAGTTCAGGGGTAGCATTAGTATGTTATTGTCCTCTCAGTGTTACTTCATTCACCCAGTATATCAGTAAAGTTGAATTGGATTCATTTGTTTCAGTTTTTTTTTCCCATATTGCAGTCTTTTCTATGGAGGACAATAAGGAGTGAAAGTGCAGGGTTAGAGAGAGCAACAGATCAGGTAGCTGCTACTGTTGTCACTAAGAAATAATTTTTCTAACTTCCCATCATAGTAATAGTCACAGTTAGGGTAGGGCCATGACATTATATAGACTTGTCGACTGCTTTTTGTTATACTGCTTTGATTGAGTTAACTATCCCTTCAATATCTCTGCTCGCAATTATGCGAATCAGGTATTAGATGAAAACAGACATTTACATCTGGTTAAATTTCCAGAAAATAGAGTATGTCTAACATGTATGGCTATTGGTGATATAAAATTACATCTACCATGATAGACAATTTTATCCATGTTACCATCCCCTTGACACAATCATGAAAATGTCAGTTTAAAGTGTATTATACAGAGATTTCCCTGCCACTCAGCTGACATTTTAAACCACGTGGTACAATATAATGTTGAAGGGGGTGTGTACTGATGGACTGTCGTCTGGCGGCTGTCAAAGTGGAGGCGTTGAGTCTATGATGCTACTTATTAGGAGATGGGATTAGTCTACAGATTATTTATGTTATTATTTATGTAGTAATCCACAGATAGAACAGTGACAGGGATTCTAACCTTATCAAAACAAACAGCCATCAAATGCATCCACTCTCCATATAGAATACGATGATACATGCAACATAATGCATACAGCCCTCTCTCACACAGCTCTGTATCCTGTATGGCTTTAAGGAGCCTAACGTAAACAAGATGGAGAAAACAGGAAACATCATTTAATACTGGATCTGTTTCCTTGTCCATTATTTTGCTTTATGGCTACCACAGTGTCATATGAAGTACTTAAAGTTCAGGTGTATAAATATCATTTTACAAGCTACATGGAGCAGGACAGAGAGTACATAAAGCAGGGATAACAACACTTAGCGTCTCTTAGTGGATGAATCATTTAGCCCACACACGGAGCGAAAGAGAAAGACCCACAGGCTGAGGTCTCTATTCAGTTTTTTTAACTCTTCTTATTTCATTCAATCTACCCTGAACAAGTCAAGGTCTTGGGCCTACAGAGAAATGGAGAGAGAGCAGGTCGAGTGTTAGAGTATTGGAGCATGAGGGAGTTGGGGGGGGCTAGTCATAAAAGCTGTACCTGTGTTTTCCCATTGTTAAACAACCTTCAGGGAGAAAGGCAGCTACTACCAACCAATCAGGCCTTCAGATTGATGGTGGTGACTAGAAATGATGCGGAGGCTGTATCTGTAAAAAATTAGATGCAAAATGATTCCTTCCTTGTATCACTGCTTTCATCCTCTTTCTCATCGTCCTCTCCTCTTCTTTGAAATAAGCATACGAGACAAACTTCTCTCTCCTTTTCATGACTGGATTTGTTCAGTGATCGCTTCAGAGAGTACCAGTTGTTCACATTTGGACAGGGCTCAGGTAGAAATGAGATTAGTCTTCCTCAGTGGCTCAACTTTAGCACCAACAGACCAATAGCATAGGATATATTGAATGCATTCAGCATCCTATACACTCACTCAACTGTTTGCTATCCTGAGTGTCTAGTCTCTTTCCCTCTTTCTGCTCTGCATAAGCAGCTGCGGAGGAGCAGAGATAACTCTTAACTTTGTTTTGACACTTTTGATTAAGGACCATTGAAGGAACACCTGTATGGCGGGAGGGAACAATGCACCGAGCCCGTAGAGAGATTGATTTTGTGCATTAGAGAAGCAGCCTTTGTCTAAAGCCACGAGGCCCTTTGTTATGCTAACCAGCCGTGGAAGATTTCCAATTCAATTTCACCTGAACGCTGGTCAGCAGCACGCTCCATTGTATGGTGTCCCTCGGGCCCGGCAGCCCCCCCACCACCGCTGCCACTGCTGCCTTTCCCCTGTCGTCTCTCAAACTGCAATTTAGCCGCTGAGGAGGGTGCATATGTGTGTGTGAGTTGGGGTGTGTGTGGGGGGGTGGGGGGGACTTCGGTCTAGATTGACAGCCAACTGGATACTCTTGCCACGATATTCGCTCCATCCTGTCCTTGTGTGTGCAGTGGGCCGCGTAGAGGATCACAGTGAAATGAGATGATATTAATTATCCTAATCCTGATAGCTCTCTCTGGAACTCTGCTTCCACTCATCTGTCTCAGGAGAGGACTTGGATGGTCAGACAGAGAGAATGTCAGAGAAATGAAATGAAAGCCGACAAATTCAGTAGAGAATACTCCAACAAAAACACTGCTTACTGAATAAAGTAGATTTGCTTCTCTGTCTGCCTTTTGCTTTTCTTTTCGTGATTTCATGGTTGCTTAATTGTCCTTCTTTTTCCAATATTCCACTCTCATCTTCTAATTGAGAGTTCTTCTCATTGAATACCTTGATTTCTAAAAAAATCATGTAGGAGTAAATATAGTATAAAAATACAAAATATCCAATTTCTCTTAATTGATCATTTTATTTGCCTTTTCAAACAAAATGGATATTACAACTTTCTTCTACTTTGACTAAGTAAAACATTCACACTCATGCACAAGCCTGCGTGCACACAGCATTTAGAAATTATTATTTATATATTGCCAAATTTATTTTCTGATTAAACTAAAGGAGGAGCCTTTTTTTTAATTGAGTATCTCTGCAAAAGAGCACATGATAATTGAACTTGAGGGGAAAGGCAGGCTGCATGAATAGGCCTGTATTACATAGAGATTTGTATTAAGATCAAGTCTCTACAGTGATGAAATAACACAATGCTCAGCTGCAACCATTTACTCCGATAGATGCATTAAGAGAAAGTTCTTAACTCACTCATTATGCTTGATGATTGTATTATTTTAGTGGCGTCACACTCCAGTAGGCTGGATTTGATAACATGACTCTCAGAGCTCACAGTCATTAATTCGTTTTTTTCTTGCTGAGTGAAATGCAACTTAAAAATTCTTTCAAGTCCTTTGAAGTTTCAGTTAATGCATGAGAGTGCGTGTATACGTACAGATACCTCTTGGTTTTTGTGTATTGTACACAGTGGGGAATCTTACTCTCCTTTGCAGAATCTTCTTTATAATAACCATTCATATTTCAGCCATCAAACACAGTGTTGTTTGTACAGTTTATTTCGCCACATTTAAAATTAATTGATTTGTCGTTTATCTGTGTGTTTGCATGGTTGTTTTCGATTCTGATAGTTCTTTGTTCTGTAATGCAGCACATCAACACAAATGTGCGCACAGAAAGGCCTAATCCTGGCCTGAAGTGGAGGTACAGTATATTTAGAGCGCTTTTGATTGTGAAGGTTGTTATTATTGAATTTGAGTGACGATCACGGTCGTTTGATCATGAATCAGTGCCTCGCTGTTCGTTGTGATGTGCTTGAGGGGACGCAGAAGTGTAGAAATTGTTTCATGGAGAATTTTGCGTTTCTTGGTCTATAAGGGGCTCTTGTCTTCTCTCTTGAGCTCGCCCTGTAGCCTGATGAGACCCCTGCAGGCACCAGTCTCACCCCCCCACACTTACTCACTCACACCCTGAAACCACTGCACCAGACAGAGTGAAGTGAGGAGAATAGCTGTTTACCCCCTGTGCCTGAGGTATCAGTGCCAGCATAGAGTGGCACCCCCACCCCCCACCCTTCAATAGGCTTGTGAAGTGTGAAGTATATTTTTGTTCTTGTGTTTTTGTGTTTTTATACCAATTTTAATTCCACAGCTGCATATCTGAGAAGCAGGATTTCCTTGGTTAGCTTCCCAGATTTTCTTTCTCTCCATCTTGCTATTTCCCTCCCTTATGTCCTCCCTCTCCCTCACCCACCCCGTCTCCTTCTCCTACCCCTACAATCCCTAACCTCTCTGTGCCTCTCTTCCCTACACCCCCCCCAACAACACCCCCCACCCCCTTCCGTTGCCTGGGGCTGATTATTTTAGTGGAAATACCGCCATCGTGTATTGCTGCCAGATTCTGCCAGCCCAAGCCTCTGCCACCCCGCCCCTCCCTCCCCGCCCCCATACCCACATCCCTCCACTTAGAATTACCAATCTGATGATGTGACAGTTTCTTTCTCCCTGTAGAAAATCTGCCTCTAACCCTTTTTCTCTCCCTCTTGCATTTTGGATTCCAGCGTTGTTTGACATGTTATGGAAGGGTTTCAGCTTCCCACCTCCGCAATCCTTATTCTATCCCAGGGAAGCGGTTGGCATGGGAATCTAATACTTGGCAAAGAGGGCAAGGAAGAAGGTGGTGATGGAGGGGAGGGGGTGATATTTTAAAAAAAGTCTTTTTAAACACACTCCATCTCTGTGTAGTTTTTCTCACTCAAATATCCTCTTCATTTCCAGCAAATCATCTGATTTAAACTTTGATTTCACTGTAGCTTTCTTTATCTTGTGTTTGGATTTGCTGTTGCACAACTTCACACAAAAGTAAAAAGTAAAGATTGGTTCTGTGCGAGTGATTATTTCTATGTTCCTGAGTGCATGTGTGCAACTATTCGCGTGTGTGTCAGGTAACTATGTCAATGTTCTTTGTCCCTTAGGTCGATGGTCATCTGTTGCCATGGCACTGGCAGGAGGAGAAATCAGGTCCGGTTACATAGCTTTGATGAGAGAGACACGAAAGCCTCTTTCTTCATAACACCGAGACGAAGCATAAGAGTTGTAACTCGGCTGTTTCCGTCAGAGCCTGCGGTGAAGCCGGCCTCAGTTTGCAGACATGTAGCTGAGGCTAATGTGCGTCTGAAGGCTCACATTGATGCCAATCACACACTTACGCTAAATTCAAAATGCACCTTTAACATTTTACTTCACCAACTGGCTTGATGGTGGTCATGAACTGATTTTTTGTCATCAACTTCATTGTCATGCAATCATATAGTTAGAATTTGCCAATTATGATTCACTTATGTTGGTTTAAGGTATTTTAGGCACAGGGTAAGGCTGGAAGAGGTTAATCAACGCTCTCTTGTTACATTGTCTCAGTTAATGTATTGCCCAAAAGTGCACTCTCTCTCTCTCCCTCTCTGCCTGTTTTTCACAATGGCTCAGCCTTGGTGGGATCTGGCCGCCTACAGATAACTGCAGTCTTTGTGCAACCCATTCTGAGCAGATACATACTGTTCATTCAGACAGGGTTAGGTTATTTATTTGTCCATTCTAATCATTTACATGCATTTCCATCATATGTTCATGAACGATATGTTTATTCAGTCACAAATCTGTATGTTTTTACATTGCACATAATGCACATAAAAGTAATCGTACATTGGTACAAATGTAAAATAGTGGTAATTTAATCAATTGCACACTGCATGTCCAACCTGCAAATGCAAATGGTCCACATATGCATTGCATTCCGGTCCATATTAACATGTATGGGAGAGGAGATGGGTGTAGATAGCCGTAGTCTACACTGAGTTGTTTATCAATGTGCAGTGCCTCTCGGCATGCAGAGCAGCCTGGCGGCCCCCAGTGTGAGGCTGAGCAGGCAGAGCTGTCATTGTTTAACGCCTCCCCTGATTAGTTTACTCTCGCCTGATTAGAAATTAATTAAAATGATGACACAGATCCCAGCAGAGGAGGAGGAGGAGGAGGAGGTGGAGGAAAATAAGGAATATGTATGGGGGGGAGTGGGGCGAGGTGAAAAGAGGGTTAGTGGTTTGTTGGTGACGTCCATTCGGAAGGGGTGATGTTAAGTTAGGGAGCTTTTAGCAGGAGAGTGTGCAGCAGGGAGGGATTTGGTGTGGAGTGTGTGACAGGCATGAGGGGTAAGTGTTTTGGGGCGGGGGAGGTAGCGTGCAGGGAGTGGTGCTCTGGCGGGGGACAAACATGGCTTAATGAGTGACTCTTGTTGCAATCAGAACATCGTTTCCTCATGCATTCTAATGAGCTGGATGTTGCAGAGGAGATCGGTTCACGCTTTAATTTATTCAATATATTTTGTGTATTCACCCTGTTTATTTAATAACAGGGACCATGCACATTAATCAACATCTCAGCCATCATCACATCAGCGCAAATATTCCAGAGTGAGTTTTCTCTCTGTTCTGCCTGGGTCATGTCACAGCTTCTCAGGACAACATTGCTGGCAAACACTGAGCTGCTATCTGCTTCTTGGTTATTGCATCTGTAGACATGGTGAGTGTCGCCGTGCAAGTCAGAACAAAAGCTTTGAGTATTACATCGAAGTCTGATAACATCGCGGTTGAGCAAATATCAGTGTTGTAAACATTTGAGTGTGTAGCTGAGGCTTACATGTCACCCATGGATGAGCCTGTAATTCTCTCCGCTAATAATTCTCCCTGGAGTCCCGCCCCTGTTATCCCACTACAGCCTGTTTGTTGTTTTTCCGTTTCTCTCTCTCTTGTTTTCTCTCCCGCCATCATTGTCTGTGAAGGTTGGGCTGACCAGAAGGCACACTTTTAATCCACAGGGAGATTTTCGAAGTTTATCCCTCTTAGCAACCAACTTTTGATCTCTAACATCAACTTCTGCTTTCCTTTTGCTTCAACCTTTTGCTCTTCCCACAATTTTGTCCGTTGCACTGCAGTGTCTTCTCCTCTTTTCTACCTTCTTTTTTTTCCCTTGGCCTCCCCTTATCCATGTCATAATGTAATCAAAGGGTTGAAAAAGGTAGTGCATGAGGCCATGGGTGCGTTTGTGTGTTCATATGTGTGCGTGAGGGGGCCGTGTGGTGCAGAGACTAGTAGGTTTCCCATAGCGATGAGGGCCCGTGGTTCTCCTGGTAACCTAATTGGCATGTGTTTCCTGGCAGGTCTTATTGTGGCCTCTCCTAATCACTGTCCCCAGCCCTAACAAGAGCGACCTACAGTATTGCTGCTGCACTGAAGGAGCATGTCTTTTGTTGTTTTATTTCTTTCTCTTTCTTCCTCTTGTCTATCCTCATCCCCCTCGTCCTAACAGAGGGACTCGTTGAGACGGCCTGATTACCACAGTCAGATCCAGAAATGTGTTTGTGTGTGTGCGCGCGCATGCATCCATGTGTATATGAATGAGCTTGCCGTTTTCCCTCACTATAAAACCAGTTGGTTTATCGAGGCAGACTCCTGCCCAACTGAGCATGTAAACCCTAATTGGGAAATGCTTTAAATAATTTCTAATTAGTACAAGTGTGGTAATAATTGGCTGGGTAATCTGAGGATTAATTAGCGGTGTTGTGTATGTTTGTGAGTGAGTGACTGAATGAGTGCGTGCATGTGTGCTCGGTGAGCACGTGTGTGCGTCATTGTGTTCATGTGCATGTGTGTCTGTGTGCTCCCGGACACACTCAGTTAGTCCTGGACGGGCGGTTGAATAGACCCCAGGTTCTGCAGCTTGCTAATGGAATCCTGCCCACTCAAGGAGGTCTGTGGAGGAGGGAGGCCAAGACAGAAGCAGCTTTGTTGGCCAAGTTGTACTGTGGGTGGCCCCCCTGCCTGCAGACCCTCATTTGTATCACGGTCGGCATCCACCCCCTCTCTTATGACCCCCACCTTATTTAACAGCTAACCTCGCCTCCACCTCCCCTTCACCTCGCCCAGCCGTCCCAACTCCAGCCCCCCTCGTCGTGCACACTGCTCTCATCTTCTTTCTTTGGCTAAATGACACGTTTTATTTTCTTTGACCCAATATGCTCCCAAGCCCGGCTGCTGCTCCCCCTCTCCCCGTTTTTACTTAGACGTATTCTTCTGCCACTTTCTCCTCTGCAGTCATGTTCACCCTCTTCTACCCACCTCCACATTTCCCTCTTTCCATCTTCCTGTGGAGGAGAGGGCGAGCTAGCGCCGGGCTCTTGAGTTGTGTACTTCCACCTGGTATACCCTCTAATTACTGCATCCTTTCTTTTGAGAAAAGAAATGGAGAAAAAAAAGGAAATGAAGAGCAAGAGGAGTACAACCACTTGTTGCTCCAAACATTGCTTTTATAACACTCCCAACTGAATTGGCGTCATTGAGCAACAAGAACATAAGCTTTTATGGCTTCATTGGATTAGGAATTTTTATTTCCAAAAAAGCTGTACTTTGAAAAACATTTCAAGCTCTGTATCGCAAAGGATCTCATTGTCATCCCTATTTCCCCCAATATTATATTAACTCTCCACTCGTAACCTATTGGAAGTTTTTCCATCCACCTTCATCTCAGCACTCATATTGTAAATCACTCTCCCTCCCACTCCTCCTGTCACCTCCTGCCTCCCCTCTCTCACTGTCTTTCTGTGAGACAGATGGCTGTCAAGGCCGTACAAATGGAAAGCAGTAAGCAAGTAAACAAACAATCCGGGATCAATATGGGAGACTAATTGAACAATGACACAAACAATTTTGCTGAAGTCTGCTTTTAGACATTTGTTGTCTATACGGCTCTCTCTAAGCTTGAAAAATGCGGCTGGCAGGCAAGGCCAGTTTGATCAAATATGTGTTAGTAGCTACAAAACAGCATCGCTCACAAATAGTTATTAAAATTCACCATACTAATTCCTACATAATTAATAATTAATAGATAAGCACCAAAAGAGAAATACATTCACAAATATTTATTTTTTAGCTTTTTTCCCTTTTCATAGGTGTGATTTGATTTGTTTTGTCAAGTATTAAATGTAAGATTTGGGGCAGAGGGGGTAACATTATTATAGAATGATTTTTAAAAAATAAGTATACTTTTACTGCTTCCTTCATTCTTTTGAGAAACTTTTTTTTACTGATCTTTACTGTCCTTATTTCTATCCTCTCTTAACTTGGCATCTACTCTTACTGTGATGGTGTTTCTGTGACTGATAACACGCAGATTTAGCTAATGATGCTTAAAGGTGCTTATCACTTGCTTGCTAATCTGGTTAGTGAGATACATTTACAAAGGTTGTAGATTAATTGGGGCAGAACCTCCCTCCAATTCTATTCTAACAGCTAACACACATATGGGGAGGATGTGAGTTTTACAGTGGGCTTAAAACTGTCCCCATTTTCTAAGTGATGTATACTCAAACCATCAGACTAGTCCGGGTGCCTGGCCCATTCTCTGACATTTACTGGGCTGGTACAAGGACATACCCTTTCCCTTCCCCTCCTCTTCCTTCCATTCCTCCCAGTTAATCAGACTGGTGTGAAAAGGAGGCTGATAAGCCCATTGTCTGGCTGACAATGTCTTGGTGATAGGCCCGTAGTGGCCAACTGGATGGTGCTCTGTCCCCTCTCCTCCTGCATCAACCCATCCCATATTTCCTTGCCCTGAAACCCTCTGTCCTCGCTCCTCCTCTCTCCTCACCCCTTTATCAACCCTTCTTCACCCTTTTTTCAAAACTCTCTTACCCCTCTTCGCCTTTGCCATGCCAGCAAGCCCCCACCCCCACCCCCACACCCCGCAGCCCCGTGCTATCCCTCCCTGACCCCTCTCCTCTCTCTCCCTCTCTGCTCACCCTGCTCTTTCCTCTTCTCCATTGAGCGGTGCAGAGCCACCAGAGGGAACTCATTAGTGCACTGCTCCCAGGTTAATTGGCTAGCTCAATGAAAAGGACTGAGAAAGAAGAAATGAATAAGAAGAACACCCACTCTGTCCAGGGAGAAAAGGGAATCGACCTGTGTGTTTCTCACGCTGGCAGCTTCTCTAAACAGTGATGCAGCTGCTGTCAGGCCAGATGTGATCCTCTCCCACTGATTAGTGCTGCTGTCCTGCTAACTGGGCGTGTAGAGGGGGCAAGGCCTTGGCCCCTATTGTTGGATTTATCTACCATGGAACTATGTAACAAATCTGTAAGGCTCCCCATGTGACAGGTTCATATTTCTCTAAGAAAGGAAAAACGATAACATCAAGCTGAATTGAAAATGTTATCCGTTGGCTATCTGGATGAGTCTATGCAGAGATGGCGGCTGTGTGCATGTCCGTGCATGCACATGTCCATGAGAGACTCACCACAGTGTGCACGGCACGGCCCTTCATGTCCTAAGAAACAGAGGGAAATGACTCTTGAGGGAGTGTGTTGTAGGAGTGGTGCTTATGACAATACCAGGAGTGTGTGAGTGGAGTCTGGAGTGCTGTCCACTCTTTAATTAACAACACAGCTTCCGTTCACCTTGGGCAACCAGCACATGGCGGCCAGAAAACAACTGACCTCACAATGTCAGAACAATAATAAATAAATCAAGATTACAATACATTCATTCTGGCAGCTGCTGGGGGTGGGCGAAGTGGTTGAAATCATTTTCACCATAATAAAGAGGATATTTTCCAATAAGACGGTGTAGTCCCTCATTCGTCCAGGAGTGTTCTATCGTAGAAAAGGTTTCAGTCGTAGTCATCTGGACACTGTTTTCAGAATCAAGACGTTTGGCTCCCATCCGGAAGTCATTCTCAATTGTGAAGTCACAATTGTGAGTCACAATTGAGAATGACTTCCGGATGGGAGCCGAAACGTCTTGATTCTGAAAACAGTGTCCAGATGACTACGACTGAAACCTTTTCTACGATATTTTCCAATATTGATATTTATCACTGTGTGGCAAATATGCAAAAGCATCTATAATCAAACTGATGGTAACTGTTACAAATTCCTCATATGTGTAAACAAATACTAACAAATTTTGTTAGTTTTTAGTTACAGCTTGCTAAGAATTATTAATTTGGACAGCAGAAGTTTGCTCATGATATGATTCTGCTCTGAGTCACTAAACTATAATATTGAATTATCACCCAACTCTAACGGATGCTTTTGTTCAAGAGAACATTTTTTTCCCCAAAGACTCACAATGGGAGCAATTTGGGGTTCAGTTCAGATCTTTTATCCCACAAAGGCACATTCTTGTGTAGCAAGGCAGCATAAAAACTTGATTCCCACATTTAAATTCCCATACCAACAAATCAGTGAGAAGGTCAGGAATGATTCTTTAATGGATCTGCAAAATAACACCATCAACTTCCTTTCAACATCAAAAACATTTAACCTAAGCAAGAAAATATAGTCTTTATTGCCTATTGGCACAAAGACACATATATTTACAGTAGAAGGCGGGGGATTGAACCGCCAACCTTACGATTAATAGCCAACCACACCCTTTCACCTGAGCTGCACCTAGAGCTACTAACATAAATGACATCATTAAAAGAGGTCCCCTGGAGGTTCAAATTATGGAGGAATTCAGTTTAGTGAGTGAGGACACTGCAGGCCTGAGTAAAGAATAAACAACGCACATCCCTTCTTCCCTTTCTCTCCTTCTCTTTTTCCTCTCTTTCTCTCCGGTGAGATGATAACAGGATCAGTGGTTCACTGGGCTTCAGCCAGCACAGGGATCATATTCATATGAGAGGGGTTGAGACTCTCTCCAGATTGGTTGCTGCACCTGACAGAGTGGGGGGGATTAGGAGTAGGGATAGCAACAGCGTTAGTCACAAACTCATTTTTTGCCGTCTTCACTTCTCCTCTGGATCTGCCTCGGTTTGTTGGACATTACTCCTTGTAAACCCCCCTCCCTCCCGCCACCAACACTCACACACACATACACTCACTCACCACACACTAACCTCCCCCCTTGTCTTTTCAGCCGGGAGAGAGAAAGCAAAAAGCAAGACAGGGGGGCATAGATTCGCTGCCATTGTGTGTCAGTCATTCTGTGTGTGTGTGTGTGTGTGTGTGTGTGTGTGTGTGTGTGTGTGTGTGTGAGAGAGAGAGAGAGCCCTTTCCTCCAGTGATTAGCTCTGTCAATGCTGGGCTCTTGCTGCTTACAGAATAATACAGTAAGGCCTTGAGGAACAGGAGGGAGAGGAGAGAAGGTGGTCTGCCGGCTCAGCAGTCAATGGTTTGTGTTATTGTGTGTTTGTGTGTGCATGCGAGAAAGAGAGAGAGACTGCGTTTGCTCATCTGTCTTCTGGACTATCTGTTTATGTGGGAGTGTGTATTTTTGGAAGTGAATTCAAGCTGAGTTACTTGGTTTTGTTTGACGACGCATGAATTAAGAGGTGGATGTCTGAGACTCGAAGCACAAAGTCTGAACACATAAAAATGACAATTAGTACAGTCCGATCTCTCTCTCTCGCTCTCTCACTCTCTCTCACACACACACACACACACACACACACACACACACACACACACACACAGGGTATTCCTTCATCTGCTGGTCAGGTAGCTGCATGCACCCTTGCCCTCTCTCTCTCTTTTTATTCTGAAGTCTCTTGCTCTCCGTCTCCCTCAGACACACATACACACACATCTTTTTGCTCATGTCATAAGTGGGTGTGCAGAGTATTGCCTTGAGCTGCAGATGAACATGAAATAAACACAAACTAGGGTAGTGACAGTTTTAAATCGGCTTTAGATCACTATGAAAGGTAAAGGATTAGGATGCTTTTTCCAGTCCTGAGGAGATAGGACACGGTCTTGGAGGAGAGCCCACTCCTCTCAGCCCACTGTGGGCCGGGTGTCTATCTTCTAATCTTCTAAAGCACTCTTACACCATTTGCATGAAACATGGCCTACATAGTTCGCATATGCGCGTCTATATAGGCTATGATAAAAACGGATCTTTTACACAATGATGGAAGAATAATTTTCTTGTGTGATATAGTCATCAATTTCTACCTGTTTTTGTTTTATTTCTACCTCACTATCTAGATTACAAAGTGTCCACTGGAGGCTGTTTTTAAATGTTGTAATGCAACTTCTGTTCTTAACACAATTCATCAATTAAGTTTTTTTTGTTTTGCATGTGTTTAAACCTTTACATTTAATATGTTATAGCCAGTTTAATGTGCTTTTATGTGGCCTTCTGATTATTAGAATCCTTCAAATTTATATTTGTGAGGTATTCATTTATTATTTCACAAGTAACACTTCTAGTCAATTTTTGTAACTTTTCTGAACTGGCTTTAAATCTCAGTATTTTTCATCTCGGATCCATTAAAGACACTAATTATATTCTGCAATTGATACCATTTTTATTTTAAACACCTTTTCTTATAAAATGAGTACAAACGATAACAAAACTTTTAGTCATTGCTTTCATAATAAGCCTGGACATTTCATTTTATCCATGTTTAGTCAATAATATTTTGCTATCTAATCGCTCTCTAATTGTGAATATATAGGCTACCGTGCAGGCCGTACTTTCGTCTTTTGATTACCGTGGGTTTTGTCAGCTTTTTTCGAACCAAATCAGGCATGAAACCTTCCCGGGAAGACTTTTTTTTTTGTCCTAATGCTTTTCTCTCACTTTCCTTTTCGAGTGCACGGAGGGAACTCGCAACAAAATCAAATTAAATTTTCTATTGAAAATGTTGCTCTTGTTATTCAGATG
This sequence comes from Siniperca chuatsi, assembly GCF_020085105.1. Classification (NCBI taxonomy): domain Eukaryota; kingdom Metazoa; phylum Chordata; class Actinopteri; order Centrarchiformes; family Sinipercidae; genus Siniperca; species Siniperca chuatsi. The sequence goes on from NC_058053.1 coordinate 18,910,109, forward strand.
CTGGTTTAGGGTCTTTTGTGTGAATCTAATTATTCTCCACTATCAGGACGGTCCACAGGGTAATTAGTCACTTTTCACCAAAGTCCTCCCTGCATCCTCAGATTCTTATCACCATAACTCTGACATTTTAAAAGAGACATTTTTGTCTCTTTTATGATAGCCTGGAGTTTTTTTTTTATTCCTTTGCTTTCGCTTATTTTTTTAAGCAATTTGGTGATACCGTATGTGCGTAAATAGCCACTGCTTTCCGAAAATGAGCCTGCCTTTCAATTGTGTTGTGTTGGAGGGGAAAGAAAAAAACCCGACGACGTTGCTGCCTGTGTGGGGATCCTGTTTTACAGACAGGCAGAAATGTTGCGCCGTGCCAATCAGAGCAATAATGCCGTGCAGAGTTGGGAGGTGAGGAACAGTAGCCTGAAATCAAAAGGAGCAGATGAATAGGTGCTTTAAGGTCCGGCCGCGGCGAGAGGTCCGAAGCAGGAGGACAATTCAGCGCCTGCATGGCTCTCAATGAATTGCAACACTTGCACTTGGGGTAAATTGGAAAATTTAAGAGGCGGTAATAGTCTCCACAGTCTCTCTTATAGGAGAAACGAACTATATGAACTCAAATTCCCTTGTCAAACTATAGCCTATCACAGCGAAAAAATTAACTAGGCCTATAACTTCAAATATCATAATACTAAAAAAATCTATAAAGAACAAGATTGTTTCTAAATAAATACAGTAGACTCTAAAGTTAGGAGTATTAAAGGAATATAGTGGTGATTTGATTTGATCAGGCCTAATTCCTTCTCCTCCATCAACTTTTTTAGTTTCACTACTTTCAAAATAGCCAGTAAAATATGTATTCTTGCTTCAGCTCCAAACCTCTGTCCCTGTTTACTAATATTTAATTGCTGAAAATCGACTCTGCTACTGATTGTTGCACAGCATGACATGTTTTTTTGTCTGCAAGCATTTATTTTATTTTTGGTCCACTTGTTTCCCTCTGTTGTTTTCAAGACTGTGGAGTATGGACTAATAATGGCTCTGTGGCGGTAGTCAGTGATTAGGCATGTAAAAGAAAACTTTTTTTTTAAATGGGTTTACCCATACCTTCACCTTGGTGCAGCAGACCCTTGCAGCACCAAGCATTTTTTCAATATGTTGTTCCATGTTTTTAATTTTTCAGGGCCAAGTAAAATTTAAATTTTTTCACTTAAATGTTTTTACAGCAGTGCTTTAGTGCTGACTACAATGGCCGCTGCAAACCTCTCCTTCTTCAATCCATAATACTCATTTCTGCCACCTGTAGGCTGTGACCTTTAGGCAACAGGGAACACTTCATAAAAATGCCTGAAATATTTGTGTGCATCAAATATAATATCCAGCCAAATAGCCAGAGCCCTTCAGTCTGTGGTGGCTTTAAGGAAGCAGCTAAAATTTGAGTCATGTCCATTAAAGAGAAAACGGGCAGACAGCAGCGGTCAGATCAGCAGCTCATGGCTCGGGCTCAATCATACTGACAGCTGGAGCAGTGATGACTTACCAGTAATTAAGATGGGAAGATAACAACAGTAACATAAGTGTTTGTCTGTGATACGGCAAGTTTTGCATGTCTGTATGTGTGTCTGCAAATATCAATTTATTTGTGTTTCGTACACTACCTGGCAAGTGTTGATAATATGTGATTTTGGTGGTTTTAGAAAGAGAAAGAAAGAGGGGGGGTTCTAATCAGAGTCACTGTCGTTTTGTTGTCACCTGCTCCCAGACAGACAAAGTGGCATTTCCTGACTGTTCCCATCCCCGTCTGAGTTATCTGACACCCAAAAATACGGCTACAGGGAAGCAGGGAGACGAGGCACCACAGCCTTATCCCAGTAAGAAGATGGCTTCTTATCAGATCAAGCTAGGAAGTTTATTTTATGGAGTAAATCTGTATAGAGGGGATAAAGAAATGACACATCCCTTGCGGACACAAAGGGAGAAGGAGATTAGTCCTCCAGCAGCATATATGGCTTTAGTTCAACCTGACAGGCAGCGGATTGAAAGGTCATGAAATAATAATCCCCCTATTCTTCTGCTCTAATCCTACGAGGGTGTGTTTCACTATGGGAACGTATAGGCTGAGGCTATGTGCTGCAGGGTGGATGTTCACTTTGTGTTGTCACTGTATTTAGATAGGCATCCAACACTGATTTAAATTAATTAGACTAATTATGATTGAAGAGGGATTTTTTTTTTATGATGAATGTTAGTGCCAATGCGTCTGTGTCTGATGTTTAGGCTTTTTTCTATTTCTGTAACTCATGTTTGTACATATGCTGGAGGTTATTTTCTGTGTCTGGCTTTTTTTTTATCAGACAGGTTGGAGGTTAAAGGGACATTACAAAAGTCTGCCATCACCAGAAGCCTTTTTCTCCATCACCTCACACACACATCAAGCATCAGGTGTGATCCAAACACACACTTCAACCCATTGTGTGTGTGTGTGTGTGTGTGAGTTTGTATGTGTGTGTCCATACATGCACACGAGAAAGAGGGGGGAGATTATGCCATTTAGGGAAGTGTGATCTAGCACGTGGATGTGTGTGTGCGTGCACGTGTCCATGTATGTGTGTGTGTGCGTGGGCATGTGTTATGTGTTTGGAGTGTGGTGGGTAGAGAGGTGAAGGGAGGGGGTAGAGCCTGCCCAACAGCCTGATAATCAAGCAACGAAAATGAGAGAGCGAAATTCAATGCAAACTAATGTGTTCCACACAATTACTCGATTAATAATTCTTATTCCATTACAGTGCCATGGAGACTCAGAGAAAGAAAGAGAGAGACGGTGGGAGAGAGAGATTTTCAGAAACAGGAAAGGAGACGAGAGAGGGAGACGGTAGGGGAGAGAGAGAGAGCACATCAGGCTAAGAGATCTGCAGTGGCTGTATATTTCCCAATGCCTAGTTAAGGCTGCAAGGCAGGGGTCAGGAAACTTAATTATAGCGTAAGTGGATAGAAACTGCAGAATGATAAAGAGAAACATGCAGACCGATTGGAATGGCAAGGACAGGTTTAATACTATTTTATCCTGTCTGCTTCCCTCCCACAAGCCAGACCTGCAATCACACAAGGAAACGGCCCATATACCCCGCCTGACAATAACACTAATGCATATCAAAATTACATACTCGACAACTGCAAGGCATTTTGCATGGCCACTATTACTTTCCAATTTTGTGAGTTCAAGAAAATACATATCCCATGTAATGGTGATATCAGAGGAATTTCCATGCTGAGCGTGTCAGAGCTTCAGATAAGCGTTCACCTGTGGTCGAACAAGAGTTATTAAACCATATCTACCCTGATGGTCCAGCTGAATAAATAATCTGTTTTTAATTTCTAGGTCTGCCATTAATTCTCCATCCTCTTCTCTTTATTTATTTTCCTTAATATCTCAAAGTCCAGATTTTTTAGGAAGCCACATGTGTGTCTTCCACGTGTCTTGATTTGGATTTCAAATCAGTGGGCCTCAATGGGCGGCCCAATACACATCGTCCACTGTGTGAGCTCTGCAATCTATTTGCACTGTATACGATTTGCATATCTGCAGCTCATGAAGCAAGGCTTTAATTTCCTCCTGCTGGAGATAAACATCACCTTGTTGGAGCAGATGGGTGGAGGCAGGATGGGGTCAATGAAGAAGAAGCAGGACAATGGCATTGGTTCAGGCACTGAATGACCAGAAGTAATAAAATTGCACAATTTCCATACGGTGGCCAATTTTTTGGAGGATAAATTAGGATCAAATGTGATATAAGGAGATGCTGCAGAATTCTGTGAGGGGCTGAAAGGTTGGATGGTAATGTGGAAATTATATTCATTTTGTCACATGTTTATGCTCATATGTATGCTACAGAGGACCACATTTGTGTTACGGACTTGAAAATGTGATAAAATCACTTCTTTTGGTAGATTTTTTGACTAAGGCTCCTAACCTGTCTATTATCTTTAATGTTACGTGACTATATTTCAAGCTAGTTCCTTTTATGCCATCATCTTCATATATATTTTCTTGGTCAATGTCTATATTGAAAATAATTAATACTCTCCATAGAGCTAGATTCTATTTCTTGCTACTGTTGGCATTTTGTACTGATCACACTAGACGAGAGGTGCCATATTCTATGAATTAGAGTGTCAACTAAGCACCTTTCTTATGACAATATTAGTCACAATGGAAATGATTAATTAGCTTCAGATAGATGGAATTTAATCAGTGTCTGGGCTGGAAGGAAGTAAATTGGACGTAAGGTTAGACAAAATGAACTTTTCTTAATTTTCACTTTAACTTGAGCTCACACATTGTTGTACAGCATTTGTATTAGAGGGGGGAGGTGGGGATAGCAAGAATAGTTCCTGAATAATGAGCAGCTCATGCGGGAGTTATGTAAACCTCTTGTTATTTGGATGTTGGAACCTTGTAATTAAAGTACTTCTACAGGGGATGGTTCCGCTTTCTGCCTCGAGGAGAGCCGGGCCAGGCTGAAGGTTACAGAGGGTTAGAGGGGGTGGATGAGGATGAGTGGAGAGAATGCTCTCGTCTTTTATTAGCTCGCATTATCTTATATTTATTTATTTATCAAAGACATCTATGCAAATCAGGATCCCAAGTCATGGATCCTACTAATGACACAGACAAGAGTAATTCATTAAAAGCAGATGCACATATACACACAAGCACACACATTATACATGTGCAAACCCCTCATGTAACAAGTTCATCTGATTTTCAAAGACGCCGCACAGTCGGATAAGGCGAGAAGAGAGAGGAAAAGGCAAGAAATCTGCATCACAGTGTTAATTTAATCAGACTTCAGTAATACCTCTTCTTCTCCTCTCTCCCCAGGCAGCTTGCGGTTTCTCTGCTAGCTTGAGGAGAAGATGAAGGGAGCTTTCAGCCTCTTAGAAGATGAGGGTTAAAGAACGGAGAGATTAAGGAAGTGAGAGTGCGACTGAAAAGACGGCTGGGGATTATGTCATCTACAATTGATGTGCTCTCTTAATGTACCTCTAAACATGTGCCACCGGAGCCTACTTTCTAAATGTCTATTCACTCATGGGTTAATGTATTAACCCAGAAATACTTTGCAACATATGTGTGGCTCAAGTATTAAGAGTAGTTATCAGGGTTTATGTCACTTTGATATCCATACGGCGTGTGGAGAGATCGTCTTTGTCAAAGGAAGCCCATTTCTGTTCGGCTTCCCATACACTGCCATGCATTGTACTGATCTCCATATCAAAAAAGAGATCCTTTATCGAACGATCATAGGGACAAAATGTGTCTTTATTCCACGTCTTCATCTCCAATGAAAATGTTCCCGCAATCTAGTCCAACTTGGACTATGAGCAAAGGATTTATTAAATTGACTGATTCTCCTCTAACCGCTGAATGAATTGTCTCTCAAATTGCTGCTTGTCTCAACAAAATGACAGCGGAGAGTGTGTGGAAGATCTACAGATCTTATCCATAAGAATGTTATGGGGTTAAGTGTACTTGGAGGTGTGTGTCTGTGTGCACGCATACATACACTTGTCTGAGTGTCTGTAGTGTGTCCAACCATTCGATTAAATCCACAGCTATCACTAACAGGATTAGCTGAGTGGACAGCAGAAGTCTATCATTGCTTATTGATTTCCTCTGATTCCCATCAGCCCATCAGGGCAGGACATTCTGTGAGTGGCCCCAGTGGGAATCACTGCCGTGGGCCTGGGTTAACGTATTGTGGCTAACGTATCTGAGAGGCTTCAAAGCAGGCACCCATCTTTCTGTGTCAGGAAAAGTCAAATAAGTCAAAGCTATCAGGGGCAACAGATGCTCCCGTCTCTCCTTCCTGTGTGAAAAATACAGTTTGACTCCATCTCAGATGAAACACTCGGGGATCAATCTAATCAATGAATCACTACAACGGTAGTGTTGATCAACACTAATAAACCCAACAAAGTGGCCACTGAGTGTATATGCCTTATAGTAACTGTGTTTGCTCTTTTTCATTTATAAAATGAATGAATATGAGCAACAGTGGGAAGGTTTGCCTTGTTTCTTTACAGAATATGAGACTGTATTGTGTGGTTGCCGAATGTTTCATTCACAGTGATAGTGGGTAGCGGTTAGCAGAAGGTTTGCAGTGGAAATGACTTCGCTAGTTGTTTTTTACTGAAAAAGAGAAGATAACTTGGCCCTTTTTTTTACATGCTTCATGTTGTATTCACTGAACACTCTCAACAGCGTTGGAAACTTGGAGGAGAATTGGGGGGGTCAATGAATGGAATAGACCAGAGTCTTGGCTATTTCATCATGGTTGAGGAGGGTCCACAGTTTCGGCTGAACGGACTTTTCAACTCTAAGGGGAGGCATACAAGCTAGTTTTGAGCAGCAAAAGTGATTTTTGCACACTGTATTATTGGAAAAATCTGTATTATTATAATACGGCAACAAGAATCTATGTGATTATGTGTACAGTGCAAAAAAAAAAAACATTTGGAGTTCTTCTTTAAATAAGCTACAACAGACAAATGAACTACTGAGTCAAACTTAAAAGGTCAAACATAAGTGCAGATGAGGTTGCAGTGATATGGTTGTTTGTCCAAAAGGTTTTGTACACAACATTAAACCTCATTTGTAAATTGCAACCATCTTCCTCTGTCACAAATGACTGCACCATTGTTTCCTTCCTTCAAGAATAAGAGAAGTAGTGATGGAGCACAGAGGGATAGAGTGCATGCATCTGTGTAAGAGAGAGAGATACTAACGGAAGATAATAATCTAGGGGAAGCTGTCAGCAGTTCACCCTTGATGGCTCGGGTGTCAAAGGCTAAAAGAGGTCCACGGAAATTTGTGAAATTAATAATAGTGTTTGTGAAAGGGTGAAAAAGACATGTACGAGGAGGTTTAAAAGTGTACCCCTGGATGCAGCTGTGACAGGACCAGAAGAATTAGTCCAATTAAAAGTGGTAATTGCTTTGCTAATTTCTCCTATTAATTTCTCACCGTGTACGAAAGAGTGGGAGCATAATAGGCGAAATGTTTTAACCTTTCATTGCCTTAATTCCTTCTCTCACCTCCTCCCTACTGATGTCAGCATTCTCTCCTTGTATTTTAATAGCTCATCTCAGCTCTCCACCCCTTATGTTCTCACCTCTGAGTTTCTCTTGAGCTTCAAAAATGTCTTTGTCTTTTGCTTTTCTCTACAACCCGAGGATTCCCAAATGATTTTTTTCATACTGGCAGTTTGTGAAAAATGATAACTGCAACATGGATAATAGTTTATTTAGATCATGGTTTAACAGGTTTATTGTTCATTATTATGACAAAATAACATAAAGATAATATCACCAAAAAAATTTAGTTAAAGTTCATATATATTCCAATGTTACTATATAGTGTGTATATATAATATATAAACTACAGTGATACTGCAGCTACTGTGAATGATTTTCCAAAAAGGATAAAATAATTTTTAATATATTTGTAGAAACAGCGTCTAAACATCAGGCCCCTGGGCTGGCGGTTCTTGTGGCAGCAGTTGACTGACTGAGGGCCGGTGTTGCTAGAAGACGCGCCGTCAACTACCGTGATGCACGTGGTGTCATAGCCCTGTAGCCTATGAATGCTAATACAATACTTTTCTCCTTTTTTCAGCGATAGCGCTGGTTATTTATCAATATGCATGAAAGAAGTCTTTACAACGTTTACCATTTGAGAGGGCTCATTGCGATTGTAGTGTACTCAAAGTGGGAGCTAGCAAGCCAACTACCTAGCTTTTCTAACTTGCAAGTCAGACTAACTAGCAATACTTTTCGTTTTTGTTATTTCACCACATGCAGAGTCATTGGCAGCTCCTGGACACTCATGCTGCGTTCCTGTCATATCGGCGTAATTAGTTTCCTACTTGTAAATAGCATTCACGTCAACGTCCAAGTCGTAATTACAACTAGGAAACTATTTTTGCAAGTGCTGCTATATCTGTCTTGTCTCTTAATAATACGGAAGTTCCTGAACACCAAACAAAGATTGATGCATCAAATCAGCAAAAGACCATTGTTCAGTGTAATATAACCCAAATTTAATGGATATAGTGTTATATTGTCAATGCGATATTTTAATCCTCACCCGACCAGTTCTGTAATCATAGTCTGTCTTGATACACGCTAGCATTAAGCGTGTATCTTTCCAGTCCAGTCCAGTCGTGGTGATGGCAACTGACTAGACTTTCAAAGCCACCAATCAAATTAGGAGAACAACTGGAACACATGGGGCTCTATCACAGAATAAAAACAAATAAAACTTACTTTTCATCTTTTGGTAATTAAAATTTTGACCAAATAAGTACACATCAAAACAAACACCAAGCATATATTCTGATTTCTTAGATGAAAAATGTTAATTTCAGTTCAACTTTAAACATTTACACCAGCTTTGGAGTTCATCATTCAACTCACCAGTGGAAACTGTCTCATCATTATCACATATTTTGAATGTGGGAAGAAAAGTAAAGCATTTTTTTCTCATTAATCATTATATCATTCTGTTGTGACTGGACATTACTGTTACAGGGCCAGAGAGGAGGATTTCCCTCAGAATACTGTCTTGTCTGACTTGATTATAGTCCATACACGTGTCAAAAAAATATTCCAGGAACAAATGAATCTTCTCTTCTGCTGAAGCCGACAAGGTGGTCAGCCATGTAATTTGTTCCCGTCTAGCTCAAAGTGTGTAGTGCAGGCAGTCCATTGAATTCCCATCCGTCATGGTTAGTTACACGCTTGTCAGCTGCTCTCCCACTGCCCAGCGGTCTAGCCATCACCCCTGACCTGGAAGCATTATATCTAAATCACATTACATGGCCCTGTGTTCTTTATTTCCCTTTTGAAGTCACCAGAGTGAGACATCTGTCCAGCCCTGTTTGAGTTTACTTCCCACTCAGCCGCCACATCTTAATTAGCTGATCTGATTTTCTGTGTTAGTGTGTGTGCCTTTTGTGTGTGTTTGGGTGTATCTGTGTTTGTGTGTGCTTGACAGTGTGCATCTGTTTGTGTCGGCAGATAGAGGTTTGTTTGTGGGCTGAGGGTGATTGACAGACTGATGGGAAGATAATATGCTGAGAACGACAACCAAAAGGACCTGGAATTCATTCATTGTGACGATAATGAATCTGAGAGAAAATCCTTGTGTTTGTTCATTAGCCATTGAGGCATGGATGACATGGCCTTCCAGGCACTGTCAGCCACAGATGTCCCTCACTGAAGGATTCTGCAGCACCTGAGTCCTTCCTGGCTAATAAGGTTGTAATTAGCACAGCAGTGAGAGCTGCATGGCCCTGAGCTTCTCTATTTAGAAAAAAAAGTAAAAATGTCTGCTTCACTCAGAACCAATGTAACCTGCAGTCTGTGTGTGTGTGTGTGTGTGTGTGTGTGTGTGTGTGTGTGTGTGTGTGTGTGTGTGTGTGTGTCAGTCAGTGTGCACTTGTAAGTGTGGTGCAGGCTCTCAACATGAGACTAAATGCTTAGGTGCAAGCCGCATCTATTCGTGCCCTTTGCAATCTCTACATGGAATTTAATGTGACTGAATGCTTGCCTAACGTTTGTGCCTATAGCGAAGGGAAATTGGTTTCAGTACTCTTGTGTCCTTGTCAGTACTGTTATGTGATTATGGCTTAATATACATACTGCAGTGTCCCATTTCATGACCTTTGACATAGTTTTGACTAAACAGCAGAAGGAGGAAGGTAGGAAAAGTCTATTAAATTTATAGCATTGCAAAAGACGGAGAAGTGACAGGCGGAGGTGGAAGAAAAGACTTGTGTTTCTCCACATTAAGGCCATGACACTGAACACATACTGTAGCTAAAAACATTCTGCTGTAAAATAGTCTCATTAAACTACCGGTCAAAAGTTTGGGGTCGCCCAGAAAATGTCATGTTTTCCATGAAAACCCACACCTTTTATTCATCAAATTAGTTGCAAAATGAATAGAAAATGTGGTCAAGACATTTACAAGGTTAGAAATAATGATTTTTACTTGAAATAATTTTGTCCTTCAAACTTTGCTTCCGTCAAAGAATCCTCCATTTGCAGCAATTACAGACTTGCAGACCTTTGACATTCTAGCTGTCAATTTGTTGAAGTAATCTGAAAAAATTTCACCCCATGCTTCCTGAAGCACCTCCCAAAATTGGCTTGATGGGCACTTCTTACCTATATCAAGCTGCTCCCACAACTTCTCTTTCTATTCTGGTTAGAGCCAGTTTGCACTGTTCTGTGAAGGGAGTAGTAAACACTGTTGTATGAGATCTTCACTTTCTTGGCAATTTCTCGAATGGAATAGTCTTAATTTCTCTGAACAAGAATAGACTGACGAGTTTCAGAATACAGTTTGAGACTATAATCAAACCCACAAATGCTGAAGCTCCAGATACTCAGCTAGCCTAAAGAAGGCCAATTTTATTGCTTCTTTAATCAGAACAACTGTTTTTCAGCTGTGCTAACATAATTGTAAAAGGGTTTTCTAATGATCAATTAGCCTTGTAACACGATAAACTTGGATTAGCTAACACAATGTGCCATTGTACACCTATGTAGATATTCCATTATAAATCAGCTGTTTACAGCTATTATAGTCATTTACCACATTAACAATGTCTAGACTGTATTTCTGATCAATTTAATGTTATTTTAATTGAAAAAATTGTTTTTCTTTTAAAAACTAAGGACATTTCTAAGTGACCCCAAACTTTTGAGCAGTAGTATACACTCTACTAGAAAACTAATTAGCCTAGCAGTATTCGAACCCTCCCATCACACATACAGTCTGTATGTGGAGAGATTTAGACTGTGTGTAGTGCTCAAGGTGTGCTATTACTGCATTACCACATGATTCTACATGTCAACACTAAACAAATAAATTAGACAGCTATGTTGCCTGTTCGGTTTTGTTCAGAAAGTCAAGATTTGACACTTAATAAAAGGTCACTGATATGCCGGTTTTAAACTGAGCTGAGCGTGGTCAGTGCCTAGTTGAAATGGTAAACATAATGAGATGCATTATTTCAGTTTCAGCTGTAACCATTGACATTTAAAGATGTAGATAAAGATGGACGATATGTCTCCAATTCCTCCCACTGTACTAAATGAAGCCTAAATATCCCAGTTACGGGAGCTGCCATCTTGCGCTGGTCACATCATTTGGAGCCACAGACTGCTCAGTGGTGATCGGGGTTGGAGCCGCGGTATCAAGGTCCCGCCTATACACCTGGCCAACTCAATCGCGAGCCAGCTTCAGCTGTCAATCATGACGTGTAACCCCCTTTTTATAGCATCAAATAACTAAATAGAACCAAGCTTATCAGAAAAATGAACATTTGAACATACATCAGCGTAAAACCTAAATAACAGAAACCATCTTTGGGAAAAATTACTTTGACGTGTACTTTGAGTTTTTAGTTTGGCCCATGTCCCATCCGCTAACATGGAGGGGGCTGGGTTTATGACCTATAATGCAGCCAGCCACCAGGGGGCGATCGGGATGTTTTGGCTTTACTTTTGGGGAGCTGTCATGTCGACCATCTTTTATATACAGTCTATGGCAGTAACCAAGATACTGTGCATGACAGATAAACGTAGAAATAAGCAAAGAAATACTGAGCCACTTTCTCCATTTCATCACTGTGCACAGTATCTTTGACAGCTGATACATACAGCTTTTACAATAACTAAGGTTGAATCAGCTTTAAGTGGTTTCTCATGTTGTTGGAATATTTTCACTTTTTATTGCACAAACCCTAATGAATGGTGTAAGCCTAATGCTGGCTCATTTAGACCTCTAGTGCCACCTTTCACTTAACTGGTCTTCAATGGGCTACATAGCATCCATTTTTATAAACACAGCAAAGTGGACACAGTTAAGAACCCATTTTATCTTGTGCTCACATTCACTGCCCCTGAGGTCCCATGGAAATGTGCAGGCTAGAATGTGAAAAATATCAGTCTTTTAGTCCTGGCAAGAAGAGGGAGCAGCTAAAGATAGGATCAGGTTCGTGTAAAGGGCAGGTGAAAGTTAAGTGAATCCAAGGGTAAGCAAATCTTTAGAATAAGAATCTGCTATTGAGGGAGTAATGTTCAGGCAGTAACTGTGGTTGAAATTTTCACTCTGCTATTTTCATGGTTCTCAACTGGCATGTAGCATTTGGTTGGGGAAACACTTCATGCATTGAAGCGCTACAAGTAATATAACACTTTCAGTGTGCCTCAGTGGAAAGGACTGTTGGGATTCAGGTAGGGCAGATTTGGTTATTAGCAAAATATCAAAGATATTTATGAATATTAATACAATTATTCATATATCAAAATTATTAATATGGAATAATAATTACAAGGCACCACCCTGAGATCAGGGTGGAAGATGGTGGAAGTGACTATGTGGGTGGTTGTCACACACAGATCCAAAATGGTGGACAGGCCCGCGAAACTCAAACAAAAGGGGAAAAGGGCTCTCTGGGTTGTTTGAGATGTGTGTGTAGGTGTGTGCATGTACGTGTAAATGTGTGTGGGTTAGTGAAGAGGAGAGGAGAGAGAAAGAAGCACACAGAGTAAGGTACAAGAGATCTCAAATGCCGTGGTAAGACGCAATAGCTGCCCCTTTGTCACAGGAACCTGGCAGTGAACTTACATTCAACAGCTGTGTTACTGGACTTTGGTCTGATAAAGCACAGTTATTAGCTTTCACAGTGGCTAAAATTAACACAAATAATAGTCCAACGGCGTGGTACCGACAAAAAAATGGAAAGTGCTAAGCACAAAGAACACACAGCGGTATGGGACGCGGCGGTCCGTGATGCGGTCCGTCTGTTGTGTTGTCACACTCCTCGGAATCTGTTGTTCAGTTGATGTTTAACTCAATTCAGTGTAGTGGAATTAGTTATGATTTAGCTCCATTTGACTAATTTGGTTTCATTCTTACTACTGGTTTTGCTGCTGGATTGGTCATTGTTTTAGCTGTTGGTAACATAATACCAAGATGAAAAGCAGAGTTTCATTGCCCTCTCTGGTTGAAAGTTTCAAGTTTGTGTCAGCTCTGGGTTAAGTGTGCTCTGTTACACCTTTAGCCACACCCAACAGTGATGTCACGGTGTACTAACACCCCAGAGTACACTTCTACATCACAGCAGCAAGGTGAGAGGTTAATCAAGCGGAATTCAGAAAATATAACGTTCTTAGTATCATGTTTCCTTAATTTAAAGAGCAACACCATCTGTTTTCATTTAAAAAATATGTCCACTGAGGCAATATGAGACCCTGGAAACAGCCCTGTCTCCTAGAATTTTATTTATGTTGGACATTTCTGCCGTAAATATAAACCCTCCAATGACAATTTGAGGCAGTATATCCCTCTTACCAGGTTTTAACAAGCAAGCGGAAAATCAAAAAGTGACATAATCAGTCACTGTGTATCCTGACATGAACTTTGTCGCTGTATAATAATGTTCCCTGACTTCCTCTTTTGCTCCCATCATAATGACGGAAATGGGCCCCATGTTTTGGTTAAGACAAGAAGGAAAAAAAGACAATTAACAGGGTTTCTTAAACATTCAGCTGTGAAAATTGACCCCAGCCACATTAATGCAAACCTAAAAAAAATGCATCAGTTAACAATTTTGTATAGTTATTGCCTAAACTTCCCCATTTATCCCTAACACTCCATGATCTATGATTATTTCCAATTATTAAAACTTTTCGTAGTTTTAGTACTCGTTTGCATAGATGAGAGCAGGCATACGTCACTTTCCTGTCTTCAGAACGACCACTCCCCAATTTGGCGCTGTAAAAGTGCCAGCGCCAAATTCAAAAAACTAGTGGCACCATGTCTAAAAGCTGCTGTGTTGCATTTTGCAAAAAAAAAAAAAAAAAAAAAAAACACCAAAAGAAAACAGTTTACAATTTCTTTTTTCCCCCCAAAGAGCGAAGGACAGTAAAAGAAGAGATCTGTGGCTTCAGGCCATCCACAGAGAAGATGAAAATGGTAAACAATGGGACCCGGCCAGTCAATACCTCTGTGGCAAACACTTCATCACAGGTTAGTTAATGATGTTACTGAGTAAATGGTATGTGTGCCGATTGTGTGTCAGAAATGGTCATGGTGTGACTGAACTTTTTACTGTGAAAAAATATCGCCTTACCATAAAACACGTTTTTAGAATGGAGTTTGGTTCCACAGTCTGTCCCCTCGAAAGACCAGTGAGCAGAGGGTATTTTAACGTTAGTAATTAACATAAATTGAACTGACCTAATTCTAATAATGAACCTTGTAGGAAGTGGGGCTAAAACCGACTTGTTTTCTACTTCTCGGCTCGTAGTTAAAGGTCGCGTAATAAGCACAAACGGCTATCAAAATAGAGACAGCGCTCGCTTCTCCACAGCGATGTAATTAGTTTACAGTAACTTCACATTGGATAGACTACCAAAATAGCAAAAAATAATGTGTCTTAATGACAGTGACAAAAAAATAAAAAGTGACAAATGTCTGAAATATATTGCCTGGAGATTCAATACGGTTTGTCAGGTTAGTCCACTTGGTTCGTTTCACCGAAAGGACACTCGTCAACTCCTATTTCTTTATTTTTTTCTATATAACAACGCTGATCATTGATCGGCAACAACATAATTGCCTGACTGGCCATAGAATTTGGGCTCCTAATAGCTAAAAAGCAATACAGTATTCTTATTTTATGCTATTAAATTGGCAAAGACCTCGGAATTTGCATTTACTGCCAGTCAAATTAGAGGGGCTGCTTTCACCCAAAAGGGGGTGGGGGCTTGACGCAGGGGCAAAGTACCCGGATGCGCTACTCTCATCTATTGGTCAGTGGCAGACAAATCAATAATACAACAATTTATTAAATTATTTTCATAACACTGATTGGTTGATTGATAGTGCCATTATGTGTGTCTTTGTATCTATGTACATAAATGGAATCCATCTCTTATTCTCTGTTTACAAAAAAAGAGTGCCTGTATACCCACTAGTTGCAAGAGTATACGCACCATTTTTAGCTCCTTCTATTGTGGTCTTCTCAGTCCAAGGCTGTGTGTCATTCAAGCTGCGCTCTCAGAACTCACATCCAAACCTCTGCTGCCTTCAATTAGCATTTAACTCATGAGTGTCAGTCAGTGTCTCCTTGTTCACCAGAGTAGCTGGGAATTCAATTTCTCCCTGTCCGTAAAATCATCTGCTCCCCCTCTGTCTCCCTCCATCCTCCACCTCTCACTCTCTCTGTCTTTCTTGTGCTGTCTATTTTTATTCACAGTTTCACTTATTGTGCTGTTGAAGCAAATATAACAATTAGATTTAGATAATTAATCTGTGGTGATTAAACAAGTGTGATAAATAAGCAAGGCTGTTCATTTTCCGTTATCTTAAACAATAACAAGTATGAAAAAGGGTGGCGACAAGTAAACAGACAAACCTGCTTATTGATTTGGTGAAATATTCACACACTTCAGCATGACCTGTGTTTTATAAGATTACTGGCTTTGGGTAAACTAATCAACTAGAGCTGAAATGATTAGTCGATTAATTGACTAATTAATCAGCAACTATTTTGACAACTTGATTAATTGTTTAAGACATTTTTCAAGCAAATATGCCAAACATTCTCTGGTTTCCTTTCTGTGTCATATATGATAAATATTTTTGGGTTTTGGACTAGTGGTTGGATAAAATAAGACATTTTAAGATCACTTTGGGCTGTGGAAAAAGTAATTTTCTGACATTATATAAAGAAAATGATTCATTGATTAATCGAGGAGATAATGCAGCCCTAAATGCATCATTGGCTTGATGAGCAGCACAACATTGCAGTTTCTTTCAAGAAACTTTCCAGTTTTTTATTTTTGATTTGAACATTCATTCAACCAACCCACAGCACTTCAGGTGCTTGTTGGAATATGAGAAAAACACATTTGTCAGTCTCAAAGCCTGATGCATTGCAGTTAACCACAGCGACCAACATGTGACAGAACTTTGTAGAATATATTCCAATTCTGCAGTAGGAGTTGGCAATATGGCCTCAAAATAATATCACATGGTATTTTTGCTATATTTCTGAAGATATACTGTGACTGTTTTCCCTCATATCTAGGGCTAGACTAATCGTTTTAGCTCTGCTCACATCCCCACCTGACTGTGACTGATTGACGGTTGACTGTACTTCTCCTTACTTATAAAAACTCAGAAGGTTACCTTTTATTCCCCAGCGATGCAACGCACTATTGTGAAAATTTACTTCATTGATTAATTAATTCATTTCAATCATTGTCACCTGAGCTGAATCGGATCCTGATATGTCTCGTGATGCAGTTAATGTAGAGATGATGGTCTACATGGTCTTTGTTGTGAGATGTAGCTCCTCTGCTCTTTTTCTAGCAAACCTCTTCCACATTACCTTTTTAGGAACCAACTCCTCCACATTCAGCAGCCATGTGCATTTCTCCTGTCATGACGGAAATAAGTTGACACGTCGCAAAATCGTTAATATCGTGATATGACAATTTTTTATCATATTAATATGTATGCTGGTGTAATCATGTACAATATAATATGGCCCACCAAGCTTCTGCATGCACATAACTATCCACATACCCACTACTACCATGGTTATACACACAGCTAATACTTTCTGTTGTTGTTCTCTTTCCAAGGTCATGTGCCACTCAGCCTGAACTCACATCCCGTCTGCAACATGCATCTGGATATGGGCGCAGTCGTAATATGCTATTACAACCGCCATATGATCGGATATTCAAATCATCTGTCTAAGAGTGTAATGATGACTTTCTCACTTTAATCGACACATGGTTATTTTTTTAATTCCCCTGAGTCATTTTGCACATAACAACGGACAATAAAAGCATCACGAGCGGTCCAAACTTCTGCATACACCTAACAAGGACACACATATAGCACATGACAAAGGCACCCACACACACATTGGTACATCAAGCTGCTTTCCATCTGTATATCCAAGGGTCTCCTGCGACCTTCCTCCCAACAAGGCCAAGGGACATTCATACTAATTTATTCAAAGGGACGGTTCTTATTCAATTTTCTCCATATTCATAAGCGTGTTTCTCACCCCCGCTCTCGTTTTCCTTTTCAGCTTTAAATTAAAGGTACAGGAACGAGCCAGGCCTTTCATCTAGGGCTGGGGGTGGAGGGCTGTGGGAGGAAAGCAAAGGCGTGTGTGTATGTGTGTGTGTTGGGTGGGGGTGCATCGGGTGAAGGAGGGAGGGGAGGGATGGGTAGTGGTGAGACTCTCTCCACTCTGTATTTATTAGCCCCCTCACCCTCCCCTTTGCCTCCCCCCCAACCTCTTCTCCCCCTCCTCCCCCAACGACACCTGGCGAAAAATGATTCATTAATTCAAAAAGCAGCATTTTTGAAAGCCGTATTTCAAAGGCTTCGACAGGAAAGAGAGAGGAGCTGAGTGGGGTAGGGTGAGCCTGAGCGAACAGGAGGGGGAGGAGGTGGAGGTGGAGGAGGAGGTGAGGGCAGGGGAAGGCAGAGCGAAGGTGTTTGAAGGGGCAGAGTACACTTCAAGTTTCTGTCACACCAAAGATCAAGCTTGGGTGGGGGGGTTAGAGAGGGTCCATGGGGTTTACTTAAAATTTTTTGGGCTCGTACTTAACTGGATCTCTGTACAGGTGGCTTTCATTTAGCAATAACGTAACAGACAACAGTATGATAAGATTGGCTGCAAACTTGACTCAAATACAATATACACGTGGTGACATAAATTATAGATTTATTAAACACCTTAATATATAAACACCTGATGGCAAAATCTGAAGATTCTTCCAAGTCACTGTGGCTACAATGCATTATCTAACACACACACATTTATACACACAAGCAGTAAACACCAACAGCAGGATCATGTGTCGGACACTCCCAGTCCAGCTGAATCTTTCATACGGCTGCAGATGATGTGGTTAATTATAGATGGCAGGACAAGCCGGGATCCTTAGCCTCAATTAGACAGGGCCACAGGGTTACTGACCTGCACAACGACTGTCAGTGCCTATTACACACTACACATGGCCACTGACAGCAAGAGGGGCTGGGGGTGGAGGGCAGGGCTGGGTTACAAGGGCTACTACCATATTCTTTTCTTTCCCGGCAAAAACCGATATAGACGCGTGCACACACAATCAGAAACCCACAAATAAAAACACAGTTGTCTCAAGCAGGCTGATTTTGTAATCAGTGGAATTAATCACATTATTAGCTTATTACTCTTGCCTGATTTTGTTTGTTTTTGTGTGTGTGTGTGTGTGTGTGTGTGTGTGTGTGTGTGTGTGTGTGTGTGTGTGTATACAGTTTGTGTGTGTGTGTGCGCTCATGGAGTTTTGCAGCTTTATTCATGGTCTAAACAGTGAAGTTGTCATTATTAGTTTGTCGGATATGCAGGTCAAATTGTACACACACAACAAATTATTTTAACCTGATAAGACTAAAAAGCAGAGTTGGATCTTACTTGGATTTTATTTCATTTTTGCCATTATTTCTTTGATTATGATAATATTACAAGTTCATTTCTGAGATCTGGGAACATGGCAACATCGTTTAAAAAGAAGTCAGATAGGGAAAGAAACACAAGCAGGTTGTGTTGCACAGACAGTTTTCCAACAAATCCTCCAAATTCAAACAATAAAACATGTTGTTTGTAAGTGGCCTCCAAAACGACACATAAAGGCGTTTTCTGATCCGACACCCCTACCAACAGGATGATATAGTCTGTGCCCTCCAAAACTGTTACAAATCACTGTAACTGTGGTTAGTAGCATGGTTTGGGTTAGAGTACTTCATTAAGGTTCAGGACGTTCGTGGTCATGGTTAAAAGAAACCAATGTTGTCTGTCAGTAGGAAAGACACACGTTTTGTTGAACTATCCATCCACCCCGGCCATCTCCCTTTGCGGACTTTGTGGCTCTATAATAATGCCAACCTGACTTCCACCTTTGCTCCTGATGGTCATAATTACTACTGCTGCAAGAGGGCTTTGTCACTTCAATGTAAACATATGGCGGGGGGCATTTGCTGATGACATCGTGTTGATGCTGTTGTTTTTCTTGGAGAATCTCCACACTTCCTGTGCAATGAGGGCTTATTACTGACATTACAGGTGCACTCACTTTTAGTTTTACCTCCAAATAAAGAAGTTTAAATCTGGCTAAACTATTGGGCTTGTTTACAACCTGAATGATCGTCTGACCACTCGTGTTTCTTGCCCCATTGGATGTCTTTGCCGCAATGTCCCTGTGTTTCCAGATCTCAGCAATGAACCTGTTGAGCACAATGTTATCATAACTGAAACAAAACAAAAGCTACAAATATTATACCCAAGTTGTAATAAACTGGAATTTCCCATTTAATAGGAAGGAACAGGGTAATTACACACACTGCCAATAAAAGATAAACCTTTTGAGCATTTTGTGTAATTGTCTAAATCTGCTGCTAGTGTATACACTTTCTTTTGCAGTATCATCCTGTGTTGTGATCTCTAACAATCTGGTACAAAAGCAAGCAAGTAAAAACATCAGTGTCACCCACAGCTCGGCACAGAGCCTTGATATTTGCTGTGTTTTTCTCACGGAGGTAGCTATTGGTGTAGTATGTCCCATTCCCAGGGTGTCTCTCGTAATACTGTCTCTGGGAACAAAACCAGGCAAATAGCCCTGAAATCTATCATATAATGATCCAGCCCTAATGACTATGGCTTCAGGAATTGGACAGTCCTCAAGTTAATCACTGCTGTCTACCTTAAACTCTGTATCTTGTAATTACCATGTCCTCCTGGCCCCCTGTCTCTCTCTATTCCTCCTGTCTACTATACAGAAAGAAAGTTTCTATGCAAAAATATATTTCTTTGAAATTGAAGTTGTGTGTGGATAACTTTCCAGCTGTTGCCAATTATTTTGCTAGAGGATGAGGGGATGCCCCATGAGCAAGCTACTTTTGTATTTGTTGAACAAAACTCCAGGTCGAACCACTGCCTCTCACATCCAGCCTGCCTCGTCCTGCCTCTCTGCTCCCTATCCTCCTCCTCTTCTCTCCCTGCTGCCTTACCTGTACTCACCTGTGTCTGTCTGTGTGGGTGAGTGAGAGCCAAGCCCCCTTTGGGACCTGCTGATTAGGGTATTAAAAATAAATGGGCTCAGTTTAGGGGGGGTTGGTGGCACGGTGGTATATATTTCTGTTAATTTTTCTCTCCTCCCCCCCTCCCTCTTCTATGTAGTGACTGATCTAGCAGAATATGATAGCATGGGCTGTCACGGCAATAATTAGGCCTATTTTCCGTTGAGGTCATCTTACAGGGACGCTGGGCGGCTGTGGTTCACACACAGGGTGCTCTGTGCTGTTCCTGCCCCAGAGCCCCCAGGATATGATCGTCCACACAGGGCAACAAAGAATCACTCCGCACCAAATGAACGAAACATAAAACACCTACAATCTGATATGGACTGTGGTTCCCAACGCTTTATATGCTGGGAGAGTTTAAGTCGCTGGGCTTTCACAGCTCAAAATCAAACAGCATTTTATTGAACTGTGTCCAGTCTAAAATATTAAACAAGATCTGAAGGAGAATTAAGCTGTCAAGGGAATTACCTGTGATGAATTTCAATGGGAGATCCCGATTTTGTTTGTTTGTACACCAGTCAAGTAATTAAATGTGAAAACTTGTCTGAGTCTAAATAAAATCTTAAAGTGTGAGGTAGACATGAGGGTATTTGGTAATGGTTCTGCTACCAGAAAACCAACAGTGCCAAGTCAGAGCACAACATATTTCAGCTCCATTCAAAACACTCCCTGGTTGGGTCAACAGCTGCAGGCTAGAATTAGAAATCAATTATTCAGCTTCGACAAGCTCATTAAGTCTCTGAATAGGATTTTCTGTTCTGAGTCTGCCTGCTCATTTCTCCTAGCTTGCAGTTTCTAATTAGTATTTCTTTTCTCTTTAAAGTTTGATGGGAGTTTGGGTAAAAACGTGGGCACTGACTTAACACTCACAGGCCCGCTGGCTTCTCTGAACAGTATCATTATCTGTAGAAGAGGATGTATCGGTACATTGGAAGACCACTAAGGTTGTTTGCTTTCAGTTTGGGCACCATCTAATGATTGGAGTCATCAGGCTAAATTAGGCATTAATAATCAAAGGAGTGTAATCTGGGTAAATTACGCATTAATAATCAAAGGATGACTGGAAATTATCACACACACAGTAAATGAAGCAGCACTAATCAGCAGGGAGAAAGGGGGCACGAGGCCGACAAAGTATTTTGAGACAGAAAATGGAAGGATGTGTACGGGAAAATGCATTTATAATCAGTTCTCGCTGAAGGACTACTCTGTGCTAAAATGATTGATGTTGTCATAGAAACTTCCATCCACCCCACTCGATGGCATCCTTCGAGTGAAGCTTGCATTTCATAATGTCGCCTACTGTTGCCTACATCACCTACAGTGCAAGAAGGCTTATTAGCAAACCCATTCCATCTCTCTCTCTCTCTCTCTCTCTCTCTCTCTCTCTCCCTCCCTGCTCTGCTTCCTCCCATCCCTCCCTCTCTCTTCTCTCTCCCTCTCTTCCTCTCCTCTCCACATTGTGTCTGTCTATCTGATCCTGTGGCCTTTTGTTGCGCTATGAAAGGCCTGATGCCACACTCATTATTTTCTCCTTTATCTCTCTCCCCACTGCTCTGATTAGAACAGTCGCCCCTGACAGACGCCCTCAGCCGGCTCCTATCCATTACATTGTGTGTGTGTGTGTGTGTGTGTGTGTGTGTGTGTGTGTGTGTGTGTGTATGTATGTGGGTGTGTGTGTGTGTGTGTGTGTATAAGACACAGACATGTGAAGCTACCTACCTATATAAATCATAAGTGTTTTCAGCACAGTAAATATTAAGGAATATAAGAAAACATACTTTAGATATTACATAAAGGATCAAATGTAAGAGGGAACATTTAGGTGAATTTTAAATGTTAAGGTTTTTGTGAAGTAAAATTACACTCACTCCCACACATGCACATGATACACACTCTCTTGCACTCACTCAGTCACATACACACACACTCACATTCACACACCATGGGAAAACTGACTTGCTCAAGCCAAGTTTCCTGTTTGGGCGTTTGTGTTTTGGTACGGCAAAGTTGGAAGGCTCTGAATTCTGAACGCTGCTGAATTAGTCCTGGTGAAAAAATACCCAGATGTCTATTGCTCAGCTTTATGTGTACATGCATTTGCATGCCTGTGTGTTCATGTGGATCAATAGACCTTCACATCCCCTCACTTCCTCTTGTAGTGAAAACACAAGTGTGTCACTTAGCAAATGAAAGCTAAAGGTGGTTGTCTGTTATTTCACAGCTGATTTGGAGGTTTCTCTGTAGATGTTTCACCTTCAAATGAGGAAATTCAAATAGTGTCAACCTTACAGCATCATGATGATATTGTAATATAAGGTGTCAGATACAAAGTGTGCAGAAAACCAGCAGGGAGCGTTTACTACATCTGTCGCTAATCGCCAATAAGCTGTTTACAGTTAAAGATTTAATTTATGCATAAATCAGTCACACTGAATTATGGGAAACACTTTTAAATATTTACAGATACATGAATAAATAGAACAAAAAAGCCTTTTTACACATATATTATTTTCTCGTAGGTGCTCTCCCTCCCCGAGTAGTCTGAATATGTCATTTGCTTTTAAATTGCATTATCATGCAAAATGAAGCAGAAATTTTATGAAACTCAGATGGATTCACCTGAGTTAATGGAATATGGGTTTAAGAGGGAACTAATTATCCTAGTTTAGCAGAGAGTGAATGTGTTTCTTTGGAAGACCTGATTTTGAATGTAAACATTAATGGCCTCCTTGATTAGCATAAGAATCGTGTGTTATTGTCCTGCTCACTCTGCGTCCTATTGGATATGCATCTGTGCTGCTCCAGACACACACACATACACACACAGACCACAAGCTTTAATACACTTATTACCTGCCTTATCTACTAATGATGCTATTTCAGTTTTTATTTTTTTGCTAATCCATAAAATTCATTTCTCCAATCAAATTAGAGTTTTAAGGTCCAATAGCATTACTGGAAGCTTCTTCCTTCTTTTTTTATGCAGAGGTCAAGACAAAAATAAACTAACAAACAAAAAATGAGCTCCAACTGTTGAGGTAAAGGACAATATTTAAGATAAGCACAACTGAAGAGGCAGAGTCATTGTGATGTTCTTCTTCTTCTTTGGTGTTCATGCTCTCTTTGTTAAATGTTTATCTGTGAAACATACCAGAGGACTAGGCCATTACAGTATAAACAAAGGAGAAATAGAAGGAAAGATTAGGAAGTAAAAGGAAAGAAGGAATTGTGGGACCCAGGTGAAGAGTTATATTAAGAAAAGGAGGCGATGAGGAGAGTTAAAGGGCAGGTGAAGAAGGAAGGCTTTGACTTGGGGCCTCCCGGGGACGATGACCTTATTTCAAATTCTGGGTGAGGGACTATAGTTAGGCAACTGAGGAACACCCCCCCAAGTTTCAGATATACACACACACACACACAATCAAAGACAATTTCAAGGCTGAGTTGAGGAATAGAGAGCCCCCCTGAAGTCCTGCAGCTCCATCAAAGGCCAAGCTGCTGCCATTGTCTACACAATAGGTTACAGCGTACAATATTCCTCCAAGGTTCAACTCCATATCCTTGGTGGAATAGTTGCAAACTAGGAACTAAATCCATCTTTAACTATTATGGCAGAATGCATAAGTTGTCACATTTTGTGCTTGATGGCTCATTTGCTCAGTGTGCTCCTATGCTTTTGTAAATTCTAGATATACTGTATGAGACCTTTGCCTTGGTATGTTTTCATGCACAATGTAAACTACATTTCTGTGAATAACTACACTGAGGTAATTGTGTTCCCCAGTAACCCAAGTTTACGAGATGTGTTTAACTATTAGGTTAAAGTGCGGAAGGATGTTTGGCAACCTGCAGGAAAAATCGTATTAGCAGAAGAAATTAAGAGATGAACAATAGGTGACTTTTAGTGTTTTGTAATGTTTTTACATTATGTTGTATTTTTTATTTCCCCCAGGTTGCTTATATTAAAAACAAACAATACATCTATTGAAACTTAGCAAAAATAAGTAACTGTATGTACAGTCAGCCAATCAAGTGTACTGGTGTCCAGATTTCAGTTTACATTTGAATTTGCCTGTAGACTAGTTTGTTCCCTTGTAGACCCGTCCAGCTGATTCCAGATAGTGGCACCACCTGCTTTTGAATGCAGCATTCTTGGCTGCAGGGATTTTCAGGAGATGTTGGTGCCACCTTTCAAAAGCCTTAACACAAGCCAACTTGTACTGTTAGTTGTAAAATTAAAGCTGCTTTGTTGTCACCCCCCAAAAAAGGGTTTTGCTGGGGTTTCTGTACAGGAATACTGCTACTTTGTTAATCAAGTTTTGCTTTCTTTGATCATGACCTTAGGGCGTCTAAACTCCAGCAACATTTGTAGTATAAAGGACAACTTTATTGTGGGACCTAAATATAAAAGACAAACAATCTTTTATATATATATATATATACACATGTGGCTGATATGCGTGTATGTAATAAGATTTTTTTTAACCTTTACCTACCTAAAAAAAAAAGTGTTTCATACCCATCTTATTTGAACATTCTTTGTGATGTGTTGTATGATGACCCTGATGAAGGCCACAAGCCGAAACACGTTGGTCTGACAATAAAGTTGTTCTTTATACCACAAGTGTTGCTGGAGTTTTGACCTCTTCAGACTTTTTCCCTTCTCCATGCACCTTAGAAGTAGGTGAAGTTGTGCCAGAAATCCCTACTTTGATCATGACCTTGAGAGAATAACTGTTTTTTTGTATTCCAGTTGTAAATAATATTTATAACCAAAGTATAGTGCTTTACTCTGACATCTCATCCATGTTGGCTTTTAAGACACCATTGATCCTAAAAGTGCTAAAAAAAAATAGAAATATGAACATAGATCATTCCATGACAACTGGGCAAACTCTATCTGCTGAGGATCATGCAATAAGATCAAAAGCTCCAGGACAGCTACTAAATGGACTTTGTTTTCTCAAATGCCTTATTAGTGGTTAAGTAAATGCAACTATACATAAATACTGTTTGTAAGGGTTCTTGTTGGTGTGAAAACTAATACACTAATTTACACCACCACTAGCAGTGATGCTGTTTTCATCATTTGCCCCTTCCCAAACAGGAAATAAATCATTAATGCCCCTTTACTCTACACCACATTGACTTTGACAACCCGACAACACCAGTGTTATAGTGTTAGCATATTGTAATGCTGGTTACTCTTAGGGTTAACTGTTAACTAGATAGTTACTGCATTCTTGGGTCATGGGTAAAGTAAACACATAGGCACAGCTTCTTCAGACAACAGAGCTCTGACAACAAACGCATTACATCACTTCATAATTACACTACCAGCACTATGCATTGTGTTATGGAGTTCCCCATTTACACACAAATAAGGACATTTTAAACTATAAAATACATATCATTAATAAAATAATGCCATTCATCCCAGTAAACATTTAAAAAAAGGCAATCTACAAATCTATTTTTACAAAAGCTACCCAGACTTTAGTTCTTCCCCTGAGACAGGCAGTGAGGAGAACTCGTAGCTCTCTTTATAAGGCTCTCACTTTTCATTTCTCCCAACATTGGTTTTCTGTCATCCACCTTCCTTATCTTTACCTCTGTCAGTCTGTTTTGCTACAGCTGCTGCAATTTAGTGCCTGAAAAGTATAAAAACATGCATCACTAGCTGAATGGGCTGCAGAGTGCATCAATGCTAACAAGGGCCAAAGTGGTTAACTAGGAGTCGTCTCACTGCCTTCCTCCCTCACGGTCATTCTGGCTCTTTCGGCTGCTCATATCTCCTTAATTCTTATCCCTTTTTTCTTGTCAATCTCTGTATGTGGACAATGTCCAACATGACAGATTTCGCCATTAATTTTCCATTAATGGGCCCTGACCTTGTCTGACTACTGTACTTAAAAACATTCTCTGCTGCTAGCCGTACTTTCCCCTAATCACTCCCTTCACTCCTTGACCCCCTCCCCCTCCACACCCCCAACTTTCCATTTCACCTCGTCTCCTCACTATAATCTCCTGATTTTTTTTTTTCCTCCTCCATAAATTTTCTGGTCTTCTCACCTTACAAGAACCCCCTCTGTTGTTTGTGGGGGCTTGCCTGATAGCCATTAGTGTTACACCCTATTACATCAGTAATGACTGACTGTGAGCTCTAATTAGAGATGTGTTAGGAGAGCTGACTTACCCCCCCCCCCCCTCCTTCCTGCTTTTCCGCAGAGCTGTTACTGCGACTCCATCGCCGTGGCGACACCATTAGCACAGCACCTCTAAGAGTTGCAACTCCTGACTGTTAAAACCATTACGTTCATTACAGACCAATCAGAGGGGAAGGTGTTATGGCTAATTGATCAGGTGAACAATGCATAAAATCTTGTCTCTAATTGCCCTGCGGGAAAAGGAGAAAGCGCCCTGGGAGAAAGAGACAGTGAGAGAATGAAAGAGAGAGAGAGAGTGGGGAAGCGACTGGCGTGCTAATTTCAAAATCTGATATTTTTCCACTCGAATAATTTAGGCTTACAATATGTCTTCATCCAAACATGCTGTAGATTTTTTTCTCCCTTCTTGAATAATGGGATGTTTCTTCTGGGTTTGTCATCTGTGATAAGATGATTATCTGAAAGGTCTGTGGCACATTGTGAAGAGAGTCTCGCCTTCTCTGCTGGAGTAGGTAATCCTGGGTAATAGCATTATGGACACAGTGTTTTCCTAAAGCCCATGATTATCCACTGCTGTTTGCTGTGGGATTGACATTGGCCTCCCTGGTCTCTCCCTCTCTCCTTCTCTCTCTTTTTTTACTCTCTTTCTCACTTGTTCATGTCATCCTGTCTCTGACTCACCACTCCATCAAGCCCTTATATGCTCTTCTCTTACAATTCTACCAAGAGAAGAAGATGAAAATAGAGCACATGGAGCAACAAAAGAACAAATTGCTTGTAGACAAGAGTGCCCTAGATTTGAATGGCATGTTATGTTCTCTCTGTCAAAAAATCACACTTTCACTTTGTCAGTTTGGGGTTACTATCCTGCTCTAAAACTCAATAAGGACATGATGCATTATGTTATTTACTGAAATATGTTAAATCCTACATCTAAACCAGTTTTAGCTATTACTAACTTTAAATATTTCCAACACTGGATCTCATTTAGCTCCAAAGTATTTCATGTTTTAACATCTCACAATCTGCTTGCATGGTTTATGTGTATACTTATTTGATGTGGTACATCTCACAAAGTGACAAAGTAATCTCTGGTAAATGAGTAAAAATTACAGGATGTAGAAGTTGCATTCATCTGCAAAGAGGAGAACTTTTGCCTGGGCAGAAAGTAAATGAAAAGGTTGGCTAACCACCATAGGTTTACTGAGTCTAAGTTAAGAAATAGCACAAGGGTTATCGTGACATTTTATGCCAGGGAATAATTGTGTGTGATTTGAAAAGGTGGTGACATCCCCTTGTGTTATGAAATGTATTCTCACTGTATAATGAGAGATTTTGGAGGAAATGTAGAAAGCGAAATGCTTGCTGTTTGTCCAGTTTAGCTCATGAAGTCATTATACAACAATGAATTTTGTCATAAAGCATCTCCCAGAGACTGATTTGTTGCCGCCCCTTGTTCCAAAACAATAGAAGACCGTGAAATTATTTTTATAGAACCTGCAAATTTTTCACCTTGGCTCCACTAGTAAGCAGATGCATGTGTGAAGCAGCAAAGACACCTGCCAGCTACATCAGCTACAAGTAAGCCAAGAGGCTGAAACAGGCAGGGAGGGAGTCAGCAGCAGTGTGCCCGATTCATCAACAGTGAAGGAGCTGCTCAACCAGCCTCTGCTCCTGTGTTTGCAAAACAAACGGGACATGTGAGGATTAGATTGAGAAGAAATTAATCTGTGGGGTAATCAACACTGAGTTTCCAGTGGAGAGGAGTAGATTGAACAGACTTGTGTGTGTGTGTGTGTGTGTGTGTGTGTGTCTGAAACAGATGCTGACAGTGCTGTGTCTCAAAACTGTGAACCTGTGTGTAAATAAGAAACCAGTAATGGGCCCAGCTGTGTCTTATACTGTACTGTGTCTGTGTGTGTGTGTGTGTGTGTGTGTGTGTGTGTGTGTGTGTGTGTGTTTCCCCACCTAGAAGTTGTCAGAGCCACATGCTTGCAAGCTGTGCAGGTTCATATAAACTAAATCTAATTGGATGCTGTAGACTTCACAGTATGAAGCAATATTTGATGATTTTAGGATCACATTGTTGGACACAGTGTATGTCCCGAGTAAAAACAGCCCCAAAGTCAATATCACCACAAGCCCCCCAACCCACCCACCTCCCTTCCCTCTCCCCCTCTCTTTGCATCCTTTTCTGTTCCAGGATCAGTAATGGGAGTCAGTATCCAGGAGCAGGCGAAGGGGGTGCGGGGCTCCTCCTCAAGTCCTCGCCCCTCCTCCCTGAATGCGGCACAGCTGCCTTTCAGAACCCCGCCGCTCCAGCCCATTCATCCTGGAGAGCCAAAAAAAGGGGGGGGAAAAAGTGGCTATTTATTAGGATACTTGTTTTGTATTGTTCTGTGCCACACAAAAGACGCTTTATTATGTTAGAAGCAAGCCCCTTTCGCAGAGAGAAACAATAACTTGGAATTGTCTTTTTTAGGGTGTACAATAAATGTCATTTCTTCTCGTCTCTGCCCCTCAGTGTGTGTTGAGTGGTGGGTTTGGGCACCGGGCATGGATGGCCTTGGCACTCGAGCGGCCAGATTGTAGTGGGAGTAGCGGTCTTACATGAGGCTTTGGAGGGTTTAGGACGGCTTTAGGAGTATGGAGGGAGAAATCTGCCCACTTGGTCTGGAGTAGAGAGAACGAGGGGAGCATTCGTAAGTTTGCATATGACAATTCCGTACTCAAGAAAGGAATTTTTATATAAGTATTTAACTTGTAGATGCACTATTAGTTAACCTATCTGTTGTGCGTAAAATGTATTTTGTCTAAACGCGAAGTGGAATTGAACTGAAAGAACAGTAGGGTTTCTGATCTCAGTGATTGCGCATACTGAAATAAATCTTTATTGGCAAGCTTTTATTTCGGAACGTCTGCGCTCTGATGTGCTCAATTCAGTGCTGTTAACATGTGTTTCTAGCTGCAGGCTGTCGTTTTATTTTGGGACAAGTGAGATCCACCAGGGCTTGGCTGCACAGAGCGCACAGCTCTAAAGCTCATGGTGCTACCAGTTGCTCTCTAACCGACTCAGTTAGATTTTCCGAGGTGACATTATCGGCTACTGATCTGTTCGGGAGTGAGTGGTTATCATCTGTGTCACCTTTATCTGACTGGATTAACGAGAAAAATATGTTGCATGTCGTAAATATGGAGCTGTTTATTAAATTAATTGTTTTACATGGCTTGGTGACTGTCAATATTTAGGTCTCTCGGTGTTTTTTTTTTTTTTTTACTTTTCAGAAGGCGGGGAGAGGCGGGTGGAAGCGGTGGGGGCTGATCATCATGACTGAAGCTCGAAAACAACTGTTGTCTCATGCTTAACCCACTTTATGTCCAGGTCATCAGCAGATGATCACGACTCATTTTTCTTCCCCGAAGCCAACAACACCTAGTTGCACGCGCGCTGGCTTGTCCACACACGCACCACACGTGGAAATTGTTGTTCTGGCTTAGGTTAACTGCTTTAGGAGAAAAGATCGCAGATGAAAGGGGGGGGAACCCGGATACCATCTTTCTAGGTCTTTTTACTTTTTTTGTGCGTGAGGGATGCAGCAGTTTGCTGAGATTAAAAGGCACAATGACACCCGCAGAACTTGTGAGACGTGTAGTTATATTTATTCACAATAATTCTTATATTTGTGTATTCATTTATGGGGGGGCGTTGGATAACTGCTTTGACCCTTGGCCCCAGTCGTGCACCATCATCGCAGTGCGCACATCCTGTTTGCAGAGGCCGCGCACAAAGGAGCGAGGAGGTTTGAAAAGAGGTTTGTTAAAAGAGGAGGGACTGACGGGGGATGACAGAGAGAGTAAACAGGGGCCACCGGGGTCCCAGTGTCACTGTAAAGGCTAATCCTCTACAATCCTTAATCCACTCAACAATGAGAAGAACAAATAATAATAATAATTTCATGATTGTTCCCGATCGATCCTTAAAATTAATTAATTAAAATGTAATTAATCTGCTTCATCAGATTGTTTGACTTTAACGATACTAATGTGGATGCAGTTTGTGACGTCTGGTTGAATTAATTTAGACCTTTTATTAAGGAAGGGGTCAATGCTTAAAAAAAATTAAAGTCAAGGTGTATTTTGTTAAATCATGAAATAACAAACATGCCAAAATCCAATTTATATTGACTTATTGAAGTTATATGCCTGGTTTGGTCAAAAATATGAATCCTTACTGCTTAAAAATGTAGGCAGAATTTAACATGTCATGTGATGATTAGTAGTATTAATATTGAGCCATTTTAACATATTAGTGTTATTTCCATTTCTTTATTACAAGACACCAGTGCACCATCAGTGTTGTATTGTTTCTTTTTTGTTTGTTTAATTGTTTTCTGGTGTGATAGCTTCACTGGCACTCACCGCCCCACAGCTCTCCGGGTGTCATCATTATATTATCATCTTCCTCGGGCCTTAAGCCACATGGCCTGGACCACTGGAAACGTTTATTGACCATTGTGATATCCCGTTAACCCCATCACCAAAGACGCATGGCTCCGTCCGAGTGATCCCGCTCCCTCAGGCCCTAAACAGAGAGCTCTATCAAGCTAAGCTCCAATTAAAATAAAAACAGCAAAGAACGATAGAATGATTAAATCGTTAGTCTCACCGCGGGAAGTGGTATTTCGTTTCCCCGTTCAATTAGAGGTTGATTGGGCTTTTCAGGGGAGGTCAGCTGTGAAATCTGGATTATATATGCGCGGACTCGAAGACACATAGACCGTTTCCCTCTCGTGGTTTACGAACGAGTTACTTGACTGGATGTTAAATAAGGTGCATAAGATTGATCAGCCACAACAAAAAGTCCACTAAAAATGACAACATCAGAGCAGTTTACATGTGGCCTTTCTTTTCATCTTCCGCTGCACACACAGACATGACCATTCACCATCACCAGCAGACGGCGATACCGGCGCTTTGCCCCGGCAATTTCACTGTCATTATATGGCTATCCATCCTCAGGGGCTTCTCCTCTTAGACTAACAGTTTATTTTTTACCAAATCTCTTTTATAGCATCTTGATTGTGTGTAATTTCTCCATCTCTGACACCTACTATTATTACATAGGCCTACCTTAATTACATACCTGGAGGGGGGAGAGAGAGAGAGAGAGAGAGAGAGAGATGGTCTGAAAAATGGATTTTGCGGCGCTGGTTGAGCATCAAGTCGTCTGAAATTGAATTGGTTTAGGTAGACTGTAGTGTAATTCCAGTGCATAAAAATACAGTTGGGCCCAGGCTTCTAGGACGCACAGAGACAGAGAGAATAACCTGTTAAAGATAGGAGGAAATGTTCTGACTTTCACGCACAAATATAGAGAGAAAGTGGAGGGTAAAAAAATGATTTTGCCCAAATTGAAGCCTGCGAATTTAAAAGCTGCTTGATATGGAAGCTGTTTTTTAAAGTGTTGTTTTTTTTTATTCAGCAACCACAACTATTTTTTTTTAAATATGTTGAGATGTTTGACTGATCGTAATCACAGACTGCACCCACCTTTTGGCCGCTACATCACTGCTAACAAATCTCAGTTATTTTTGTTTAGCTGAAGTCTCTGAGAGCGTGTTTGGAAATTTCAAATGCCTTGTGCTATTTGTGGGATTGACCCTCCTTTCTGCCTCCTCCTTCTCCTCCTCCTCCTCCGGTGTGTTCTTCCTCTATGGTCCTCTAGTCACCTGACCAAACGCCATGCAAATCATTCTGCTGCTAGAGCCTCATTGGCCGCTTGTGGCTCATTTAACCGCTGTCAGTGCGCATCATATGGCCGCCGCTTTAACCAACTTCTCAACTCCGACAGGGAAAGTGGCTCAAATGCGCATTCTATCACAGTGGATGTGAACCAACCCAGGCGAAGACAGGGTGAAATACTGGTTGGAAAACATTTTATATCCCTTTCGGATTAATTTTTATCTCGTATTTGTTTCATTTGGGGTTAGAATATTAATTTTGTAACCCAGTCATCCTGTGTGCACCCGATCTTGTGCGCGCCTGACCTATCTTGAAAAAGACTTTTTCTCTGTTGGTGGCGAAGTTTAAAACCAGGTGAATGTATAGCATGATGATGGAAACTGACCTTCATTCCCCCGGCCCCCAAACGAATACGACCACGGGGCAAACGGGGCCGAACGGCGGGTCCAAAGCGAATCAGGAACGGGTGAAGAGACCGATGAACGCGTTCATGGTGTGGTCCCGCGGGCAGCGGAGAAAGATGGCACAGGAGAACCCCAAAATGCACAACTCTGAGATCAGCAAACGGCTGGGTGCCGAGTGGAAGGTGATGTCCGAGGCTGAGAAGCGCCCTTTCATCGACGAGGCAAAACGGTTGCGAGCCATGCACATGAAGGAGCATCCGGATTACAAGTACCGGCCAAGACGGAAGACCAAGACGCTGCTGAAAAAGGACAAATATTCTCTTGCCGGTGGACTGCTTTCTGGGCCCAGTGGGGGCGGTGGAGTTGGTTTAGGGGTCGGAATGAGTTCATCCGGGGTCGGGCAGAGGTTAGAGAGCCCCGGGGGTCACGGAGGCTCCGCAAGCTCCGGCTACGCGCACATGAACGGCTGGGCGAACGGTGCGTACTCGGGGCAGGTGGCTGCAGCCGCGGCGGCGGCAGCGATGATGCAGGAGGCTCAGCTAGCCTACAGCCAGCACCCGGGGAGCGGAGCGCACCACCACCACCACTCACACCACCATCACTCACACAATCCCCAGCCCATGCACCGCTACGACATGACAGCCCTGCAGTACAGTCCCATCTCGAACTCTCAGAGCTACATGAACGCTTCTCCATCCGGCTACGGCGGGATCACCTACACACAGCACCAGGGCTCCGGCGTCTCCTCCTCAGCTGCCATGGGGACGTTAGGGTCGCTGGTGAAGTCGGAGCCGAGTGTAAGCCCTCCCGTCAGCAGCACACACTCACGGGGTCCTTGCCCCGGAGACTTGAGAGAGATGATAAGCATGTATTTACCGACCGGAGAGCCGGGGGACCCGTCAATGCAAAGTAGACTCCATGCCTTGCCGCAGCATTACCAGAGCGCCACGGCTGGAGTGAACGGGACGGTCCCTCTAACACACATTTAGAACTCACATAATAATTGAAAACTGCAAACGAACACATAACCAAATATTTACCTCTTTTCTAAATAACCCCGGTCCCGAGAACTACCTGCATTTTGTACAGAATGTTTATGATATTGTAAATGAAGGGTAAATAGCATATTCATCTCGGCTTTTTTGAATAGCTACCAGTGGAATTATATAACGAATATGATGCTGAGATATTGGTTATTGTGCTATCATCTTTTTGTCCATTACTTCACAGTCTTAGTTGAGGGTTACGCCAGGTTCACATGTGGGTATTTGGTTCAATTGTCTCATAATTTTGGGGAGTTCTTGTAAGTTATTGAACATGAGATAACGTGTCATAATCTTAAGAAAGTGCTTTAAAAGATATGGGAAACTCACATTCTTTACAACATTTGTGTTCATTTGCAGAAGCCTGTGTCTTAATTCTTGGAGATCATCTCTTTTTATTGTAACACTCTAATTATTGTAAATTGTGAATAATTTTAATATTTCAAAGGATGACGGGCAACTGCTGTTGTAATTTAAGTGCTTTTCTGCAAGTGAAAGGCTCTGATAT
The DNA here is from genome assembly GCF_020085105.1 of Siniperca chuatsi. Taxonomy (NCBI): domain Eukaryota; kingdom Metazoa; phylum Chordata; class Actinopteri; order Centrarchiformes; family Sinipercidae; genus Siniperca; species Siniperca chuatsi. The sequence continues at coordinate 18,944,197 of NC_058053.1, forward strand.
TGCAATGAAGAATTGAATAAATTTCACAAGATGTTGCATTGATTCTTAAGACAACAGTCTTAGATTGATTATTTTCAAAATGTTCTTACAGGGGTGGGGGGGTTCCCGTTTTAGGACACAAGAATATCATCAAGCCCCCTCTCGAGAAAAAATAGCCACCTGTTTTAAATTGTGACACCGCTGCTGGACACAGATCCCACGAGCTTTTAAATAGCCTAATTGTTTGTGCGTAATTGTGCGTAAAAGCTACAGTCTGTAGGCCTATGAGGAAACCATATAGATAGGATTGATGTTGTTTCATGGACTAAACTTTTACGTGGGTAATGAGAAATGCATCTATACATGATAAAAAGCTTTTTTATTATTTCAGTGGCGTGCAGGCCAAACTATATATAACTATACACATGAATATTTAAGGCAGGCCAAGTTGATGGCCCACATTATCCTTTCATATAAATATGATTCCTTATACATTCGTTTTTGTACTGTTTGTCAAAAAATCTGATTATATAAAGGCCTCATATGACAAACCACCTGTTAGTGATATCAACGAAGCGTCCTCATTTATTAACGGATATAAGAGGTTTTACTTAAATTTTGCTATTAACAAATTTCATTTTCCCCTTGTAATTGCTTATGAGATGTGACTGTGTTTATAGCTAATTTTAAGCAGCACATTTTTAATCGATTTTTCATTTAAATTAATTTATAGTCATTTCATTTATCAGTAAGTCGATTTATATTTTGCTAAGGAATTGAAGTTGTGTCAGACTTCCATTTCCTGATTAGATCACATCAAGTTTTAAATAACGTCATTCTCTTCAGCAAAAAAATTAACAACTTATCAAAAGGCTATAAACTCATTTGCTGTTGACTTTTTAAAACGACTATGACTATGAGCTTATACAGTAAATCGTGAAAATAGGTTCATATCTTTTTGATGCACTGAGAGAAATTTTGTGAATTTCAGTGTGAAGTTTTGAGGTAATTTCACTGCTTCTGTTTTAAACACTTGACATAATTCTTAAATCCCAGATGGAAAAAGTAAAGAACAGTAATAGATAAAGAACAGTTTAGCGATTAAAGGATTCATTATTTTTTTTAATTAATGAAAGACTTGATTTTCACCTGAACTGGTTGGTTTTACATCCACTGCCCTCGGTACATGGAGTTTTTTTTTTAAAACATCCACTTTATCTGTCTTTTGGCATTTAATTGTTTGTACTTGAGAGAGACAAAATACGTGATCTGAAAGATAATATAGTATTATTAATATATTGATAGCTACGTGGTGATCAACAATACAATAACAGACCTCAGAGAAAAATACGTGCATCCTCAAAATCGCAAACAATCTTAATTTCTGTAGCTGTATTTTGGTTATCTTGCTAATCAAATGAACAATGTTCAGTAGATGATAAAGTTGAACAAATATTTGTAATAAATGTTTTATATTTTTCCCGGGGTTTTATCCTAACTGCATGGTCCCATCATCTTTTAGTTTAGCTGTGAGGCGGTGAGAGTCATTTCTGTTATTTTGCTCTTGACACTTGATAGAGTCAGTGAAGTAAAGGGAACTGAAACTGCATGAGGCACAAACGAGGATTTGATTAATAAATCCATGTTTGATATCACCACTACAAGAAACTTTGGGGAATAAACCGTCTGTCATTGTGAAGGAAAGGGGGAAAAAATCTTAATGCCACTTCGTCAAAATGTAAAACTCAATTGCACTCAAAGCAGAGCATGAAATAATTCAAGATTTAATGCACTTAACCCGCTACAGTATCAACGTGCACAACCTAAACCATGCAGCCTAACTGTTGCACAGACTGGACTTAAACTTCCCAAATGGCCACACACACTCGTCACAAGTAGCTTATGGATTTATTGATGACTCATCACAGTTTCAAAGCTGCAGATGTTTGATTGTAGATGACTGTGAGTTTTGGTACCTTTTAACAAAAACACCTTCATTGTGGATCAGACATGTTTTAAGAAAAGAGATAATGTCATTCAGATTATTAATCCTCTTAAAATAATGAAAAATCAGTCTGAAAATGACGTCATTTTTGACAGGCCACAGCTGGTTTTGACATGTACATTTATTTATTTTTTTGCCTGTAGGCCTCATATGTAGATACAGGCTAATATCCATACACATGCAAATGAGGGAAATTTATGCCTACTTAGGCATTTTAAAAAATCAATTAATCTCAAATACATAGTTAAAGGGCCTATTTCACACTGATGAAGACTTGCATGGTATGTCAATTAAACCTGTTAGGCCTCGTAGCAAAGCGTGTAACGTCTGGCTGCGTATTAATGTATTGAAAGAAAACAGAGGAATAATGTCTGGAAATTTGTTTAAATTCCAAAACCCAAAAGAAACTGCATCTATGGAGACATCTCTCCGCACTACGGTGCGCAGCGTGTGGCACGGGATGGCCTCCTCCATGTGTTTTGCATCTGTTTCCATCTTATCTGTTGATGTGAAGAGATGCGGATTAACACTGAAAGCCCGGAGAGGCGGAGCGCGTCACGGCGCATCGCCAGGCTAAAAGAGGAGCGTTCTGGCAAATTTAACCCGAATAAATTACACCTTGAGGTGGAAGAGGGGTAAGTGTAGGGTGCAACGTATACAGGCTATGTGGCAGCGATGGTTGCTGTGTGTGAGTGTGTGCGTGCGCGCGCGCGCGCGCACGTGTGTGTTTAGCTGACCGGCCAATAAATCTCTCCACCGTGCGTTACTCTTATCTTGTAGCCACCGATATATTCCGTGCTAGGAGGCCATCAGCTCCGGCGCACACTCGGGGTTGCTCGTAAAGCCCCGATCCCTTGCACTCCCTGTCCTAAATGGGGATAATTAGCGTCACTTTATCACGCCTCTGCATATTTTCTCCGCGTCCCCCCCCCCCTTTCCTAAAAAAATTACCAAGCAGCCTGCTCTCGTCGCCCGCTCTGTCACAGAAGATTATGGAGACAGATTGCACAGAGCGAATGTGCCGGGCGAGATTAGCGCGGAATAGAGAAAGCAACTGGGCCAATGAATTCCTCGGAAGGGCCTTATCGTGCAATTACACGTTGACATGTTTAACAATCTTGCTGCCTCTTAATCCTGCAGTGCTGCTCTATCTGCCCACAGCTACCACGCTATATGCCGGCACACAGACCTAATGCACCGAAACGCAGCACAAATGTCCTGAAAGTTATGAGAAATTGCTTTATTTTCTAACTTTGTCCAGCATTCAAACGCTTTTTTATTTTCTTTTTTTTTATTTTTCAGATTTCTCCGTTGTTGGAATAGCATCTGCACTGGAACTTTTTGACAAGAGGTGAGATATTAAAATGAATATATATATACATTTGGTTTATTGTTACCCTAAATCACTATTTCACTTTAACAACTAATCGAAAAGTGACAGAAACCCAAGAAATGTTTGTGCCATGTCCATCCAGAGTGGCGATATAACGCAAAAAAAGTCTTGTTTGGAGTTATAGACTTTTCCATCTCTCTGCCCAACACACACGCACACACTCACCACCACCATATCCCGACCCCCTTCCCCCCTCCCGTCCCTCCTGCCTGGCGGTATATCGGGGCCTGTGTGGGAGTGATTGTGGAGCGCCACTGTAGGAATTTGGCAGCGGCCGTGGTTTGGAGAGCCGCCCCACGCTGAGCCCCATTCAGCGGCCAGCGCGCTGTGAGGTTGGGAAGTTTCAGTCAGCCGTACAACTCAATGGCCCCCACAAAGGCGATTACAAGCCCCAGCGCATTCCTGTAGGGACCTGGGAGCGACGCAGGTGCGAGGGGGACCGGGGTAACCCGTCAGAGGAGTGATAAAAACGGGACAGTGCTGGGGCCACACAAAACCAGCCGCTCCACATGAACCGGGGAGTTTTTAGAGGAAGGAGGAGAAAGGAAAGAATAAGTTTGAAGAAGATGGAAGTTTGTGGGGTGGGGGTGTAGCATACTGAGTGGCCTCACTGTCCATGAATGAAAGGAGGAGGAGACTTCAAATCAAGGCTGTAGCCAGGATTTTACTGAGGTCATGAGTCCATGACTAAGAACTTTTGACTAGCCACTAAATATCTTTTTTTTTTTAAACAGAAATTTACATTGTATTAATTCATTTAACTGTTTAGGTATATTTTCTGTAAATTTTATTAGGGTCTAAATGTTTCAAAGCTTTCTCTACACAGCTAATTCTGGTGGAAAATACTAAATCCCTTTTTAATATAGGCTATTTATTGTTTTTATGTTAGACATTTAGTCTAAATCTAAAAAAAAAGAAAACCTCAACATGTATAATATGCGTCTCATCTTAGAATGTAAACTCCTTTTGTAACTAAACCCCCCAAATTCCCCAAAATGTTGAGTGTCCTCAGTGGTAGCTGCAGCCCTGCCGCCAGTATGGAACAGAAAAGAGCTCTAGCTGAAAAATTTGCTAAAAATTAGCAGCCTTTATTCTATGCAAGTGAAATAAGTCCAAACTATACAGTTGATATAAATTTGGACCTACGTAAAGGAGCTTTGTGAAGAAGACTATGAAACTCTTCCCATTCCTGCTTTGAAAGAACTTAACAGGGTCAAACAGTTTGCTTAAACCAAGCAAATACTTATTAGTTACTTATATTTTGTAGGAAAATGAATGCTGACTGAATTACACTTTTAGCAATATATAGTAAGGAAACTTTCATATTCAACGTATCTGCAAACTGTCAACACAAAGTGTTCATACAGAATATAACTTTCACTGTGAACATATATGTGAACATATATTTATTTCATTTTCTTTCCCTACAATATTTGCTAACTAAAGAAGGTTAACGTTTTTATTCACTTAGTCAAGATTCAACAAGTCAGTCTAAGTAACATAACAGATCCACATCGACTTCCAAAACAACCCTTATGACTGTTTATTCATAAATATTCATATGAAAGTTTTTTTGATCTGCCCCCTCTGTGCTTAAGAATGGTTAAAGCTGCACTAATCAACATCTAATCAATCATTTCCAGCCACAGCAGGCGAACAAGTTCTGATAAACCCACTACCTGTACACAACCTGCCCAGCACCTGACAGCAGACAGACAAAGTTAGGAGTATTCAGCAGCTAAAGAGCCAAATGTTTCCCTCAGGCAATAGGCAACAGTTTGCTAAAATGTTCGCCAACTTTAAAAGGAGATAATATGCCAGTATTGTGTTTTCAGCTTGCTCCCCAAGTGGCCAAAAAATCGATTATGCATCTTTAAGTTTAGGCAACTAAAACTAAAAGGTCTAGGTTAAGATTCGGTAAAGATCACATGTAAAAGAAACCAATGTTGACAGTTGGTAGGAGAAGAGTTGTGAACAGCAATCTCCCAAGTCTGATGCTTTGTGTGGGCTTCAGTGGCAAAGTTGCATGTTTTATATGTCAAACCATCCACCCCAACTTCCTACCTATGGCTTCTCTGCATAGGAAGGTTACGTTTCCTGGTTTGGAAAAAAATATTGCCAGTCAGTGAAGTTCAGCAGCTAATCATATTAAGCAAAAAAAAATTAGTAGTATAGAACCATATTGTGTTATTGTGTAAGAGACAGGTTTATAACCAGAGACAAACAGTAGCTAGCTATTAAAGTTGCACATAAGACAAGTGGGCTTTCTTAGCAGTGCTACAACTAGCGCAAGCAGCACTACGACAAGTTGATTTTTGCTGCCCTTAAAATGTGCTGAAAAATATAAACAATTATGAATATACAATCCAGTAGATGCATTTACGGTAGCATCACATGTAGAATTCAAATGTGGTTATAGCAGTCTGTATTGATCTGTGAAAAGCTCCTTCAGTTAGCCTACTTAAATCCCCGCTGCCATCTGAGGGCATATATATATATATATATATATATATATATATATATATATATATATATATATATATATATATATATATATATATATATATATATATATATATATATATATATATATATATATATATATATATATATATATATATATATATATATATATATATATATATATATATATATATATATATATATATATATATATATATATATATATATATATATATATATATATATATATGTATATATATATATATATATATATATATATATATATGTATATGTATACCATCATGAGCCACTGTATTTAAATCTTGTGGAAACGACACCAGGCTGTTACAGAATAACCCCACTCACCTCTACACACGTCACACTGGTGGGTTACAACTCAGTATTCTCCCAGTTTATACAGGAGATGCCGGACTCATTAATCCTGTGCGTCATGGCCCCCTTTCCAACCTTTCTGGCAAAATGGCGTTTCATGTTTTATTCTTAAAATGCCATCTTAATTATGATATGATGTGATACAGAATTATGACTGAAAAAGTATTGGATTGATGTCATATAGCCGGCTTAAACATAGTGTTGCTTTATTTCTATTTTTACTGTGGTCCTCCTAATTTTATTGAAGCCTACAACAGAGTCAGCATCTGCATATAACAATAATTCCGTAGATATATTTTTAGATCACTGTGCTGCAAAATTAAACTGGCAACATAGGCGGAATGACATGATCGAACTTTCATCATCTCCACAAACACAAACTCAATTGTAGAAGCCACCATCTGCCTTTGGCTGCTGATTTGTTGTGCCATGCTTTCAGGTCTTGCTGCTCTGCACAAAACAACAGTACTTTCTCGAGAAGAAGTCTCTCCATTTGGTGTGCCAGTTTTGCCATGTCTCCTGTGATCAGCACAACTATTTTAGTGGTATGAGACCAGTAATGTGACTGGCTAAGAGGATAATGATTAGTCACCACATCCTTCAAATTATATTCCACTTTACATAGCCCTTTTGAATACAGTGCTGCAGCTCCTAGCATGTGTGCTTGGAAAACTGGGGTTTATTACAACTTTTACTTTTGTAGCTCTGGCTTTTAGTTCTATTAACATTGTACTCACCAAGGTCATTGCTGAGAAAATTAGGTCCAACCGGGGCAAGAAACTAGTAGCCAGACAATTAGAAAAGACCCCAAGGACAAGTAATCAGTATACGTGCAGAAAGCGTACCTCTTATTCCCCACCAGAGTATCATAATGAAGGTGCAATGGATCACATGAGAATGAGCAGCACTAGTCACATGCAGAGGTGTGTTCTAGAGGAAACTCTGACACTGATTATCTTGTTGGGCTGACATAAATCAACAGTATGTGACATGGATAGGCACATGAACATAAGATCCAACAGCAAGTTAATATGTCTCTAGTATGAGGACATGGGACCTAACTGTTTCTTCAAACACTTAAAATCATCAGTCCTGAATAAAATCAGTCATTTGCCAATTAAAAAAAACAAGCTTATACTGTAAATCAAAAGAAAAAATTACAGGAGCGTGGATCTTTTAAAGTTAAACCCCATTTTCTCAGGGTCTCTGTGCCTTTTTCAGTTCAGGCAAACACTTTGCTACCAGTGTCCCAATCATCTGAGGCAAACAGAACAACGAGGAAGGGTCACATGATAAGTTTAAAGTATCCTGTACAATCCTCCAGTTTTGTGTACTTGAAGGAAGCCTTGGCCCAGTATTCACTGTTAGTTTTTCTTTTTTTCTCTCTCTCTTTCAGCATAAGTGGTTCCACAAAGAGTTTCTTTCATGGAGACAAACAAACTTTGGGTTGTTTGACAGCATGGGTCGGACTATTACAGGTGCCCAGGAGCAAATGGGGAAATTTAGAATAAAATGTGAATGAAAATGTGGCTTCCTGTTCCTAACTTAATATACTCAATAAACCGTGAGTCAGAATTTAATAAAATTTTTATTTATAGCAAAAGCATTGATATCCAAAACCTTTTTTCAGACAAAACAAAATGTTTGCATGTGGTTCGTAATAAAAACGTTGTAATACAGAATGCTGTGCTGCTCAGGGTGGAGGGTTGAGGTAGAATATTGCAGACTATTATTACTTTCTTTCTTGCTCACTTTCTTTTTCTTTAATCTCTCCCTCTTGAACAGACTCTTGTACAAAAACACATTTTTAGCAGATCCTAAAATGTATAATTTCAGCAGGTTTAAATGCTGTATTTCAGTCTCACAGTTTCTGTGCTGTGTTTTAAGCCATGCTAGCAGCGTGGCTCTAGGGATGGCAACGTTGGTTTGTCGGTCCACCACTTTGGTCCATACTGAAATATCTCAAAAACTATTAGACGTATTGCCATAATAACTTTGGTGATCGTCTGACTTTTCATCCAGCGCCATCATGAGGTCAACATTTTAATTTGCCCATTACTTTGGTTTATGAGTAAATACTGTACTTGCCAAACTTATGACATTTCCATCAGCCTCAGCTGTACTTTGGATTTGGTGCTAATTAGCAAATGTTAGCATGCTAACACGCTAAACTAAGATGTTGAACATGGTAAGCATTATACCTGCTTAACATTGTGCCGCATTCATGTCATCATATCATCCATATCATGGAGTTGTTGTAATTACGTAATTAAGACTTGTAAGTAGCGTCATTAGTTTTATGTCATCATTCAAGTCGTAATTACGACTGGAAAACTCAGATTTTTCTGAATCCTCTAATATATCCAACTTGGCAATTAAAAATGCGAAAGTGCCTGAAAACTAACCAGATATGGATGCCTCACATCAGCCAAAGACCATTGTTCAATGTAATTAAACCCAAATGTAATGGATATGGTTGTCAACGCACAGTATTTTTATCCGACCAGCTCTGTAATAATGTAACTGTCTCGATGACGTAAACCCTCACAAGTTGTTCACAAAGCTGTTAACAATATTTCGCATCTCTCTATCTCATATGACATGAATGCGGCATCAACATGTTTGCATTGCCACTGTGAGCATGTTAGCATGCTGACATTAGCATTTTGCTCAAAGCACCGCTGTACCAACGTACAGCTGTGGACTCTTAGTCTTATTCTTACACACATTACAACTAGCTCACTGTTTGACTGACAGTCTCTCGCTCTCACTAACGCTACAATTCACTCAATTCAGTGTGGTGTACAAGACACCTGCAGTGTTTCTCTATCACTGGCCCACACACATTCAAACCCACCAGATGCTGTAAAGGATTTCTGCTCCTGTGTGGCAGGTGATAATTCTCAGTGCAGTAGAGATGGGGTTAATGAGGGGTCAAAGTGTTCAAATAAGAAACAGCAGTTTTATGGTGCCTGCTGCACGCTGATAGCTGTTTGAACTGGCTGACCTTTGAACTCTGCCGGGTCAAGTGATCAACAAACCGGGTCGTTAAAATAGGTCAGATTGGAACAAGTGAAGGATGTGTATGTCACAGCAATATGTCCAAGAGGTACCAATAAATTGTTCTTAATGATTATAACCCTACTCAATTTGTTTCCAGAGCCGTTAGATTGTTGTCAGCTATCAGACTGTTTAAGGTATGGGATAAATTTGATTAATTTGTAATTTAATTGATAACCTGCTGGCTATTAAGTATTCAGCTGACTGAACCATGTACTTGTGTGTGTCTCTTTCTATCTATATACATGTACACATTGTGCACAGTATGTATTTGTTATATTAGAAACCTATACATCAAACTACAGGGTTCTGTTTGCTCTGTCTTGCTGTGTCTTTATTTATTTACTTTTGACATTTGATATGATGTCACAAATCAATATCCTCTCTTTGTCCATCTCCCTCTTTCTCTGTCTGTCTCTCTCTTCCAGCAAAGTGTCCATCATGGCTATCACCAGTGGACATGGATCACTGTGGGGGCCTGTGATTAACAGATAGCACCTCGTCTCCTCTGCTGGCAGGCTATCATTACGACGAGCACTAGAAGATAGGTGCTGTGGGCGAAAAGACCTTTTGGAAAATGTCAGCGACAGTCAGAGTCCCAAATTTCCTCCATTCACTCTTTTCTGTGTGATGCTACCTACTCTAAAGCCCTTAATTACACAACCCCTTTCTCCTATTGCCTAATGTTTAGTATCAAAGTACAGTGTCTGATTTCAGAGCATGTGGAGATTTTATTTTATCTTATGTGGCTTACCTGAAGAAAACAACAAACAATAAAAAAAACCTGTTTCACCAATCTCAGCAAAAATGAACACTAACAAACAAAAACAAAAAAACAGCAGTATCTGCAACAGCTCCTTTTTCCCATTCCCTTTCACTGCAGCCAGCTTCACTGTCTTAATACTCTTAGTCCCTCGGCTGGCATGTTTTCCAAGAACCCGCTGCATTTTCAGATTTGTGAAATCCGTCAAAATGCCTGTAATGAATATTTCTACAGCCTTGAGTGTATTTAATGTGCAGTTTGATCAGCCCAATAAGAAACATGTACTGATCTGGCACTAGAGCATCAGTAGAAGTTTATTGTCTGTCCCTGTTCAGACAGAGGCCTCAGTCAGTGTGGAAACAGTGTGAAACAGGTAGTTTTTCATTTGAACACAAACTTGTCTTTTATCAAGAGAAGAAGAAAGGAAATAAACATGTATTATTCACAAATGCTTTTAATTTTTAATTAACATATTTCCTGTGCATGAATCTACATGTCATGTATATTTGTATTTAAAATTTTCAAAAAAAGGAACTACTATTAGTACAGTTGTCTTCAAGGATTAACTGTCATCTTGTAAGGCAAGTCTTTGTTATGTACTCAACACTTACATTGTACAGTCTGTTTTGCTGTTGTCTTAGCTTTTGCTTAAAAAAAAGAGAAAACATATTAAATAAAGGCTTGCATCTTATTGCTGCCTAAGAATGAAATATTGTGCTTTCATTTTTTTTTTTCACATTCAATTTGGGAGGTAAATTAATACTTCCAAGTGAGAAGTTCCAGAAAAGTTTTAACATTTAAACTATGTATTAATTTCAAGGCCTAAATGTGCCCTCAATTATTTTACCATTGCCCCTAAGTAATTGATTTTAGGTAGAGAAAGAGAGAGGCGGGGGGGTTGATCTGTGTTGATGTGTGAAAACCGCGAAGCCAACAAATGAAAAATAACTAACGGCGTAATTGCTATGAGCGGTGTAACCTTGCTTTATTGATTTTATTTTATTTTTTCATCAAGGCATTTGGCTAACATCAAAGTTAGTCCCACAATAACACAAGTTGTTTCACGGCTTTCTGTGATAATTTATATTTTGTTCTCGCTCAGCCTCTTAGTCTATCATTGACTCATTCAGGTGTGTGCAACCAACCACACAAAGACAAACTTGTGAGACTCAAGTCCAGCAGTGTGTGGTGTGTGCTGAGGACACAGACACAGACAGAACATGTACAGGGACTAGATAATGAGCATCTCAGGTGACTACATGCAGTGATTACCAGGTTGCTGGTGTTATAGGAACTATATCACATAAACATACACTCCCACTCTGTGCACACACACATTCATATGCACACTCATGCACGCACACACACTCATGAGAGATCCTTGGTTATCACACCCTTCCAGATTGTTCTGAACTACTTATGGAAAACACACACACATCTCAAGATGTGGCCACTCTTGCCAATATGAGCCCAGTGTTAAGAACAGTTGTTGTCGTCGTCGTCGTGTGTTTTTTTTTTAGCATCTCTAAATTCCTAGCGTTGCTAAGGTGCTTTGGGAGGGGATTAACAGAGGCTGGCGCCGATGAGCAAGCCTTGCAGATTTCCAACCAGCAGGAAAAAGACAAAGAAAGAGGGGAAAGAAGGAGGAAAAACAGCAGAGGGTTAGACAACAGGGAAATGGCAGTAACAGCTTGTGTAAACATGATGCCTTGAGAGAGGTAAAGAGGTAGAAATGAATGAGGGTTGAGCAACAGAAAGTAAGACTAAATAGTAAGTATCCTAAAGAGGAGGCCTCAACTTTTACATGGACGAGAGGCAGAGGAGACTCTCCCATTCGTTCTTTCTCTCTGTCCTCTTTCCTCCTTTTCCTCTCGGTCTACAAAATGTTTCTTTACCCTGTCTCTTCACATATCTCCATCTCCTCACTCTCTTTTCATGTGCTTTCTCCTCTCCTCTCTATTTCCTCCTATCTCTTTATTTCCCCACAGGCAACAGTTTCAGATCCAGACACTTTTGTCTCTCTCTCTCTCTGTCACAACTTCAAACAGCGCCGGCGTTCAGGTCATACTGATGTGCCCGGAGCATCAGTGACTGTGCCGTCTCAGGTGTACGTCTCCCAGCGTGTCCTTGATGACACTCTCTCCCTTTCTCCCATCTCGCTGCTTTTAATTAGTGTAGTGAGCAGTGGAGGCAGCAAAGACAGCTGAGCCACGTTTACCAGCTATCAACCTGCTCGTAGGTACCTCTGCAACGGCAGTGCAATGCTTTTAATACTTCTGCAGCTGGAAAAAAAACATAATTACACATGAACTGACTCAGAAGAATGGAGCGTGTCTTGATTTTCACTAAATCTCTGGATACGTGCTCAAAGAAGAAATCAGAATGTGTTTTCTAAGAGTAAAATCTCCATTAGCTAAAGAAGGCGCACTAAAGAGAGGGAGGTCCACATGCTTTTCTTTGAATCCTCTCCTCAGGCTCGGCGTCTCAGGTAGAGTGTAACTGGATGAGGCCTGTTTGTGGAATACAAGGCACTTGACCAAGGGCCAGCACTGCTCCTCCCTCCCCTCCCTCCCCTATCCTTCCCCTACCTGGGTCAGGTTCCCCCTCAGCACCCCTCCTCCTCCTCCTTTCCTTGAGTGGTGGCAGGTAGTGTGTTTTGCAGCCGCATCGGTGTCTGTGGATGTTGAAAAGCATGTGTCTGTATGTTTGTACTCTACCCAGACAGGTGTTTGTGACTCTGTTTGGGCTCGGCAGCTGGGCCCCTGTAACTGTGCCCGTCTCGGCCACACTGGCTAATGTGACTGGGTTGGCTGAAGCACGGAGGCGGCTGTCTTTCAACCACTGATCCCTCAGAACTACTCATCTGATCAGGCTGAATCTGCGCTTCACGGCTGCCGGGGTCACACAACCCAACCCCGGGGTCAACCAGCTAATTACAGACCCCTGTGTCCTCTGTCTCTGTCACTGCCGGGGAGATGGGGAAGGTGGGGCGTAGAGGGAAGAAAGCCTGAGAGGGAAAAAAGAGAGAATATTGACTTAGACATGAAAAGGTCAACAGTGAGTATAACCAAGCTGTACACTTTTTCCCCCTTCAGTTCTGTGAACAGAGGAAGAATGGGAGGCTCTGGTTTGCAGCATCTTTGTCGCACCCTTCTCAGCCCTCAGGCAGAGATAGAAGCTTAGACCCATGGGACCAGAGCTGTGTCAGTGTATGTGGATTTATGTATCAGCCTGCCACTAACTTTACATACAAGGGCTGTGCCAGTTTCTGTGTCTGCTTTCTTGTCTTTGTCTCCAAGATTTACTGTAGCAGGAAAGCCCAATATGCTGCCCCTATCATGACAGACAGACAGACTCTGCTTTTAAGACACGGAGAGTCCACGTATTGTGTGTGATTTCCTCCAGCCTGACCTAGGCTGTGGCCAGTGGATGAACTGGGATTTGAAGGATGCCACACACTGGTACCAGTCATAGAGAGAACACACATGCACATACACACACAGAATATATACCGAACCACCATCATATTATATTAGGCTGCAAGTTCATTAATCACAAATGCGAGGGCTTCTCAGCCAACGTAGGAAATTAATCAAAAAAGGGGACATTAATCACATGCATGAACAGCAGTAGTTACACCTGTGACAATGCCATCTGATTTAAACGTGTCACTCCAGACTGTGTTAATGATGCCACCCAGGGCCAGGCAAAGCAACCTCTCTGCGATCACTGAAACAATAATGCTCTAACTATGAAGCAATTTTCTTACATGTTGTCATGGGGTATGCTGATGCACATTGCGCAGGGGTCAGTGGGTGTCGCAGCAATTACCAGGTGCAGCTTTTTCCTCACAGCTTGACCACTGTTTTTTTCTGACTGTTGAAATGTCTGTTGAAATTATATTAGTCATACTTCATTTTCTTTTCTCCAGCCATTGCCCTGACAAATAGATTAAAAGTTTGAAACAAAAACAAGTTGCTGCTGGAAAGGTTTGATTTGCAAAGATGCAGAGTTGAACTAAGATAGATGTTCATGTGGTCTGTAGATATACTAACATTGTTTATGTGAGAGATAGACACTGAAATAGAGGAACGCTTCAAGCAAACCCTCCATGTGTGGTTACACTGCCCTCTTTTGAATGCACTGCAGTGTATCTCTGTGATGTGCTGCAGCAGTGGAAAATATAGAAAATAGAAACAGATGTAAAATTAATCAGAAATCCAACACAACTGATGGTCATTTTAAATGAGACAGAATTAATAAACTTTTAAGGACAAGTGATAATATCATAGCAAATGCTGCACAACATAATACAATTCAAATTGAAGTTGTAAGGGAGTAATACTGCTACATGTGCTCATAGAAACACGTTTTACTTCCATGGGTTTTCTCTTTTTGTCACTGAACCGTAGAATCTTATGTCTTGTTCCACTCAGAAAGAAAAAGAAAAAAGTGCTTTAGAAGAAAGAAATCCTTTATTTTTCCCAGACGCGGCTCAAATTTATCATAGGTGAAAGATGTTCAGTGCCGGAGGGTAACTAACTGTTCTGTCCTGGAACAATATTTAACAAACGTAACATCATGACTAACACAGTCAAGTTTCATTAAACTATGAGTTCAATGCCGTAATGTCCAGTCTGAATTGTTTGGTTTATGAAACTCTTGGCATTGTTTTACAGTAGCTAACATTTAAAACAGGTTTTGTGTCATTCCTAAATACACTTGCCAAGTGTGAATTTTGAACATTTTTATTTAAAAAAACATTATTGTATGTAAAATGCCAAAGTCAGAAAAAATTTAAATATTCAAATAAAAAATGTAAAATATGTTCCAAGAAAGAAAGAAATAGTTGAGAAGACTTGTATTTTGAGTTCCTTCAAGGCCAATCTCCCAAGTGTCTATTCATATAAATTGTTCTGATATTGGAGAATAAAACCAACAAATTAAAACAGAAAGAAATTGAAGTTCAAGTGATGATCAGACTGTCAACCTCTTCTCAGTGTTCTGACTAACAGAAAATAGGATTGGAAAAGGTCCTATCAAGACAGACTTCACTTCACAGACTTCACTGTATGTTGCACGTTTCGTGCCAAATTTAAGTACAGTGTTTCAAAAAGAAATAATAAAGAAATTCTAAAAATCATTTGAGAGATACAACACCGTTATCTTCACAGGCAGCCTCCTTCTTTTAAAGAATAGTCCTCAAAGAAAAAGTGTTCAGCACTTTTCTATAAAAGCCTGTTGAAATGTTTTTATTTAGTGTCACATCAACCTTTAGCTTTATTCAGTTAAGTTTCGAAGTAAATAGTAGGTCTTGTGGTACTTGTTTACTGCTATAGTAGTAGTAATAATGAAACAGTTACATACTGTATAGACAGTAGCTGTGATATCATTTAGTAGTCCCATAATGAATTCTTGTCTTCTGCTGAACCTTTTGGCAGCGTCTCACAGCTTGAAAACAAAACACCTCAGATATGAGGTCTTTTAGTTCTGATTCGATAGCTAGTTTGCTTCTCTCTTATAGCTGAGCTTGTGCCGTGGCTCAGGCTGCAGTCTGCACCGTTCTCTGACCCCTGCAGCCTGACAGGCAGCTCTGATAAACTCATATCACACATGACAGGGAAACCGAAGACCTGGCCTAATTAGCAGGCGGGACGAGAACGATGGAGAGAGAGAGGGGAAGAGAAAGGAGAGAGAGAAGATTGAAAATCAAAACGAAGAAGACTTTATTAACAGAGCTGGTGACCCCTGGTTATTTATTCATGGCAATACTAAAGAGGACTTTGGAACAGAGTGCCCTGCCAAGTTCCCAACAACCATGTTGTGCCTGTTTGTGATGCTTAGCAACCTATCAGGAGCAAAAGAGCAAACTACCACTCTCTTTCTTTGCCTCTCTCCTTCTCTGCCTCATATGCTCACATACAAACACATACATGCACTTGACACCTTCCTCCGTAGACTTACCTGTCCAGGTATTCCAGTAATCCAGGCCAAGCCTTGTCAGGTGGAAGAAAGTCTATCCCAGGGCGGAGTTAGGGGGGAGGAGGAGGAGGTGGAGGGAGTTGCAGTAAGTCTAGCCGGTGGTGGGGTGGAAGAGGGAGGGAGAGGACCAGAGACAGGGGGCAGGTAAAGGGGATCGTATTCAGGCTCCTGGGGACAGGAGGCTTGGCGTGGCACTGCACTGCCCACCCAACATCAACACTCTCAGGTTCCCTGGCTCAGATGGGCCAGATAATCACCCTCTCCACAGGGACCATCTGGAGTCAGGGAAGGGGGGTGAAGGCCATATTTTATTTCCATAAAACATAAATTCACTCATCTGCTGGTGAGATAAAAAAAAAAACAACACTTCTTTTTACCTGACATCTTATTCAGACAAAACATCCACACATGAGCACAACATGTAATGCCTGGTCCGGAGAAAACATCACACACACGTGTTCACGCTCACAGCAGTGTTCCCTCTCATCTCTGAGTGTCTCCAGTTTGATTGACGCTCCTATCCCTGTAGCGATCAGAGGACATCCACTGTGATTATCATCTCACCGTGGTAACTGAGACACCCCTAATCCCATAATAATCCTTCGCAGTCAGTCTGACACTATTTTGTCATGTCGCCAGTACAACCATTTAACTCTATAGCTGCCAACAGACATAGAGCAGCACCTCAGAAGTACTTGACTGTGGTACTTTTATCTCATTTTGTCTCATACTTCTCTGACAAATGCAAACCACGCACTATCAATATCTGGACATTGCTAAGACTTACAAACATTAGTGAGAAACACCTCCTCCAAACTTTGGCCAGCTCTGAAACAGACACTTGCCTGCTGCCTCTCATTTATAACAACAGCATCTGCTGTATTAGCTGTAAGGTTTGAAAACATATCAGAGACAGTTGCACAGTTTGAACATAGAAGCCACACACCTGGTAATGTCTGTACATTTTCACCGGTAAAAAACAAAACAAAAATGCTTCTAACGTTAACCAACACTTAATTTCTGGATTAAGTGAACACGCAAGAGGACCTAACATCTAACATCTACCTGATATTATGAAACTTCCTGTTGAACTGAACTCTCAAGACAATAATCTAAGGACAAAATACAAAAATATGTAAAGTAAATATTGGGCTATCCTTCTTGTGGTCTAAAGTGGTCTAAAAGCCTCTGAGAAACTGAAGTTGTTTACATGATGTTGAGAGCTTTGGGTGTTGATGTGTGTGTGTGTGTGTGTGTGTGTGTGTGTGTGTGTGTGTGTGTGTGTGTGTGTGTGTGTGTGTGTGTGTGTGTGTGTGTGTGTGTGTGTGTGTGCGTGTGTGTATCATCAGCCTAACTGATGAAATCAACTGGCACATGTGATATTTATCAGCTGCTGTTTCCTGACACCTCTACACACTCCTGACGATGGTTTTAAAGTACAATCAAAAGCTTTAAAGGCAGCAATACCTCTGTCTTTTTTTGGAGTAACTCTATTCTTAACAAACAACAACTTTGTCTCGTCTTGCTGAGTAACGCTACTGAACTCCAGGGGAGTAGTGCTCACTAAGTGCTCATGGCCCCGACATGGGACAAACCCTGTAGTTAAAACAATGCTTTTATCTGAAACTGAAAAATTACGTTATTGGCATTATAAGTAAACTATACTGTTGGCTGAATACATTTGACTGTTTCTTGTATCAGAAACAATATGAGAGTCTCTCCTCTTGTATAAGTATTATACAATATTATACAATTTTAAGATGCTTGTAATAAACAATGTTTATCAAGTAATAACTTTTGAAATATGATCAGTCTACTGTTGTGTTCACTGATGCAAATAAACCTTCAGCAGCATCAGAAAAGTTTAATAACTTAGACTGAGTTATTATTTAATATTACCCTCTAAGACCAGTCAACCAGTTTGAGACTGATAGCAGATTCTAATCCTGTGTTTTCAGTTTTAACACTGGGGCTACCTTTTTTGTATATATTTGGATTGTGCCTTTAAGTTTGTAATGTTTTATTATGCTACTTCTATGTGCTTCAGTGAACAGGGCTTTCACCTTAATTCACCTTAATTCTGCAAATAAAACATGATTCCTGTGAAGTCTTATTTGGTTGTTTTTATTATTAAATACAGTAATGCAGTAATCCTTTCTCAGTGTAGGAGCCAGAGTAAGATGATTTACATTGTCTTACAGGTATAATAAAGACCTAAAAACTAGAACTAAAATAACGTTATAAAATCTCAAAGTGAAAGCTTCACGCTTCAATTACAGTATTTGTGAAAAGAGGGCTGAAATATGCTGAGATTTCAGATTGTACAGACTTTTTAAGATGTGTTATAAACAGGACGGTGTAGTCCCTCATTCATCCAGGAGTGTTCTATCGTAGAAAAGGTTTCAGTTGTAGTGTTATAAACACTTCATTACCCTAATAACCACTACAGGTGTTTCCTTGTTGATTCAGTTATATGTACAGGTGTGACAATGGATGTGGTAAAAGGTAAGGGGGCCCACTGAGGCAGCATATGAATGTGACCCACATTTTTGTGCTACACCACTGCTGAACTTATATGCATAGAAACCATTCAGGATATATGTGACATGTGTGTGTGAGATTTGGTTACGTGTGATGCAAACAATAAGAAAGGAATTTATTAGGAAACTAAAGAGAAAGAATATGTGGGAAGAACCTGTAATCTGTTTCTTTTACATTTTAAAAAGAAAAAAAAATTAGAATAAAACTCTTGATAGTAAAATTTTAAAAAAGTTGCTATAAATCCACTAAGAGTCTCTTTGTGTTAGCAGATGTCAGATAATGTACAGTGTCCCCATGAGTTACAGTGGCCCTCGCTCATATCAAATGGTCAGTGACAATGTCTTCTGAAACAATTACAGTTATATATATATATATTACATTGCCAAGGACAGGTGGCTTTTTTTCAAGTGTCATTTTATTTATAATCGCAGATTATACATCTTGTATTTCCAGCAGCAGCTACAGCAATTTATTTAGAATAAAGAAAAGAACAGCATGGTAGATAGCAGTGGTGTAACACTAAGTATATGCAATTATACAAAGCAGAGCCACTTCTTTTTCACTGGGCATTGAATACATTTAATACCCATTTGCATCAGAACCACTGATGTATTTAGGTAATAGGTAAATATTTATATTCTCCTGAAAAGGTGCAGTTGTGAGAAAATTAAAAAGACCATGTTAATGTAATTTTGATTTTTATTAACTGTTGATTCTGGTTTGGTATTTTTCTAAGTTTGCCAACAGGCAGGTATTTACATGTCATGGTGGGTTTCATGTCCATACTAACAACAGGTGGACTGGCGGATCAAACCATCTATGAGCATTATGTTCTCACTTTTCATTCTCTTCTTCTTTTAATGTTTTGCCCTCTGACCTATGTTTATTTATCCCTCTGTATATTCACTGTGCACATGCATGCTCTGTGAGGCAGTTTGAGTCACTGTGAAGTAACTACAGCCTTTCTGAAGAAGTGGAGTGGCTGGTTTGCTTCCATGAAGCCCTAACTGCAGTGAGATGTGCTCAGCGGGGGGTCTGGGAGTCAATGGATGTCACTGTTTAACAAGCTGTTCTATAGACAAGAAAAACTGCAGACTGCAGACAGGACAAAGAAAGACCGTGCAAGTCTGTGTATGTGTGTGTATGTGTGGATATGGTAATAACACACGACTATGGTTTGCAAGTTGAAGGGGCATACACCCTATGCACACACTATGGGGGTCCAAATGGGTCATTATTTCACCTCCTAGGAAGAAATTGGTTGCCCTGCTTTAGACTTCTCTTTTTTGGTGGCAAAGTGTGCCACAGTGGCACTCTTGATATCCAGATTTACAAAAGATCCTGCGATTACTTACGACAATTTGGATTTCATTACAGTACTTGAGAATTTGATATTCATGCTGTTCTTTTATTCTCTACACTCATGGCATTTTGAGGTGGATTAATTATCATAAAGTTTTCTAGTATTGTATAATTCCCTGTGAGTACATGGTCAACACAGAGGAAACTCTCATGATGATAGCTTGATACTCTAGATAGATTCCTCATGTAGGTTAGATTAGATTGCTATAAGTTATTATACATCACACACACACACAGAGAGAGAGAAAGTAAAACATTGAATGAAATAAGGAACATTTACTTTGACAAGTTCAGATCTGTAATTTCAGCTTTCAAATGGCCCCTAAAAATTAAAAATACTCCTAGGAGAAGGAGACAGTGCATATCTTGCTGCCCAGTATATATCAACATACCACAACCTGAAGGACAATGAGTGACCTAGACACACACAGCACACACATGCTTTCACAAGCACAAACAGACACATGCACACACACACACACACATTAACAATTTATGTCCACATAGAAAAGAACAGTAGAAAGACACAAATATTGGAGATGCAGTAGAGTACATTCACAAGATCATGGACCAGTGGCATAGGTCTTCACAATACAAAACATACAGCAGTTGTCAGGGACATAAGTAGCAGAGTCTGCGCCATATATGATGGCTGCCAATGATAACAGAGACAGCACAGTATTTTGCAAGCTTGCCAAGTCCGTAAAACTCTGTTGGAGGGATGAACACCATTCCTCCTCAAGATATTCGCTCCTTTACATAAACAACTTTATTTAATCAGGTAATCTCATTGAGATCGAGATCTCTTTTGCAAGAGAGACCTGAGTACAGCAGATAGAAAGAAAAACAAACATAGCCAGACATAACAAAAGGACATATAGCATCAGAGACAGTCATAGACATCACTAAATAGATGTGAAGATGAAAGTTTATATGATATAATTTGGTCTTATGGAGATGGTGGTGGAGAGCGATGTCTTACATTTTGGTCCAAAATCTTCCAAAGGTGTGAAACTGGGTTGATATCTGGTGATTGTAAAGGCTGTAGCATTTTATTCACATCATTTTCAAACTGGTGCACAGAAGCATCTGCATTTGATATGTTTCTCCACTCTTTTATTCAGGTTTTTCCTTTAATTTGTCCCCCATCTGTATGTTCTCCAGTGTTCACAAATAAGTAGGGCAAGCACTCACAAATCTTGTATTTTTCTTCTTATTAAATAAATAACACCGACAAATGTTTTCTGATTCTGCCCTACTGCGCATACGTTTGTGAGTTTTCTGGTATCAGTGATTATGTTGACGCCAGCTCTGCCCCTCAGTAATCAATCAGAGCCATCATAATTTCTCAACACACATTATTCAAAGAAGTCAAAGTCAATTATGTTCTACAATGTTGCCATCCACATCTGCCAAGTTGGATTTTCTGGAATTTTGAATTTGGTGACTGTCTTCATCATTTGGCAGAAATTATCTGTTGACTAAGGTGATCAAAAATTAATGAGATTTGGATACATTATTTCGGCCTGTGTTGAAAGACACAACATGATGATGTCATTACATATTTAAATGTCACTCAATTTTCAAATGACATTTTGCCTGTAACTAATAATGGGATATGACTTTTTTTTTTACTGAAGCTTCTAAATCTGTCAGAAGAACCCTCACAAATATAGACATAACAGACCTCTGTAAAGTTAGTAATTTCATGTATTTATTTGTATATTTGAACTGAAGGGCCGCAGTAACTGAAAGTATGTCATGCTTTACAGAGAATGTAAAAATTGACCAACAGGTGGCACCACAATGGCTAAAGTGTAAGGTTTTCAAAGTCAATATAATTTCATTCAGATGTTCCTGGCAAAAGTATTAGTCAAAATAATGATTTATCGTACCAGTGCAAATGGACATGATTATTTTTTCTTTAATCTTTTATTTTTTCTTTGTTGTTTTTTGTTGGTTCACATAGAGTGCTACGCAATACTACATATCAGATTTTCTGCAAAACAAACTTTTGACATGTCCTTCAGGCTTTATGAAAACCATGTGTGGAGTGGAGCGATTACTAAATGATGAATTAATAAAGAATTCAGATTTAGAAATGCCAAAAAAGTACAAGACTACAGTATAATTAACATCCCATTTAACATGATGGACAGTTGTGAATACTCTTTTCACCTTCATACTGTGAAACATTTGCTAAAGATAAGATTGTTGGCATTTTTCATTACATGACAGACAGTTCAAATTCAATCCAAAACTACATCAGTAGAGATGTAATTTAGCCACAATACTTCTTTAATACAAATACTTTGAGCCTGAATTGAGAATTTTTAATCCATTTCCCTCTTTGAATGGATAGAATAGGCCTCTAATGTGTTCAGCTGTTCCTTTTCCATCACATGTTCTTAAAATACTGAAATATCATCACAATTTGTTCTAACTAGACTAGTCTGATGGCCTTTATTGGTTACTGTCAGTGCATTCCCATATATATATATATATATATATATATATATATATATATATATATATATATATATATATATATATACAATACACAAAGAAAGAAAAAAATAGCTATGAAATTAAAAAACAAAAGGAAGACAGGTTACTGCAGCAGTCTTAGATAACAAGTTATTAAATTAAAAGTTATCCCATACATCTCATTGTTTCATTTCACACATCAGCCGATTGTAATGTCTATAGACTGTCTTGACAGAGCACCCTGTATAGCATAATTCAAATAAGAGCCTGTGGGCAATCACTATCCCTCTCACAGTATTCCATGGTTAGGTAAAAGCCGGATTCAGACAGCAATAATCATGTGTAAAGTAAAAAATGTAATATACACCCACACATATACACATTTTAGCGCAAAACAGTATAAGAAATAAACATTAGAAAAAAATAGTAAACACTCAGGTCTCCAGAAATGTTCCCAGGCCATCCAGTCAAGTAGGTGATATATCTAATAAACTTTTCCAGCAAAATCATATCTAATTTGTTCCGTATGCAGGATATTACTATGTTCAGTCAACCAACCTATGGTTGCAATTTCTGGATCTGGAGTGAATTCCATATCATATATGTCAGAGTAGCACTGGCATACTTCGGACCAGAGATAGTTTGTGTCAGAACCGAAGCTGGTGACCTAGGGACCCCTCACAAGATCTGCAACTTGAAATTAATATTGTCTCACTAGAAACCTGTAGCTGTTAATTGAATCCATAAAACATTAATTCCTCTGCTGTTCTGAGCTAAACAAATCCAGTCCACAGTCCACATGTCATATGATCAACATGTGCATTTTCTTTATATTAAAAGATCGCATCAGATGCTCAGTATCAATTTGCTCTTTCTGTGTCTCAGGAACACACAAACATACGGAGCCATACTTTGGGAAAAGAGTGCACAAGCTCACTAACACCACAGGATGTCACATTTTTATGGCTGGTCTCAGTGGTGTAACTACAGTACACATCCATCTCTTCGGCATTAGCTTGATAGATGTATTTTCATGCTGCCATTAGGACTGAAGCAGTGTGCTGTGCAAGGCTTGTGTATGCTAATGTGCCCTCTCACACCTGCAGTTTCCAATTACCCCTGAGGAATCGAGCCAAGACTCAGTTTGCAGCCACCAGCAATAATATGAGTAATGGCAAAATTACACAAGTCCTTTGTAGAAAATTTAGGGGAAAAAAAGAAATCATTCAAGAGGGGGTTAAAGAAGGCATGGAACAAGAGGCAAGAAAAGGAAAGCGAGGTGAAGGCAGGGAGAGAAAGAGGAAGTGTGAGGAAGAGAGCGATGCAGGGGTTTCACGGTTTTGCCTTTTGTTACCACACTTCCACTATTAATTTCCCCTCGTCCCCTCATTTACAGCAGTCTAACTCAGAGGCTATCAACTCTGGGGTTTGATTCTTTCCTCAGATCAGAATTCAGCACAGTCTGAGATAAACAGAAAGATGTGAGATGAAATAGAAATGCCCAGAGGCATCCATTTAGATGCATCCATCTTGCTTTTCTGAATCATCTCGGCTCCTCGATCAACCATGCTCGGGTTCGTAACTGATTTTTTTGTCTCTTTCTTGTGTTCTGTCAGCTACAGGCAAACCAAGCCAACTACGTTTTCCCTTTCTTCTACTCTCTCTGCTCCATGCAGACAGAGCCAACTATGCTGATTAGATATTTGTTATGACCACGTGAGAGAGAGAGAGAGGGAGGGAAACAAATGATACTTGATAGGCCTATTTCTGGGCATTGCACTGCTGATAGTGTGTGTCAGACAGGGGGTATTAGGGGTCCTCATGGCTGCAGGCCTCGATAACAGGGGGCGGAAAATCAATCACCTCCTTTGACAGCCATGTGAGTAGTCCCGCCCCTTTATTTCCCCTCTCCTCCCTCTTGTTTCTCTCTGTTTCTTGTCAACCTCTGTCTGTCACTTTGAGGATGATCAACGTGCATGCTGGAAACCATAAACACAGATATATGCACACACATGTCATAGCCCATAAAAGCATGCGCACACATACATACACACACACATATACGCAGGCACGAGGCACCTGGTGAAAGCCCTGGTAGGATTAGTGAGTTGTATGAGTTGGTTACGGTGAGGAACACATGTTCAGGTCACTGTCTCTCTGACTGCACTATGTTATTGCTCCAAACACTGTTCTTCTTATTATACTCCTCTCTTTGCTTTGCTTTTCTCTCCCTTTCTATCCACAATCCCCCTCTCTTTTTCTCCCTCTCTGCACGTGTGTGTGTGTGTGTGTGTGTGTGTGTGTGTGTGTGTGTGTGTGTGTGTGTGTGTGTGTGTGCACAGGCTGAATATGTTTAAGGGGTGAGGAGGGGGGCATCAAATCCGTAGAGAGGACTTGGCAGTTGCTCCTCTCCCTCTCGCTTCATTGCTTCGGTCCTCCCCAAATCCTATTTCATGGTGCCAAGCATCCGCTCCCTGGGATCTCCACAGCTCCCATCTCCAGACGCAGGTTTAAGCCCCTCTCTTGGCACCCAGACTGGGCAGAGAGAGAGAAGGCATGTGACGCACATCAGCACCGCCAGAGACACAAACACACCTATTATCTTTGCTCAGAGAGGGGCCAGCATCTTGCCGCGTCTGCAGTGCTTACTCACACAATCTTAATCTCACAAGCTGTTTTAGCTACATTCAGTAAGTAACCTGAGACATGAGTCGAGAGGTCACACATTAACCTGGTTATGTATGCTGGTTCACTCAAATGCACGTTCACTCATTCGTCAGCTGAATCACTCCAACAATCACTCACACACCAAACACAATCAAAAACTCATTCAGTCAAGTAACATCAAATTAGTCTGCTGAAGCTTCATGAATTAATAAACAGTAGACAAAACACTATAGGCCTAATTGTCACCTTCTGTAAAATTTGTCCTCCCATGATACAGGGTAAACTCATGCTTTAACAGTACTCCAATTACAACTAATCAAAGCAATTAATTAGCTGACAAATTACCTGAATCTACACCAACAGAGCCAGGGAGTAAATATGAGCATGTTGCATTTATGAGGCAACTAATGTGTTTTTGTGTAACAGACACTAGATGGCACCAAATACCTGAGTTTACTTTTCTGTTGCACATGAACAGCCATCATAATTTTCCTAAATAATATAATACACTCTTACCCTTAGTCGATCAGTGATAAACGCTTCAATTCTCTTCCAAAGCTCATTATGCAAATCAACGGAGCCAGTCCTAATTCCAATTCAATAAACAACTGGATTCAGACCCTTGTAGATATCTTCACCATGAAAGTAACATCAGACAAAATAAACAG
This sequence comes from Siniperca chuatsi, assembly GCF_020085105.1. Lineage (NCBI taxonomy): Eukaryota > Metazoa > Chordata > Actinopteri > Centrarchiformes > Sinipercidae > Siniperca > Siniperca chuatsi. The sequence goes on from NC_058053.1 coordinate 18,969,960, forward strand.
GGCTGGTAAGACTCTGCTGAGATACAGAAAACACCTATAAAGTGCAAGACTTTGAAAGACTTGACTACCCGGGGATCCAATGAATTAGAATTTATAAGAATAAAGTTACTCCAAAAAAGGACATATCTGCTTTCGGTTTTACTTTAAAACCATCGTCAGGAGGAGGTAAAGGTGTTAGGGAACAACAGATAATAAATCAGCTACTTTATGATCATAATATCTCCTTCATCTTTGTCTTTTTTTCCTTCTATTATCCTTATCTAGGGGTCATGCAGCAGCCATCAGCCACCACAAACTCACGAAACTTGGCACTTTGGTCAGAATTCATTCATTCATGTTTTAGTTTATACTTTGGTTTGCAACTATTGCTACAAAACATAGTGGGAATGTTCAGTGGGTTATATAAAAAATATTATTTTTTGTACCAAACAACTAATGTATGGCCAATTTGCACTAATATTAAACAAGCAAATTCCCAATGCATTCATGGACATCAATTTTGTTTTCAAGTCAGGCACCACAAGCAGAAGAAGCTCTGTTTGCATTTCTAAACTCTAATGATGTAATTGTAGTCAACTCTTTGTAGTGGGAGTCTTTTGTACTCAAAGCTTTTATACTTGATGGGTGATAAATAATGATCCAGGATATTGTTGTCAATGTATTCACTCCTCTGGCTTTTGGAGATTATCTATAGAACCCATGACTCGCAGCAATAGCTGCCTATCCAAAATACAGTAAATGCAGTTGTTCCTCACAAACCTCATCCCATAGGTTTGTAAGGAGCCGCATATTGTTTATTTTCCACAGTCAGGGAGTTGATACAGCGATAATTCACATCTACAGCATTAGAGGATCCACTGTTTGTGCTGACAATGGCACAGAGTCAGCTGCTCGCACTACAACAAGAGGTGTAATGATTAAACTACACATGAAAAAATTATACTAAAAACCTGTTCACCACTGAAAAAACATCACTGGAAAGCAGTTTTAAGGTTTCAGCTAATAGACAACATGTCAGCATATAGACATTGGTTGAATGAAATTGTAGTAAGTTCAATCCCCCCCTTTTTTTAACAATATTACAACAATTAAAAATCTTTGAACAACGTATTGAGTATTTTTCAGTCAACTAGTAATCTTTAAGTCAGCACATATGTTTTATGAAATTGAAATACCTTAACATTACCTAATACCTAAACATTTTTGCACTTTAATCATACTAATTTCTGATCACATAATGTATATTAACTGTATATTGCACAAAGTAGACTGTATGGCCCCAGACAAAAATGTATTGTTGGGCCCCTATTGACCCCCCACCTGCCACCCTATGTGCATTGTGTATGTACCAAAGTTCCCAGTATAAACAGTGTACACAGCAGACTATACATGGAACTTTATATGCCCTTAACATTTAAAATCCAACCAGTCCTCCTATGTTCAAATAATATGACCTGCCCCCAGCAGCTCTGTGTGTCACGGTTTGTGGTCATTTGATTAAAAGAATATGCACCATGTGAGCCCTACATAAACTAAGATAATAAAGGTTTTATAACTAGACTTTGATACAGGGCCCTTCAACAAGACAGAGCCACATGATTCGCTAATAATCCATCCTTTGTTGATATTTTACTTTAATGGTGCAAATTTCCTAACAATCTTGTAGTTAATCAAATTACCAAATACAACTGGCATGCAGTGAACCTGGGGCTTTTGGAGCTCTTGGGAATATATCCATATGTCTAAAAAATGGGTAGAAGTTTACGCTTTGCTGCACCAACAATGAGCACTAAAACCTGACATGACAAATATTAAATATTATAGTAGGTAGTATAGTAACATGCCTCATTTTGCCATAATCCACCACATCTGCATGATGTGTCATGAGCGTGCCCCAGTGTCTGCAGAGAATGTAAGCAGCTAAATCTATTTGTAAAGTAATTTGACATGTCTTTCTTACTAGCATAACTTTCATTATCATGTCTTATTAATGTAAAAAATAACTGGAAATAGTGTCCAGATATGTAGATTGCAGATTCTGCCCACATAGGACTGATGGCAACATGAAGAAAGTAACCCACTGGCCCATATGTAGCTCTCCCTCGCCCACACAGAAGACAGAAGGAAGGAATGAGCAATGACCCAGTTCCTCCACTCAGATGGAACAGTAACAGTTATTCAGTTATGTGATAATCATAGCAACAGCAGTGGAAACATCAACCTATGCTTCAAACTGAGCAGCAATTTTGGCCCATTTCATTTGGAAATCTAGGCCAGCTGCTCTCAGAGGGGGAAAAAATCAGATACAATCAGAAATTTCTGATCAGTGCATGATCAGTTTTTTTTTTTTTTTAGAAATTTAGATTGAGACAATGAGAAAGAGTTACAGACTGGATGGTTAATTTTCAGGATGTGGAAGTCATCACTGTGAGTTCATCATTCAGTCTCTTCAGAATTCAAAGTGAAGTGAAAAAGTTATTTTACCAACTTTTCTGGTAGTCTTATTATGGCGCACATTGTGGTATTTTTATATCTACTGTGGTGGCACTGCATAAGCTATCCTAATTTTTTATTGTGCTTTTTGTAGGTGTGATGAATAAGTAAAAAGGGAATATGGGGCACTCCTATCTCCACAACATCACAATGACATAAAACACAACATGCATATAATTGTCACAGTCCATAAACAAAGAGCTTGTTGTAATCTGTCCACTGAGACAGACTCATCATTAGACACTTAGTGCCCTGGGGTCTTGAGGGAGGTAAACAGCAGCATCAAGCATTAGTAGGTCAGAGCTAAGAGTGCTGGATCCCTATGCATTATTAATAGTGTCTGTGCTAATTGAAAGTCATAACTCCGCAAATGAAACGTCTGGGGCAGACATCACGCTCTGCCGCCAAAGGATCCCCCTAGATGGAGACGCTGCTAATTTTAGATTTTCCCTTTGCTCATAAATGCAGTTGGGTTTTTTAAGGTTTTTGTGAGGTACACTGTGACAACAAGCCAAACAATGGCAGGATTGCTGTTGTGTAGCTGCAGTAAACATGAGCTCTGTTACATAATATAGACAGAAAGCTTTGACTTCAATGTTTGCTTAATCTATTAATTTATTATTTCTATCTATAAACCTATTATTTTGTGTCTTTTAACATTTTCAACATACATATTTTCATTTGATATTTTCTTCTATTGGTGTATTGGTAATATGATGTTAACAAGTCACCTGGACTCCTGCACCTTGGCTGTCTTTACATCAAGGACCTCAATGGAAACAAGTCTAAGACTTTATTGTGTCATCTTTGACATTATGTAGTTCTTTCTCATAATGTCAAATAAACTTAGCTAAACAAAACATCTGATCAATATACATAAACAGCATGCATGGAAAGGTGTGGCAACATAACATAATTATGTATAGGTTGTATCTAATGGCTTAAGCAATGGTTAATAAACCATTTACCAATTCTTTATATATCCATTAAAAGCAATTAATTAACAACTTTTGGGTTGTCACATTGTGAAAACTCATTTTGACTGGATAGACAGTTTGATGACTTATTTCTGTAAAGATGATGAGATGATCTGGACCAAAATCTAATTATTAACCTCTCAACACTTACAGCTGCAGACTTGATGATTAAAAGTCCTTATTAACATTTAAAACAGGTGACAGCTTATTAGAAAGTGAGAGACCCATGAGCATTTAATGGATTATAACTGCATTATTACCCCTCCTTGAACCGCCACCTTAATGTGGTGGAGGGGTTTGAGTACCCGAATGACCCTGGGAGCTATGTTGCCTGGGGCTGTATGCCCCTGGTAGGGTCACCCATGGCAAACAGGTCCAGGGTGACGGGTCAGACCAAGAGCGGTTCAGAAGACCCTTATGGATTATTTAAAATCAAGGCCAGTTACGTCGCCCGGATTGGCGCTACCGGGGCCCCACCCTGGAGCCAGGCCTGGGGTGGGTGCCCGACGGCAGCGCCTGGTGGCCGGGCCTTTCCCCACGGGGCCCGGCCGGGCACAGCCCGAAGGAGCGGCGTGGGGCCGTCCTCCCGTGGACCCACCACCCGCAGGAGGATCCGTAAGGGGCCGGTGCAGAGAGATCTGGGCGGCAGTCGAGGCAGGGGCTTCGGCGACCAGATCTCCGGACACAGAAACTGGCTCTAGGGACATGGAATGTCACTCGCTGGGGGGGAAGGAGCCTGAGCTTGTGCGGGAGGTTGAGCGTTACCGGCTAGATATAGTCGGCCTCGCCTCCACGCACAGCCTGGGCTCTGGAACCCGTCTCCTCGAGAGGGCTGGGCGCTCCATTTCTCTGGCGTTGCCGGCGGGGAGAGGCGGCGGGCTGGTGTGGGCCTGCTCATAGCCCCACAGCTCAGCCGTCACGTGTTGGAGTTTACCCCAGTGAGCGAGAGGGTCGCGTCCCTCCGCCTCCGGGTGGGGACAGGTCTCTCACTGTTGTGGCGGCCTCACGGGCCGAACAGCAGTGCAGAGTACCAGGCCTTCTTGGAGTCCCTGGGAGGGGTACTAGACAGTGCACCACCCGGGGACTCCGTTGTTCTACTGGGGACTTCAAGCGCCCACGTGGGCAGCGACAGTGACACCTGGAGAGGGGTAATCGGAAGGAACGGCCCCTGATCTGAACCCGAGCGGTGTTCAGTTGTTGGACTTCTGTGCTAGTTACAGTTTGTCCATAACTAACACCATGTTCAAGCACAAGGGTGTCCATCAGTGCGCGTGGCACCAGGACACCTAGGCGGAGGTCGATGATCGACTTTGTTGTCGTATCATCTGACCTCCGCCGCGTGTCTTGGACACTCGGGTGAAGAGAGGGGCGGAGCTGTCAACCGATCACCACCTGGTGGTGAGTTGGATCCGCTGGCGGGGAGGAAGCCAGACAGACTTGGCAGGCCCAAGCGTATCGTGAGGGTCTGCTGGGAGCGTCTGGCGGAGCCCTCTGTCAGCAGGGTCTACAACTCACACCTCCGGGAGAGCTTCTCCCAGATCCCGGGAGGTTGGGGACATTGAGTCCGAGTGGACCATGTTTTCCACCTCCATTGTCGATGCGGCGGCTCGTAGCTGTGGTCGCAAGGTTTCTGGTGCCTGTCGCGGCGGCAATCCCGAACACGGTGGTGGGCGCGGAAGTAAGGGATGCCGTCAGGCTGAAGAGAGGGAGTCCTATCGGGCCTTGTTGGCTCGTGGGACTCCCGAGGCAGCTGACAGGTACCGGCAGGCTAAGCGTGCTGCAGCCCGTGCGGTCACAGAGGCAAAAACTCAGGACTGGGAGAGGTTCGAGAGGCCATGGAGGAGGACTATCGGTCGGCCTCAAAGAAATTCTGGCAAACCGTCCGACGGCTCAGGAGGGGAAGCAGTGCTTCACCAACACCTTGTGCGGTGCGGGTGGAGAGCTGTTGACCTCGACTGGGGATGTTGTCGGACGGTGGAAGGAATACTTTGAGGATCTCCTCAATCCCGCTGTCACGTCTTCCGAAGAGGAAGTGGAGGCTGGGGACCCGGAGGCGGACTCATCCATCACCCTGGCCGAAGTCACTGAGGTTGTTGGCAAGCTCCTTGGTGGCAAGGCTTCGGGGTGGATGAGATCCGTCCTGAGTATCTTAAGTCTCTGGATGTTGTGGGACTGTCTTGGCTGACACGTCTCTGCAACATCGCGTGGCGGTCTGGGACAGTGCCTCTGGACTGGCAGACCGGGGTGGTGGTCCCTCTGTATAAGAAAGGGGACCGGAGGGTGTGTTCCAATCACAGAGGGATCACACTTCTCAGCCTCCCGGTAAGGTCTATTCCAGGGTACTGGAGAGGAGAATTCGTCCGATAGTCGAACCTCGGATTCAGGAGGAGCAGAGTGGTTTTCGTCCCGGTCGTGGAACACTGGACCAGCTCTATACTCTCCATCGGGTGCTCGAGGGTTCATGGGAGTTTGCCCAACCAGTCCACATGTGCTTTGTGGATCTTGAGAAGGCATTCGACCGTGTGCCCCGGGCGCTTTGGGGGAGTGCTCTGGGAGTATGGGGTCCGGGGCCCTTTGCTAAGGGCTGTCCGGTCCCTGTATAACCGAGCAGGAGCTGTGTTCGCATTGCCGGCAGTAAGTCAGACCTGTTCCCGGTGCATGTTGGACTCCGCCAGGGCTGCCCTTTGTCACGGTTCTGTTCATAATTTATATGGACAGAATTTCTAGGCGCAGTCAGGGGCCGGAGGGTGTCGGTTTGGGAACCACAGGATCTCATCTCTGCTGTTTGCAGATGATGTCGTTCTGATGGCTTCTTCAAACCAGGACCTGCAGCATGCACTGGGACGGTTTGCAGCCGAGTGTGAAGCAGCTGGGATGAGAATCAGCTCTTCCAAATCTGAGGCCATGGTTCTTGACCGGAAAGGTGGTTTGCTCTCTTCGCGTGGGTGGTTTGCTCGGGGTCTTGTTCACGAGTGAGGGACGGATGGAGCGTGAGATTGACAGGCGGATCGGTGCAGCGTCTGCAGTGATGCGGGCGCTGTATCGGACCGTTGTGGTAAAGAAGGAGCTGAGTCGAAAGACAAAGCTCTCGATTTACCGGTCAATCTACGCTCCTGCCCTCACCTATGGTCATGAGCTTTGGGTAGTGACCGAAAGGACAAGATCGCGGATACAAGCGGCCGAAATGGGCTTCCTCCGCCCGAGTGGCTGGGCGCTCCCTTAGAGATAGGGTGAGGAGCTCAGTCACACGGGGAGCTCGAGTAGAGCCGCTGCTCCTCCACGTCGAGAGGAGCCAGCTGAGGTGGCTAGGGCATCTGATCCGGATGCCTCCTGGACGCCTCCCTCGGGAGGTGTTCTGGGCATGTCCCACCGGGAGGCGGCCCCGGGGAAGACCCAGGACACGCTGGAGGGACTATGTCTCTCGGCTGGCCTGGGAACGCCTCGGGATCCCCCCGGAGGAGCTGGAGGAAGTGTCTGGGGCGAAGGAAGTCTGGGAGTCTCTGCTTAGACTGCTGCCCCCGCGACCCGGCCCCGGATAAGCGGAAGAAGATGGATGGATGGATGGATATTACCACATAGAAAGGCTAAACACCAGCAAAAGGGATTTTTCAGAACCTGACAACTCAAAATTTGTTCCTATTGATGGCTTATAACCTATCTGTAAATCATTATTAAATGATTCATTAACTATTAAATATAGTTACTAGGTTGTAAAGGCAAATGCCTTAATAGAAAGTGGTACCAAGGAACATTACAACACTGTAAGGTTCCCACAAGCTCACTGCTGAGCACAGATACATGTCTTGTAGGATTATTACTATTACTGTTAGTGCATGAAAAAGAGTGTGTGCATGTGTAGTCAGAGTATCAAGTTCAGTGCCAAGACAGGGCAACAGAGAAAAAGAGGGAGTGGACCCAATTGCAGACACCGGAGGCTGAGGCAGAACTGGTGCAATCCAATGGTTTAATAAAGTCAGTGAACAAAGGCGGTCAAGAACAAAGGGACGGTCAGGCAGGCAGAGATCAAAATCAGGAAACAGCAATCCAAACACAGGCAACGAATTCTACGAGGAGCAGGCAGAAAAATCCAAAGTCCAAATAATCGAGATAGGCAGCCCAAACATGAGACACACTGGAAAAAAGGGCTGGACCTCAAGGCACACAAACCAAGATGAACTGACACAGAACCACGCAAGCACACATACTATATACACAAGTGAGGGCATGATAGCTAGACACAGGTGACACTAATTAGGGTGGACAAAGAATCAAAACTGGAGGGAAAAGCAAACAAATACAGGAAGTAAAAGAGACACATGAGGCAGCACACTACAAAATAAAACAGGAAACAACAAAACCCGAGACCCAAAACCATGACACAAAGTGTTTTGTGGAAACAAGTGGCTGGCATTAAGGGCCTAAATATACTCAGAGGTTAAATATGCTATACTTTACTAGAGTATTTTAATTTGATGCTACTTTATACTCAAATACATTTAAGAGGGAAATCATGTAATTTTTACTCCACTATATTTACCTGACAGCTATAGTTACTAGTTACTTTTCAGATTGAGATTTTAAAAACCTATAATCAGCATATAACATGTTGCATTGTTATACAGTAAATGAAACCACCAACAGTATATAAAATAGCCAGAATCACCTCCACCTCGGCCAGCCATGGCATTAAAATGCTGCTTACATGTTAATGCAATCCAATAATGTTACTAAGGCCTGTTTGCCTGCATAGTGGGTAGGCCTACTTTAACTTTACTTTATGTAAATTTGGCTGATAATACCTCTGTACTTATCAGTAACTACAATATTTAATGCAGGTCTTTTACCTGTGATAGAGTATTTTACACTGTGGTGTTGCTAATTTAAATGATCTGAATACTTATTGGGTAGGTATTTAAAATGACTCCAAACTTTTCAAATTCCTCATAACACTAGCAAACCACAATCGCAGTGGGGTTCATTTTATATTGTTGTGGCTTCTGTAGTTTTGGACATGATTATGAGTTTTGATTGATCTCGGCTTTCTTTAGTCAGGGGCTTCTGCATGTGGTGTAGTGATTATTTCTAACAGTGCGCCTGCGCAGCGTAGTCATCTGACGGGTGAGCGCTGTGGACGGTTCGCGTTCAACGCTACATCGAGGGCCACCGCTCGCTGTAGCACAGAGCGGGACACAGTCATCCTCCATGAGGGAGCGTCTGCTGCAAGAATAAAACACTTCAACAGACGAGGAGTAACCAGGAAGACCATCCGGAGGTTTGGGGGATTGCATGCGGTAAAATGTCCTCTGAAATGTAGCCAGCAGCGTGAGTGTGGGTTGTTGTAATCGCTCGGTCGCTGCATGGCTCTTCCCGGGGATGCCATGAAAATCAGAACAGCCGACTGAGAGACCGCTGCTCCTCGCTATCACAGACACGGCGGTGGCGGCGGCGGTGGTGGAGAGCGATGGATACTGGTGGAAAGATCCACATTAGGTAGCGTTCACGAAGATCCAAGGAGAGCTGAACGTCTCTGTTCCACAGTTAAGTCGCCGCCGGGGCTTTTTAGAGAATGGATTTCACCCTGCTCCGGAATATCATCAGCAGATACGTAAGGCCCCCCCATCTGTCAACACTGTCACAACTGTAGCTCTCTGTCTGCAAGTGCATCAATATATAATGCATGTTACATATTTCATTTGTAGCTATGCCTTTACATCTACCATACAGTAGCCTATGTGTGGGAAATTAAACTGCACACCACTGCCTTCAGCGTGGACGCTCAGGATGATAAACACTTTACTCATCTGCAATAATAAACATTTCACTCGAGCTGCTTTGGCAGGCCATTGACTGTGGGGCTTTACAATGCTTTTTTGTGGAGCTGAATGGGGAATGTGCCAGTGGCTACAGATGCAGTGATGGCTGGTGAATGTGTAGAATAGAAATGAACTTGGCTGGCCCAGTGAGGTTGCTTTAGTGAGTTACAGCGTGCATGCACACTAAACTATCTTATGGCTGCTGTTGCCCTGGTCTGCAGAGGAAATAAATCCCGATCAGCACTCACAGACTTGAAAGGCCTTGTAGGGACTCACTCTGCAGCACTCATTTGTGAATTGTACACTGACTGTACTCATGTCTAGCCTGATGAAGTGATAAGTTGTGCAGGTCAAACTAGAGGGCTTTGAAAGAAGTTGTCAATCTTAGTAGAACTACACTTTAAGAGAGAATCCAGCAAGGCCTCATCATTATCTGTAATCAGTGATGTGTGTGTTAGCTGGAAATGTCTACATAATAGCAAAGTAGATGATGGTGAGCTGTAACCATATTACTGGTTGGTCAGGTCTGGACAGGCGGGTGCCATCAGCGGTCTCTGCTTATCAGCCAGAACAGGAAGCAGCTGGTGGGTGAGTGGCTGAATTACAGAAAAAAGTGTATAATAGGAAGCAGCTCTGACAGGTCTGGTGATGTTCATCAGACTTGGCACATCTGGAGTATCTTCACATCTGCTATACAGTCTGTGACCCTTTCACCTGACTTTAAAACCAGCTCAGGTGCTGTGAACTATCAGTGTGAGCGTGTGTGTGCATGTGCGTTCATGCTTTTGTGTGCTTATTTATGTATGTTTGTGGTCTGTCAGGCTTGCACCAATGAGGAGTGTGTGTGTGTGTGTGTGTGTGTGTGCACGCACCAGGCAGGTGACAGTGTGTAGGGAGCTTGACGGATGCTCCAGCAGGGCTAATATCAGGGGAAATCAGATCCACGAGTGAGGAGGAGGGAGGGGATGGGGTCATCGAACATGCCCCTCATCTCTCACCCTGTCCCCTTTGCATCCTCACTCTGCAACATTATGAAGTAGACAAGGAATTAATCATTGATTCAATTATCCAGATCTTGATTTAGAATTGGAGGGATGGTTGATGTATATCTGGTCCTCTATTACTTGTGTATCATCCTCTGTTAACCCTGCCATATTCTGAACAGCTGCTCCCTTAATGAGGATACATAGAAGAACAAACATTACATCATGCAAGGTGATTAAGATGTGTTAAGCAAGTCGTCCAAACCTTTTCTCTGGACAGGGAGAGCAGTAAACTCCCATCAAGGTCACTGCCCTAATGTCGCCAGCCTCCCATACATTCATAATTTTGCTATTAAAAAGAAAATGCTGAATTAGTAAAGCCTCTCCAGCCATGAAAGGATGTACTTCTGATTTAGTCCACTTTACTCCACTGGTTTATGAACCTTTCACTTTATATCTTTTTCCCTTATTATCACCCTGTCATTGACTTGTGACTCGCCCCTTGATTGGAAAGGAGGGTTTTTCAATGATGTCGTACATGTCAGGCCAACTCTGCTTGTTTTTGGTATTAGTTTATTGACAACATTGTAATATCTTTTAAAAATACAACATATTAGACTTTGTTGGGGATAAAATGATAAAGTCCTGGACTTATGTCCATTGTTGTCTGTGGTGTTTACACAGCCCAACAACCATTATGAAGACGGAGACAGGCATTCAGTGTTTAAAAAAGTTTAAACTCGAAACATACATTTTTTAAGGAAGCGGTTAAGTTAAAAATTATTGTAGATATCCAAAAAAGAATGGTTGTATGACATAGTTGATGAGATGCTTTGCTAGGACCTCTGTTCAAACAAGAATTTTGTTTATTATTTGAGATAATTACATTATTTGGCTGATTCCTAAACCTTCATCTTGACCGTTGGTGCATAAGCTGTCACTGTGAAGTGAGTGTAAACTGTGTTGCATGATGTACTTTATTAGTAACTGTAGACAGTTATTCAGATATATCCAGTACAGCACTCTATAATGAGAGGGAAATGTAATTTTCTGAAGGCAGTGCATTCTGTCCTGCTTATAAGCTTGTTTTCTGACTCAAGAAAACATTCTGGTGAATTGAGCGGGTACAGTACAGTAAATAGTTTCTGAAAAGAAAAAATGGAGTCATGGTGTTTTGCAGTGCATGAAGTTTAAATGGGACATTTTGTTGCGTAATAACCTAAATCTTTCACTTTTTTCACTCTGTTAGCGTAAAAGAATGGCTAAACCTACATGCAATAAAATATACAGTATAATAGGTGTGTGTGTGTGTGTGTGCACTCTTGTTCTGGTATCCCAGCAGACCCTAGGACAGGACATGACAGGAAGAGATTGTATTTATAATGAGATTTATCTGTAAAATTACTTCCTATGGTTTGAACAGATCCTGTGTGTGTGTGTGTGTTGGTGGGTCTGTGCATGTGTTATATGTGTCCACTGTCTCCACTCCCTTCTCTTCTCTTCTATTCTTTTTGTCATCTGGTAATAAAAATAGCGATGGCGTGATGCCTCAGACATGGAGCAAAGAGTGAGAACTGCATGAGGTCATGATCTGGATAAGGATGCTGGTATGTGTGAGTGGCGGTCATATTAAAGATACATGATACCTTTTTTTATAGGGGCTTAAATATGTTCTCATATTTGTAAAGCTTACCTTTTCACTTTCACAAAACAGCCTCTTGTGATAACATCATTTTGATTTATATCAGCCCGCTGCTTTCTCCTGTCCTCCGCTTCATTTTCCCCCTCTATCCTCACCTTCCTTTACATCTTATCTATGAATGTAGGTCTTGCGGAGACCTCTCACAATCTCAGCAGATAAAAGAGACAGGCCTCCCTTTGATCAAAAGGGTGCCAGCAGGTCCCAGAGAGCTGAAAGGCTTTAGAACGGTTTCTAGCAACTTTACAGCTGTCTGAGTCCTCTGGCGAGTGTTGAAAGGCAGAACACAACCTGCTAGATTACTGTTTGCCACATTAGCTCTCACTGCTACAAACAGTTAAGGGCAGTCTATTCCTGTACGCTGCCCCCCTCAGAGATGGGGCCCTGACGGAGCGACAGAGGCTGTAGGTGACAGAAACACACAAGATTTGTGTTTGGGCAAAGCTTTGGCCGCTGTCCTGCATGTGTATCAGAGAAAACAGCCATGCATCCGTGTGCTGGCTCATAAGAATTATTTTGTCTCCCACGGCGTGCCCTGGAGACAGAGGTTTCATAATAGACACAGTTTCAAGGCTGTATTAGGATGTTGTCGGTGTTAAATGCAGAGAAAATGAGAGAGAGGGTTTTTTGAGGATTCAGATTACGGTGGTGGGAGAAAAGGAGAGAAGAGAGGGAGGGGAGAGGAGAAGTGGCACAGCTGGATTAAAGACTTATGTAACAGTTGGATCACAGCAAGTCAAGTGGGAGAGGAGGCTATGGCAACAACAGAATACAAATTTAAAGAAATCTTCTCATAACTATCCTTTGATTTTGTTGCAGGTATATAGTTATTTGCATCATCAGTGTCAGTGGTGAAGACCGTATGTGCAGGCTTAAGGTCACTATTTTCTTACCAACCAAAATACTGGGAGCTACGTTCCCTCTCCTTATTTCATTAGCTTCTTCCTCACTGCTGCTTTTGATGTTTACTCTTTCATTCTGCTTTGTTCCAAAAAAGGATTGCCCACAGAGAAAACAGTCTAAGAAGTCCTAGTTGAACCAAATAAAAGCACGAAGAAGATCTTGAGGATATTGTCTGGAACAGTAAAACTTCTTATTTTTCTTAAAGCCTAATAATCTTTTGTCAAATCCAGTTTCACAGCATTAAATTAATGATGAAATCCTACACTTATGATCTTCAATCTATACATAATGAAGCCTCTGTGTGGTCCTGTTTCTTTGTATTATGAACTTGTAGACATAGCGTACCTGTCTATTGCTGCATACTGTACTTACTTTTGTCTATGCTCAATGCTACGACAAACTTCACAGCTTCTGTAATTTAAGAATATTAAAATAATTTAATATTCTTATGCCATTCTATGGGGAATGGGAATATTAAAGTAATTGAATATTCTTATCCTAAATTTACCCAGAGAAGATTTTCTTAGCAGCTGTGCTACTTTCTTTCATTTGAATGTAGTGTAAAAGAAACACTGTCTGTTAGATCAGTAAAACTTGCTTTGTAGCTAGCAAAAAAGTGATTTATTAAATTGAATTGCACCAGTTAAACGTAAGAAATGTCTCAGCTAGTAAAGACTTTACTAATGTGTAAATGAAAAGCGATTAATTATGTAAACTGGAAGTCACTGTAGCATCACAAGCAACATAACTGCCAAAAATAACGGTTACTAAATAACAAGGAGAGCTAGCGATAACGTTATATGTTAAATTTGACTGCCCCTTTGTTTTATTTGTATATGTATACATGGAGAAATCTGTATTTCAGAGTTGGCAGTATTTATGCATGTTTAGAATGAGTGGGAAATACCCAATTATGCTAACCTAACCAATGCTGTTTAGTAGGTAATTTAGCCTGATATTATTAGCATAATGTTTTGTTATTTGAGGTATATTTGTATTATCTTTCTTAAATGTAATTTAAAATCATTATTAAATATTTTATTAAGTGTCAGGGCAGCTATGTCCACTATATTTAAGATAAGCTACATATTTCACCCTCTAATTTAAACCAGTTATACTGTATATTAGCGAGCTAACGTTAGCTTTGTCAGTTACACCTGGCGGTTCGTAGGTGTAAATATATAATTAACAACAAATTTCTACGTAAGAACTAGTTTGTGTGGTGTAACCCATTTTAATTTAGTGCTGTGTAAATGTCCACTTAATAAACACTTATATCTAGGCTGAGTTTACAGTTTTTTTTTTCAATTATTATTTTTTTATTTTATATTTTCCTATAACATTGACTGTTAAATTGATACTCTATGGGCTAAAATCTACCACATCCTGTATATGGGTGTTGTGTAATCATGTTTTGTATGTTTCTACATCCTCTGTCCAGTTAACATGAGCAGTTCATTAAGGAGGAGCTCAGTCAGAGGAATTTGATCTGTAAGTTAATGAGGTATACCTGCTCAACATGCTGTGTGCTTCTGCAGCGCAGCATGGCGGGACAGTGGAGGAGAGATGAGACACGACCATTTAATCAGGTCAGTTAATGGTGTATACCTTATATTACACCTCTGTGGTAGAAAGGAGCTACATCATGGGGACAGCACGGATAGATCATGGCACTGCCAGGGTCAGGGGTTGCTTTTTCACAATTAAAAAAAATACACATCCATAGTCTGTATAGTCAAGTGCTATGGTAGAAAAGGCCACAACTAGAGAGGCTGTCTTGGCTTTTTAAAGCAACATTTTAAATATTAAAATAGCTTAAAAAATACCTGCTTCTGTTCTCTAATTTTGAACCCAGATTTTAAAAACAGTTTAAAACCATCAGCTCAAGAGAGACCGCCACTGTACAGTTAGAAAACATGAAAGGAGAAGTTGCAGTGGTGGGATGTTTGCTGCTATCAAATCTATCTTGTCATTGTTGATGATTGATGGTGATGTAAGACCAGCCTCTCAGCTAGGAGGCTGTTTCAGTGTTGTTAATAAAGACAAAGCCTCCATGTCCTGCAGCCAACCAGCCAGCCACTTTGTCTGATGGAGCAGTAGAGTGAAGAGGGAACAGTGGGCCGGGGGTTGATACGGATCAGTGAGGATTAATGATCAGATCTACAAACCACAATGCAATCTCTCTGTGTCTGTCTCCATCCCTCTCCAACAGTCACACTGTCAAGAGTGTGACACACTCTGCCAGGAGATGGAGGGAACAAAGAGAGAAAACAGTGCAGATAGAAATATGAGGAGGCAAATGATGGAATCAGAGAATTGTGGATTTAGGAGGAAAATGTTTGAATAGAAGTAGAAGTGGAAGGTAGTGGATGTGCTGTACAGACAGGGTTGGGTGATATGTTTGAAATCATTATCATGATATTAATAAGGACCAGTTCTGAACATGAACTTTATCAATTAGTGGATCAACAATTAGTGTAAAGAAAATTAATCTTTCAGTCATATTTCAGTCATTTATCAGACAAAAAATGCCAAAAAGTATCTGGTTCCAGCGTCTCGTATGTCAGGAGTTGCTTTTCTCAGTTTTATCATTGTAAATCAAAAATCTTTGGTTTTGGACAGTTGGGTGGAAGACTTGGACTTTAGGAAGTTGTGATGGGCAGTTTTGGACATTTTATAGAGTAAATTATTAATCACTTAATTGAAAAAAATAATTGGCAGATTAATCAATGAGTAAAATAATTGTTAGTTGCTGCCCTAATAAGGACATTATCTGTTAGATGTAAATCATGATATAATGAATGTAGGCAAAAATCACACAATGTAAAATAATCAAAATGATGTTAAAGACAATGAACGGTGTTCCACTGTAATACATTACATGTGACTAAACTTGTCACATGTATAAAACAAAAACTTCATTGAGCTAATTTAGTTTTTGATCGTACATTACTCTGAATGAGACAATGGTGGAACACAATATGATCATATCCACATGATATGATTCAACTTAACGTCGATAAACAGTAATATTCAATGATAACTGTATGTACAGATATGGTTTTCCTTGTATGTGGGGTTTTTAGGTTTATTATCAACATACATTATATAATGCACTTTTCTTAATTCAGTCTCCTCAGTCGTAAACATGTTTGATTTGTAATCAACACTTTTCCTTTCTCCTTTTTTTTTACTGTTTCATTCTGTCATCACGTCGTCATTTCATTCTTTTGTCCCTCAATCTCCTCCTCCTGCTGCTCGCTCCCCTTCAGTCTGCTACTCTTTTTCCGCCTCACTTTCTCTCTCTCTTTCCATTTCACTGTATCTCTCTGGGTCATGTTGCCCCCCTAATGTTTTGGAGGGGTCTCAAGTCGGCTAACATTGTTGCCTCCATGTCTATTTTTATCCCACTGCCAAGCGCCTGTTGATCACTGTGGATAAGTTTAGATCTGTGAACTTTTCACTATTGCGATTCGCTATTTTGACACAGATTTTGTTATTGCAGATTTCACTAGGAAAAGTTAGATTAGCCTTCATTTGATCTTGTGTCCAAACTTAATGAGGTGATGATAATGTAAGTTTATAGTAGTATTCCAAGGTTACTGAGAAGACATCTGAACATTAAAAGATTTGGTCATTGGCAATGATGAGCTACATCTCTGCCAAAATGTTGAGGACATTTTAAGCAGTGAAGCGCTGCTTCCACTGAAGTGCTTGTTCCAGAACTTTTCTGCCAGTGGTCAACACTTCTGCTTTGAGCTGTGTCAGGCAGGAAGCTTTGCCAAAGGCTACACTCACACTGCCCACTCAGGCCAAAGCATTGGGAACCATGTATGAAGCCAGATGGAAACAAACAGCTGAATGCTGTGGTCTTGTGACTCTTGTTTTCTCTTGGAGAGCTCTCGTCCCACAATAGTGTTTAATGAAGGACACCTTGGAAAAATATGTGCTGCGCTAAACTCCCAGAATGCACTTTGTTAGTCCCTCGGGGGGGCTATTTAGATGTAATATAGATGAGAAATTAACTGAGGAGGTTTGCATACACACGATCCAATGTGTAAAACCAACAGAATAAGTGTTGTTAATGATCTGTGTAGAAGAAAAAGGTCGTGCAGACTGCAGAGAGGTCCTGCAGGAAGAAGTGAAAAGATGAATGACAAAACCTGACTTGTGTGACTCAGCGCTGATCCCACCTACACACATCAACAAACATACTCATACTCATACTTCAGTTCGCCCTGTCTTATCTGTGAGGTTGTTTGTTAAAGGAAGTGACTAAAGTTGTGTAAGTCTTGTGTAATATTCTGTTTCTGTTAAAACCAGGACAGGCAGGCTTCTTTAAAAACAAAAAAATAATAATTATAATTCATTACATTTGAGGAATTAGATTTTGTGTTGTTTAGGGCTACAACTTTCATTATTAAAATAATCTGTGGATTTTTTTTTTCATTGGTAGTCTATTTATCGTCACAAAAAATGACAAATGTCCATCTCAGTTTCCAATTATGACATCTTCAGATTGCTTGTTTTGTTTGACCAACAGTCCAAAAACCCAAAGATATTCAATTTACAATGATATAAAACAGAGAAGCGCAGCAAATCACCATATTTCAGAAGCTAGTGAATCTTTGGCAGTTTTGCTTGATAAATTACTTAAACGATTAATGGTTTATCAAACTACTTTGCGATTGATTTTCTGCCAATCAACTAATCAATTCATTGACTAATTATTTCAGCATTAGTGTGTGAACAAAAAACAAAATTATACATCCAGTACATTTTTGCATACTTGGCTTGCAAGAGAAGCAACATCAAATAATGAACTCTAAACTTTAGATGTGTATTCGCAGTGGATCATGTATAGTTCATAGTGTAATATTTAATTGAATCAATGTGGTTATAATACAATAAGCCTAATAATAGTAAGCCTATGAGCTGTAAGCAAAAACATTAACAAGGCTGAACAGTGTGATTTAACCCCATTTTTCTCTCTACCTGTATTGCTATTTATTTATTTATTTATTTATTTATTTTATCTCTCTGTCAGTGTGTGGGGGAGGAGATCTGGGTGGACAGTCGGACGGTGTACATAGGGCATAAAGAACCCCCTCCGGGAGCTGAGGCCTACATCCCTCAGCGTTACCCCGACAACCGCATTGTCTCCTCCAAGGTGAGCGAGCCACAGCCCATGAGTCAGTGCCATAACATTTATCATTGCGCTATTCTTTTGTTTTACATTTAGACAACCATGTAATCTCTTTTGTGGCCATGTTAAAGGATGACACATTTCACTTTTCTTGTGTTCGTCAAGCTATGCATCACCATTTGTCTTGCCAGAAGGACTGGATGATGATGTACCATTGTTTCCCTTTCTGTTTTTGTGTGTGTGATAGTAATTCTGCTGTCACTCTGTCCCACAGTATACCTTCTGGAACTTCATTCCCAAGAATTTGTTTGAGCAGTTCAGAAGAATCGCTAACTTCTACTTCTTGGTCATATTTCTGGTCCAGGTGAGATTTTCATGAAAAACCATAAGGAGTTATAATTTTTTCACCTGTCTTTGTTTAATCTGAAAATACAACACTGAAGCTGTAAGGAAATACTCTACCAGCTGTCCATTTGTTAAAACAAAAAAAACAACAAACAAAAAAACTCCTACATCTCACAAGCAGCTAACAAACATTACATTTCTGGGTCCATTTTGTGCTTTATTTTTAAAATTCCTACAGTGGCTTAGTTTTACATAAAGAGCATGGCTTTGTATCAAGGTATTTTCAGGGCAGCTGGAGAGGTTTGACAGCTGAACACTGCCCCATGTTTCATACATACAAGTAGTGTAGATTAGATTGCTGACGATTTTCCAAGATGCTGGATTTTTTTAAATGTATTTTTAAAATGTATGTGGCGCAGTTGTCGAAGTAACAAGTTCATAGGCACAAATCTGCAAACATGTTGCTGATGCAGAGTGTCTGACTTGTTATTGAATCTGTGGAACCAGAAAACCTGGTCAAAACATTTGAACACAGCAGATAATTTGGTGTTTACTTGACTTTACTTCAAACATCAACTGTGCCAAAACTCATGGTATTTCATTCAATAGTTGTTACATTTCAGAAGTCAGTAAATTTACTTGATTAACTTTTCTTATAGTTTGTCATAGAATTTAAATGCATAAACCTTGGAAACAGAAGAAAATGTTTTGGGGTTTTGTTACTTTCAGTGAGTCTATATGAGCTACACATGCAACCACGTTCAACCTATTTTATAGTTAAGATGCTGTACATTACATTTAGCATTTTCAGACATTTTTTTTTATCCTCATGGCCTTAAATTTTCCTCATTAACTTAAATTATCATGTGAATGCTGATGACAGTTTAGACCCTGCCCTCATTGTTCCCTGATTTCAAAATAAGAGCAGTTATCCAAGCTTAACAGTTGAATCCTGCATCTGAGTTTGAGGTTATCTCGATGAGGATTAGAATCAAACAGAAGATCTGCACACTGTATCAGTAGCTCCCGTCAGTATTTATTGAGGAACGTTTTGATCTAACAGAGATCTGTGACAGGCATTATCAAATCAACATCACAAAGCAGAGCAGACAATATATAGGCACAAACATATTCATCACACAGGTGGTTGTGATCAGCATGATTGATCTGAAAGAGGGAAAGAACAACCACAAACAGGAGGATTAACACCACACGGGCACACATCCAACACACCAAACGCTGATTCAAAAACACATCACAAATCACACAAAAACCATCCCGGAGAAAACAATCATAAAAGTTACCACATAGGAAAATCCATAGAAGAAAGTGATATTCCTCACCCCAACACATTAAAGTGGCAAACGTATTTCATAAACCACATAAATCAAATAAAAATACATAAAGACTAAAATATAAAGTAATACATAGAAAAAATAAAAAATTAATTGATCTTGCTTCTTTGAGGCATGCTGTGTCCCCCATATGGGAGTATCAGACATTGTTGTCCAGCTGGAGTAGACTGACTATCAATCATGCTGATCACAATCACCTGTGTGATGAATATGTTTGTGCCTATATATTGTCTGCCCTGCTTTGCGATGATGATTTGATAATGCCTGCCAAAAGATCTCTGTTAGATCAAAACGATCAATAAATCCTGACGGGAGCTATTAGTACAGTGTGCGGATCTTCTGTTTGATTCTTCTCTTTAGTTTGTTTTTTGATCCAGCACCTGTAAATGTCTTTTGGATGTGCATACCATACACCCCTTTGTCTTGTACCTGGATGAGGATTACCAATATAATTTGAATTTGCTAACATATTATCCTGAAATAATGAGTGTCTGTCTGTCTAAATCAGAATCAAAGCTTTTTCCATGAGCCACTGTATTGCACAAGGACAAACTCATCATAGAAGAGGAGGAGGATACAGCAATTTCTTTACCAGCCATTGCCTTAGTAGACCAGAATGCAACATAGCCACAGCTTGGGTCTTTGTGTGCTGTATGTTTTTAACAGTAGCATGTGAGATACTACACCCTCTTAATGGGACAAACTGGGTATGGCACACACCAGCAATGTTTGTACTCATCTTTCTTTTTGTCGACTGAAAAGGTCCTACTTTGCTGTTATTACTTTCTACATCTGCATGTACTGTCTCTAAAAAAATATAGCAAACATAAGTTAACTATCCCAGAATGGATCTTGTATGGTCATGTAAGTGCAGATGGAGGAAATCAAAAAGGTTTGATTACTTAGATACTTTAACTTTTTTAGAATGGTGCTTGACTCCTTATTACAGAAGCTTTGCTCTGCTGCACTTCCTTACTCAGCGTTGCATTACTTGGCATCTTCTCCCCTCTCCTTTCTGTTGTCCCCCCTTCATCCTCCCCCCTGCAACTTCCTCCCACTGTTCCTCTCCCTTGCAGCTTATCATCGACACCCCCACCAGCCCAGTTACTAGCGGCCTGCCCCTCTTCTTTGTTATCACTGTCACCGCCATAAAACAGGTAGGACACACACAAACATGCTCACATTTCTGTGAAATACTGCCCGCAACGATCCCCCCTCACACACCAACTCCCGGCCTCAAATACACACACACACTCTACCAAGCGGCTGCTCTGTTATCTGTATATACACATTCCTCTCTCAGTGAAAGGACATCCCATTGAATATGTCTGCTGATGTGAGAAATATGATAATGAATGGTCTCCTCTGTTAATCACTCTAGCTGAGGATCCCATGCCCCTGGGAGACGCATCCTCTCTACTGCGTCCCAGTGAGGGATGGAGTACTATCAGTGATAGATGGAGCTGTTCTTGCTAAGGAAGCCCTAAGCTTTACTGGGACATAAATCTGAAACATGACATGTTGGCTAGAAATCCAGGAAACAGGTCACTAAGCTCAGGGAGCACAATGCTAATTAATTACAGTGTATGACTTTGACCTCTCCCCCTCCGTCTCTCTTGATCTCATGCTGTGCTCTGGCCCCGATTCTCTTTGCACAATAATCTATATTCCCCTGCATCCCTCTTGCTGCATCCCTCTCAGGGCTATGAGGACTGGCTCAGACACAAGGCTGACTGCTCTATAAACGAGTGTCCGGTGGACGTGGTGCAGCAGGGGAAGGTGGTGAGGACACAGAGTCACAAGCTACGGGTAAGAATGGCCTCATTAGAGCAATATAGCACCTGAGGCCACAAAGCAACACTACAGTACTGCTGCATAGCTCACTTTTTCTATAACTGTCTCTCACACTCCCCCCTTCTCTTTCTCACTGCAGTCCTCTCTAACTTTCCTTCCTCTGTTGTCTTTCCCACCAAATATTTGCCCTGAAACTGTAGTTGAGGAACAATTACAGTGTCCCCTGGTGCACCATGCAAGTGAAAATGAACAGGACTGATGTATTTCATATATTAGGATATTCCTGTCATCATCCACTGATGTTATCTTATGTCATTCTGATGCAACTGCAGATCACTGTTTGGTAGTGTGGCCCATTTTTGATTCTATTTATGGGTGGCATTTTTTTAGCAATAATATTTAATCAAAAGTTATTTGTATTCTGTAACTGCCTTTCTGTATAGTCACTTTTATTGTTACCGATGGAGTCTGCCTTTCCCGTGTTGAATTTAAATTTTGTACCCAATCACAAGGGATTTCATGTAACGCAGAGATTTGATCATGAGCTCGGTATTACCATTTCATACGACACTGTTGAATGCCCTGTTTAATGTTCTTTATTAAAGTCATCTTAGCCCACATTTTGTTTTGCTGCCTTGTAAACCAATATACAAATTGCTCTTCTTCTGTTGCATTTCTGACTCAGCTGCTCAAGGCATGTTTGCTGCCCCCAGTGGTCGATTCACATGCCACATGCTCTGGTACCTGTATTATTAACGCACACTTGCAGTTACCACTAGTAACCACAGGTGTCGCCAAATCAACCAGTACTGAAATCTTAGCGGTGCTTGCTGGGGACTATTTTTAGCGTTTACGACAGCAGGGCAGTGTATGTGGGTTCGACTCAAAATAAACTACAGTGCCCATGTTCATTGTAATGAATTAACATGTCACCCAGTGCAGCTGTGTGGCTCATTTATAGGTTTAGAATAGTTTTTGGACCACGATGGAGCTCTATGGCACAGAAGAATAATCTATATCAGGCAACACAGATGATACTTGTTAGTTGGATTTCATTGTCAGTTTTGGTCTTTTATGGGGTTTGTTGACAATGTGATGTTCTTCATTTCAGCCATCTTATTAGAAATCATGTAAAAATGTAATAACACAAAATGGAACATGGAAAGCAGGGTAAATATACTAAACACCATCAAAATGCTACTGTACACTCAAGGTTCGATAACGTCATCTAAATTGACTAATGAGCACAGATGTAACTTACAGTACTCCAAATATTAACCAAATATTAAATATATCAGAAGTTGAAATTGTTTGTCACTACTGGTCTATATAAATGATTCTCAGGGTATTTGCAAGTTTTGAATACAGTTCCCTCAATATTAAGAAGTCTTATTATTATAGTCTATATTAATGTTAATATTATCTTTATATAATAGTCTAAAATTTTCTTGCCCATTGTAAACATTAACATTAGTTATAGTTTTTTGTGTTGTAAGCCTTATTGTCCCTACTTGATTCTTTGACTGGTATGACTGTGAAAAAGATCTGCATTCTATGTGGTATGAAAAGGTCTTGAAAAGTCTTGAATTTAATTTGGTGAACACTGCAGAAACCTAACACTGCATTCTACAATGCAATCTGTCGTGGAAATTAACACTGTTAGTCATTCATTTCCAAAGTGCTTAGCACAATACAACAGCAAGAATGGTTGCGAGATGATAGAGTAGAGTAAATTAATATTGTTTTGTTTTATTCAGTCGTCCTGTTCCGGTTAGCAGATGTAGGGGTGAAGATTTCTTTGGAAAAACATGAACCAGCTTCACTGAGCTGCCATGTTACTCTGTATCTTATATCATGCCAGCGTGTGAGTGTCTAGCTCAGCTCCTCCTATGTAGATGTATAGAAACGATATATTTCAGTCTTGTTCACCATTGTGTTGGGTGGTATATAATGGGTGCAGGTACATGTCATTTCTGCTGCATCTGCTGCTCCTGTCCAGTGTGCAAAGACTGTGTGGTATGTTGAGGGTTAGCTTAGAATAAGGTTTCAATACAGCTGCCAAGCCTTAAAGGTTACAGAGTCTTACAGTTTGTGTTGCCATAGCAGTAGTTTTCACCGAATTTCATGGGTCGAGAAAGACATTTTGCAATCGGCATGCACAGAAACTCTCGTTCTGTCTTTTTCTGTCTCCCTTTGTCTGTTGCTGTCCCTGCCCCTCTCTCTCTCTTAGTCCTTTCTTTCTGCCTCTTTCCCTGTCTGTCTTCCAGCGTTTTCTGTACCAAGATTTCTCAGTACCGTAGATCAAACAGAGAGGATTAGAGTGTGAATTGGGAGCAGGAATAATGATGAATATATTAATCATGCAAAATCAAAGAGTGTGTGTCATGTGTATGGTCACCGTGGAGATGGGATTTATCAGTGCTTAAGCTGCTCCGCTCACATAATCCGTTATGCAACTTCTCAATCCTTTGGGTGGGGGGGGAATGGTAAAGGGTGAGCAGACGATTAGCCGCAGGTCCCTCTGTTTGTCTTTTACTCTGTGTTTACGTGAACCTCTCGTCATTTATTATTGATGTGATGTGTCTGTCTTGCTCTGTCAGGTGGGGGACATCGTCATGGTGAGGGAGGACGAGACTTTCCCCTGTGACCTCATCTTGCTCTCCTCCAGCCGCCATGATGGGACCTGCTACGTTACCACCGCCAGCCTGGACGGGGAGTCTAGTCACAAGGTGCCAGGACTAGTGCATGATTTTGATTCGACATATTTTTTACTTGACTTGATTTTTACCATCTTTGATCCCAAAACAGGAAAGCT
The DNA here is from genome assembly GCF_020085105.1 of Siniperca chuatsi. Taxonomy (NCBI): domain Eukaryota; kingdom Metazoa; phylum Chordata; class Actinopteri; order Centrarchiformes; family Sinipercidae; genus Siniperca; species Siniperca chuatsi. The sequence continues at coordinate 18,994,283 of NC_058053.1, forward strand.
TTATGAGTCAGTAGGTCTTTAAATACTTGAAAAAATGAATCAGCTAAATTTAAGGCCTTTTTTAAAGTGTTCTATATAGTGCTATTTTTTCATCAAATATTAACACAGAATGTCCAGTTCTGGATTAATACAGAACCATGCTGGGTATACCTGTTTTTTCTAAACAAAACTGGAATTTATAGTATGCCTCTTGGCAATTAATGTCAGTGTGCTTTTTTCTTATTTTACCCATTTAAAGCTTCAGATTTAAATGTGTGCTGTTTGTTACAGCGTTTTAATTGGTTTGAAATAATATTACACATAGTAATTAAAAAGGCTTACAAAGCTGAAACAAATCGACAGATAATTAATTGTCGATTTGTTTCGGTGATCATATTTTGATAATTGATTTAGGTTGTTTTCATTATCTGTTAATCTGCTGATTATTTTCTCAATTAATTGTTTGGTCTATAAAATGTTTTAAAATCTTGAAACATATCCATCACTATTTCTTATAGCCCAAATTAATAAATTAAGTTGCTTGTTTTACCAAAAGATATTTAATTTTCTATCATATAAGCTTGAAAAACCAAGCAAAGCTAGAAGCTAGAAAGGCATTTTTACTTGAAAAATTAAGTAATTAATTAATCAACAAATTTTTTCAGCTCTAAATTTATTCATCATTTAGGTCCTTTTTTTAAGCAAAAATATCAAACATTTCCTAGTTCCACCTTCTCAAATGTGAGAATCGGGTGCTTTTCTTTGTCAAATGTGATAGGAAACTGAATATCTTTGGTTTTAGACTGTTATTCAGACAAGACAATTTGAAGACGTCACCTAAGGCTTAAGTAAACTGTGCTACAGCAACGATTAATCGAGAAAATAATCAGCAGATTAATCAGTAATGAAAATAATTGTTAGTTGCAGCCATATACTTATCAATCAGCACAGACACACAAATGCATAATGATGAAGGTGACCTCATTCTTCTCTGATGTTCATTGATGTCACTCACACGACCATATGCATGGCTGACCACACAAAATCACACACACACATCCCACAGCGTAGCATAGAGTACTCCACCCACCCACCCTCCTCATACATGCCCGCGGGGTGACCCCCTGATGTGCCTACCATCCCAGCATGCTGTCGTCTGCTAACCCAGGGAGCGGTCTATAACAGCTCACCTCCCTGGCTCTCCCAGTCATTTAGAATATCTGCTGAAAGCCAGGCTGAAGAGTCAAATGAACCCTGCTCTCATTAGTGACTGTGGGTGACATTTTCCTCTGTTGTCTTCTTCTTCGTCTTCCCCCTTCCTCCACCTTTCTATCTCAGACCTATTATGCTGTACAAGATACCATGGCCTTTAGAACAGAGCGGGAGGTGGATTCGCTACATGCCACTATTGAATGTGAACAGCCACAGCCTGACCTCTACAAGTGAGTGTGACAGACGCTCACTGATACATCTTTGTACATATATTATCAGCTACAACCTTTTAGTAGTAGATCTTCCCTTGTTGTTTCTCTTGATTTATTTTGCCATGACTATTTTTGCAGATTTGTGGGACGCATCAATATTTACAAGGACAATGAGGAGCCTGTGGCTAGGTGAGTGTAGTGTTTCTTTGCAGGCAGGTACATTTTTGATACCTTTAGTGTTTGGGGTATATCGTTTATTGACAAGGCCAACTCCTTTTTCTTATTTAATCAAATGTCTTTAATGGTGTTCCTGAAATAAAGACATTCAAGGAATCTGTTTCATTCTTGCAGACCACTTGGGGCTGAGAACTTGCTCCTTAGAGGAGCCACACTGAAGAACACACAACATATTTACGGTAGAAACATGCGGATTCACTCTGTTTAGTGTCTCTTGAATGGTGTCATGTTTGAGAAAAGTTAGAGGAAAGGCATTACTGTCTTGATAACTTAGTGTTTTCTCTCCCCTCAGCTGTTGCAGTCTACACTGGTATGGACACCAAGATGGCACTTAATTACCAGTCTAAATCACAAAAACGCTCCGCTGTAGAAAAGTATGATTCCCTACTCCTTTCACTGCATGATTTAGATTTAAGAATCGTTTTGTGAGGATTGGTACCTGTTTCCTCTTCCTGATCTTTTACTCTTGTCTCCCTGCAGGTCAATGAATGCATTTCTAGTAGTGTATCTGTGCATCTTGATCAGTAAAGCGGTGATCAACACTGTTCTAAAATACGCTTGGCAGTGGTCTCCTGACCGAGACGAGCCCTGGTACAACCACAGGACTGAAAACGAGCGTCAGCGCCATGTGGTCTGTTCATCAACCTCTAACTTAAAAACTTGACACCCAGTCCCAAATCTCATTTACCTAAAACTTCATAGCTGTTGTTTTTCTTCCTCCCTACTTCAGGTGATCCGCGCATTCACAGACTTCCTGGCCTTCATGGTCTTATTTAATTACATCATCCCAGTGTCTATGTACGTGACGGTGGAGATGCAGAAATTCCTGGGCTCCTATTTCATCACCTGGGATGAGGAAATGTTCGACGAAGAGCTGGGAGAGGGGGCTCAGGTCAACACCTCCGACCTGAATGAAGAGCTGGGGCAGGTACATGAGCGCGCACACACACACACACACACTCACAGACATTTGCATACAGTATCTGCAGTTAAACTATTTGCAAACGTGCCCTTACCCCTTTCTCTTCCTTCCCTCCCAGGTGGAGTATGTGTTTACTGATAAGACAGGCACTCTGACTGAGAACAACATGGAATTTATTGAATGCTGTGTCGATGGGAACGTCTACATCCCGCATGCCATCTGCAATGGCCAAATCCTCAGCGCTGCCTCCAGTATAGACATGATTGATTCCTCACCTGGAGGATACAGGAGAGTAAGTATCTAAATCTAGCCTGAATAGACTCTTGGCTGTGATAACTCTGCTACTGAATAGTGATGGAGACAAGAGTAAAGAAAACGTGTTACGTTTTCAGGCAAAAGGACTATTAAATTGTGATATAAACAAATGTCTATTTTGCTCATTTCCATTTCTGATAAACACAGTAATGATACAGTCTGTATCCAGTTCATGAAAACTTTCACATTTTCTTTGTAACCCCTAAGTGTTTGCTGTGTCTTACATGGGGAAAAAAAGTCCCATGTGGTACACAGAAAAGTGATGAGCCTTGCATTTCTGGCAGTGGCAACAGTGATTTGTTTAGATTTAATAGAAGAAAAATTGTGTAGTCAGCATGAGCAGTGATAGCCACCACAGATAACCAGAAGAGCACTCCCTGCTAAAACTTAAATGTGCAGAAAACTTTAGAAAAAAGATTTCAGGGATATGCAGCTTTACTGCTATGTAATTCTGGAAAATGTAGTTCAAAAATAATTCAGCAATGACTAAGTAGCACCAAACATGTCTGTAAAATGGTGAGGAACTTCAGGATTACTATTTTTTTTAATGGAAAATGTTGGGAAAACCACATTTGTGCCTCTAAAGAAGTTCTGAGCTTTTGTATTTAATTTCAATGATGCACCTTTTGAAATCAACATAACTGTTGCATTCATTTAAAAAAAAAAAAAAAAGGATACAAAGGACAAAGGATTATAATGTATGGCTTTGTGTCTGTAGGAACACGAGGATCTGTTTTTCCGGGCGCTGTGTCTGTGTCACACGGTGCAGGTGAAGGAGGAGGAGACGGTGGATGGCATCAAGAGGGGCATCCACCAGGGCCGGCCCACCTCCTTCTACATCTCCTCCTCGCCAGATGAGGTGGCTTTGGTGGAGGGAATGAAAAGGTAACACAATTTTTCAAATTACTTTGCAGTCCTTAAGTAATAGGGCAGCGTCTCTTTTTGTTGTGTTGGCTCTGCACTCTCACACAATGGATTTGAAATACAAAGAGCTCTGACTTTCAGCTTCAATTTGTGGGTGTTTACATTTGCATCAGAACTGCAGCCCTTTATATTCATAGTCCCCCCAATTTAAGGGGACATGGATAGATATTTGGTTAGAAGTCCTCTGCAGTCAATCACTGTCTGAAGTCTCACGCACAAACACACACATTAGCAAAAACTTGGTGTCTTCCCTGGTGATGTTCTGCTGCTGTGCCAACCATTACGTTGGTTGGCCCATTGCAAAGAGATCCTGCCAAAAAAACACAGGGTCAGCCAACAAAAGAACCAGGCTCAACTTTTCCTGCAAAGCAATGCAACATCACCTGGCAACACAAAGCAAATGATTGCTGCTGGGAAAACTCTCCACAGTTGTAAAATGCTGTCTCATAGCATTATAAACCATTGTGTAGTGTTTTGGCATCACATGTGCTGTAAACTTCATGGCTGTAGTATTCAAACTAGACTTCCTGGCTTGTATTTCAGCTTCTCACTGGTACCTGGAGCAACATGCCCACACCAACAAAGACTTTTTTTTTAACACATTGCTATTTTTGGTCTGCACATGGCCTTACACATATGTAAGACACATGGTCCAACATGCCAAATCACAGGGTGTTGCTCTCATATATTGCTTTCACAGATGTAGTAGACTGTAGAAAGTGTATGTGTAAGGTCAGGTTGCGCTTAATGCGTCACAACACCTTTAGCCTTTCTAAATGTGATACAAGTGAGTAATATTGCATAGTGTATATGGATACTTTCTGTCAGACTTAAATGAATCCTTTCCCTCACTCTCGTTGCCAGGCTGGGTTACACCTATCTGAGACTGAAAGACAGCTACATGGAGATCCTCAACAAAGATGATGAGATTGAAAGGTTGGTCTGTTAACTGCTCTGTTGTGGTTACACCACAGGAGATAAAATAGGAGTAATTCAGTTGATGGAGTTGTGGTCATACGTCAGCTGCCTGGAGAGATATGGCTCTGGGATTGTGTTGACATATGTCATGTTCAACAGAGGTTGCAAACAACTACAACCACAAAAGAGTGGGCAGAAGCTTGTTTTTAGAAACTTCTCAATCAGATCAAAATGCTCCAACCAATCTGTAAGAATGAAAGGCAGCAAGATTCTATTAAAGAGTGGTTTTGTGGAAAGTTTCTAATGTTTTCATCTGTTGGAAGTGTTCATGTAACCATCCTTTCTCTCCATCACTCTCTGCAGTGGCCTGTCAATAGTGAGCTATTTTAAGGAAGCAGGGGAGGGGGAGGGGGGTGGGGGAGGGGGATGCATCCAGCAGATATGAAGACTATGGAGGGAATAGGAAGGCAAAATGTTTGAGTTTTCTCACACTTGATGTTTTTTTATACCATTTATAGGGAATCTGAATGTTTTGGGCCTTTTTAACAGACTACACAGCTAGTCTAAAATGTGCTCAACACTAATCTCAAACCTCAGTCTGAGATTCACTTCATTTGAATTACATTTTGCATATTAAGAAGTTTAAGGATCACCTACAATTCTCACAACTAGAAATATAAAAGGGGATCATTCAGTTAGAAGTGGGTGTGGTGGCACTGCAAGAGGCACTTGAAGTGACTGTAGGAATTATAGTATAAAATTACTAATTATCATTGTATGCAGATTAATAATGAAGGTGTCTCTTGAAGTCACTATTTGCCAAGGCACCCTTGAAAAGCCTGATCAAACCCTGGAATTACCTGTTTTACTTTCTGTTTTAATATTACCTTCTTTGTCACATTAACACATCAGGGTCTGTAACAGTTACAGTACAGACCTTTAAATAGACAGAAGCATGAACAAAATGCAGAGTGGGTACTCACCAAAAATGTATGAACAGTTAAAAAAAGATCTTGGTCAAAAAAAAAACAAAAAAAAAAAGATAATGTGCAAAGAGAACTGAGTTGGTCTGAAGTGGAGTAATTTTACTTAATTTGCAAGACTTGCAAGAGTGGAAAAACCCACTAAAGAAGATTAATGAAAATCTGAACAGAAATTAGAAAGTTAACAAAGAGAACCCCCTTTATGCCAAGCCCTTCATGTCTCTCCTTCAGGTTTGAGCTGCTCCATGTACTGAACTTTGACTCTGTCAGGAGGAGAATGAGCGTCATAGTCAAGTCAAGCTCAGGTAAGATGTACTCATACACAGAAGTGAAACAGTTATCAGTGCTATGTTAATACATTTTATAAATCCATGATCATACACTAGATTGTTCTTGCAGTTTGTCTGAAATGTTTTTTTGTCTTTGTGTGTTTGTGGAATCTCAGGAGAGTACCTACTGTTTTGTAAGGGGGCAGACTCGTCCATTTTTCCTAGGGTGGTGTCTGGGAAGGTGGAGCAGGTGAAAGCCCGGGTGGAGCAGAATGCCGTAGTAAGTGCACAGTATTACCAGTACAGGTATATAATAGGTTGAGACATTGTATCAGGCCAGTTTTGGCATAAATATCATTCAGTGAAAGGACAGTAATGTATCCTTATAAGCTTCTATCTCATGTAAAAGAATTTCATAAATACAAGGTTCATAAAAGAGGTTCCGTGACCCATGATGGCTTAAATGATCCTGCCAAGAATTAAATTTAGCAAAACACTGAGTACGTAAAAAGTTCAATTTAAAGTTATGTTAAATTTGAATTTTCCAATCAGATCAAAATGTCTCTTAACAGATGCTTAATATAGAAATCTGTATTTTTATATTAACAATAGATAAATTACTTATGTGTAATGTGAAAAGGGGCAATTTGTTTTGTCTGTAGATAATTAACACCCAACTCTGCAGTTCCCCTCAGCTCTACGCAGCATTTAGCATCTTTCAGCTCATTGATTTGGTTTTACTAGCCACAACTTTTCTGTTTTGGCCCAGCACCAAACGACAGACAGAGAAAGTTAGCGACTTGTTGGTGAACATAGTGGAGCATTTAGCATCTAAAAAGCCAGATATTTCTCTCAGGAGTTTTGGAAACCAAAGTAGAGCTAAAAGGAGAATAAAAGTTGGACTTAAAATGTGTCATTTGGACGGAAACACGACTCCAAATGAATACTAATGTTGCTGTGTGTCTGCTGGATGTGTACACGTTCACTATAAAAGCTTGTTTGCTGCTCTTAAGTAGTCAAACAAAAATCAGTTAAGTCGAAAAGTATTGGTATTGTCCTTTCCAAACCTTGTTTGACCTTGTTCGCACTTAAGCAAACTCACATTGGATCACATGACATCAGATAACATCTACGATAGCTACATATTAAAATCACAACTCCAATCCCTCTCCACCTCTCTCTTCTTCACTTTAACACAGGAGGGGCTGCGGACTCTGTGTGTTGCCTATCGAAGGCTGTCAGAGTCCGAATATGAGGAGGCGTGTCATCACCTGAACGAAGCCAAGCTGGCCCTGCAGGACAGGGAGCAGAGGCTGGCGCAGGCCTATGACATCATTGAGAGGGACTTTGTGCTTTTGGGCGCTACGGCAGTGGAGGACAGGTTGGTTGTCATGGAGATAGAGAGCAGAAGGGAAAGATTCCCTTCCCTTCCCTTCGAAGATTAATGAGTCATGAAGTCGTCTTCAAAGTATTGTAATGACTCATGAGGGCATAAAATATTCAGTCTGAGCTCTTATAGGTGACTTACCATTAATACTGATTACTGCTGTGATATTTGTTTCCTTTTTCCATTTTATTTTCTGCTCTGTCACAATATGAGATGTTTTGTGCTCCAACAAGGTAGACTTCAGTATTGACCTGCAAAGGTAGTTTTCCCTAACTGATCAATCAGCTGCCTGACAGTTTGACTTCCTAGTAGATAAAATGGTGACGGGCAGGGACAGGGGTGGTCATGCATTGATAAGTTATCACCAGTTGGTAATTGATTGATGAAGTTTTGATGGATGCTTTTACCTACCCCACTGGAGGCTGAAACACTTATCGACTTATTGATGTGCAGGCTCCAGGAGAAAGCTGCAGACACCATTGAGTCACTGCACAAGGCTGGAATGAAAGTTTGGGTCCTGACAGGGGACAAGATGGAGACGGCAGCGGCTACCTGCTATGCCAGTAAGCTGTTCCGTCGCAGCACCCAGATCCTGGAGCTGACCAAGAAACGCACAGAAGAGCAGAGTCTGCATGATGTTCTGTTTGAACTAAACAGGACCGTTCTCAGACAACGCTCTATTTCTGGGTATGAGATAATGCACGTGTATATCTACAGTATTTTAGGACTGCAACTAACGTTTATTTTCATTATCGATTTATCTGCAGATTATATTCTTAATTAATCATTTGGTTTACACAACATCAGAAAACAGTAAAAAGAAATGTCCCTCACAATTTCTTAGAATCCAAGGTGACATCCTCAAATGTCTCGTTTTGTCCAACCAGCAGACCAAAACCCACAAATATACAATTTACTAAAATGTAAGACAAGAAAAAGCATGCTTGCGTGGTTGCATGAAAAGCTCCTTGTTGATCAGTCTGTGATATTTTGTTCCAGGTTGTCAGTAGACTGCCTCGATTTTGGTCTGATCATCGACGGGGCCACTCTGTCCGCAGTACTAAAGCCCAACCAGGAGCGTGCCGGGCCCAGCAACTACAGAGAGATCTTTCTAGAGATCTGTCGCAACTGTAGCGCTGTGCTCTGCTGTCGCATGGCACCACTGCAGAAAGCACAGGTGAGAGAACTGCACTTGACTTTACAAATATACTGCAGGCACATTCTTAAATGACAAACGGTGGTAGTGACGGAAATTGGATTTTTGTTTCTGCAGATTGTGAAGCTAATTAAAGCTTCCAAGGAGCACCCCATAACCCTCGCCATCGGCGATGGAGCCAACGATGTCAGCATGATCTTGGAAGCACATGTGGGCATTGGTGAGCTCATTTCACCACTGTAGTTTGTGGCTAATTTGCTAAATCATCCATTAAAATATGAAAGACACTGTTTCTATTACAGCCCAAGTTGATTTTTAAAGCCTATACTGATATTGATATTTGAGAGTAAAACAAATCTGATGAAGATGTATGGGTCAATGTTTGTTTGTTTTTTTACACAAACATAATGTATACAAACATTTTTGGCAAAAATCCCTCAAATTTGGTGATCAGTTGTGACAGATATGTACTGAGGCATGATGTTTAACATTTGTCAGTAAACTTTTATTATCAAAGATCATAGCAACAGTAAATATAATATATTTGTTCAGTTTGAAAAGAAAACCTAACTTTAAATTAAATAATTATAACTGATAAATATTAAACTTGATTTTAATAAATGTCACATATACCTACAAACTCCGCCAATAAAACATGTATACACTAGATTTCTTTTTGTGTATCTGTGAACAATTAAAGCGATCCAATATGTTTGTGATAAGCCAATACAGGCTCACCTATATACTGTATATTAGTTGGGTTCTAGTCGCTATATTTAGGGGTGAAAACCCCCTTCTTGTGTTACACACATGGCTGTGTTACATTTCTAATCAGATTATATGTAACCAACCTCTTTTTTTTTTCCCTAAAGGCATCATGGGTAAAGAAGGCCGACAGGCAGCAAGGAACAGTGACTATGCCATCCCGAAGTTCAAACACCTGAAGAAGATGCTACTTGTTCATGGCCACTACTATTACATCCGGATCGCTGAACTTGTTCAGTACTTCTTCTACAAGGTACAAGACAAATGCCTTGTGTACTCCACTGGCTCACACATTTTAATTACTTTATCGTAATTCCCAGTGAAACACTGAGATCCAAAAAACCAGATTTTGCAGCTACTCTGACAGATTACCAGATTCATGAATCCCTGTTGCAACATTCTCTCCTGGATTCATGGCTACGATGATCAGTGTGGGCGGCATCCACAGCAAGCAGTGCCCTGCCAATTGATTCATTTTTTCCTTTTGGCAGGCCATCTCTTTGCGGCCCACTCAGTGAGCTTATAGCACACAATGTCTGCATAAACAGAAATGTGTAGATAGTAGCATTTTTAGATTCTTCAAATCTCTTCACATTTACTTGTCACAAGCTTATCACTTTCTCCATTTGTTGTTTTTTTTTTCCTCTTAAATCTTTCCAGAATGTATGCTTCATCTTCCCTCAGTTCCTGTATCAGTTCTTCTGTGGGTTTTCCCAGCAGGTAAATAGTTTTTACTGTTTTGGGGCTACAGTCTGCAATCACACAGTGTAGGATGTACATTGTCATTACATATCCTCAGTGTTATGCACTAAATTAGCTTCATATAGTAATAAATGCTTTTTAATGTTTACTTTTAATGCTGCATTCATTAATATTTTCATGTTAACAATGGATCAAATGACTATGTGTAATGTGAAAGGTGTTGCTCGTAGAGATGAACCCACAGATAGTCATCACGTTACTCTGCATCTCAGCTCTACTGAGCATTTTCACCTCTTTTAGCTCATAATTTTGATTTTATAGCCCGCAAACTCCATTCTCATCAATCTTGCTTCCAGTTGGAGCAGATCGCTCTAATAAACCCACTTCACGGTACCTGCCCAGCACCTAATGGGTGTTAGTTAGCAACTAGCTGGTCACAAAGCAGAACATCTAGCAGCTGAAGGACCAGAGATTTTTCTCAGAAGTTGGTGGAGACCAAAAAAGAGCTAAAAGGAGACTGAATTTTGGACAAACAATGGCCAAATAGCCACAACCATAATTCTAAATGACAGCTAATATTGCACCAATGTCTGCTGTATTTGCAAACTTGTTCATGATTGTTCTTGTTCTGTTGCCCCCATATGGCCAAAAAAGATGGTCTTTCAGTTCCAGATGTCTGATGCCGTCTGTATTGTCTTTTTCCCTCTGCAGCCTCTGTACGACACCGCCTATTTGACGTTGTACAACATCAGCTTCACCTCACTCCCCATCCTACTCTACAGCCTATTTGAGCAGCACGTCACCATGGAGACACTCAAGAAAGAGCCCTCTTTGTACAGGTGAGGTCGAAGAAAATGTCGGAGCAGTTCTGCTGAAAAAAAATTATTTGTATCGATTACTTTAATGATACAGTGTTTGTTGCTTTTGCTCAACTGTTCTTTTTTTCTGCCGTCTTTCTTAGGGACATAGCAAAGAACTCCCTCCTTCGCTGGCCTGTCTTCCTGTATTGGACATGCCTGGGTGTGTTTGATGCTGTTATCTTCTTCTTTGGTGCCTACTTCCTGTTTGACAACACCACCTTCACCAGCAATGGCCAGGTGAGCCTCTGTCTCTATGTCAACAGAGGCAGTGAGATCAGTCATTTTGTGAAACGAGTAGAAATCGAACAGTAATGGCACGTTGTGGGGTGTTCGGGGTGTTAGGGAAATTAAAAGAGGATAATGGACACAAAGTTAGTGCTTTCTTTATGAACACTCATCCATCTCCATTGGATTCTCATGAAAGAGGAGTTAAGTGTTACAGGATGACTTTGTGGTCATGTTTTTGTTATTATGGATCTGTAACAGTAAGGTTTCTGTCCCAGGCCCCCCTAATTGGTCAGCAACATTGGATATCCATTCATATCGACAACGCAATAGCATCTTTCTCTGTATTGTTAATTTGTATCATGTCAACTGTTTTCGATTGCCTTTGGTCCTGTTTTTTAAGTTGAAACATCCTGAAATTCATTTTACCCTTTGTCCTGATTCCTTTCTCTTTTCTTCCCCCTCCTTCTCTCTGCTTCCTCTCTTTATTTTGCTCCTCTTCTTTATCTTCTTCTTCTTCTTCCTCCTCAGCTTATGACCACCAACACACAGATGGTAAGCCTGTCTCCCTCCCTGTCAGCTCTCTCTGTCTTTCACGCTTTTTTAGTTCCTGTCGTACCGTTTAAGCTTTCAGTTTGACCGTTTCATCCAGTTTCATCCAGTTTCATCCGTCACATCATCCATGCACTTTCATTTGGATGTGTAGCTTTCTAGTGCTCCATTATTCCCCTAACTCGGTAAAGCCCTGAATCCTACACAGTACCTGATCTTAACAACTCCACTGACATAGTAGAAACCTTAGTTGCTCCCCCACATTATCCTTGTGTTTCCTTGTGGTAGTAAATAGAGTAATGCTAGTATGTGCTATAGATTAAAGGGACACTTCACTCCAAAATCAAAAATACATATTTTTACTCTTATTTGTAGTGCTATTTATCCATCAAGATTGTTTTGGTGTGAGTTGCTGAGTTTTGGCGATATCGGCCGTAGAGATGTCTGCATTTTTTAAATAAAATGGAACTAAATGGCACTCGGCTTGTGGTGCTCAAAGCGCCAAAGAAATACATTTGAAAAACAACAACAGCATTGTCTCTTTCCAGAAATCATGACCCAGTTACTCAAGATAATCAACAGACCTTGTTGTGAGCAGCTTCATGTAGGAACTATCGGTAGAAAGAAAATAGTTCCTACATGAAACTGCTCACAACAAATCTAGATGGATAAATAGCACTACAGGTAAGAGGAAAATATGTGTTTTTGATTTTGGGGTGAACTGTCCCTTTAAGTTCCAAACATCTGTTTGTTGTTTTGTCTAATGTGTTTGTACATTCGTGTGTGTGTGTATTTGTATGTCCATGTATTTTTGGTAGCAGTTCTTGGGGTTGGTTGGTTTTTAATTTCACTGCTCCAGCATCCAGGGGGTGGCTGGACTATTTTCATCCTGTACTCTTTGCCTACTGTTGACAAACAAACAGGTTTTAAAAAGGGTTTAAAATGAAAGTTCTCCCGATTTTTCTCATCCACAAAGGAAAGGATTAATAAATGAAAGAATTCTACCAAAGATAGGTGCACTGGTTCCTGCTGTGGTTATTACATAAATTCCCCAGTTTCTTCGTCTTGATCGCTCTCTCCCTCCACCCTCCTCCCTCTTTCAGTCTCTCCCTCCCAACTCTCATTCCATCTGTTTAAACCTTTCTGCCGAAACCTTTCTAGGATTTCAGCAGCTAGAAAAATGTGGATGCTAAAAGGTGAAGTGAAACTATTCTTAGCTTATTGGCCCCAATACTCTTTTCCAAACAGATCACCTGTCACCCCATCAGATATGATGTGATGGTGTCTGTTTTTTGTGCTCCATAAATGCACTGTAAAACCACAGGATGTTCACTAATCCATGGTAGGGGTGTGTGATTGATGTGGCCATTAACCCTCTTCTTCCTCTCTTCCCTCGCAGATGTTTGGGAACTGGACCTTCGGGACTCTCGTCTTTACTGTGCTGGTGTTCACTGTGACGCTCAAGGTGTGTGAGCACATGTCTCCAGAAATTAAATGCGCGGGGGGGGGATAAGAAACACTCGTGTCTATTGTATTGCATAATCCCTCCATTTAAATTAGTTCATTACCATTGCTTGTGTGCCTAATCATATGCATGGACAAGCTTGCAGCACACATGTTAACTAGCATGTCACATAAATGACTGGCTACACTGGCCACTCAGTGTGCACATCAGTAAACCCTAAAGGAAAAGACATTGACTTCATTGACTGGTGGAGTGTTGACTATGTATATATTCTGTTTGTTTCAGCTTGCCTTGGACACACACCACTGGACCTGGATTAATCACTTTGTCATCTGGGGCTCACTACTTTTCTACATTATTTTCTCTCTTCTCTGGGGAGGCATCATTTGGTATAATATGTTTTGTTTTTTCTAGAATCTGTAACCTTTATGTTGATTAGGACATTTCTGAAAAACAGACTGTTTTCTGTCTTTCCGGATGCTGCTCAGGCCCTTCCTGAACTACCAGAGGATGTACTACGTGTTCATGCAGATGCTGTCTAGTGGTCCTGCCTGGCTCAGCATCATCCTGCTTATTACGGTCAGCTTGCTGCCAGATGTCATCAAGAAGGTCCTCTGCAGGACCATATGTCCCACAGCCACCGAACGTGCACAGGTAAGGTCTTGGCACCAACTCAGTGAAACTGAAGCTTTTAAATTGTCTTGTTCTTGTTTTCCTGTAGTAACTTCTGATTGTGTTAACTAAATGCTTTGCTAAAACCATTAACCAATGACTAATTAATGCTTTCCCATTTTTAAGAAAATTAAAATTGTGCCTTTTTGCAGTACATTTCAGTTCACAAACTGAAATTACCTGATATAGTAAGTAGAATTCTCTCAAATCCTAGCTGATACTTAATATGTTGACTGTAATAAACCATATGAGTAAGCGGGAAATCTATTCCACTCTATTAATCATCCAGGAAGACCATTAGCATCCCTAATAGCTTTGAGCAACAACGTGATTTAGAATGATTTCCTGTTCCCTATGGCTTAGCCTCACCTTCCTGTAAAACACGCTTCACCATGAATGCAAAAATGAATGAAAGGTCTGACAGATTTCTTCCTGCTGTGCTCTTTCTTCTCTTGTCTCCCTTCTCTCTGCACCCTAATGGACCACCACAATCAAAATTCACGCCATACTCCATCGTTGCTTTCTCCTTTTTCCTTTTATTCACCTGCCTTATCCTCCTTTTTCCTCCTTCTTCTTTACTGTCTCCTCTCCTCTCCTGTTTCCCCCCACTGCTCCTGTGTGCCTGTGACTCTGCACTCTGCACTTGCTCGCTCTTTCGGGGCTGCAGTCCACTCGCCCGTGCCTTACTGTGGAGCCGTCCACCATCTTCATGCTTTCTCAGTCCTCCAGCAGAATGAGTTTCTGATTGGCCCAGAGAGACGAGAGAGGAGCAGGAAGAGGAGGTGACTCTCTCTTTTTAGCCCTCATCCCTGTATGCATGGTGGCATGTCCCAGTGTAAACCACTTATCACTGTCACAACACCTCGCTTAATGTGAAACTAACTACTAGGCCGCATTGATGACAATAGTGACGCAGTGTTTGGTTTGCAAGCCAGGTTAGAAATGTACATTTTCTTCTAAACATTATTTCTGCCATTTTTGAAGTCACCTCTTCTATTGTGTTTTGTGTCCTTTATATTTACTGTTTGAGAAATTTAAATTGCATGCACTATACCGTGTTTATATTATGTCTTTCATGTTGTCACCTTGTCATGTATTGGATGGATGTTTGTAAGAAACAGATTAGGCTAACAGTTGGATTTGCAGAATTTCTTCCATGTAAAACACCAGTTCGATGTTTCTTATTTATTGTAGAGCTGAAAGGAATAGTCAGTTAATCGATAAGTTAATCGACCAAAAATGTCTCAACTGTTTTGATAAATGATTAGTTGTTCAAGTCATTTTTAAAGCAAAAATCCAAATGCTCCAGCTTCTATGGATTTGCTGTTTTTGTTTTCTGTTTTATATCATTGTAAATTTAATGTTTTGGGTTTTGGACTTTGGTTGGACAAAACAAGACGTTTGAAGACGTTACCTTGGGCTCTGGGAAAATTGAGGTGCAATTTTCTCTATTTTCTGAGATTTCATAGACTAAACAATGAATCCAGAAAATAATCTTTACTTTCTTCCCCAATTGGTTGTCATCACTAAACCATTCCAGACCACATATTAGCTAACAGATAAATTTGATTTACAGAAATCGTTTGCAATCCCAAAAGTGGAGTTGGAAACCTAATTTTGTGAAAGATCTGTGGAACTGTGCAAATTTAGCTCTAAAATGCATCCTTGGTGATCAGATCACGATTGGACAGTGGTAAATACAGCTGTGCCTAACCCAGAGTGCACTGAGGCCACACTGGGATCTAATCTGAAGTCACATTCAGAGTTTGTCAGGGATGTGAGTGACCAGATATATACTATACTAAATGTAAATGTGTCATCACTGCACTGAAAGCCTGCCTTGTCAAATTCTTATTGTAAAGAGAACGACAAAGCTCCGGTGCAAAATTTGCTACAGTTTATTGGTTTAAGCTAAACAACCAGAACAATGTATTGAAGTCCATATCCTTAGTAAGATACCAAAAAGTGACACCAATCCTATTCTGTAGCTGCACGGATGAGTAAAAATGTGTCATTTTTCAGTTTAGCAGTGGTCACAGTTTTCCACTCACAATGTAAGCTGGGAGGTGACATCTTATCAAAAGTGGTCACTTGAAACCAATTTTGAGCTGCATTCAGGTGCCAGGTGTGAACCATAGTCAGCTTCAACTTAATCTAGACACAGGTAGGATATACATTCAGCTGCCAGTTTATTAGGTACACCTAGCTAAAACTACTGCAATCTAGTACAACAGTCCTGAAAAAAATCCTACCTTCATAAAGGTTATAATGTTCAGTTTTTGTTGAAACTGTTTTACAGAGGTGCTGATTCAACTTTATGATCATTTTGGATGAACAGCTCTCTAAAAGTTTCACAAAAACTGAACATTATAACCTTTATGAAGGGAGGATTTATTGCAGGACCGTTATATTAGACTGCACTAGTTTTAGCTAGGTGTGCCTAATAAACTGGCAACTGAGTATATCAGGATACAAGACACAAGGTCTGAACATATTCCATTATCACCACTTTTCCTTTAACGTCATCCACAGAAGGTAAGGACAGCGGGGGCCCTGGAGGGCTGTGTGGCTCCTGGCACTGCTGGTAGAGGGGGAAGCAGTGAGAGGGACCCACTCCACCCTGATGGGACCTTTGAGGGAGACACTGGGGAAAAAGCTGCTAGGACCTATGACTCCATGATGTCAAACAGCCACAGCACCCCGCTCAGCAAACCCTAGAGTGCACCCCCACCCCCTAGGTGGGCTAGGGTCACCATGGTAACAGCACACAGAAGGCGTTGACTGTGGGGAGTCGGATTCTTAATGCTGCTGCTATGATGCTTCCTGCTGCTGTGCACTGCATGGGGCATGCTGGCGTGCTATATCTCAGGCTGGGGGGGCTATATAACTGTCAAACCTACTTCAGGAATCACAATCTCCAATTAACTATGCAGTGCTGATTCCAAAGTATGCTGTGCTTCTCACCACATGTGGAATGGGAATTAAATTGATCTGGGTAGCGGCCAAATGAGAAATTTTATCCTCTCTTTATTAGACCCAGGCTACTTAAAATCCATTGCCACTTGTCATGTGTGCTCCAACAAGTATTAGGCTTGTTGTGACTCCCTTTTTGGTCCTGGACTGTAGCTTAAGATAGATGTTTTAAGTAATGTTGAGGGGGCTCAAACTGAAGGTTCTGGGTCAGAGGAGGTTTAGTTGTGAAATATGAGATGACTGTCAGGTTTTAGTGGTTCATACAGATTTGATTAACATGTAGTTAGTAACCAAGGTCATATTTTATTAGGCAAGGTCCCTAGTAGGTTACCTAGTCCATTATTGATGTCACAGACAAAACTGATCTGGAAAAATCCAGGTTGCCCAGGCAGCTTGGCCAGGAGTACTGATGACATCTGGTGTTGGAAGGTGGAATAGCAAGTGTGAATTTTGTCTTCATTTCATAAGCATGCTTAATCTAACATGACTATTAATCATAATGGGAATTTTGATCAGTAAATTCTGTCCAGTATCCACACTTAATGGATTTCTTTGTCCAATTTGTTCAGTGAATTTGATCCAGGGGTCCAGTCATTAATCATTCAAACTAAACATCTGGATATCTAAAACAAACCTATTAAACCTTCTGAATATAACCCTGCTGTTTGATCTTATGCATCAAGCTGTCTCACATCCGTTCTCATTCACAAGTTCTGTGATTTGATCTGCATGGTGCAATTCTTTTGATTTCCTTTTCTACATCCGTGTTTTGGATTTTCTTGTGATGATGCGTCCTCCATCTCTCTGTAGGATCATGAGAAGCTGTTGCGAGGTGGCGTGGCCGAGTCAACTCCACTGTCCTCTCGTCGATCCTACATAGGCACGAGTACGGACTCCTCTCACCTCCATCTTGGCGCCGTGGAGACGCTGTCGCTCCGCAGGTCTGATCCCCTTCCCCAGAAACTACTGGCTCACTTGGCGGCAGGGGCAGACTTGTGCTCTCTCAGCCCTTACATGCTCCGTCTCTCGGGGGCGGGATTTGCCTACTACGCTCCAGGGCCGGAGACCTCCGTGTGAACACAAACGCAGACTCTGAAACTATTTGTATGTGAATCTCGTGGGCTGAAATCTCAAGTACATCCCACGATCTGCGACCAAGATCTGCATCTCAAGGATCAAGGATTTATAGAGCAAAATACAAACAAAAGATGTTCACACACATCAACCTCCATGCTGAGTTCACCATGTGCATTTTTTGGGCTACACCTGAGTGGACTAAACCCTTTAGATAATATAGCCCTCACGCCTCATCTTCATACTTTGGTAACATCTTTTTGTTTCAGTGTAGTCCTATCAAAGTTCCTACCCAAAGTCTTACTTAAAAAAGTCTAAGAACAAAAGGGGAACCATGTGCGAAGGTGCATTGTTTCATGCACTATGGAACTGTCCTCTTTCAACATGTCAACAGTCCAGTCTTTTTGTATTCCTTGTCCTCATTTTCAGTCTCACGTTCTTGCCTGTTCCTCCACTTTTATGTCCTTTTTGCTTCTTTGTAAATGTCTGTTGAAAACATTTATGTACAGTATGTGGTCTGGCCAAGTAAGGGGCAGCCGTCAAGCTCAGCCCTTTAGGTGTGCGTGTGCATGTGTGCGAGTGTATGCATGAATTTGCCTGTTATTGTATGTTTGTATGAGACACACCTTTGCCTTACAGGTACCCACACAGCAGCAGGCTAGGAGCCAAAGGAGAAAGGTGTAAAAAAAAATAAAATAAAGAAGTGGTGTATTACAAAGCCTTACACACACACACACACCCATCAGCTGAAGGAGAGAAACGGGGAAAAACTGAAGAGGGATGTGCAGTATTCTAGCCACCCTGCCTTAATTCATAGATTTTTAGTGGATTATATTTCTAGGTCAGTTTAACATGTTAGTGAGTGAACAGCGAGGTTCAGAGGGCATACACGTCTGGTACAGTGTCTATTATTCCTCTTTCTTCCTCTTCTTTTACCCTCACGATTATGTCGACATTTGTTTTTCTTATCTGCCAGTGTAGCATGTCGGATCTCTCTGCTGCATGCTGATCTGTTCCTCTCTCGGTTCTTCCTTATCCTCCTTCGTCCCAGACATCATTCATCATGAACCATATCATGACACCTTTTCCTCCTCCTAACAATGAGCACACTGTGCCCACTCCTGCCTCCATGTGGCCGTGTAGGGTAACAGCAACAGCCTGAGACCGATGGAGTCTTTTATTTATGGATGTCCTAAATGACTTGCTATTCCTCACTGTTGAATTGTGCTTGTGTGTTTGCTGCCATGCTCTGTTATGCAAAAGTTAATGTAAGAATGCTAATGTCATGTCACATTATAAGGTTTTTTTCTCTGTGCTGCATTAATCCATGAGTTTTTCTGTATTCTAAAAATTATTGATGGCAGTCACTGTTGATGTATGGATGTAACTTAAAAACTTTTGATATATATTGTAGTGAGAAGGGGTGTTATATAGTCTGTTGTAAGTAGGCGGGAGACTTGAATCGGCGATGTCACAATCAAATCAATAGAATGTTGAACTGATTTGTCCATCATGTCCTCCAGCTGAAGATTGTAGCTCATTATGGATGAACCTCTTTTCTGCATTTCTAACATCTGAAGTCCTCTTTGTCCAAAGCATATCTGTCGTATTGCACAGCAAGTGACTGACTCGGGAAGTCTTGAATGTCAGATTCTGAAGCATTTTTGTATGTTTATACAGTTTATTTTCATATACATCACCATCTGCCAACATGTATTTAATAACAGGTGTTCAGTATTTTTTTTACTGGGGCACAGATGATTTATCAGTCTGGTTGGAGGTCTGGATTTGTCTCTTTCAGTTTTCACTCAAAGCCCACAAGCCTCCTCAAGTGTTTGGATTTGGGGGCTCAACATCCTGACCTCAGTAGATTAATAGAAGGGCCTTGGTGCTTGTTATGCAGTGTCTCACCTCACTGTACTGTTGCCATACTGTATCAAGACATATTCTACATGTCACATACCAATCCTACAACAACCACAATAATGCTGTAAGGTCTATTTTACTTTAATGATGTAATGGGGAATTCTTTGTAGTCATTCTTCAAACACAGTTCGGTAGCTGAGCCTTCCACAGCTCAATTTTTCACAACTACTTGTCATTTTTGTGTTGTCCATTATGAATATTTGTTACTTTTGTATCCCAGAGAGAATACTATATTTTAACTCTGTTAGAATGTGTGTTCAAGTTTGTAACCAAAATGAGAGCAACATATACATTATATGATTCAGTAGAGATTTACCAATAGGTCTACACACTGCACTTTGTTCTACAACAGATACGTTTTTCCCCTTAAAAAAAAAGGTCTATATTGTCTGTCGACTGGGGTTTATAAGTGTTCACTCTTCCTCACAAGTTATTTTTCTAAGATTGTAGTGGGTGAGAAAAAAAAGTGACCAAATAACTTGACTAGGAATGGACTGTCTGTAGGTGTCAGCCTCTGTCTCTAATGGGTTTATCGCACCAGCCTTCTACTGCTGATCAGAATGTCAAACTGCTTTTTCTAAGTCCATCAGCAGAACAGCAGGTGCTCATCCTGTCATTCCTGAGCTTGGCAAAGATCTGAAACGTCGACTTCTGTGCTCTGAGCAGCACGCTTCATATCATACCTTCAGTACAGCACTGTTTGTATTACTAAACAGGTTTTGAGAATTTACTTCTTTTTTTGGATAAAGATTTTAAAAAGTTCACCTGTTGACTTTTTGCCAGCCTGTCTGTAGCAAATGAGGACAAAGCACTGTATTGTCATTCTGCTTGTAATAAAGAGTGAAAACACTTGTCCTCTATGTTAATGTTAATGTATTAATCATATAATTTCTATACTTCTTTCTGCCATGATCCATGCCTGCCAGTTTTCACAGTGGTGGAAGAAGTATTCAGATCCTTTACTTAAGTATCAATGCCACACTATGAAAATACTCCACTACATGTAAAAGTCCTGCATTCAAAACCTTACTGAAATGTAAGTATTATCAGCAAAATTTACTTAAAATATCAAAAATGAAAGTACTCATTCTGCAGAAAAATGGTCCCTGTCAGTGTTTTACTATTATATAGAATGTTTTTGGATTATTATTACTGGTGAATTAATGTGATAATGTTGCATTTTACTGCTGTAGTTGTTTAAGGTTGAGCTAACTACCATAAAGTCATCCTTCAGTACATTTATCCTTCAGTTTTTCAGAAACATTCAAATTCGCAATCACCAAATTTGGAGATACATGGTTTCCACTGGACAGGAAGGGTATGAAAATGTGTAATCTGAAAGATAACTAGTAGATAAAGCTGTCAGACACATGTAGTGGAGTAAAAAGTACAATATTCGCCTCTGAGATGTAGCCTAGTGGAGTAGAAGTATAAAGTTGCATAATATAGAAATACTTAAGTACCTTGAATTTGTACTTAAAGTACATGACTAAATGTACTTAGTTACATTTCATCACTGCCAGTTCTAACCTCTCCTGTCATTTCAGACCCTATGATTCCCTGCCTGTCCAGCAGTAGTGGTCTGTCAGTTTCCACCATTCCCCAGTCACCTGATCACTTGCCCTTGAATCGATCTTCAAAACGAGACGTAGTATCTGTAGTATGGATCACCCTTATCACTCAGTAGCTATACCGGTCCACAAATAATATGTCAGATTGTCTAATTTACTCCAGAGATTTAGCATCGCACTCGTATAACATTGTCAAGATGGACAGTTTAAAAACAAAAGTATCAAACCTCAAACTCTGCACAAGAACCAGAGATTTTTCTTTTTATTCTATGCATTCTTTCGTCTTGTCAAAACCTGGCGCCTACATTACCCACAATGCAACTCGACCGCCGACCGTTCGCTTAGGAGATTCAGGTGTGTTGTGCTAGAAGCGGCTAATGTAGCCTCCAGCAGAGACGGGGAGCATACAGTCTGGTAAACTCACTTCTTTCTAACGCCACACCCCGAGATTTTATTCATTTTTTAAACCTCTTCAGCCCCAACCGACGCTGACTCGAGTGACGTTTTTTGAGGCAGATTTTTCCCAGTAAGTTACTCTGGCGGGGTAACTTTTAACTGACCTCACTGTTTCATATGGACTGTTTCGTCAATAGAATATTGTAGACGTGACATGAAAATTGTAGACGATCAGTTATGTGGATTATTTATTTAGCTCCATTTAGGCACTGATTCTGTTGAATTTTAAGTTGTTTTTTTTTAATGCTGTGAGCACCACAAATTAAATTCCATTCATCTACAAACCTACAAAACGTGGACAAAAAAATACTACCACCAGAGGTTATTGAGAAATATAGTAATTTTAGTAATAGTTTGGGTGAACAATAATACCTCAAATAATTCATATACATCACCTTAAATATGCTGTCTGTTTTATTGACAAAATCTTTCTATTAGTTGAATTTATTATTTTCTAAACGCTGACATTTCTGTCCATGCAGTTTGTCACTGGCAGCCCTACAGCAGGAAAAACACGGGTGCAAGTAATAAAATTAACATGGCTGAATTCATTTTAGCTGCTCAGTTTCAGGGTAATTGTGCATGCTGGCTCACTGTCACACAGGCATTTCTTACTGTCTGGGACACTAGAATAAAACAGAGCCATTCTTAATGTTATTAGTAACACCTGTGCTTTTCCTACTAAGATAAGTCAAAATGTCTGCTGTGAAAAAGGCCTGTTGTGCTCCAGCTATCTGCACCTGTTTTTCCAGCCTGCTCCCTTTTGGACTGACTGCCTCTTGCTGACCTCAGTTCTGAATATAGACTAAGTAAACCTCACTTTTATCATCCCTTTTATCAAGACAAAGCAGCAATCAAACAATTGTATATATTTTTTGATGACACAGTCATCGCAGCCAATCAAACATTATTTGATTATAGGCTATAGTAATTAGCATCTTGCATAGTTTAACTTTACTACTGTCATTTGGTGGGTCAAGTAGCTTAGTGTCCAACTATGTGAAATGGTGCAACTTAAAAAAAATGTTCTATACCATGTGATTAGCATCCTTAACAATGTCCTGGACATTTTTTTTAGGTTCCCACACCTGTGTGGAATATCTTCTTCTGTCTATATTACCTGCTGGAATTTGTTGGTCTGTGTTAAGTTGTGTGTTTTAGACATAATGGTCTTGCAAGGATGCATCAATGCAAGTGAAGCTCTAATATGTTTAGTAATGTCAGTTGAGTTCACGGTTTAAACCTTATATATAAACAGCGATGAGGGTTACCAAAAGGACCATAAACCTTTACTCGTTTAAAAAGACCAAAGTGTTGCAGTCTTGTGAAATTGCAACTGGAATGTACACTTTTTGTAAAGTAACCCAACCATTTTTGTCATAACCAAGTGTTGTCACATGGTGGCAATGCAGCATAACCAGTGGCGCATGACCAGTAGTGCTGTGTATGTTTCTGCGATGAGAATGTTCCATGACAAAGCTGTTATGCCATTCCTCCACACTGGATGTCACTGTTGGATCAGCTGTTTGGGTGAAACTGCAATGCTGACCTTCACTTCCCCTCCCCCTCCTTGTTTGCCAGATCTGCACAGGTTTGCACCATCATGTGTGCTAAGGCTGAGGCATGCATGTGCGAATGAGGCTGCCTCCTGCGCCACCTCCTCGCCATCTCCATCACCGGCGTCCTGTGCTCTGCATCCCTCTGCGGAGGACTTGTCAGTGCAGCTGCCATAGCAGCTTCAGCATCATCCCCTCATCCGTCTCTGCAGCATCCTCTCCATCCTCGAAAGCATCCATTTCTCACAAGCAGCCCAGCGCTTCCGAGCTGCACACGCCCCCTCTCTCTAAGATCTCTTTCCTCCAGCATCTGTGTGTCGCACACAACAGCAGCCAGGCAGTCACATCCTGGGCTAAATTACCCTTCTGCATCGCCCTCTTCCCTTCGGCTCGTCTGAGCTTCCCACTGCAACAGTCCCCCTCTCCCATCCTCTTCACCATCATCCGCTCTCCGAAGCACCGTTCAGGAAAAAGAAGGCAAGCTGTCTCTTCTTCCTGCAAAAGTGTCTGTTGGCTGGGCAGCTGGTCTTCCACTGTCCCTCTGGAGGATGATCCTGTGGATGAAGACAGAGGAGATGGCCCTGGGGGAGCTGCTGGAGAGACTAAGGACAGTCAGCCAAAGCATAGGTGGGTGACAACAACACACTTAACACCAACTATAGTGCCTGGTCATTGTATTCTTGATTACAAAGGACTATCTATCTTTGCCTCAAGCTAGGCAGGTGTTTGGCCAGTAAGCTGTGTGTTTGTTACAAGACCTGCATATACAGTTTACACTTGCAGTGGAAAATGTGATATTTTCTCATATTATTTGATCCAGTAGGAGACAATAAGTAAGTAGTAGTGCATGGTGTTGTGACACAACGGTCAGATAGCGTAATGCAGTAAGAGAATCCAGTTATCACATGCAAAGCTTCCTCTATTATAATTTTATCTTACGTGTAATTTATGTACATTTGTCTGGAAAATTTGCAAAAACACAGGCTGCAGACAGGTTGATTTGTGTTACAGTACAGTAACGTACCTCACTGGCCTATTTCCTCAGTACTTCACCCTATTCATTTGCATTTGTTTGATTGGAAGAGGTGTTGAGGGCAGAAATGGGAGACACAGTGCATATATATATATATATATATATATATATATATATATATATATATATATATATATATATATATATATATATATATATATATATATATATATATATATATATATATATATATATATATATATATATATATATATATATATATATATATATATATATATATATATATATATATATATATATTAGACGGACCTATCCCACTATAACCCTGGACTGATTACTTAACATGGACTTGCCACTTCAGGTAGTCGCATCACTTCTTAGATTTTGCTGTCAGGTCCGTCCTATTGTGTTTTGTGCATTGCTCCACTGTGAATGTTCATGGCCTTTCATATTTGCTCTGAATAGTCAGAGCTGCTGCAAGGAAACATTTTAGGCCCTTCATTTCTGATTGCAGTGCAAATTCATTACGCATGCAGTCATGGAAAAGAAAGCTATTTCAGAGCCTTTTTAGTCGACATGAGAAGCCTTTTTCCAGACTGTAGATGTGATGTCCTGATGTTGCTCTGCAGTCTCATGATTCATCATCCTTGACTGAAGGACAGATTTTTCTCCTTTATTAAACTAATGCCACAAATATGAGTGATTGTTTTGATTCATTTATAGAAATCTCCCTTAATCCACTCACTGCTAGCACTCTCACGAGCATGAATGCACACGCACACACACAGCACAGTCTCTTGCACAGTACACCTTTCATTTCATGATATTGTTTCATTGGAGGTCAGTGATGCTGGTCTCATTTATAGAAGCCACAGCTGCTCATTTAATGATATGAGTCATATTGTATTTTGGGCTGTCACGATAGTCAACTTATCGAGGTTATGTCCATAAATTGTACGATATTGCCAGTTTACTTGCATGTTTATTTGGATAAGAATGTCATCAACATGATGCCAGAATAAACAGCAGGGTTATCCCTACATTATAAGACTTGGGTACAACGGCTGAGCATTTTTTTTGGGGGGGGGGGGTTTCACAGTGCCTAAGCCGAATGTAACAGAAAAAAACTACGCTGAGCCTGAGACACGTTTTGATGTCATTTCTGGTCATGCTGCTTCTGTCCTCTTGTCGTCTGCTCTCTGTCTGAGTTTTGCCATGGGACGGGACTCAGGCAGCTTAAAAGTTCATTGCTCTTTTGAAAAGGTGTACTTGCATTAATATGCCTTATGTTATTATCAGTGGCATAAAATGGTCTTAAAATGACAATATCGTTTATCGCAATTTTTTCTGGGACTATATCATCATCTAACAAAAGTAGTCATTGTGACAGGCCTAATTGTATTGTAGTTTTCATGATTCTTTTTAGCTGTATTTGTATCAACTGTTTATGTACAGCTACAGTATGTATGTGGAAAGAAGATGAATGATGTCTAGTATATGCTTATACTGTCATCACACTCCCTTTTTACTTTGCATGATTTTTACATCTTCCATGATGGTGAGGCTCTTGCTGCAGTACAGTGGACTGTAGTTGCATCTTCTCTTCCTTAGCACCAGAAATGGTTAAAGTAGTGAGTGGGTGGACTTGAGAGAGGAGGGGGCATGGTTATGCCCAAGCTATAGGAATAAAACTGAACAAACTACAGCGTTGAAGGAGAATTATGAGCTGTGTCACTCTACTTAGACATGATTGAAATAAAATAATGAGGTGAAAAAATTATCAGATTTTTCTTACTACATGTACAGGCATTCTGTGCGTGACATTATGCTAAACATTTGCAGATATGCAGTCATTGGTAGCACTCTTGTTTAGGGAAATGTGACAGAAATGTGTAGTGGCAGGAGGATGAGAGCAGTAATCGGCTCAGAGAAGAGACTCTAACACTGATCACAGAAGACAGCAGAGAGGAAGGGAGAGTGAGGAAAAGAGAGATTCAGGGAAACAAAGTCAACTGAGGATGAAAAGGATTTTGCATTGTCTAATTTATCAAACTGCTCGCTTCTCCTGAGCTGAAAAGGAAGTGTGTTTATAAAATGCAGAAAACAGAACCCCTGTCGTTTTTGTTTTCCAGGGAACAAGTTACAAACCTTCTCTCTGTATTAGCTCCTGCTTTCTGACTGTCTCTGCTGTGCTATGAACATGACTGCATATTAAATATACTCAAACTGATAGAAATCAGGAAGATCAATGAGCGTCCAACACTGTGGCTGACTGTATTTTCCCTTTTTTTTTTGATGAATATAGTTGGCAGTTATCCAATCCATCCATCAGTGTTTGTCATTCAGTCATCAGTGAGTGGGTGGAGCTGTTTAGCACATCCATCTTAACTGCTGGTCAGAACAGCAAGTATAATATTTACCATGTTTACCATCTTAGATTTTTGTTTCAGTATGCACACAGAACGGATAGCTAGCAGACAGTGAGGAGATATTTGCTGAATTTGACTAAGATGTGTATTGGAATAGAATCTCATACCTCACCTTTTTAAGGGGTCACAAATGTTTTTACAATTCATCCTTAATGGGGGGTGGTTGCCTTTATTGGATAAGAACAGCTGAAGAGGGTGAGGAAACGGGGGGGGGATGACATGCAGGAAAGGGCCTGGGCTAGGATCGAACCTGGGACTCAGCCTTAGTACATGGTGCGCGCTCTCTACCAGGTGAGCTACCAGGATGCCCAACTATTCATCCTTAGGTAACATGAATGTATGCACCAAATTTCATGGCAATCAATCAAATTGTTGATATATTTCACTCAAATCCACAAATATCAACCTCATTGTGGCACTAAAGGAAAAGTCAGATGATCACCAAAGTCATTAGGATATATTGTCTGTACAAAATGTTGTGCCAATCCATCCAGTAGATGTTAAAATACTTCCCTGCATAATTGAAAACTTTGGCCTGCTGGTGGCGCTACAGGGAATGTCAGGGGATCACAAATGTCTGTATGCTTCATCCGCTGGGAACCATGAATATCTGTACAAAATGTCATGGCAATCAATGGAATAGTTGCTGAGATATTTCAGCCAGGACCAAAGTGGCCGACTGACCGTCTAACATTGCCACACCATTAGCCTGGCTAAAAAATACGGTTTAATTTAAGCTCTAGTAAGAAAAAACAACAGTAGATTAATCAGTTACAAAAATAATTAAGTTTGCAAGCCTAATTACAGGCAGCCTCTCCTTGACTCTCTAACTGGGCATTTGACCTACTTCCAGTTGATTTTTTTTTTTTTTTTTTTAAAGGGAACATCCAGTTCAGTGAGTCACAGGTCTCAGCTTTTCCAGCAGCAATGTGTTCATTTGCAGCCGGTGATGCTTGGGGGACTGTTTTTTATTTATCGTGCAATAATAATGACATATGTTGTGGTTGGAGCTTTTTGTGTGCTGAGTATGGCTAGTATGTATTCACGCCTCTCTGCGTGTGTGTGTGAGAGAGAGAGAGAGAGAGAGAGAGAGAGAGAGAGACTGTCTAGTGGTGTATTTTGCAGCTGAGCCAGGCAGGAGCTGAGGTTTATGAAAGTGTCTGAGCTCCTCTGTTGCATTGTTTGGATGGAAAGCACAACAAGGAAGGCTGCTTATAAATCAGATATATGTAAGACTTTAACATAATGTGAGTGTTATGTTCCTTTTTTAGCTTGAGGTCAAGGGTTCATTCATCCTGCCGAAGTGAGTTGTGCTGTTCATCCCTAAAGGCAGAGCAGGTGTATAGCCAGATGGATCAGCAGGTCACTATTAGTCTCCAGCTAGTCAGGTGTGGCCAGAAAGATGCAAGTGGCCAGAGCCAGGGATAGTGCTCCAATAATATAGCATTCTCAATGTATTTCATTGCATTTTACTAATCACAATGTATTGGATTTTTCCTATGAAACAAAATATTTGATTTCACTTTCTTATCTTCTATATCATGTTTGCCAACAGAAACAATGTGTTTTATGTAGTGGCAATATTAATAAATTAATAAAATCTGATTTTTAGCTACGTTAATGGAGTCAATATTAGTCTGTTATATATATTAAATATATCTCTACTTGGTGAATTGCCATGTAATTTATTATTGATATCCATGGTGCCCAGAGGATGAATCTTATTTACTTTGGTGATCCCCTGATTTTTGCTCTAGCACCACCATGAGGTTGACATTTGTGACATTCCCATCAGCCTCAGCTGAACTTTACGTTTACGTTTAATTTAATTAGCAAATGTTAGCATGCTAACACACTACTAAAGTGAACATGGTGGACATTATATATGCTAAACATCAGCACGTTAGCATTGTCATTGTAAGGATGTTATTATGCTGATAATATTTAGCTCAAAGCACCTCTGTGGCGAAGGAAAGCCTCACAGCGTCACTAACATAGCTATAGACTCTAATCTTGTTATTTTCTTTTCTTTCTTTGTGGATTTCAACAACTTTGGTCATAATGGTAAATTGTGGGGAGGAGAAGACAGGTGTGTGTGTATATGTTCGTGTCCACACATGCAGGTACATCGAAGTGAGAAGTCATTGCGGGAGCAAACAGTGATGAAGGGCTATAGATAAGTAACACACAGGAGGTGGGTGATGCCATAAAGGAGGGATCAGACCTGATTAACAGGGGAACAGGAGGGTGGGAGCAGAGAGATGGAGGGTTATGGGTAGAAGGCTGATGTTTTGTGTCTCGTCCTGCAGTCACCTCATCAGTATGTGTGAGTGCAGCTCCTCTCTCATCTCTATTCTAAGCCTAAAAACTGTAAGCTGCCTTTTGCTTGCCAGCTTTAACCAAACACACACTTAAAAGCCTGCCAGCAACCTTGTTCTCTCTCCCATCAAAGAGGACCCTCTGTTTGCTCCTCCACCTCAGTTACTGACCACATAATGAGCAACAACAGACCCAGCTGTCTATGTCCACCACAAAGTTTCAGTGTTTTTAAGGGTTTTTAAGTTTTGTGGTTTTCTGCTTTTTGCATTCTTTCCCGGTTCATCAGGAATGAATGCATGGAAGAATCTGGGGAGATAGAAAGAGGGAAAGAAAAGGCAGATTAGTTAAGGAGTGGAGGAATATAATTAGCCTGAGCAGCAGAAGGGGATTTGTGCTTCACCGGCTGCCCTCCACCCTCCTCCCCTCTCGTCCTTCCTTGGAAACCTATGCTACTCTGAGCTGTCAATAGTTACACTTGCGACAAGGTATGCGTGTGCATCAGAGTGTGTGTGTGTGTGTGTGTGTGTGTGAGCAGAGCTGGGCCCAATCTCACCTCCAGTGTTTGTTTCAGAGGTTGTGCAGACAGTGACTCAGCTCTTTTTGGTTCTGCCGGCTTTGCACTGTGCTGTTTCCTCGAGTCCCCAATGTGGCTCTGCAGAGGACACCGGGCTTGTCTTGTATGTAGCCACTGCAGACATCTCCTCACAGGACGCACGTGAGACCATGTTGGCTTGATTCCGAGTGACCCAGCACATTAAAACAAAGAAGGTCCTTCCCATGCCTGCATTTGGGGGCTGTGATTTGGAGTCTATTAGAGTGTGCAGCGGAGCTTTGCAGGTGCAACGAGTGGTCTCTCTGGATGACCGAGTTTGTTTGAGTGTGTGAGACCAGCAGCCGGCTCTCATGTCTCTGCATGAGTTTCTGCGGGAGGGTGGTGAGACATCGCACCGGATCATGAACCGGCTCAGTCATCTGATCCAGAACCTGGACATCTCTGGAGTGGGCTCTGCTTTCCCTTTCAGCCCTGCCAGTCGCAAGAACTCCTGGAGAGACTGGGATGGTAAGACCAAAAGGGAAAGGGGAAACGGTGTGTGTGTGTATTTCTGTGTGCACTCAACATGCTTATGTGCAACTTTCCGGTGTTCATAAACCTACATGCCTGTGTGTGTGTGTGTGTGTGTGTGTGTGTGTTTAATATATTCCTGACTGAAGCTCTGGCCAGAGTTCTGCAGGGCATCACGCCCAGAGCCTCACACAGTGTTTCCTGTGGGCTTCCCTTGCTCCCCACTGGACTGTTTCTGTGTCTTTGTCTTTATAACAGTTTGTGTCTGTCTGTGACTGCGCAGCTTAAACAGTCCCTTCAGTTTCCAACATACAGATCTCTGCAGCTGCACTGATATTTTTCCGTAGCAGTCTCAGATTCTTCAGCAAATGCAGAAATTGCAGCACACAGCTCCAGCAGACAAGCTGGTGCAAAGGAGTGGAAACTGCTGATTAAAGCTGCTGAGTTTTGAAGTTGGGTGTGCTGTCAGCCAGAGTGTTGCCACTTTGGGACCTTGGTTTTTGCCACTGCATAGAAAGGGACCTTCCCAGATCCCACTAACACGCAGAAAGAAAAGCATGGTGAGGAAAGCCAAGAGGAGTGCTTCTCAATGGGATAGTGGGATGCCGATGGTCTCGCTGAAGCCACGTGAGTCCGGAGACTTATGGATGGTATTTTTGTGTCTGTGTATTTTTGTCTAGAAAAATCTGACAGTGTCTGTATGTGTAAGCTATTTTCCTATAGCTTGCTGACACAATGTACTGTATGTCCTTACCTGCCTGGCACTTTTGTGTGTCTGCATATATGCACAGTATGTGCATGTTGTTCTTGTCTGCTTTGTTTGTCTGTTCCTCAAGCTGTGTGGTTTCAGGGAAAGTTTCTGTTTCTTCCCAGCGCTGTTTAAGTCATTAGCCATGAGGTGAATTCATACAAGAGCTGAATCATGTTGTTGATCTAACAGAATAGTGGTTGACCGATATGGGTTTTTCAATGGCCAATGCAGATGCCGACATTTAGAGAGCAGAGCAACCACTGGCCGATATATAATCCCGATATCATGATGATGTTGTTTTTTTGGCGGGGGGGTTGTTGACTCAGTGAAATACTGCCATAAGGGACTAGATTTCTGTCTACCCATCATTACATTTGCTGTCATTTAGGATGGGAGAAACATGTTAACATTTAGAAAAGATGATGGTGACTGAGAAAATTTAGGCAAACATTTATAGCAGGGTGCATGAGTACAGGGCTCGAAACTAACTTTTTCCCCACCTTCCCAAAACATAAAGCATATTTTTGTATGTATGTATGTTTGTTTGTTTGTTGACAGATTCAGTTACAAGCCAAATAGCCAATCTAAGCGATAAAACACATAAAAATAATTGTTCACTCACATTGCACAGCCTGTTCATATCATCTACTAAGTGACAAGACGTGACAACAATGTGATGGAGTGGAGATTATGTCCCATGAATCCACTACTATCTTTCATTAAACACTGTGGCATAGACACACACACGTGCAGAGGGAGAGAGACATGCACACAAGTGCAGAAATGTTATTTTAGCTAGAAGCCTGTAACATTCGTTCCCCAAAACGTTGTTGCCAAGTTGATAACGTTAATGCTAGCTTTTGGACTCCTGTTAACGCAAGCCCACTTGTTGAATCAAGGCTATGTCTAGCCCATTAGCAAATGCAACCAACTGTAACTAATGTTGGGTATCTTATAACTATCAAATCAATCACTTACGATAGCAAATTGTAGATTTGACAAGAGGAGAGCTTCATCGATCATGTCTTCATACTCTGCCTCAGCTGACAGCATGGTGCTGCTGGCTTTGTCCACTTGAGAATAGTTCTGCTAGCTGGCTATTAATGTTACTCTGCTGCTGGCAAACTTTGCACTGGCATGATCATTTATATGAGCGCCATTGATAAAGAAAATGTATTTATGTAATGTGCTTAACAGCAGACCATAGGCTCACCAACAATGAAAGGCTTCACAGTTACACTTGCTGACTGTCCACAACTATCCCAAATGTATATATGTATATATGTAAATATAATGAATGTTTTACAACCCCGGCTCGTCGGGAGTAGGAGTGGGGGCTGGGGACGCCCATACAATAGTTTTTCGAGCCCTGTAAGCTAGCTTAACTGGTTGAACGCTTGCTGCCGTTAAAATTCCCAACTAACGTTATTCGCATTTTCTCACTAAAAGCTAGGAATTTAAGTCTTACCGTTTTCTCTCAGGTAAAGTTACATCCAGCATTGGCACGTTTCCCACTGTTTTACACCACTCACTGACGTCTGCCCGTAGAATGGCAAAATTGACATAAGGGGGAGCGCTAACATTGTTCCACAGCAGCCACACTGACAAGGCTGCCTTTGATGTGTCTGCAGACATTTTTTGTTTAAATCGGCCTTGAGGGAATTGGCCACACTTAAGAGTACTCCACCAATTTAGCATTGTACTACTATAACATTATCGAACTCATGATGGACAGTTAAAAAAAAAAAGGATCAAAATCGAAGCAGCAGAACCAGAGCTGCTATCATTGTCGTTGTCGTCGTCGTCAAAACCTGGCGCCTAAATTGCCCACAATGCAAATCGACTGCCGACCATTCACTTATGAGTGTGTTATACTAGTAGCAGCTAATGTAGCCTTGAGCCGCTAGCCTCAAGCAGAGATGAGGAGCGGGCTACAGAGGTCTGGAAAGCTCACTTCTTTCTAACTCCACATCCCCAGATTTCTTTCATTTACAAACTTGTAGTCTTCAGCCCCAACCGACGCTACCTCAAGTGACATCACTTGAGACAATTTATCAGCATTTGCGCAGCTGCCTCTGAGGCACGAAAGGTTTCATACAACTTTTTTCACATATGCAGTTGTGCTCCCAAAGACCTGTAAACACACTTTGCTGAGTAAAATTGGTGGATTTCTCCTTTTTTAACTGCGCAGAAAAACAAGGAAAACAATAAAAGGGCCATGTCTTGCAATGAGTGATTTCTTTTGGGATTATTTTATGTTTAAAGGAGAGTAATTATACGCACATCCCATAGGTGCAAGGCCTGCACACTTATTCCATGCCACAAAAGTAATAATAATGACAACGTTGTGGAGTAAGTGTGCAAGCGTTACCTTTTATTTTTTTATGTTAAACACATTTTTCTGGCATTTTGTGGTGACTGATACATCTTTGAGTTAGAAGAAAAGTATATTTGATACGGCAGTTGCTTTCAGTCTTGGTACTCTCTCATTGGCTTTATGTGAAAACTCAATGAATCAGTGTCTAAATTCAACTCAGACTGCAAGTTGATCAGCGATCTGTCCCTTTGTTTGACCCTCGTTCACTTTGAATTGTGCGCTTCTGCAACCTAATGTCTCCAGTGCTTATCTCAAGGTTTATGACACTGATAACCTTGTGAATGCTCTTGGTCACAGAGCAAACACGTGTTAAACACAAAGCCGCACCCACACACAACGCAAACATGCAGATGCCATCTTTCATACCCATGCGCACACACACGGAAGCATACATGTACACACACTTAACACAATCAACATCTCTTGCCCGAACCTTTTTAGCACACTGAACTTGTATTAGTAGATAATGGCTGACTTGGGAGACAGAATGGTGTCTATTAGCTCGTTTTGGCTGAATTATATCTTTTATACAACTCACTGAAATGGAATCTAAATTCCCACATTCTGTTAAGAAACAGTGTCTTTCTTTGAGAGGTCTCATTAGAATTAAGTCTTTCAGTAAGTTTGTAAGAATGGGGTCTTTTGAGTGGTGTAAACAAGAATAGGGGCTTTGAATGGATACAGCCTGTGAATGGTTAAACGGAGATGCAGGCAGTGTTTGAATGGGCTGGTCAGAATGGAGGCTTTGTATTTTTAGTCCACATCTCCTAAGATAAGGCAGACTAGGAGCCTGAGTTTTGTTGGCCTAGGTAAATGAGCACTGGGCAAAGGGCTAGGAGCTGCAGTTCCTACCTAACCACTGTGACACAACATGGCATGACCTAACTTAGCATGCTATACTTTCTTCTGTTTCTGACTGGTCTTACAGAGTCATAACTGTGTCCCTTTGAGGTCAGACTAAGTCCTACATTAGCAAGTTGGAGGCATTTCTATTCAACTGGGAGGGGTCAGGTAATTGTCCTTTTTAGGGGAGGGATAAGGGTAGCTGGGGAAGCAGCGAGGGTGGAGTAGAGTGCTACACTGTAGCTTTTGTCTACAGGGAAGGTAACCTGAGGTTGCAATAGGAAGTCCTCACAGTTACTGAGTGATGTCCTGCAGGCTGTAGAGCACCTGCAGCCTGACAGAGTGAGAGGCTGAATGTGGAATCTGGTGAAAGGTGGGGTCAGAATGAGGAGGAAATTGTTATTGTGATACCTTTTGCAAAGCTGCATGGAACAAGAGGAGAAGAGTGAACAAGAAGTAGACTGGGACAGTAAGATGGGAGGAGAGGAGATGGAAGATTCAGGCTTCTTGGTGGAGGAGGATGTTGAGGTCGCGTTAGACTCTGGGTTTTGCATGGAAGTGGACTTGGAGCTGAGTTTAGCAGGACAGGTGAGTGTAGGCTCAGATGAACACAAAGATAGAGAGGAGTTGGACGGGTTTGTGATTACAAGAGACACGGATTCTGGGTTTACTAGTAATGAGCAAAGACAGGGATGTCCAGGAGGAAATGGAGGGAGTCAGACTCAAGAGAAAGATGAGATGGAGGCTGATTCAGGGTCAATGGAGAATGAAGAGACTGAAGCAGAGAGAGGAGTAGAGATGGATGATCAAACTGAGGAGGTCAAAAAGGAAGAGATAGAGGGAGCATTGGATGTGTGTTTGTGGCCAGTAGAGGAGAGTGGGCGTAATGTTCGGATCTCTCTGGAGGAGGTGGAAAGATACTACAGATTTTCCCGCTGCTGCCACTGGCTGTGTGGTAGGTGTCAGATGTTTTATCGTTTTCTCAAATCTGTTTTGTGTATTGTATCACAAAATAATTCTTCCCTTGTCAGTCTTTCTTTCACCGTACTATATTTGTTTTTGTGGGCAGTTCACCCCTGTGTTATACTGACCACAATTTGGTTCTGTTATCATAACACCACATCTTCCACCTGTCCTCTTCTGTTTGAGTTCACCTGCCCTCTACCTTCACTCTCACCTAGCGTTAGGTTTGGGAAAACACAGCATTTACTAATTTTTTCTTTGTTGTCATTGAAATCTTGAGTCCCTTTGCTTCAACTTATGTTTCACCTGATGTCTACAACAAGTAGAAGAAGAAAATATAAACTCTGTAAATCACAGAGGAATTAGATGCTCTGTGTCCATCTGTGTCCTGTTGTGTAGGTGTGATCTGGTATAGTTAACATTGTGATTATGATCAACAGTGATGCATTACTGCACTATATTTAGACAGAACCATGGGTAAATGTATTAATGTTCTTGAATAGGTTTTGATGAGCTGAGGCAGTACAGAAGAGACTGCAACTGTGTTTGGTCTTTTAGATATATCTTTTGGGGGGGATTCAGGTTTTATGGTCATGCAATTTTCATTCATTTCTGCAGGATGATTACTGTTTTCCAACTTTTCTGTTCACACACCATATCCTTATAAGACCCGGCGGATCAGCACAATTGTTAACCACAACTATCACCTTAAACATTACCTGTTTTAACCTTCTAACCCCTCCGCTTTCTTCATATAATACGGACTCATCTGTCACTGCTCAGCCCTATTTAGTGCATTGCTTTTTCTCTCTCTCTCTCTCCCCCACAACCATGACTACAAGCCCCTTATTCCCACTTGTCGCCCTCCCCCATCTCTCTGTTTGTGGGTGTCCATCTTGTTCCCTGCCCCATAAAATATTTTCAGAATAATTTCAGGTTTCTTCTTGTAAGAGGGCAGCTTAGGACAGGAAAGAAACTTTGGGTGAAGGAGTTATTTCTAAATCATTAACAAGCTAATAACAATTTTTATTTTATTTTTTTTTTTTGGTTTGCTCTCTCTGGCCTGATGAACCAGGGTTTCAGGCTTCTGCTCTAGTCCTGTTTAATCTGTGTCAGTAGGGGCAGGCAGTCCAGGTGTGTGACTGTGACCCACTAATGTTTGACTCGCCACCCAGAAACGTGAGCGTGAGTGGACGCTAATCCCCATCGTTAAGCCTTTTAAAGAACATTAGCGCCTCAACTAGCAGCTGGTATGTATGCGTGTGTGTGTGTGTGTGTGTGTGTGTGTGTGTGTTTTATGTGTGTGTATGTAGAGAACGTTGGAATAATGTTATGTTTGTTCAGGGTGTGTATTTTCTCATTAGCTGAGTTGCTTAGTCAGTAAAGAACGTAAAAAGTGCTTTAATTCGTAGTTTGTATAGCTTTTATTTTCAGTGAGCTTCATGATTCTTGTTTTCCTGTTGGAGGATGTGGCCTGTGTGTGTCTATAAACACAGACTGAGTTTCATTTAGACTGCCTCTGGGACAATAATACGTTAATAATATATCTTTTTTTAAACATACACTTTCCTGTCTTTTATAAGATCCTTGTGACATCATCGATACTTGCTGATGAGTGACCATACAAAGAAAAACAGATCAGAA
Source organism: Siniperca chuatsi (assembly GCF_020085105.1). Classification (NCBI taxonomy): domain Eukaryota; kingdom Metazoa; phylum Chordata; class Actinopteri; order Centrarchiformes; family Sinipercidae; genus Siniperca; species Siniperca chuatsi. The sequence continues at coordinate 19,030,977 of NC_058053.1, forward strand.
AAGACACTTGAGTGGTTTCACTGTCTGTCCTCTTTTGTGAGAAGTACAGTAGTATCTGAAATTGGCTCGTCCTCTCCCATGCTAATGGCCAAAGGGGTTGTTAACAATCGTATAGTACTGTGTGAACAGTGAGTGGACGTTTAGAAGGAAGTAATGAAAGTAGTAGGAAGAAAGGAGGAGAGACAGTAAAGGAATATTTGACCAAAAAGTGACTAAAAAGTTGCTGAAACTCAAATCTGGTATCTTCCAGGAGGGGATTTTTCAGTAACATAATAGCCTACAGCTATTGCTGACCTGGGTGGGGGGTTGGTTTTGATTTGATATGTGTGGGAGTTGCTGGGGGCAAGGTGTGGCTGAGAAAGTGAGGCTGGGCCAGAAAGTGGAAACTGATGGAGGTTTCTGTGTGAACTTGATTCCACGAGGTGCGTGTGAGTGCCTGTGAGCGCTCTGCAGATGGCTAGACAGTTGCAGTTTTGTGTCCTCAGGCAGTGAGTGGCCATTACCAAGATGGCAACACTGCTTTACCAAGTTGCAAACATCAAAGACGTGGTCATTTATCTAGTCAAATTTCCACTTGCCTGACTTCTGGTAAGGGGCCGTTTTGGTGCACACACCCTTGCTTGAAGTTAAAATGAAAGAAAAGAGGAAAAGAAAGCTATGTCTCAAATAACACCTGTAGATATCAGTCAGTTAGTTGTCCCTAATCAATATCTGTTAACTACAGATGTCAGTGGAAATAGTATCCAATCAATAGAGGAGAAGGCTGATACAGAGTGCTCTATTCCCTATAGGTCTGGTAAAAATAAATACAAAGGCAAAAAATTGTAACAAAAACTGGCACAGTCCATGAGGTTGCACGATCAATAATGTTTGTCCAGCTACAGATAGGTGTTTAATTTATAATATATGAACTAGTGCAACCTTTGCCATATCACAAACAGCACCTTAGGTCACGATGGATTAACAAGGTATTAATTGATTATCAGCCTGTATGTGATATTTACAATTTACAAAACCTTATATACTTGTGTGTGTGTCTTGGACTTGGTAGAATAGTGTACTCTATGCGTCAACCTCTGAGGTCTCCTGCTGTCATGCAAGATTTACAACCACCTGCTTCACTGAACAGAAGCTGGACAGAAGCATCTGTGACATCATGAACTTGGCAAAGGTGTTGTGATGTCACTGAGCTCCATTCTGTCAGGGATAGTCTGCCCTTCTTCTCATAGTGATATCATAAACTTAAAGGTCCTGAAAACCTATTTTCTTGATCAGCTTCTTACTATGAGCGATGGGCTTTTACATGAACACAAAATAATCTTGCCAAAGTTGGAACAGTTTTGGTTATTTTACACAAGATTTCTATCAATGCTGTTTTCTCTGTGCTCTTCTCACTGATTTGAGGTGGGTAGAGCTCTGTTGGGAAAAGATGATGTCACGTACTTCTGTGCAGCAATCAGGATTTAGCAACATTTGAATCAAAGTCTGATGACAGTTTTAGGGGTGGTTTGGTTATGTTGCCACCACTGTAAATCAAATCTAAACCACACCCACACAAACTCAAAAGAAGTGGGCAGTATGTCGATTCATAGATGTTTATGAACTAATCATTACTTAATGATTCGTTAATATGGCATCTCCCAGTCTGCTCTGTAGTAACTCATTGTTATCTGCTATAGAGTCCTCTATCCTCGCTTGTTCCTTCGTAACTACTCACAATTTTGTGTGACTGTACCACTTTCCACATTTTTAGTTGTTTGTTTGGGAGGGATGCACTTCGTATTTTGGATGACATTTAGCTCTTGTTCCTCTAGATGTACTTATTATAAGTCGCTTTGGACAAAAGCGTCGGCCAAGTGACTGTAATGTAATTTAATATAATTATCATACTACTTAAGGTGGTACATAAAGGTGTTTTGAAATGTTTACTGGTAGGTAGGAAACTAATCTAAAATCGTATGGTATGCTTTGTAAAATGGACAACAGCAATGTGTATGAAAGTATAAGAGATTTGTAATGTACAGTAGTCATTGGGCTCGCGCATGCAAAAACACTGGTATGTCACCTGATTAGCTAAACCCTTTTGATGTTGTTTTGACACAACAGGCATGGCACCAGCTGGTCTCACAGGAAAAAAGTTTAAAGGAGGAAGGAGACTGAAAATGCCATAACACGAAGACACACTTGAATAAATCCTGTGGGGGGGGGCTACCCTAAGGCCAAGTCACCTGATAGGTCTCATTGCCAAACAAAGAGTATCAACAAGACTCCTTGGTTTGTTTAAACTAGGGTTAGAGGAGGGCTTAAAGTCAAAGGGCTGTGCCTGTAAAGAGACAGACAGTCAGGATCATATACAGGATAAAGAGGGGACTGACATCCACAGTGATGGTTATTTTGTGATACTCCGGGATGGACTGAGCTCCAATGAGTATGAAGCCAGAATAGTTGGACGTGTTTTGGCTCTGAGTCTAACTCTCTCAGATGTGACAGGACTGGTATGGTACCATACAGGGAAAGTTGTTGGGACAGACTGTGTATTCATCTATGTATGTCAGTATAGTTGTTGATACCCTTGTTTCTTCGGGACTATGTGTGTTTTGTGTATAATCGATCATTGAATTTGGCGAGTTGTTTACCAAGATAGCACAAACTCAATAATCAGACAAAATAAAAGAAGGGAGAGACTCTACTTGTTACCTGTAGCCCAGAGCAAAAGTCCACTGAATTCACATGTAAGTATAGGGTGAGCACTAACAAATGTTCTTCTTACATTTTTCAGGCTTCACCTTCCTTAGCAAGAGGGGACAGAAACATCTCTGTATGTAAGGGGACCATTTCTAATGGTAATATAAAAATGCAAGGGAGAGTGCTTGCTCCTAAACTTATATACAAAAATTATATATATGTAATTTTTTTTAAATCCATAATGGTTATGAGCATTACCAATGATAAAATAAAATACAATTTTTGATCCAAATAGACATTGACCTGACAGTGTGACAATGACGTGGTGATTCTGTCTGATTTTCCTCAGGAAAAGAGAGCAAACAAAGTCATACTAAGATGAAAATTCAGTATTGCTCTTCACTGTTACTTTCACTTACTAGTCTATGTTTGAAACCACGCTTACAGGATTGTGTCTGTCACTGTGAAACACTCCCTTCCTGTAAACTCCTGTCTTTTCTGGTCCCTAAATGCCCCTTCTTGTCATTTTCCCCATCCTTTTCCTCCTGTATATTCATACTTCCAGCCTATTTTAACTCAAGTACAGTATTATAATTCAGTTTTGTGGATGCTAGAGAAGCTCTCGTGGATTTTTAGAATAGCATAATTATTATTTTGCATGCAGAGGAACTACAGCTCTCTAGCCCTGGGCATGTTGATGGGCTAGAAGTGCTTTTACACGGAAAATGGAAAAGTAATGAAGAGATGAAGGGGCCAGTGCTTCATGTTTTTCATGACTCTGAAGTATATTAGTTCTGTCTTGATGTGGTATCTTAGCTTTAATGACATAGATGCCTACAGAGCTCCATTTGGTTGGAACTAGATATTAAATATGCACCGATCTTTAAACGTCCACTTGGCAGATGTGGCTAGTAACTGTTTTTTGAGGTTCTGATTGTCACCAGTACTGTTGAGTTGCCCTGGTAGGAGGCATCTTAACACAAATGTTTGCATAGCAAAATGTCCCAAGGACCGATACTGAAAATGTATTTACCTTACAGTAGTTTCTCACATCAGTATCTAACTACAATGCACCTGATTACTTTTATTTCCCTCAGGCCTCTCGTGATGACGTCTTCTTCATTTAACACTGATAACAGACGGCTGTTTAGTTCAATGAGACATCATGATGATGAAACAGCTTGTTTTCAGATATAAGAAGGGGTTGATGTGTGTGTTGTGTTTATTTATGTTGGGGGTGGCTGCATGAATCCACTGAAATAAATGTGAGTGATTTTGAATGTTTATTTTATGTTTTGATGAATAACCTATATAGATGCCACAGATGTAAACAGACGCATTTTAACAACAGCAAACCATGACGTGAATCTTAAATTGTACTGTAAAATGTAAAATAAAAGGATGTGTTTTTTGTTTTTTCTTTAGCTTGTGTAAACAGAGTGTGTGAGCAAAGCAGTAGCATTATAATCCTGTAGCAAAGCACTTTGCCAATTTTCCTGTATTGATCTGTTTTGGCCTTTGTTGCACAGCTCTGTTTCAAGTTGAACTGTGGCCAGTTTTTATTTAACAGGCAATATTGAAAGGTTTCTTGAATACAAATCAATGAATACGCTGTATATTGTAGGGAGACTTGTTTTTGTTTAATGCATATTCATGAGGCCTAGCAGCTGGCAGAGTGGTTTCTCAGTGTAACCTACTTCTTTTCCCCATAAATTTACTTAGACCTCAGTGGAAATATACTGTATTTTCCTGTTTTCACTTAACAGTTTCCAACATGTGATGATATTTTGATCATATACAATGGTATAGAGTCTGTCACTTGCCCAAAAAGTCACAGGCTACACTACTAAAGCCCCCCCATGCCTTATGAGTTTCTACTGCCCAACCTCCAGTTTGATCCCTGGTCTAACCAGAATCTCCATCTCCCACTATAAACCTTAAATCTGATTATTTTAATCCTTATGAAGGGAGTCCATGGGGGATGGAGTGTTGTTGAAGGTGGTGTGAGGGGACAACTGAAGCATGTTAATTTATCAATACTGTATGTTATCTACAACAGAACAGATCTATGGGATCTAACAGCAAGTCTCCAGTGGTCCAGTGATCACCACTAACCTTAATGCAGTTGAAATATTACTGCCATAGTTATATTTCTTGGAAAATGTGTTAGTTTTAATTCCACCTCTATATAGTATGTATGATAAAGCAGCTCTTTATATTGCCTATATTAGTTGGTTATGCGTGGAAAGTGCCAGATGAAATTTTAATTAACCTGGCAATTAAACAGACCTGAGAAATGTCACTAAGATTTACATTTCTCTCTTTTCTACAGATGAGATCATGCAGCTGGACAGCAGTCCCCTCTGTGCTGCTGACATCACCCCTGACCTCAAGAAGCAGTTTGCCTTCCTTTCAGGTGACACTTCTAAATCTTTCTCTTTCTGTCTCTCTGTTTGGAGGTATGGGGATGTGTTTCACGGTTTATTTCTTCATTAGCACGCCACTAATTGTCTTTCTTATCTCTGCCTTCTGAGCAATCACTTATATTTGAACTACTCCACTTGATATTTGCATAGTTAATGTGAACAGTTTTCTCCCGGCAGTTATGATTTGCTATTCAAATGTCACCTCCCTCCTTTTCCTCTTCACTGTTTGTCAGGTTTTGGTGCAGACACCCACTGCCTTGTTGATGCTGTATTTCTAATCTATATTTCACTTTCTGCCTCTGAATGTCCAGTTTATGTTAAACTTATTGTCATCTCCACAAGTGTCTTTTCAAGATATTTTAGGCATCTTTCACAAATTGACAACTGTTTATATCCATTCCTACAGTACTGTAAAAGCTGTCCGTTTGTGTGTGTGTGTGTGTCAGAGGTGACCTTGTGGCTGCAGCAGAGTCTGGAACCATTTTGTAGATAAAGATCTAAGCAGACCCTGAAACCATGACCATGCACTTGCTGTTGCTATAGCGATGAGAGAAGAAAAGGCAGATAGATTGATATTCCAGTCACATGCGCTGACAGAGCAGCTGTTCAACGCAGGGAGTGTGAGTGTGTGTATGAAAGAGGTGAGACTGAATGTGTTGGCATCAACACCAATCATTGTGTACAAACATAGCAGCAGTGATGTGTTTCACCTCCTTTTCTCACATCATTTTTTAATTTCACTTTTTTATTCCATCTTGAATAGTTGTGTAATCCACTATTGAGTCTAAAATTCCTTTTATAGGCCCTCAAAACATATTTTCTCAATCAGCTTCTTACTATGAGCGATGTCGTCCTACATTAACACACAACTTTCTGCCAGCATTAGAATAGTTTTTGGTCATTTCAAACCATGAGAGATTTTCTGTATTTGTGTTTTTCTCTGTGCTCTTCTCACTGGTTTGAGGTGGGCGGAGCTCTGTTTGAAAAAGGTGATGTCACATACTTCCGTGCACCAATCAGGATTTTAACAATATTTAAATCAAAATATAATGACAATGAGGCCACTGTCATTCAAATCTGATCAAACCACTCCCACACAGTCCAGAGGAAACGTTATCTTTGATTGTTGCTTATTAATCATGAATTAAAGAGATGCTTAAGATTTGAAACCAGGGGCTTCAAGGTAAATATTCATGGTAAGATGGTAAAGGGGTAAGATAATGAGATGTCACTTTTTCAGTACAAACCAGTTTATTTTTAACATTCATTTTTAAATCAACTGTTGACACTTGTGAGGTGCCTTATTCTTCCCTTTATCATATATTGACACATTTCTTATTTTAAAATAAGCAATTTATCTGTATTGGAAAAAAATACATTTTGTCAAAAACTTTTTTTTTTTGTTTTTAAAATGGAAGGGTATGAGACTATCATTTATTATGAATGATACTGCAGTTTTTTTCTGTACAGCCTCCAGTCATCACAGGTACAGCTTTAATATCAGTGCCCCCATGTGGCCACAGTTTCCTCTTCCTCAGTGCTTTCTTTATTTATTGTAACTAAACTTGTAACTTGTAACTTAAAGACATTTTTGTCAGGTTGATTGACAGAGCCCCCAACACAGCGACTAACAGCATAAAAGCTATGATATGTTTAAATGGTTTTGTCTTTGCCTCATATATTATACTGTCCTGTATTTTGAGTGCTATACTGTTATGAAACCTCATCAAAAAGATATGCACAAAGCATTCGTATGTAATTCCTATATATTCATGTAGAAAGTATCAATGTTCCTCTTTGTTTTCTATTTTCTAGGAGGTAGAGGAGATAATGGCAGCCCCATCATTGTGTTCCCAGAATTCCCTGCGTTTGGAGAGATCACAGACAGAGAGTTTCACAACGTGCTGACCTACCTGACTAGCGTGCCCAGGTAAAGTCCTTCACTGGCTGATTGTCACGCATACAAACGAGCACACACAAATCCTTTCTTACCTCTTATATCACCACTGATTTTTCACCTACCTTATTTCCTATCCTCCCTTGTTTATCAGCTCTCACGTTTTTAACACCATCCACTCTCCTGGTGTCACCATCAACTTGTTTTCTACCTCTTGATGCTGCAGCACAACACTGCTGATCAACCTGTGAGAGCCACTGTCATGACTATTTCAGACTTCATGCGATAAAGCGGGAGTGGTTCCGGGTTTGAACACGACCGACTGAGGCTTTACTGTGTGGAGTTTGCATGTTCTTGGGTTTTCTTCCGCAGTCCAAAGACTTAGCTCAGCTCAAGTGAACTGAAAAAAGATGAATGGGGGAATGAAGTAAAAGAGGCAAAAGAGGTGAACATTTTGTTTAAGATGCCTCACTCCTTTTGTGTATGAAGTCTGCCAGTAGGTGGCAGTGGATACTTAAACACAGTTTCACTGCATAAAGAATTTATTGCTGCAGAGGATTTGTGCAGTGGATGAAACAGTCAGTGTATTGTACAGATATCTGTAAGGGAAGAGTGGTGTGATCCCTATATTAATAAGATGGCCAATTAATAGTCCAGGGTCTTTATCAGTCTTCTGCAGATTGTCTTCTCCTCCAGAAAACCATCTCCTGTCCCACTTTTCTGTACATTTTATTTTTTTCTTTGATACTGATATGATTCCTCTCAATTTAGCCTTGCGTTTTCCTGATTTAGCTCTTCCCCTGGCTGTCCCACCCTTCCTTCATCATTCCTGGACTGGCAAAGTGCGTAAAAATAGAAACTGCAGTGACTCTGACTGTTTTTAATCTGAATAATGCATACAGACAGCTGAGCAGAGTTGTGTCCCAAAGTAAGTATCTGTATGAAGGCATATTTGTGTTTGTACGCTTTTAAATGATTTGTCAATATAGTCTTTTTCATGTCACTTACTTTAGTAATACTGAATATACTGAAACTATAATCCATTCTAATCAATACGTACTACAAACAGTATTATCAAATGTCCAGCCTATTTCAGCAAGACCAAGACACATTTCTGGATTTAACTTTTTTCAAAATGTTCTCCTGTCAACTGTATTACTGTTCAACTTCAATGAGGATATTTTTTCCAAATCCAAGCTGAAAACCAGCTAACAGGCAGATACAATTTGCATCCATCTAAATTCACCTCCTTCATGGACTGACTGAGGTTCCCTGTCATCTGAAGGAGGGTCATCCACAGGGGTGAGATGGTGTTGCATCTCAAGCTGTTGTGAATACAGAGGCAGATGGCTCGAGCTACCTGAGGGACCGACACCCCCCTACAGGGCACACACAGTCCTATAACTGTGTATTATGACCTTCAACAGCTGCTGCTAGTTTGAAACAAATACCTCTGGATCAATACTAATGGCTAATGTTCTATCATACCATATGTGTGCATGCTTGTTATCATATTATATATTAACTGTAAATATTTTTATTAAAGCCAAGGCTGACTGCTTTAATGTGTTATGGGTTGAATTAATTTCAGTCTTGTCACATGATTTTTCTGGATCTTATTCATTTACTTTAAGCTTTACATCTATAAACAGACTCAGTAAATGAATTAATAGCTATGCCCTTTGTCAGACCATGTTCCCATCTCTCTCCCTTCTATCTTTTTATCCCTCCTTGGCTTTGCAAATCCATGCACGCATGGATCTAGTTTTGCCGATTGGTTTTATGTTAAAGAGACTGTGTCTGTTTACAATATGATAACTATACAAAACATGTAATTTACAATGTCCATGTGCCCATTTACATGTATATAAATTCAAAATAACCTTCCTTTTTGGAACCAAAATTCTAAATTGTTTATTTTTGAATATAGATACAAAATTGATGCAAAATCTGAATCCACATATTATGCTGATTGTTTATTATTTATTTGTTTATAGGGTATAGTGCACTTAATCAACATTGACATTTTGAAAGCATCAGTGTAAAAACAGACAAAACAAATAAAAACTATTGTATAATTTACATATTATTGAAAATCAGATGGGACACAAGCAATAGCTAGTCATTTGACACACACAACACATAGTTTGGGCCATTGTCTTTTAGCAGCGGCAGCAGAGGGCCATTTCATCGTGTTCTTCTGATTTTCTTTTTTCAGCCAGCACCTGAGGCTGAAAAAAAGATGTTCATCATAAACCATCCTCTCATCTCAGCAGCCATAAATGTCTTAGAGGCAGAAAGAGCTCTTGTCCTACTCTTCCGCTCTCCTCCTCCTCCTCCTCCTCCTCTTCTTCTGTCGCTGAGATGTAAAGCAGTTTGTGCTTTGAAAGCCCGAGTGGCAGTGAGAGTCTGTGTAGATGATTGAGCACAGAGCCGAGAAGTGGGGATGATGAAGGAAGAGAATAGGAGAAGATGAAAGGGGAGGGAAAGTGCAGAAAAAAAGGATGAGAGAGGCCGCTATGAATGTAAATGTTACAGTGAGAGAAAGTAGAGAGGCAGACATGGATAAATATTCTGTATTTTCCCTAATAATTGAAGCCCTCATGTGTACAGTGGCATCCTCTTTGAGCCTGTCCCCTCCCCCACATCTGTAAAGATCTGCTGACTGGCTACTAGAGCTGCTCATCACTCTGCAGCCATGCTGCGATAGGCTCGTGTCTCAGTAGCTCCCACTGTCTCATTGGATGGCTGATAGATGCAGTGCAGGGGGGACAGGCTGGATGCTGTGATGGTCTGAAGCATTTCACTCCCTCTTTTTCAAACAGCACAGCACACTTGGATCTACTTCTGAGACACATCCTCATCTCCTGTGTTTTTTCATTTTGCCTTTATTGTCCCAAGGACTGCTCCTTAAATCTGCTGCCACCCTGTTTGTGCAGTTACTAGTTGCAAAATGGTGGACACAAAAGCAAATACTTGAGGATTACTGGGATATTTCTGCATGAAAGGTTCTGACAGTGCTTAGGTGTTCATGTGCACCTATTCTGTAGTTGCATCATGTTTTCAAGTATTCATATGGGAGTCTGCTGGTGAACTGCACATACAGTTGTCATTGATTGTCAGTGGTGTGTAAACCATATAGCCCTCCTCTCTCCTGGGACCAGAGAGGACAGCAGGGGAAGGGGGTGCAGTGAGAGAACTGGAGGGCTGGAGGCCAAGAAATCTGGAGGTGCTTCACAGCATCTCCTTTTATGGACTGCACCAGCTGTCCTAAGAAGATAAAGAGCAGCATAACAAAACAACGAGGTTAGGTTCTCTACTGTCTCATTGTGAACACAGCGAAAGAAAACTACACATCTTTTTGTGTTTTTCCCTCTTTGAGCTCTTGCATTTTCTGAGGGCTTTGTTACTTTTCTATCCTTTTTTAAAAGTGGCCATTAGGAATCATTACATTGTAGTACAGACTTTCTGCAGTCTGACTGTGGCTGCAGTGTGATTTTTATATTTTTTGTCAGTGTGAGGTAAAAGTTGATGCAATCTCCTCTCACCATTCACTGTGCTGTTAAATCAAGCTCTACTCACCCTGGAACCATCTAGCTGTGTATAACAGACCACTGTTTAATTTGTGTTGAACATGTTGCTTCCCTGTGTGTTCCAGTTTGTCTTCGACAGACGTGGGTTTCATCTTGGTGATTGATCGCCGGCAAGACCGATGGGCGGCTGTCAAAGGGACCCTGCTTCGTATCGCAGTAAGTTGGTCTTTGTGTATGTACATGTGACTATGCACTTACTTTCTGTCTGCATTGTCTGTGTTAATGTCTTTCTGTGTGGGAGAGAAACAGCCCTTTCAATCAGCTGCTGAAATAGGAGGACCCAGTTTTGAGAGGCACTGGCTTTGCACCCTCACCACTGGGGGAGGATGTTTGTCAGGCCAGAGAGAGGTGTTGGATCATCCCCATCTCTGTCTCACAGCTCCACCACTAATATCACCACCACCCTGGGGGGTTGATATGCGCCAACCCCATCCTTGAACTCTCTCCTATCAACATCACAGCCTGCCATATGTTTCCATAGCTACAGGGACAAATAAATATGCCCAAAAAAGACAGAAGGAGATGACGTTTCTTTTGTTCACTCATTCATTTAAATGTCTCACTTATCATCTCTGCATCATATTGTTTACTATTGAGAACAACAAATGTATTTCCACATAACAAAAGGCCAAAACGAAAGTAAGATACTGAGTCTGCTTAATGAATGGATAACTAATACTCAGACTGGTTTAAGGACTCCCTTGCTGTGTTTCAGGAGGTGCAGCCTACAAGCCTACTTAGTTTGAGTCATATTTTATATTTTTTGCACTGTAATCAGTTGCTGCGTGCTCCTGCAGGAAGGGAAACAGTTGTATAAACTGTCTCCCTTGTTTTTAGCGCATCATTTATTGGCCTAACACCTTCTTCATTGCTACTTAATGATCAATCGCACCTTTTTTTGAGACTGAGAACTGATACTAGTCATGTCATTTATGTTGCTGAATAAAGGGAATGCAGTGGTAGAGCATCAGGGCTCTGCTCTTTTTCCTTTTTGATTTTTCTTTTGACTCATTTCATTTGCTCCAGTCTCCCCTTCTGGGTGCTGAGCTGTAATGCCTATCTGTTCATCTGTGTTTCATGTTGTCTGTAGGGAGGTGATGAAGCATGTGTGCGTGGGGGATAATCACCCCCATCCCACAATTTCTCAGCATATTGTTCTTTTGGGCTAAAATAATGGGCAGTTGACTAGCACCATGATTCATGCTCTAATAGTAGGTATTCAATTTTTTTTACAGCTTTACCAGCTTCATTAATATCATCATCTTCTATTCCCTACCAGTGTAGTACAGAACTGTTTATTGTTGTTGATATACAGGAAACAGGAGAATGTTTGTGTTTTTCAGATATCTTGTAGAGTATAAAAATGATAAAGTAATTGAATAAGACAATTTTCTTAATTGCACTGTTTTAGGTTGGACAGATCCTCACATGTCATTAATGCTGAGAGCAGCAAAATAATAACGCATTGTATAGGAAAAGATGAAATGTCTGTGTGTGTGAGAGAGAGAGAGAGAGAGACTGAGAGATGAATATCACCATACACGGTCTCGAGAGACATGGGAGGCAACGTCACTCATTTCAAATTAAATCAAGCTTTATTAATCCCACAAGGGGGACTTTTACAGGCTGACAGGCTGGTAATAGGGGGCATTCAGTCAACCCTGCAATAATGTCCTGTTTGGGGTGATTCAGCCAGGATGCTAAATGGATGATGAAAGCTGACACTTTTCAAGCTGATACTAAATATTTGTAGTGGAGACTAGTTTGTGGGCTAAATCACATTGTATTCAGAGCATACTGTACTGTGATGTATTCACTCAGCGAAGTTATTCAGTCAGTGTGTACATGTATGTGTCTGTGTGTGAGAGAGAGAGAGAGAATGTTAAATGTTTACGCTGTCGAATGATTCCCTTTTGTCTTTTGTGTGTATGTATATGAGCGCACTTGTGTATACATGTGCTTGTGTGAATGTGGGTCAGTGTGTTTCAAGGAAAGCTACCCATTGCCGTGCATGGCTGAGTTTGATCTGATGACAGACAGAAAGTGTGTTTATAGACCGGTCCTAATTAAGTCTACAGAGTTACTGTCAGTCCCTAAAGCATACCCTCCTCCCTTGTCATTTATCAGGCTCTTCTTTGAGGCTTTGTGTGTGTGTGTGTGTGTGTGTGTGTGTGTGCGTTTATCTGTCAGCCTACCATTGACAAAGAACAAAGAACAAGTAGACCATGACCATGACTGCCAGCGACCACAGATCCAAGCAGCACGGTTGAATGGTTAGAAGCTACAATATACATTTAAAGGGTAAGGCTGGAGATATTCTATAGTGTTGCTGTTGTCAACAATGCTCATGAACAGACCAAAACCAACAATGCCTTAGTGCATCTCTCAATACTTTGACATCTCTACCCTGTCTTTGGCCTGTAGCCCCTAAGCCTGTTCATTCTTACTGAAGATGTAAATCTTTGGTCATGAATATATATCTTTAAAAACAGCATGGCACTGTAGTTTTCAGGAAACATTACTCATATACTCAAATTACTCAAATAGTGTATTAGTCTGGGATTTTCAGCTGCAAATTTGGTGTACTAGTGAGGATTTATACCAGTGGTGCATGTGGGATTGAGTCAAAATAACCTGCAGTGACCATGTTCATCGTAATAAAGGAACATATCACACAGTGCAATGGTGTGGCTCATTAATGTGTTTTTAATAGTTTTTGGACAACAACAGAGCACAGAGGAATAAGATATATCAGGCTTTGGCTCCACAGGAAATACTTGTTAGTAGGATCAATTAGGATCAATTTTTTTTTTTTATCTTTAAATGGGATTTGTTGAAAATAAGGAAAATATAGACTCTTGCCAGACCTATCCTTTAGGATGCCAGTTTCTGAGGATGCCAGTTTCTGAGTGTGCACAACATGTTACAATGTTTATAAAAACAGTAGTATGTCCCATGATAAGTTTCATTTCTCCAGATGGTGAGTGACCCATTTTCACAGTGCTCCTCTTGGTTTTGGCAGGTCAGTAAGGACAAACACTGGCTTGATTTATTAATTCCATTAGCAGTGCCCATCCCAAGTGGTTTTTATGTCATTTCTGCTTAGACCAGCATTCCCCAGCCAATCAGGTGAACCAGCCGTTTAGGTCATTAGCTAATTAAAGTTGCGTTAACAATTGCATTGCCTCAGGAGTGGAGATCAGTGTCCACCCTCAACTGTCATCCAACTGCTTTCACAGAAGTACTTAGTCTGTCAGTGGGTGTCAATCATGACATTTTAATTGCCATTTGATTGGTTCTGTTGGCTGAGCTGAGTGTGTTGTAGCTACATAGCATGATAAATATATGGAGGATTAATATGGATGCTCCGAAAGCATCTAGCAAAAAATGTATTTGCTTAGTTAGGACATCTTTGCTTTATGCTGAGTATGCCTGTTAGTGAGGAAAACTTCCTTTCCTTCCTTTCCATTGCTGAGACTGAATATGAAATAATATGGATTGATGTATATTATTTCATATTCAGTCAATTCAGAAAATCCTGAATACATATGCCTGCACACATGTATGAGTTGGTGGTGACATTATAAATGCTGAAGCATCTCGGGGACATGATGATTAATGTCCCTGCCACAGGACGGTGCACTACATCCCCCACATCTTTCCCATTCTCTTGTTTTCTACATACTTCACGCACATACTCAAATGTGTTTGAGCAAGAGCTTTCGCAGGGACGCAGAGGGACAGACAAAGGGAGGGAATAATATATAGGAAGTGCAGGCTGTCAGCAGAAAGAACAGAACATGTGCTGCTGAAGTGTGGTATAATTGACTCAGCGTGGAGGAGGATCCTGTCTGCTCTGTTGAGTAAGTGACAGTCTCCATCTACTCTGTCATTTCAGGGCTCCTTCCCAGGGAACCTCCAGCTGGTTCTGGTCCTGAGGCCCACCACCCTCCTGCAGCGTACACTCTCAGACATCCTCTTCAAGTTCAACAAGGATGAGTTCAAGATGAAGGTGCCGGTGCGTACAGTCCCTCTTACCTCTGGAAACACTGTCAGTGACTTGTGTTCTTCCCTCATAAATCTCTCCCTTCATAAATTCATATTGAAGAAAGAAGATTTGAATAGAATGCTCACAGTACATAACATGCTACTTAATATGATTATTATCAAGAGTGTAATAGTTTCAGATGTCTGTGTTTCAGGTGATCATGCTGAGCTCGATAACTGAGCTGCACTCCTACATCAACCGCACTCAGCTGACCCAGGAACTCGGGGGAGCGCAGGAGTACTGCCATGAGAAGTGGATCTCTCACCGCACTGTATGTACAAGGCACTTTATGAGGAAGATACATGAATACGTACAGTGAAATAAGTACATCTAAAAGGTAAAGACAAATAAAATATAACCAGAGACAGCCAACTAAGGGTAGCTTGAGCACCTCAAATTAATTCTCTTGTGTCATAGAGAGATGCAAATACATGCATATATGACAACACAGTTTAATGCAAGTTAATAATAAGTAATAACATCGTCAAAACACGGCCGCTACTTGAGGCTGAAACCCGCCATTAAAAGTGTTTAGTAAAATCAAGAAAAGCACAACAGCAATAAAATATGCAGCCAATAGAAACTACTGTAAAAAGTACTACACAGAATACTGTATCAGTCTAAAAAATGAAGCCACTGCAAATGTGGCATTTTCTTGATTCTCATCATGAGCGTGCATGCTGACTATCTTTGCTGTGTCTTGTATTCATCAGGCTATTGAAGGCTTTGCATTGATGGTAAAGAAAACAGCACAGACCCTGCAGTCGTTTGGGACTGAGCTGGCTGAAACTGAACTCCCCAATGATATCCAGGCCACAACCATCCTGATGAGCACACACACCAACAAGAAAGCCAAAATGAAGGTACCACCATTAACATACATTACATACATTATTTCTCTGTATATCTTTGTATACTGTATATTAGTTATGAATTTGGATTATATCACTCCATATGTCTGTGTATGTCTACAGGACGATCTGCTGGTGGCTCTGGGTCAGGGCAGCAAGCTGCTGGAGAGCATCAATGAGCCTGTAGTGCGAGACCCCGACCACAACATGAACCAGGATGAACTGGAGAACATGGCTACAGTGCAACGGTTAGAACCACTAGAGCTGATATAGCTGCAGGATGGCTACTAAAGCCCAGATGCTGTGTTCTAACTCTCTAGGAAAAAAATTAATTTATTTTTTTAAAAAAAGTAAGTGATAATGTTTCAGATGTGTAACATGTCTGGTTTTGTCATTTCTCACAAATAGCCCAGGTTCCAACCATCAAACATTAGCATATATATCATCCACTGAAAATTATTATGGTTACAATCACACATTAGGTGTCAAAACTACTACAGAAACTGAATATAAAGCATGCTTTTTATGATCATAAGATAAAGAAATATTTTATCTTGTAAGATAATAAAAGAAAGATAAAGAAATAATTTTATTTCTCTCATAAGAGAGAGAAAATTGTCATAAGTTAGTTAAGTATCATTTCAACCATGTATTAAGCAAATGTACCAAACATTTTCAGTTTACCGATTCTCAACGTGAATGGTTGGTTACTTTTCTCCATTACATATAAAAATTTAATAGCTTTGGTTTTTTTCAATATAGGTTAGGAAAACTTGTGTGATTTTAATACTTTTGTACTCCAAAAAACAAGCTTTAATTAATACATCTCCTCTACCTCTAACATTTACATAACATAACTAGACATTTGAGATACACACTGTATTAATTTACAGTGTGTAATTTTAATTTTATACATAGCAAGTTGAGTATCAACGCTGGACTAAAGATATAGAGCTATCATTGTTGTGTATGACATTTCACTGCCTCTCAATTTACTCTGATTGATCCATGTAACAAAGATTAAAGCCAGTAGACTTTTTTTGTTTGTTTGTTGTTGTTGATGGCAGGTGATTTGTTCATGGCTGTCTCAGCTCTGCCTTTAGTATAGTTGGAATAATAGTTGGCAAGGCAGTGTACTTTGAGGTCAGTCAGTACGGTATTTTAAGCAACACTGAGTGCACTGATTCCCATGTCAACGGGCATTAGCTCTACATAACATGCACACACGCAAACACAGAAAAAATAGCCAAATTATCTCAGTCAGCATCCCCACTGCTTTTTCTGCTCGATTCATTTCTCCCCCCACTGCTTTTGGTCTACTGAACTGCCTGTTTTTTAACAGTCCATGTCCATCTCATGCTGTCCCCATCTCTTTCTCTGCTGCTCTTTCAGACTGCTGTCTCAGCTGGATGAGACAGAAAGGGCTTTCGATGAGTTCTGGGTGAGGCATCAGACCAAACTGGAGCAGTGTCTCCAATTGCGCCACTTTGAGCACAACTACAGAGAGGTGAGCTGGAGCCTGGAAATCCTCCATACTAGACTTCAACCACATGATCCCTTTTAAACTTGAAAACTGCCTGTGGTATTTCTGCTGCAGGTGAGGGCTCTGCTGGATCAGGTGTCTGAGAAACTTGCAACCTTCTCTGAGGTGGGAATCAGCCCAGCCCATGTTGACCATATCTTCTGTGAACTCACCACCTATGAGGAGAGAGTCTGTGTAAGTAATACCCAACCCCTCACAATTAAAGCTTTGTCTAACCATGGCATGAATAGATGAATAATATCTTTTATAATGTGGGTTTGTTGTATTCTCATTTCTGATTGTTTTGGAATAACAAATCACTGTTATATACAGTAACAGAGTGCTGTTTTACATCTAATCTTATCACTCCAATAATGCTGACAGTCCCGGTAGACTCTTTTTTATATAATAATAATAATAAACAATAATACATGAATTAAATTTAGCTTGTAATAATATCGCTTTACATTTTGTTCAAAATAATTAATGTGCTTGGTGATGTTGTGCAATGAGTGGGATAAAACGAACTGCAGTGAGCCAGTCAGTACTGCAGGTTGCCATTATTTTGGGGTAATACTTAAATCCTGTCTGGGAATATTCGGGCTTTGTTCAGAGAAATTACATAAAAAGTCACACAACAACTACAATATGGCTATTTATATGTATCGTGTTGCCGTATAGCCCCACCTATGGGCAAAATGCCATCACATTTTGCAGGATCTCTGAGTTAACAGGTGTATATTTCCTTACATTTTGGTTGCAATTGGACAGTGCATTCAATAATTATGACAAATTTATGTCAAATAGGTTTTGGCTACATAATCACAACCAGTATGAAATATATACAAAAAGAAACAGGGTTCAGAATTCAGGCTCATCCAGATATGAACAATTTGGTAAAAAATTAATAGTTTCAAGGAAGAAGAAACTGTGAAAAGACAGGTGGCGTTAATAACTATCACTCCACACTGGTCCACAGGAGGTGCTGGACAAAGCCTTGTCGTTGGCCCGTGAGGGTGATGAACTGATCCAGAACTCCCACTATGCTGAGGACTCCATTCAGCCCAAATGCAGCGAGCTCAGAGCGATCAGTGAGAATGTGTGCAGCAACCTGAGGGCCAAGAGGGACCACTTCCTCAAAGCCATAGAGCTGCACCATTGTTTGGAGAGGGTAAGAAGACAACACACCCGCCTCACACTCCCAGTGTAGTTGACTTGTCTAGTTTGTTGTTGTTGTTTTTTTTTACTAATTCTTCTTCCTCTGCTGTCCTCCTCAGGCTTCTAAATGGGTTGATGATGGTATATACCTGCTGGCGTCTCAGCCAGTAGACAAGTGTCAATCACATGAGGGGGCGGAGTTAGCCCTGCAGGAGCTGGAGCGTTACCTGGATAACGCAGGCCAGAACCAACTGACAGACCTCAGTACCATCTGGAGCGAATATGAGGCAGTGCTCAACCAGCATTTCAGGGTAAGACGACCAACCAAAGAATAAATGTGTTGCAGTTTTAAACATCACTGTCATTGTCAGATGGATTGTGACAATTTGGTGCAATTATTGAAATCAGATGTGACCAATGTCCAGATTATTGTAACATCTGTCTCACACTGGGGGGGGGCATAATTTGTGCCAGAGTCAATCAAAATTTTGAGCATTTTTCTCAAAAACGCAGTTTTGTTTCACGAAAAAGATGTCATATTTTTAGTTTTATCTTTTGCTACACAGAAGAGAATGAACATGTTGCGGGAGTTATTTTGCTTTTAGTGGCTTGGCTCAACCAAGATGATTTTTTTAATACTGTAAAGATATCCTAAAAATGTACTACAAAATCCAAGCCTGCAGCACACAGTGTCAGATGTAAAAGCTGCCAATATTCTCAGCAATCAAGCAAGCCAAGTTTGTTTTATAGTAATCATCTTAATGTCTCAAAATGAAAATAAAATACTAGACGTAACACATTTATGTTAATTTTAAATGATATGCTGACAAAATATTTAAATAAGCATCAGGTATTACAGTACATGTCGACTGACACTCCTCTGATAACTTCCTGCGTATCAGGACCAAGTGGACAAGGTTTTCCAGAAGCAGGCGTCCATGCAGGAGATGTTTGACAAGAGGAGAGTCAGCCTGAAGAAGCTAGCAGCCAAACAGACCAGGCCGGTGCAGCCGGTGGCTCCCAGACCCGAAGCCTTCATCAAATCCCCTCTCAGCTCGCCTGGTCAGTCTCCACACATCCACACCTGGACCATTTATATCATACAATGCAGACCCTCTTCAGATGTCTTTAGAGGCTTTTATGCTCTTCATTCTTTGCTCGACTCTAATGCTCTTCACATTATGTAGAGCCCGTAAACGCACATTATCAGACTCTATCTCATTTAGACTCTATTTTCCACAGCCCTTGAGCACTTGATAGAGTGGATGGATAATATGGATCTTGCATATGACTTATACTGTACATTGCCTGTCAAACATTATTGAAAGCTACATTTTAGAAACTTTCATTGTAGAAACAAGTGACCCAGAAATTGCAAGTGAGGGATTTAATTTAGAAATGTTAGTGTGACTTCTTAGCGTCCATAAGCAGACACTCAAGGATGTCTTTCGGTTTGTGTCTTATAGTTTTAAAAGAGAACACAAAGCATTCATGATGACTTTTATTATAGTCTTTCTTTCCAGTATCTGAGAAGATAAACTCCCAGTGAAATTACCCTCAGTGAAAAGTTGGTATCAACAAACCCAGTACTAGCAATCCTCGAATGAGACATGAAAATCCTTTAATTTCTATTTCATTGTGAAATTCTTTGCATATTAGACTTTTTTCATAGCACCCTTTGCATTTACAGATAATGTAAGGGCAGCATTATATACAAATGTTTTATCTTCAAGACCATAACCCAATAAGGGGTACTCTTTCCGCGCTTTTCTCTATAGATACATTTATCCCACATACTAAAATTCGTCTAGATCTGTTGTGCTTGCTGGTTAAAAAGGGGGCAGAATTACTTTTAATGTCTGGAATTTGTAGCTGCAACATGAAAATGAGATGTGATTAGCCTAAGTTCTGAAATTTTGATTAAATAGTTCTCTATTAGCCAATACTTAATTTTGCACATTCTACTCTTCATTCATAGTTTTTCTTAAATATTCTTTAAAATTAAAATTTCCTCTAATAGAAAACATTGTATATGTCAGACATATGTCAGACTATTAAAACTCCAAACCCATTATATTTTAAAAGTATTAAACAATACTAGTGTAGTAGTAACAAATGGTCTTAAATCTCAAGGTGTATTTACAGTGTTGTTTAAGGTAAAAAAAAATACATAAACCGTGCCAGCATCAATCAACAACAGGAAAAAGATAAATAAACACTATGTTGTTGTACAGGTGCCTAATTAGAGTCATCAAGGTCTAGATCTAGGTAATTTCTAATAAAAAAAAAAATATAGGTACAATCATTTCTTAATTCACTTATACCTGTTTCCTTACTCGTATGTTCTAATTCTAGGGTATTTAATTTAATTAATTTAAAATTACAATACTTGAGATTTAACCAAAATATACTACCATATGTATACTACCAAGCATGTGATGCCTCAAGTATTATTATTAATTATTCTGATTCTTTTTCCTCATCCCCTGCCTCAGCACACAGAGACCAGCAGGAGAAAAACTGCTCAGAGACAGACCCTGGGAACAACTGTGAGAAAGTGAGTGGAGTATTGTCATGATTCTGTTTGTGTCTATACGCTGTCTGTCCAGTTGTTCTCTAAAGTTTCTATTGTCTGTCGCTTATCATGGAGATCTGATGTTGATTTTTCCCAGGGAAACGGCCAACTGCAGAACGGAGACAGTAACAGCAGACATGCCTCTCTATCAGAGGAGGAGGAGAACCTGGCAGTGCTCAGGAGGTGAGGGATCAGCCGTCGCTCTTTCATCTGTAATCAAATTACACGGCAGATGGACTGTGTGAAAACAGCTATCTCATTATCTATAGAGCTGTGCATCTTTTCTGTGTGTGCCTGCACCAAATCCTTTATTTGGTCTCTCTTTTTGCCTCTCTATTCTCTCTGTCTGCAGGCACGTTATGAACGAGCTGCTGGAAACTGAGAGAGCCTATGTGGAGGAGCTGCTCTGTGTATTACAGGTGTTTATTCACTCCACAAAATGTTTATTCTTCTGTCTTTTACTTGTGGCTAGAATTTCAGGTTGTGTTTTTGTGCGTTACAGGGATATGCCTCTGAGATGGATAATCCAGCAATGGTTCACCTCATCCCCGCTCCTTTGCAGAACAAAAAGGAGGTTCTGTTTGGCAACATGCCAGAAATCTACCACTTCCACAAGAGGTGAAGGAGCGCCATCTGTCTGTCATTGATGATATCAATGCACTGTAGCTTGACATGTTGTTGGCCATCAAAGCTAATCAACACTTAACTTTTTATCTTAATCTTTTCTGTCATTCTTCATCATTTTAACTCTTTCATCAATAACATAATTTCGTTGTTTCCAGGACATTTCTGAGGGAGTTGGAGCAGTACACCGACTGCCCAGAGTTAGTTGGAAGGTGTTTTTTAGAGAGGGTGCGTGAATTACCACGTGAGATTTTTTTTTAATGAGATTTTCAGCACAAAGGTTTCTTAAATACAAATTGTCAAACTGTTTTCACTGTCTTCCTCTAGATGACAGACCTGCAGATCTATGAGAAGTACTGTCACAACAAGCCTCGCTCTGAAAGCCTTTGGAGGCAGTGCTCAGACTGCGCCTTCTTCCAGGTGAACAGTCTGCACCTCCAAGTTTTTAATTAAATGTTCTTTACTGTGTTTTATTTGACACAATTCTTTTCTTTTTTATTTCCTTCAGGAGTGTCAGAAAAAGCTGGAGCATAAACTAGGTTTAGATTCGTATCTGCTGAAGCCTGTTCAGAGGATTACCAAATATCAGCTGCTACTGAAGGTATGATACTATCTGTTGGCCGCAAATCAACTGGACCATTAAACTGTCTTTTCAGTGAGATTTCTGTTCAGTCATTGAGCTGCATCTTTATTGTGTTTCTGGCTACAGGAAATGCTCAAGTACAGTAAGAGCTGTGCAGGGACCAATGACCTCCAGGAGGCACTGACGTCCATCTTAGGCATCCTCAAGGCTGTCAATGACTCCATGCACCTCATCGCTATTACAGGATATGAGGTGAGACATTAAACAGGACGCAGGCCTATCAATCACAGAACAGATGCTTTATATAGGTCACAGCGTTTGAATATGATATTGTGCAAAAGCCACACTAATCTGTGGTGTAGTGTGATGTCCTGGGATAGCACCAAGCAAATTGGATTTCTTGCATGGTCGTCTCAGTCATTTAAAGACCAACAAAGAAGAGGGGATACAAAAAGGGAGACAGGAATACTATTACAGTAAAAAGGAAGAAGAAACAAAGTATAAACAGGTCACACATTAATAAACCAAGAATTCAAATAAAGTAAAAAATATATAAAAATACAAAACCAAATTAAATACAATAATAATAATACAGTTCCTTTGGTGTTTACAGGTGAAATCAAGTAAGCACATCTGCTGGCTCACCAGTTGGCCTATTGTCTATTTCACATTAACCACTGCAGTTGTTCTATTGCCTAAATCTAAGAATTTATATAGATTCAGCATGCATAATTAGTACAATGATATATTACATAAGTGGTTAAAAACAATGAATGAATAAACAAAGCTGCATGTTTGTCGGTGCAGTTTGCAGCTAGAGGCAATTGTTGGAACAGGGCTGTGTGTAGTTTTTATGTTAAATTCAGAATTTCACTCTGTGATCACATTATGTACCGAATGAGTCCAAAGGGATAAAAGAGTATCTGATATCATCTTTCTTCTTTCAATTTGTCACTTCATGAATGATAAAGAGGTTACCACACCTGACAACAGAGAGATGTTTTGGCAAATCAGGCAAATAATTGTGGCCCGTATTGGTGGATTAATCGATTAGTCGATTGGTATTTTGATAATCGAATCATCGTTTTAGTCATTTTTTAAAGCAAACACTTACTGATTCCAGCTTCTTGTGAGAATGTGGTACTTTTCTTTGACCAAAAGTTGTAAAATCCAAAGCTATTCAGTTTACCATCAAGTACAACAAAGAAAACACATTTGAAGACGTCACCTTGGGCTGTGGGAAATTATACAGGCCATTTTTCTCTATTTTCTGACATTTTATAGCAGAGAAAATATTATAATAGAGAAAATAATTGGCGGACTAATCGATAATGAAAATAATCATTAGTTGCAGTCCTAATCTGCTGTATCGGTTTAAATAGACTGAGACATGTAGATCCAGAAATCTGTGACTCCCTTGGAATTTCACTGTCACTTCTTTCATGAAGGTTGGATGAAGATAAAGGAGGGAAGTGATGTAAGGACTATGAAAGTGCGACAAATTAGACAGGTTTTGTGCTGGGCAAAAGGAAGTGCCTGTCTATATGAGACAGTCTTAATATTATATTAGGAGGAACACATATACTTGGGGCAGCTGCTTCCATGAAAATATGGACACATTATTCAGTGGACAGACACTCCAGATGGACACTGGCACAGAACACAAACTAGACAGAAAATAGAAACATCAAATGGAGCAGAGATTGAGTTGTTTAAATATCAAATTATGGCCGCTATACAGTATTTTAGAACATATGCAGTATGCGGTCGATCAGCTCTATCTAACAGCATCTTTAACTCTCTCCTTTCGCAGGGTAATCTGAGTGAGCTGGGTAAGCTGCTGATGCAGGGGTCATTCAGCGTGTGGACAGAGCACAAGAAAGGTCATGCCAAGGTTAAGGATCTGGCCCGTTTCAAGCCCATGCAGAGGCACCTCTTCCTCCATGAGAAGGCACTGCTCTTCTGCAAGAGGAGGGAGGAGAACGGGGAAGGCTACGAGAAAGCTCCCTCATACAGCTTCAAACAATCTCTGAATGTGAGCACTTCTACAGTTGTAAATGTTGCTGCATTTGTCTCTTATACTTCCATCTATTTGTATTCATAAAATGTTTTATAATTTTATCTTGCTATCTTTTTTTAACAGATGAGTGCTGTTGGCATTACTGAGAATGCAAAGGGAGACAACAAGAAGTTTGAAATCTGGTGCAACTCCAGAGAAGAGGTCTATATTGTTCAGGTACATTAGTCTGTTGATCTTTTACATTTATTCTTACTGTCAGCAAATCCCATGAAATGACCAAAATCAACAATTAATTGATCTGACTAATAAGTATTGTCTTTAAATCCTCTGTGCTCAGTCAATCCCTCATCTACGTCCTGGTGCTGTACATTCTCACTTGCTTTTATTAATCTGAGGCTATGGAATTTGTTGACAATAAGAAAAATACAAAATAACGACAGGGCTTATCCTTAAACTACAATGTGGGTGTGCATATGGATGTCTACCTCCAGGTAACAGTGGTAAGCGTTGTACAGTTTACACTGAGCCTTTTTTATATTTGTGTCTCTATTTCAGGCGCCAACGGCTGAAGTGAAAACCACTTGGGTAAATGAGATCAGGAAGGTTCTGACAACCCAGCTGGAAGCGTGCAGAGGTACAGAGAGAGGATGTACTCTAAAACCCATTTCTAAATGTAATATTCACACTAACATCCATGTTTATCCAGAAACTGAAACACTAATATTTGATCAGTATTGATTATGAAAGAAAAATCTTTGCAAATGTTCCAACATGGGTGTTTTGAAGTGGTCGTTCGCCCTCTGTGTTTCAAAAGCCAGCCAGCAGAGGGCACCAGACCAGGTTTTCCAGTTCCCTCCTGTGCTCAGTGGATCAGTGAGTCTCAGGTAAGTCTGTATTCCCCACCTCATTTATTCTCTCACACACTTTAAAAAGGTGGGGTATGCGATTCCAATCCAATACACGTCTTTGTCAAATTCAACGAATATCTCTTCACAGTCCGCTCTGCGTGTGCGCTGAACAAAAATCTGATGTTTGTACACAGCCCTGGCTCTGTAAATGGGAAACAATCAAAGTGGCTCAGGCCGAGCCACACAACACTATTCCAGCCATGATTTGTGTATCAGGTAAAGTTAAATTACGTGCCCGCAGACATTCAGCTTACTTTCTAGTTTGCCAAGATGTGCTGCTGTTGTGATGTTTGTTATAGCAGCAGGAGAGTTGTGAGTATCGCTGTCTGGAGCTGGTTTGCTGGCTCTGGGAAACCGTCTCGTCCTCTCTGGCTGTTAGCTTCGCAGCAGCAACTGTAGAGACAGTTTGAACCACAACCTAGCTAACGTTATTGGTTACATTACCTGCTGTGTCGTTGTTCGCTCTGTATTATGGTATTTGATTTCTCCAGAATTGCATACCCCACCTTTTAAAATGAACAGTGAGATTTGTGGCAGCCTCTTTAAATTAATCTGTGGATAATCAGGAACAAATTTTGCAGAGGCTGTTGAAGCTTCTTATGCTCCACTTTTGTCTACCCACAGTCCATTCAAGTCCGGTCAGAAGAGCTTTAAAAGGGGAGAGGAGAAGAAAGCTGAGCCCTGCAGCCCTGATGCCAACTCCTCTTCTGTACCAAAGCCCACAGGAAAAGGTGAGTAGAGAGACTAAGAGACATCCAGTTAGACAGATGAAGCCCTTTTTTTTTTAACAAATCTAACTTTAGCATTTGTAGTGCATGTATTGCACAAACTACACTTATTGTGTACCTCTTTGTGATTAACCCATGTCTTAACTTCTGTCTTTTCCACTGAATCATATAACTTTATAACATAACATATAACATTTGCTTAACTTACTTTCTTCCTTCGTTCTTTTTGTCTGACCCGTTTTCTTGCTTTTCCTCCGGGTCAGATGAGGCTGTGACAAGCCCTACCTCAGACAGAGCTGCTGTGGCTAAAAAGCGCTTTACTTTACAGGGATTCAGTAACCTCAAAGTTCAGAAAGGTAACTGCAAGCCATTGTCAATTTCACATCCAACATATCACATCATCTTCTGCATTTGTGAAATGACAAAGTGTATTTCCATTTAGTCAAAATCAAAGAATTTTGTTGAGTCATTTAAAGAATAGACATTTTGGCTTTCTTGCCAAGAATTAGGTGAGAAGTTAGATAACACTACCATGTCTGTACAGTGACGACAAGACTCGAAAGTTAAAGAATTAGTCTGGCTCATACCTCCCCATAAAACCACAATTTGTCATTTTTACACTTTGGTTTTTGTACAGATTAAACAAACAGATAATTTTATTAACATTTTGGACAGAGCCAGGCTAGCTGTGTCCCCCTCTTTCCATTCTTTATGCTAAGCTAAGCTAAGCTAAGCTAACCAGCTGCTGGCAGTAGCTTAATTTTTACTTTACAGAAAGTGATGTCGATCCTCTCATTTAACTCTAGACAAGTAGGTTAAGTGAATGAGTGTATTCCCTAAATGTTGAACTATTTATTGGTAGTAGAAGTAATATATTTTAAAGATGTTTTGTCAGTATGTCAAATACTGCATGCTTCCCTTCACAGAGCCCTCAACTACTGATGATAAAAGTTTTACATTACCCATGATGATCCTCCCGTCACCAGGTATCGCACAGCTCTAGACCCTGGTTTTATTCAGTCCAGCACAATGCCCTTTTCATAGCAGGAAAAGCTAAGGTGTTACTAATAACATTTAACTAAGGCTTCATTCCATTCAGGTGTCCCAGTAAGCCATGACAGTATGAGACAGCATGCACTATACCAGGACCCTTTATCTGAAGCAGCTAAATGTAATCCAGCCATCATTAATTTTATTTACACCTGGGCTTTTCCTACTGTGACATGTCAAAATGTGTTCTCTGAAAAAGCCCTGTTGCTGATAACTCTTCGATTCTAAAAGCATCATAACATTGAGCTGCATTTTGCAGGTTGTTTGTGAAACTAATTGCTTGTTAGAATTTGTTTTCTACCTCTATTAGTTGTCCTTCCTCAACCTTTCTGATCCAGCTGTTAGTTCACCATGCGTCTGTCTCATTTTAGTCAAAGCTGAAAATGAACTGTTTACCATGTGACCTTGTCTCATCAAAATTTGCCTTTTGAATGTCAATATTTTGGTCGTGATTTCTTTCTTGCCTCAACAACCATGCTTGTCCCTCTTTTTTCTTGCTTGATCATAGGATCCCCCTCAAGCCCTGATCACAAGACGAAACGCCAGAGCGATCCCACACCATTCGGCTTCAAAGGTAGTTAGTCTATTCAACAACAACTGCATACTCCTCCCTGTCTGGTTAGTTGTTCATCCATGATGCCTGAGCACAGCCTTGGTCTCTAACAATGATTAGTTTAATCGGCTGTAACTGCTGCAGGGTGAGTGACTAGCTGTGTTTCTATTGCCTCCTGTCCCTCAGATGCAGGTCCTCCCCCCCTCTACCTGAGCAGGGCCAGGTGGTTCAGCACCTCTAGTCTCTTACAGACAAAGTGGAGAGGTACACTGGCACCAGCCGGCTCACGCTGGCTGTGTGTCGGGCCCACTGTTTCACTACTATAAAGCCTTTTATAGACCGTCTATCTCTCTAGTTTTTGCTTTGCTGCCCCACATCTCCACGTTCCTTTCAGGCTCAGTGAAAATCATAGAAATACACACTGATATGGAGGGATTTCTGCCTGCTACTATTCCTTTGTGTTGAGTCAGTTTAAAATATGAAGGTGCATGCCCGTCTCCCCATTCTTAGTTTTTTGGAAATAGTTGTGGGTTCCTGGGATTAGCTGTTTTTCCTTCTCTGTTCAAAAGAGCTTTTTGTGGTTCTTCCTCTCACTCTTTCACACTTGTAGATCTCTCACTGCAGGTCACACACATGTTAGACAGCAGCTGAAGCTGAATGTTGCTGTAAACTAAACACCTGTGTTCTTCCTCTTCCCCTCAGGCTGGAAAAAGGCCTCCCTGTCACTGGATGCCTCAGAGGAGCATGACGGCTATTCCAGTGCCGAGGATCCTCTTAACTCTGACCCAGAGGACGACAACAGCAAGAAGCTGGTGAGTCACCGTTTGTGACAAACATGTGTCAACCTGTCTGTTCTTGTATTAATCACATTGTGGAGACTAAATATATTTACACGATCAAATTCACCTACTCACCTACTATTTTCCCTAAATGGGAGGTGGATCCCACAAGGTAAATGTTGTGCTTTTTTGTTAAATTTAGGGTAGGCTTGGGCTTAGACATGCAGTGCTTATGATTAAGGTTAAAGTAGGGATTAAATATGTCCCCCAATGGGACAAAAACAAGTCTGTTTGTGTGTGCATAAGTAGTGCATAAGTGTATGCACAGATTTTTACTTTAAAGACCTTAACAAGACATGAAACTGAAAGGTCTGTTGCTACATGTATATTATTACACATGTAATTATTAGCAGCTGGATTAGTAAAATGATGATATAATGATCCATTTTACTGATTTGTCCTTTTTGCCCATATAATATACTGTAATTAAGGTTAATGTTAAGTAACTACTGTGGCATGCCTTTGTTCTGTAGATTTTAACATTTAATCAAATATAAAACACTGTCTAGATTACACATGCATCATACTGGGGGATTTGAAACTACCCTCCTAAAGCAATTACTGTATGTTTCTTTTTTTATTAACATTTCTAATTTTTCAAGTATGTATTTCTTTCCATCATGGTAGATAAGAGTAAACCACATGTCATGTACCACATATGACATTCTACACAGCTAACTTTCCAGTTTTAATAAATGTTTAATAACATATTGTCACCTTATTAAGTTGTTGTTTCATGTCACAAAAAAAACTGTTTTTTATTTACACTTCGAGCAGACACATTAGCATTCATTAGGAGTCATGTTTCTGGCCACATGACATTTGTCAGGTTTGGTCTCCACCAACTCCTGAGGGAAATATCTGGCTCTTTAGCTGCTAAATGTGTGTTTATAAAAATGTGTTCTCCAGCTAGTCGCTAACTTTGTCTGTCTTTTGTTTGGTGCTGGGCAACCCCTTTCACATTACATATAGTTATTTGACCCGTTTTAAATAGAAAAATATTGATTCATGCATCTTTAAAGATGACACGTGTTTGGTTTGTCCATCCATAGCACAAAACATGTTACTGTAACTCTTGATTTGTGTTGACTCGTGTAAATTCTGGCAAAGTGCTCATTTTCTAATTTTAGTATGTATCCTTTTCCGTTTCCTTATCTCGACTTTGAACAGTGTGCCGGCAAATATACAGTGATGGCTGACTATGAGAAGGGCGGCGCTCAAGAGCTCTCAGTGAAGAGCGGAGAAATGGTGCAGCTGGTCAAGGAGGAGGATGATGGACAGTGGTGGGAATACAGCCTTATTGATGCTAATGACAAATAAAAATATTATATATTATAGCAGCACTTCTATAATAGTACTTTTGTGTGTGTGTGTGTGTGTGTGTGGTCATGCAGGCTTGTACGTAACCTGAGCACTTCTGTCGAGGGCTGGATCACAGCTGCTAACCTTATCATGCTCATTGGAAAGTCCAAGTCTTGCCAGTCTCTCACCAGCTCAGGTAATCAAACAAACAATCCCAAATAAAGTGTTTGACACATAAACAATAGCTGTTAAGGAAGAGTACTACATCTGACATTAACCTTCCTATATGTGTGTGTGTGTGTGTGTGTGTGTGTGTTTCTAACAGAAGGCAGTGGCTCTGGAAACCTCAGCACATCGTCCAGCTGCAGTGAGACCTACACAAGCTTCTCTGACATCAAACCCTGAACTCTTCAGCACTTCTTCCATCACCAAACTGCCCTCACAAATGCTAGCATCATGTGGCTATCTGTGCTGTATTGCCAACATCGGTACTCATAAGAATTTTGTCAGGTTTCCACAGAAAGCTGTATTTTTCAGTTTTTAAAATCATTCACATGCACCAGTTATTACGATAATGTTATACATGTGCACATGTTATAGATTTCATTGTGGTGCAATTGTGCGGTGAAAATAAATACATCAGACAGTAATTTCACAGTATAGTAAAGTGATCTTCCTCTAGCCATACACTTATCTGTATATTTTTTTATGAAGAACAGAGGAATCCCTGTGATTATAATGTAACAGATGTATGAATGGGCCAGCGGGACTGATCTCAATCAATGCATCTATTTGTGTTCACATTGAAAGCGGATAAAGATTTGTGATCATATGTGGATGACGGTTGTGTTCATCTGCACTAATTCACCCGGGAGTTTATAATTCCACTGTTACTGTAAATAAAAAAGAGGGAGCGAAATAAATACGTATGGCTTGTTAACCTTAATGAATGTTTTCTCAGAGCCTAATCACCCTTTGTCCTCTGCTTTTTTTCCCCCTTTAAATGTGTTTATTTATTTGTAAGAAACAAAAAGCTCACACATATGTAGTCACTTTTTAATTTGCTTCTCATCTCTTCATTTCTTACTGTCTTTTTATTCTCTTCCTGTCTGTCATTTGTGTCTGTGTTGTTAGCCCATCAATAGAAACCTGTTCTGCCACCAGCTGCCCAGACTTATGTGTATGAGCTAATGTCTTTTCCGGTCTCTGACGGCCTCATGGTCAAACTCTGTGGGCTTTCATGTACGCTGCAGTTTAAAAATGTTTCTCCATATGAATAATCAGAGATCACTGTATAGCGCTAACTTATTCCCTGTGGAGGGATCATGTTCTGAATGTAGATATTGTTCATTAATATCTCTCTCATCAAATGTTTATTTGAGATGCTATATTGTACATTAAGTATGGTGATTGTCTAATTTTTTTTACATAAACGACTTGTGATAATTCAGTCACTGTCTCTTCCTTTGTCTTGGGTGTGTCTATAAATGATGGCTTGATACCTGATTGCACTTCGAGGTACTCTTATGTCTTGTCTCTTTATTGCTCAATACTGATCCGTTTTTCTGTGGCTAAAGTCAATTATGCATTTCTGAAACATCTGGAGCATTTGTGGGTGCAGATATCGGGCACAAAGGCAGACATGGCCTCAGATAGTTTAGAAGGGAAAAATCCCTGGTACCAGAAATGAAAGTGAAACTGTCCAACTGGGTTGTCAAGTTTGTTAAAACCCACCATTTATACCTCTATCTACAATTTGCAGACTAAATACTTTCGCATTCTTTTTCTTTTCATTTGTAGACAGAGTGAAATAAGCAGTGGTGGAGGAAGTATTCAGATCCTTTACTTAAGTAAAAGTACTAATACCACATTGTAAAAATACTGTTACAAGTAAAAGTCTTGCTTTGAAAATGTTACTTAAGTAAAATTATGTAAGTAAAATGTAAAAGTACTCAATGCAGAAAAGTGGCCCCTGTTATACTATTGTATATTATATCATTAGATTATTATTATCCAGAAAATGTGTTTATAAAGCCAAAAATCTCAGCAACAGAACAAAGTTGACTACAGCAACTCTCTTCTGTGGAAGAAAATTACTATGAAATTAATACAAACATTTGTGTTAGAAATTAATGAATATAAATTAACATATAAAGAATCTTATGTGGCAATGAAAAATGATAATCAATGATATTAGAATAAAAACAAGATGTGCATTTAGACTGTTTTGGGGCAAAAAACGAAATAAATTAAAATAAAATAAAAGCAACTTTGTATTTCACCACTGGCACCAGATCCTCGATACATATTACAGAGAATATAATTGAACAGTTAAATTAAATTTTAAAATGTTTCTTTTAAATACTATGGATTTTGGTTGGTGGCTAGCCAGAAATGTGTTTAGTGGGTGGAGTTCTGCCAGGGGAATTAACGTTACATTTATAACCTCAGTATTTCTAAAACTCTGCCTACAGTCCTGATTATCTTGTGAGGAAAACATAATATAGTTATGCATGGTTAGGGCACGACTTTAGCTTCCTCAAATAACTTAGCTCTCATGAGATTAAACTCACCTTTGGGCTTTTGGGAGGTCGACGGGGGATATTTCGGATAAAATCTGGCAACCGTCGCCCAAAGGAATGAGCGGCAAACAGATGCGGAAGTAGTTAGAAAAGAAGCAGAGTAAAACTGGGCTTTTAGTTGTCTTTCTTTTAGACAAATCTGCTAGTAGTTGATAGAAATGCGTCATGGCCACAAAGTATCCTGCGTACTTTGTCAGCGGTCCGAAGAGACGAAGTTGACCGGAGCGTTATCGACTAAAGATGAAGTCACGGCTCATCAGAACTGTTTGGTATATATTAGCATTTTTTGTCCTTTTATTTTTTATTCGTTTCGGACGAGTAGCTAGTGAGCTAAAGTCAGCAAGCTAGGTTAACTCAGCTGTTATGGTTGATGATTGGCGCTCGACTTATGAGGAGACCCTCCTCGTGCTAAAAGGAGACAGAGGCAGAAAGTGAATGATAAAACCATTTTTATTTTATTGACATGTTTGACATCTTCATTTGAAAAGATGGCGGCCGATAAGAAAACAGATTTGGACTGTTTGGCTAACTGTAGACGTCACCCTGGGAACTTTTGATGTGCATACTTTGCTTTTTGCTGATATTTTATAGACCTAACTAATTAATCAAGAAAATAATCAGCAGATTAATCAATAATGATGATAATCATTATTTGCAGCCCTAATGAATACACGGTTTCTAAATGACCTCAGATATATTTTTAGCATTTCTGTGCTGCAGTTTCTTGTTAGTATCAGCTACATTCGCTGATACTGATATTCAGCCTATATATCGGCCTGGCCCATTTATCGGCCTATATTACGGCAGCTTGAGATTTCATATCTGGATAACATTACACATCTTTGTTTACTTGGTCAAGGACAAAGCTCATGTTTTCAAATTTGCTAGATTTCTATGTCATATTGAATTAAAATGGTACTGCCCTTCATTTATGCTTTTTGTAATGACTCGGTAAAACCAAGTTTGGACCCAAAAGCACAACTCGGAGACCAAGCAGGTAAAGTGAAATGTTCAGATGCTTTACTTGTTGTCAGAAACAGGCAAGGATCAAAACCAGGCAGACTTGAAAGAAAGGGTAAACTTATCCAGATAGGGAGCAAACATAGAGGCCAAAAGGCAGGCAGGGGTCAAAACAGGCAGGAATCAGACAGGCAGGGGGAAAGGCTGGACCACTAAGTAACAAGCATATAAGACGACCTGACAGAATGAATGGGAGTGGACGGTATATACAGTATACTGCAAGGCTATGAGGAAGTGGAAACAGAGAGCAGATAATAAATGTGGCACAAGAATCAGGCTGGTGTGACACTTTTAATGTATATAAGTCCAATCAGGCCTTCACTTACAACTGATGTTTATTCCTGTTTCTACAGTGAAACACTTGAATGTTTATCTTTTGAATTACAGTGTTATTGTCCAAGACATTTTGTCCTCACTCATGTTGTTTCTGTTTTACAGTTATTTTCCTCAGGTATTTATTGCCGGAATTCTCCAGAGTTTGACGATCTGTTTGGTTTCTCTGTGGAGGATGTGATGACTGAGGTGAAACGAGGAAGCAAACTGGTAAAGTGGTTTTCAGATATGAATAGGCCTAATCCATTAATTGTGTGCTGGATGCTGTTTTTAGTTGTTACTCATTTGTTTTCATTAGATATGTAAAAAATGTCAGAAAAAGGGTGCCACTGCTGGGTGTGAAGTCAAACGCTGCCAGAAGTCCTACCACTACCCCTGTGCTGTTCAAGATGGAGCTGAGATCGTTGAGGATGAAGACAAGGGGAATTATGGGTTAGTCTTAGTTAGCCTGTATGTCTAGAGAATAGTCTTGCATTCTACTACAACATCCTGTACTGCAGAATGTTTATTTGTTGGAAGAAACATCTATATTCAATTGCAGTTGAAAATGAATTCATCGAAATATTTGATTTAGTTTCATTTATTTTGGTTTGATTGTAAAACTATCTTGTCTTATCTCTTGTGTTTTCATGCTTCAGGCTGTACTGCTTCAAACACCATCAACAATTACAAAGTAAGTGGGGGGAGGGGGTGTCTCTGAATGTTTGCCCTTCTACCTGTCTTCCTGTAAACAATTTTTTCAATGTATAACATATTATGAATTTTTCCTTTTCATTTTCAGATAACGGTTCTGTAAATGGACGTGTCTCTTCCTTCACGAAGCCCGGAACTTCTGGAATTCCCAATGAAGCTGGATCATCTGAGGTTTGACTGCTGGAACAATCTACTACTTAGACTTAAGGCAAATCACTGAAAACTGAAAATCTTAAAAAAAAATAATAAAATAAAATAAAAAAAAAAGGCTCAGTAATTTCCTAAAACAGTTGGGCACTGTAGTTTTCAGCAAACGTCACTCAAGCAGGAAGAAATAGTGCATTTGTTGGGACTATTTTCAGGTGCGGATTAATACACATTTTGTGCCCTAGTGAGTCTTTATGGCAGCATGACAATTTATG
Organism: Siniperca chuatsi; assembly: GCF_020085105.1. Classification (NCBI taxonomy): domain Eukaryota; kingdom Metazoa; phylum Chordata; class Actinopteri; order Centrarchiformes; family Sinipercidae; genus Siniperca; species Siniperca chuatsi. The sequence goes on from NC_058053.1 coordinate 19,065,389, forward strand.
TGGGACTCAAATTTATGTAGGGGGGGCTTTAAAAAAAATTTTTGGACAACAATGGAGGCCTATGGCACAGATGAATAATTTATATCAGGGTTTGGATACACAATATTTGTTAATAGGAGCAATTAATTATTGGTTGTTTTTTTTTTTTTTGTTTTTTTTCTTAGGATGTATTTTTATTTTATTTTTGTATTTATTTCTGTAAGTAAATGTAATTAAATTTTTCTGTAGCCCAAATTTTTAAAGTTTAAATATCCATGTTTTATCTTCATGAGGTATATTGCCTTGCCTGTGAGAAGACAATCAGCTTGAAAAGTTTGACTAATAGCATTATTATGTAAGTACGTTCACATTTCACAAACATCTTTCTTTATAAGTCTATAACTAAATATTTCTATGTTTCTAATCTGCTCTTAACATCAATATCTGATCACGCTGTAACAACCAGGCATGTGTGTTTTTAGGCTATATTGTGACAAACATGCTCTTCCATCACATAAGAGGAACACCACTGGTAAGTCCTGCTCAGAGCGTGTGTGTCTCACGTGTGCCGTTTTAAGTTGTTTTTCTTCTTAGTATTACATATTAAATGTCTTTCTTCTTGACAGGTGATTCTACAGCTGGAGGACCGCCTGTGTACAGCAGTGACTCAAACTCATCCAGCAGTGCGACACGTTTATCCAAGGTACACATATTATTCATAGTCACTTTAAATGAAGCTTTTTCATTCATTCATACTATTTCATTTCTTTTCAAAGTGATTCAGTGATTTTAATCATTCTGCTTTTGCTTTTGAAACAGAGACCGTTGAGTTTCAACGACAAGTAAGTGTAATTTGCATGCTAGACTAGGCTGTTGTTTAAGTTTTAGCAATGTTTCCTTCAATGTTATTAGCATCTGATGATGCATGTATATTACAAATGTATTATATTGCACTTCTGGCACCTTTACACATTCAGGTCGCAATTTCAAAAAAGTTCTTGCACACCATAAAGTCTTACCGACAGGTGCGTAGGATTAAAAACTTTTGACTTTGAAAGAAAACAAAATCTGCACACTGTCCATCGCTTGTATTCACTTTCGGTCCTCCAGACCTTCATCAGGCAACATTTACAGTATATAGACAAACGGCTCCATACATACAGTAGATATATAGGCTATAGGCTCTTTCCCCGGTTAAAATCCGCCAATCAGAGGACGCCAGAAACACCTTTCGGTATGCATACAAATTCAGGTCAAAGAGCCCTTCAAATAAAAAAAACATGGTACTGAGCACTGCCAATTGTAAACATATTAAATTTACCAATTTTATAGAAAGTAGGTTCTCATCACATAATAAGGCCCTCTAGGGACATTAGATAAGTGTAAAAGACACTAAAGGCAATCTAAAATGGAAAAAAAGCCTAATAATCACAATACTCCAACACTGTGTGTTATCAGAGCAACTCTGTGCTTTTGTTTATACAGCCGGTCTGGCCGCGAGTGCATGTTAGTGCATGTGAGTTCCTCCCAGTGAAACTGTTGGTTTTAAGGAGAGCTGGGACGCATTTGTCCCCAAGGATTACTTGCAGCCATGGCAGCCCGTTTTGCGACTGCTGGTTGAGGCGTAGAGCCAGAATATTTCTAACTGATTTAACAAAGACGGTTTTGGTGAGTTTTATTTTGTTTCTGTCCAGTTTGAATGAAGTGTGTTTTATGACAATCTGTGAGGTAAAATTACTGTTTTACTCAATGGAGTCTGGTGGGCCTTAGTGTCTGTCTGTCTGTTTGTTTGTTTTGGTCTGAGATGCTGGTGCTCTAGTGTGACATTTAGTGGCAGTAAATGTCGCATACAGTACCTTCTTTTTTTTTTCTCTCTCTCTCTCTCTTTACAATTACAACCTTGCTTTTGTTTCATGCAGGCCTATCACTTGGCCCATCACTTTGCTTTCCATAAACTTTTTATAAAGTGTAACAGTGACAATTGTTATAATGCCTCATCTCTCTCCTCTGTCACAGACAGGAAGAGACCCCCTCTAAACGTAAATCTGAAAGCTGGAAAAAGAAAATATCAGATAATTCTTCAAATTCAGGTTAACCCACTTACAGTACATGAGAAAATGTAACTTATGTGGGTTTAGCACAGTATGAAGCAGTTAACACGCAGATTTATTTGATTTCTGTTCTTCTACAGATGAGAATGAACCTATTGATGAAATGGCAGTATTCGCCCCTTTAGAGATGGATTTAGATGACAGTGCAAACTCTGATCCAGAGTCTCAAGTAAGTCTAATCTTTCATTATTCCTCAGTAACATCATCAGTGATGTTCAATAATCTTAATTTTTCTTCTCTTTCGTTGTTTCCTCTCCCGCCTCCCTCGACTGTGCGTCAGTTGATCAGGTGAGATAATAGTGGAATAAATTCATTTTTAGCATATTTACCATGTGTTTTTAGTTTTTTGCATTATACACTGTCTGACCTTTAAAAAAAGAAACACCTGTGTAATCCAATGCAATAAAATAGTTCCAGTACAATACTGAAAATCTTCAGGTTTTGTTGAAGCTACTACTTTAGTAGTTTGTGGTGGTTGTGTTGTATTGCATTATATTGAAAGATGTTGCTAATTTTTTGTTTACACAAAAAACTTTCTGTAAGTAACTGTACATATTACAAAGAACAAAAATATCAAACACCTCACTAGTGACAGTTAGTTGATTTATTGATTAGTCAATTGTCCAAAATTAATTGGCAAATTTTTTGACAATGGTTTAATTGTTTAAGTCATTTAATGTAAAAATGACAGTTCTTTGCTGTTTTTCAGCATTTGCTGTGGGGTTTTTTTTGTTTGTTTTTTTTTGTTTGTTTGTTTCTTTGGGATTTATACTCTTGGTTGGACAAAACAAGCAATCTAAAGACTCATCTTAGACTCTCAGAACTTCTGATGGGTATTTTTCTTTTCTTTTTTTAAAACACAGACTAATCTACTGATCAAAAAACTTAATAATTTAACTTAGTAATTGGCAATGCAAATTATCATCGTTGCAGTCCTACATGTTACATTAAAATGCGAACACCACCACAAACTACATCCTCAAACATGAGCACAGAGTTTAATTATCACCTCTGAAATATTAAAATTAAATGTTAGTTTTTATAACAGGACTGTTGTATTGGATTGCATTAAGATGTACAGTTTCGCTTTTGTGTGGTCACTCAGTGTAAAAATAACAGTAGAGGATAATTGTTTTGTTCTCCACTCTCAGAAAAGACACTGATAGTCCCACTGCGTCCACCTCAGGTAGGCTGTCACAGCAGATTCAGTGTATAAAGACTATGTAGCCAAGACATAATATACAAATGGTTTGCAAACTCCTGCTGTCTCCCACAGGAAATCAACTGGAGGATGAGAGCAGAGATGGAAATAAAGATAATGATGAAACAATCATAGATTCAGTGAGTTATTCCATATTGCATCATTATTGTTGAACATATGTCTTACCTTCATTGTGTATGTCTGTTTGTGCTTAACAGCTATAAATTATCATCTTTTCATGATCCTCTATTGAACATTTGAGCAGTAATTTCTCCTTTAGTCCTGGAGTAGATTCTTTCTACTTCAGAAGGATACTTAATCCCAGAATCTATATACCTTTTTATGTGATTCATATATGGTATATCATCACCACTGACAGAACAGTATTAACTCATCTGACATATTTACTTCCTCTCAGGATGCTGAATCAGAGAGTCTGCTGCTTCCTGTGGAGATCTGCTTGTCTCAGTCACTTTCAGCGACAAGTGCTACAGACTCAACTCTGACTGTATCAACTGCAGATCCCAGAGTGGAGTCAGTAGAGGTGGTACAGAGAAAAGGTAAAGGAAATTGGAAAAAGTAAATCCAAATGTAATATATAAATATAACCATGATCAAGACTTTACATACTACGTCTTTATCGTGGTTATACAGTGCATGTATAAGCTAGAAAGAAATCTTAGGCTTCTTAATTTTTAGCAACAATACTACATATGCAACAATTGAACATCGTCAACTACAGAGCACCTCTGCTTCGTTTTTTTTTGCTCAGAATCACTGTTTCTTGACACACTGGCTTGAAACCAGGTTCTTCCTTTGTGCTACAGGCTACCTAGCATTGGGCAGTATAGCTGGAATAAATGTCACATTGTCAGAGACATGCACCATGATATAGATTTGGCAGAAATTTTTGCCCCAGTATAGAATGGATTTTAATCACCACTTTTTACTTATGGTGCAACACGAGCATCAGCGCAACTTACTGCATGTTAACGAGCAGCGAGGCCAAATCATGAGCACATGCCTCCTTTTTTATGCTGAAACAAAAGCTTCTATGCTGAGAAAAGATGGGTGAAAAAAAGGAACCACGCAGTGCTGTGAGCCCAACAGCTGCTTGTGTTGGAGCCATAGGCCTTAGGGGCCAGTTAGGGCCTCATTCCTCATGCTCGTATTGTATCATATTCTTAATCGTGTGATCCTGCCTCTCTATCCCTGTCTAGCCCCATTCGGACAGGATTAACATTACAGGGGGAGGTGGGGAATAAAATATTTACTGTGCTCGTCTGTAATTTAATGTTCATCATTTTAACCATGGTGAAATTACAGGATGTCTGTAATAGACATGGACAGTACCTGCCTGTTGCTCAGTGGTTCTCAAACTGGGGGCAGGCCCCCCTGTTGGGGGCATAAAACTACTGCTGGGGGTGTGGATGTTGAGCAGACCTAAAGTTACATGAATATGGTTCATGTGGTGACATAAATAAACAAAAGTGCTCTGATGCTTGCAAGGCTTTTTTGCTTACCTGAGTCTTTTGTTAATTTCGATTGCCCTTTTGCTGGGGGGGCATGAACTTTTTTCGGCTTCTGAATGGGGGTGTGAAAGAAAAAGTTTGAGAACCACTGCTGTAGCTGACATTACAGCAGCCCATTTGACGAGCTCTTGCTCTCCTGACGACTGAAATTGTTTTTTCGTCGTCGTATCGGTTCCCAGATAGGTCTATATGTTGGTGTTAACATGTTTCAGATTAGCAAAAACATTTTTGACTTCTTCCATTTTCACACAAGTCAAGTTTCACGTCAAGCTAAGAAAATGCACTGGGCCCCCTCCCTCTACTGACTACTCCAAACCCTGCGGTGATACTGGCTCACCTCGGTGCGCCATCTCGGCCATTTCCCCAGCTCCACCTGAAACCATCTGTGTATCCCTGCTCTCCTCCTCTCCTATGTCCCTCAGACCCAGAGCCCAGCATCGACTCCACCAGCTTCTGGAAAAGCTGCAATGCGGCAAGATGCACACAGGCCATCTTCACTGATTTCATTACTGAGATGAACGGTATCTCCAGCAGAATTCAGTCAGACCAGGCCAGCCAGGAGGGTGAGGGAGGATACAAGATACTCACAAGTTACTCTGACAGCATCTCTGTTTCGCCCTTATTTATTTTTAAACACTGGAATATAAAGCTCTCTCTCTTCTTTCCCCAGATTATGATTGTGCACTAACAGTGATGTTGGCTTCTGGGAAACTGGCAGAGCTTGTGACCAAACAGCAAAAAGGTGAAGTAAACTCTTAAGGGTGTGGCTCCAGGGATGGCAATGTTGGTTGTTCCCTTGGTTACACTTTTTTGACTAGAGTAATTTAACAGTGCCACGTGTTGGGTTTTTTTCATCCTTCCAACAAGGATCTTGTTTGGTAGGTCATTTTCGTTACAATCTCATAGTGCTGCTAGTGTGGCTATATACTTTTAGGGGGATATTTACTGAGGTATGTGGCTCTTCTTTAAGCTCAAACTGTCAAATTAAGTTTGTCCCTATTTACTAATGGATTGCACAGAGGTTTTGTGCTGGCAAATTAAAAGAAAAGCGGCACGGCTGAAAATATTTGTTGTTTGGGGTCATGCAATACGTATTTTAAGCCTTCCCTTTTTAGAGGAAATATGGTTATCATTGCTGACTGACCACTGCGACAGAGGAAATTGCATTTGAAATCTAATGTACAATGTGAAAAGAAGCCATAAAATCTGCACCACTGTTTCATTGGAAAAACACACAGCGAGAGAGAGTCGGGGTTGAAAGAGGGAGAAACAGTTATACAGCTTTGGTCCATCTTCAGTGGTAGTTCAGACAATTAAAACACTTAACAGCAGGAAAGATATGCAGCAAAATAAAAGATGTATATGAAGTCACTTTACAGGAGCTTTACCGGAGGAAAAAAGAACAGCAATGCAAGAAACAGATATTTTACCTTTCTGCTTTTCGAACCCCCTGCTCGAATATCTACAGTATTTTTCCTTACTTTTACGTTTTATTGTTTGACTATGGTTATTTTATGTTTTTGCCACTTGTTTAATGTCTTCACTGTGGTTATGTGATGTTGTAAAGTTTCTGTTTTGTTTTGTGTGAGCTCATCAAAGCAAATTCCTATCAATTATGTAGAAATGGCCACCGAGCATTGATTATTGAATCTAATTTAGTCAAAGGAGTTAAAAACATTTTAATCTAATCACTGATCTTTTTGAAACTGACATTTACCTATCTAAGTAATTGAATGGCCCAAGTACTATGGAACCCCAAAATGTTCAATATTAAATATATAAAAATATGAATTATATGAATAAATTGTGTAAAATATATAAATGAACCAATTTATTAAGTAAGAAATTACTAAAACTCTACTCTTTTAAAACTAATTCTTTTTATTATGAAATTTTATTTTATCATTTGTTTTTATAATAACAATAGTATTATTGGATAGAATATTCATTTCATTATTTACATCAGCAGCCAGATAGTTGATTCAGAATTAGCTAACTGTTGTTGAGCTTGCTAGCTTAAGAGAGGCAGGGGTTATGTGATTGGCTGAAAGCTGAGAGGACGTGACAAAATCACTGTCATCACTACCATCATGAAATAAAAAGTAGCATGAAATAAGTGCTATTGGGGAAAATGCCATTATGAAATAAAAGCAGACTTTTGAAATAAAAATAAAGCCCTGTAAAATTCAGTTGTTATGAAAGTAAGGATGTTATAATTTGAGTTTTAATCTTAAATTATTTCTCAAATTATTGTTTCATTTATATATTTTCCACAATTTATTCATGTGATTATTTATTCCAGAATTACTTCTTTATTCATTTAATATTGAACACTTTGGAGCTCCATAAAGTACAACTTCAGTTTTTAATATACTTAACCTTGTTTTAAGATGTGCAAATTCAACATTGCCATTTTCATCATAATTAAATTTTAATGATTTTTTTAAAACGATAATGTATTGTGTTCACAGAGTTACAAAGGAAACAAACGGAGCTGCGAAAGGCAGCAGCAGCTATGAAGGACGTCGTCTCAGCACTGAGATGAGTCCATCAGCAGCTACTGTAAGAACATGGATATCTGTTAACTGTTTCTTCTTTTTTTTGTCAAATTGCTTACACTGACATTTTTAACATTTCATACAAACAGTATATTTCATTTTTTATTTTTAAATTGATTATGCCTTAATATTTAAGACAGTGGAAAGGGCTGGATGTGGAAATACAACACTGTACCAATATTTGGCATTGATAATTCCAAAATACTTTAAAATGTCAAATTATTACAACATCGTCTCAAATTTCAGCCTCTGATCGTGATGCTTTTAGAGATTAGTTGTAAATGGTGCCGTTCCATTTAGAAAAAATGCCACATAGGAATGTCATATTATGAAATACATTTTCATTGAATGAAAAAAGGGGTTTCATTTCAAAACCTGTACTGAACATGAAGAATTAGAAAGAATATGTATTTGTTTTGAAAATGTTCCATATCCAACCCTACGAACTGAACCAAGTTTGCCAATTTTTTTATTTTATTTTTTTTTTAGATGTTGAAATTGTTAATTTATTTTTGTACTGAAAAGTATTGTAATCATGCTGAGCTGTTGTACACCATTAGGACTTTCTTCAGTTACTTTAAAATAGAAGATATTTTATTGTAGACCTACAGTAGAAAACACTTTGCTACTATGTTTTAAAATGTGTATTCATGAATGTCTTGCAAGATCCTTCTTCAAACTGAGTATTTACATACCTCCAGCCTTTTGTCAGAAATACATTTTTATACCTGTTACAGAGTACGACTGATAAATAATCATATGAAGCTTAAATATGTTGGTGAATGTTTCTTGTTGTTGAACCTTTTTTTTTTTTTTTTTAAATATATAAAGGTTTGCTCAAGTTGTCACATATCTCTCATTCAAATAACACATGCCCCTAATACACAGTGAATTGCTCCAATCTTTGAACTATTAATACCAGTTATTGATGAAATATGGCCTTCTATGCATTATCAGTAATGCTTTAAATTTAATGAAAATTTCAAGCTTTAGAGAAGCATTTCTATAAAGTGACCACACCATCTCAAGACCAGTATCTCAACTGAACTTCTTAACAATACAGAATTACATCTGTATCCATATTGTAGAAAAGGTTTCAGTCGTGGTCATCTGGACACTGTTTTCAGAATCAAGACGTTTCGGCTCCCATCCGGAAGTCATTCTCAATTGTGATGGGAGCCAAAACGTCTAGATTCTGAAAACAGTGTCCAGATGACTACGACTGAAACCTTTTCTATGATGGAATACTCCTGGATGAATGAGGGACTACACCGTCTTATTTTGTATTCATATTAAAAAAAAAAAAAAAAAAAAAAAAAATCATATCGTGATAATGGTGATATTTCAACTTGTTGACATGACATCATACCGTTACGCACAGCAACAACAAGCATGGCTCCACAGTGGGGGAGTTAACTCCAAAAAGGGGCGCAACGTCAGTAGTGTGGAAGTGGTTTGGTTACAAAAGATCAGATGTACAACAAACCACAATAATATGTAAGAAGTGCAAGAAGGTTGCAACAACAAAAGGGGGCAGTACAACAAACTTATTTCACCACTTCAAGCAGAAGCACCCGAGGAGAGACAAAAATCCTGCGGAGAAGAGAACTCAACAACTATTGTGAGTACTAAACCAAAAATATTTTTCAGTATTTTGTCATATCAAGTACACAAGTAACATTATCCCAGAAATGATTATTTTAGGGCCATATCACCCACCCCTAGGTGGACTCAGTATATATTCTGTACAAAGATTTGCATCTCATGGTTTATTGATGATTTATATGCACAAAAGAGACAGATCTGTCTATTGTGTTAATCACCTGTCAAACTCAACTATTGTACTTCCTCTAATATTACTGATACATGAAAACCCCCATGTTTTTTCAATTAGGTTAATTGAGATATGTTTTTGAATACTCAAATGCTTGTTTACAGAAAACACAAGAGTCAAGAGTCCTTTTTTTTTTTTTTTAATATTAATTTGTTTGCAGTGGTCACAAAATGTAACTGGCACTTCATAATACTTAGTATCAATCAATAGCTGTAATTATTGAAGTAGAAATGTCCTGCATAGAAATGAGCAAATATGCTCTTCAAAATACTCACAGCAGTAGTGCATATGTCACTAAACAACTTTTTATAAATGTTAATACTGTAAAATATTGTTTTCAGTAGATATGTCAAGTGGATGAAAAATTGTCCTTAAAAATTTAAGGACTTAAGCTTCTGTAAGGCCGCATGCCTTACTGTAAACTGATTTTTAATGGCTCCATTCTTTTGTTTCAGCTGGCAACCAGGCAAGTTTAACTGCCAGTTCACACCAGCCAAATTGTTTTGTGCAATAAAAATACACAAACTAAAGAAGCTCTTTTTTTTTTTTCTCAATGTTATGGAATTGTAGCTGCACAAAATATTTTCCAACTTATGGAATCCACAAGTGTAGCGCACAAAGGATCATTTTCACAAACGTAACAGTTTAAGACTGAATCTCACTTGTGACCTGAGTTCCCCTTTTTGGGTCGCCTTACAACCTAGACAGAAGATCACACCTCAGCGTTGTGCCGGTGGATGCCTCTAGGACTAATAATCGCTGACTGGAGTTCGACCTAAACAGACTTAATAAAGGCTTGAATCTGTATTCTTGCTATGTCAGTATCCAGTCTTCAAAATACTTGTTCTATGCTGACATCTACAAGTGCAAACAGCCTCATACTTCAACCTGAAAACCATGATTCCAGATAGCACATCCAAACTATGATGCAGTCTTCTAGTAAAGAGGAACAAAATCATATTTAAAATGTTTCAAACAAGTGCAAACACTGAAGAAGTAACTTGGTCAGTTAAACAGAATAATAGAAAAAGTAATGTGATATCAGGCGACTGGCAAGAATCTTTCAAGTTAAATGGAAACAACTTGATCAAGCGATAGTATGCCTCTCAATGCATTTCAGCTCCTGCTTTTACACAATATGTGTAAATGAATAGGCAGTCAGGCACCATGGCAAACAACTGCTGTGTAATGATGCTGCTGCCTGTCAGCTCAGCCTTGTAAATTCAGGATGTACAGCTCACGTAATGGACACACTGGTTTTAGTCTGGAATGAGATGAATTACAGCGACAATTACATTTGCCAGCGATGGTGATAATCTCAAGATTTCCAATGTGTAACCACCGGTCAATGAAGGCACGTGGAGGAGACTGGGAGTGAAGAAGTCCTTTTGAGAAGTCACTCCCGGAGTCACCACAGCATCCTCTGCATGTGTGTCTATAATCATTTTGGGCTGAGGTCAGTTTTTGAAGGCTCCACAGCGGCTGGCTCGACATATGAAATCTTTAAGCAGGTTGCCGTCAATCTGCCAGAAAGCAGCGGTCTGGGTCACCTCGGTCAGGTGATTCACACAGAACTTAAAGCAGAACTCTTCTAGGTCCTGAATGACAAAAGGTAAGAGCACAAATTAGTAAATGGCTTTTTATTTTGGTCAGATTTTCTTCAAGAAAGTAATAAATTTCAATAAGGAAGATCTTTTTTTTTCATGTTTTGCCTTTTCTTTCTTTGTTATTGCTTCCTGCTCTAAACTTCTCCGTCAGTTCCACTTTCGAGCGCTGTCAGTGTTCAGAATGCTACAGTCACAACTCATCGTATCTGGCCAATCACCTTTCTGCCCGCAGTCCTTGAACCAATCAGTCCCTAGATGCCATTTTTTTATGTTGCTCAGACCTACTATTGTGTAATTCACCACCTCCCCATCACTACCATGACCTCAAGGATGTTCAGGAAGATTTGGCTGAAAGTTTTTATCAACCACCGGCTGGCTTTACTCCACCACCACAAGCATCTAGACTCTGGGGGATTCTGTCCTATTTTCATATAGGTTTTGCACAGTTTTTCTGTATTAAAACAATAGTCAGCTGCCCATATGTACATTGAAACTAGTTCTGCTTACTTTAATCATTCCTCCTGTTCATACTGGCCATTAAGAAATCCCTTTCTAATGTGCTTCCAATGTAAGTGATAGGGGACAAAATCCAGAGTCCTTGTTCTGTGCAAAAATGTATTCCAAAGTTTATCTGAGGATAATATGAGGCTGCAGTAGTCAAATTAGTCAAGTTAGACAAATGAAGTGGATATCATTCAAAGTTAGTCTTTTTTTATTTTAAAATTCCACGCCAGCGTTTTTTTTGTTGAGCTGCGTTGTGGAAGGAAAGTAACAAGAAGGGAATTTGGTACTTAAAAGACTGTAGACTTTGGAAGATATCCACTTGATTTAGCTCAGACTACAAGCTAATTCAAGACTACTTGATATATTAGTGTCAGATAAACTTTGGAATAGATTTTTGCAGTGAACACAGACTGGATTTTGTCTGTTTAACCTGTTTCAATGTCAAGTTAATTTTATTTATATAGCCCAATATCACAAATCAAAATTTGCCTCAAGGGGCTTTCAATGTACATATGAGCACCGGACTATTGTTTTAAGACACTTCCAATTGATCTCTCTTTATTGAAATACATACAAACAGATGACAGCTGGTAGGCTGACGGTGAAGACTGACCTCTGCATCATAGCGTACAGCAGCAGCCAGCAGGGAGAAGGCGTTTTCAATGCTGATTCCCCTCTTTATAATATGTTGACACAGACGTTTCAGGCGGTTCTCACAATACGATGTGGCCAGGTCCAGCAGCCCTGACATAGACAGTAACACTAAGTATTAACAACTAACAGACAAATGTCAGTAAAGATCAGGCTGTGACGTGTGTGTGTGTGTGTGTGTGTGTGTGTGTGGTTCTGACCAATAGCATCCTCAGGAGGCAACTCCACATTGTCTGTGTAAAGGAACTCTAGGAAGGAGCGGTACACTGGGTAGGAGAACTGGTCTATTTCAATCACCTCCTTCATGTCTTCATTCCAGTGGGACTGGAACATGGATCTGAAGTGTTCACACCTGCACAACAGTTTGTTTCAGAATAGATACAGATGTTGTTTATTTTTGAATTATTTATATTTTGCAGTATCATGACTTGAACTGACAGCTGTGAGGTGAAATCCCTGACCTGATTTTGAGAACTGCTTTGTGGACATAGATGTATTTGCCGTCAATGCAGAACTTTAGGTCAGCTGTCTCTGGGTTGTCAAACTCTTTCTTCAGAGACTGAGCCACGGTTAAGAAGTCATCATGCTCTGGAGGGAGAAAACACAGTGATTTGAATCACTTTTCTTTTACAACTGAAACAGGAAAGACCACAGTTTTCTTAGGTCTTTTTGATGAGGCCTTATTTACATGTTCCTAATAATTTCCATGCCAGTTTCCTGAAAAGAACTACATAATTTGGCACAAATTATAGGTCAAATTGATCAAATTGCTCACTGCCATTTAATGATTCCAATTATATCATTGGCATTATTTCATGAGCTGGGCGAGAAGATTTTGAGAGGTCGAATGTCAGCTACCACATGATATTTATACAGTAGCTGGGATGTGCAGGTAGCCTACACGTCTCATATAAACTTTGTTCATGAGATCTCAACCAAGGACACATGTCCGCTTTGTTTACTGCCGCTGGCAGTCATCCAGGAATGCAGGAATTCACACAACCATAGTTACCTACATAACTTCCGTTATGAACACAAAACTGTTTTGAAAATTCGAACATCTGAAATGTTGGTGTACACAACGTAAACAGTTTATGTTTGCAACTGCATTAGTACATAAGTATATAGCAAACGTACATGCATGAACTAAAACCTAATCACTTCCTGGAGAATAAGCTTCATGGAATGGAATCAAACATGTGAAACTACTAGTGCAGTCCTTTTAATTACTACAACACCATTGGGCACATGAGCCACTTGTCTTACCCATGGAAAGAAGCCTCCACATAACTGACGGAGTGGCGAAGCATGCGAAGACATCGTCGGTGCAGGTAAAGTGCGTGAGGTGAGGCAGTACTATAGACTGGCCCCTGCACTGACCCCACATGTACACCTGACCACTCTGAGTCTTAGCAGCCGATGTATGTGTGGAGTGACAGGCAGCAATCTCCACAATTCTGTCAAAGAACCCATAGGAAAAAATTGAGTAGCGCATAAGACACCGAGAAGAGGGTTTATCATATCTGTGGTGATAGTCTCGCTCACCTCTCTTTCTCAGTCATGATCTGAACTGGGCTCAGTTGGTTGCTCTTGTTGCCGGTGCCCAGTTGTCCATACGTGTTGGCACCCCAAGCGTAAAGCAACCCTTCGTCTGTTAGTGCCAGGGAGTGGGCATAGCCTGAGACAATCTGGAGAGGAAAAAAACAAAACAAAACTTTAGATGTAAGACATGCAAGTAATTTTAACATGCCAAATCTAATACACATAAAAAGTTTTCACATTTTTTAAGCAAAACAAGCAAAGTCTACCTGAATAAAAATAATAAAGAATCATCAATTTTGGTTCCTTTAAAGTCCCAATACTGATTGGTAGATAAATGTGCCACAGATTTGCTGGGTATAGCTTCTCAAATGTGGGGACTTGCTCTGTTTCGTATTGTAAATTTAGTACGGCTCTTTCGGTTCCTTTTTGAATATTAGTCTATTACTAATATGCTGGAGGAGGTAAAATTTGAAAATTCTGTTTTCGCCCCAGTCTCGAAGAATGCTACGATAAGAGCAAGTATTTTAAGCAAAGATTTACAACCAAGAAAGGAGTGAACAAAAAGTGAACAAGGTAGACTTGGGTTCACACTGCACTAATACAGTAAAATTGACAGTAATCTCAAATGGTTTGCAATGTAAACAAAGTGGACCTAGAAACAAACTCTGCTTCAGCACAGATTACAAACCAATGTGCCCATCTTCCTGTTTAAAGGCCCTGAAAACCTGCTTTCTCAATCTGCTTCTTACTATGAGAGATGCAGTCCTACAATATCACACAATTTTCTGCTTAAGTTAGAACAGTTTCGGTTTTTTCTCATAAGAGATTATTGTCTGTGCTCTTCTCACTTGTTTTAAGGGGAGAGGGCTCAGTCGGAAAAAGGTGACAGTCTAACAAATATCTCAAGTAAATCACAATGTCACCCTTCTTCAGCTTCATGGCAGATTCACAAATGTGAAAATAAATAAAATAATAATAATTATACATACATACATACATACATACACGCATACACACAATGACATTAATTGGTGAATATCAGGATTTCTTCTTGCAACCACTCACAGAACTACATGGAAACGTTCACAGGGCCGAACCAGACTTTAGTGTACTGTATTGTTGATTGCATATTTATATAATTTAATGATATCAAATCTCACTAGGTGAGATGCATACCCTTAGTGCACATGTTTACTGAAAGTTTCATCCAAGTATATGTTTTTGTGAGTGTGTAATCTCACACCTGTTGCACACATAAACCCTGCAAAGCTACAAGGCGACAAGGAGTGAGCTGGTTCCCATTATTTCCAAGTCCAAGTTGTCCATTCCCATTGTAGCCCCAACCGTACACCTGCAGAGACATGAAGAGAACATTAGTATTGTGGTGGACCAAGATGGATAACACAGTGTTTATAGCTCCAGTATAAATGAAACAGTCACCTCTCCATTGTCCACTACAGCCAGAGATGAGGTCTGACCACAGACGATACTAACAGCCACTTTGTTCTGCAGGCAGCTGGACACTCTGCGGGGTGTAGGCTGGTTCGATGTGGAGCCTGAACCCACCTGACCACAGTTGTTGTAGCCCCATGCATACACCTCGCAGACAGGAAGTTAAAGGTGAGAAGTGAGACAACACGTTCAAATGATGGCGAGAGAGCTCTTTTAAAGCAGGGCATTTTATAACGTCTCCGGATTTTTCTAAATGATGAAGACTTACATAACCCCTGTCTCTTCTATTAATTTAAGAGAAGACTGTTGTTATGACGTAACAAAAAATATTATCTATCCCAACCCTATGCTCTGCATTCCAGCTTTTAGGTCCCCTTAGATGAAGCTGCACTGCTACAAACATTCCTTCATGTGTACAGCAGCCAGATGCAATGTGACACTAATATATGTAGTTCTTAATAAGGACATTTTTATTATATTCTAACTGTAATTATAGTATCAGCTGTACTGATAGTCCTAGACAAATTAACTAGAGGACAGTATGGTGTATTGTAGTTTATCGTGTTGATCATAATACACTGCAGCTTAAAGGAAAAATTCGACATTTTGGGAAACACACTTATTAGCAGTCTTGCCAAGAGTTAGATGAGGAGATTGATACTACTCATGTCTGTGCGCTAAATATGAAGCTACTGCCAGCAGCAGGCTAACTTAGCTTAGCATAAAGACTGAAAACAGGAGGAAAAAGCTAGCCTGGCTCTGTCTGAAGGTAATAAAATCCATCTACCAGTATCTCATTAGATTAAGCCAGCATCGATTGCCAGGCAACCAGTGGAGACTCCAAGAAATTACAGGTCCCGGCCGAGAAACAGTCAGTGGGACGGTTAGCTAAGTTAGCCGGCTGCTGGTGGTGGCTTCATATTTACCATACAGACATGTATGTGGTGTACAAGTGGTATCAATCTTCTCCTCTAACTCGCGGAAAGGTGTATTTCCCAGAATGTCGAACTAACACATCTCAATTAAACTATTCAAGATCCTCTTTTGTGAATTTTAACCACAGTAAATACAAAATATTGTTGTATCTGGGAACCAGCAGGAAAACACAATGTGCTACAGTATGAAGCACGATAGTTTCCTTAAGGCTGAGTTTAGTTTTCTAAGTTTTCAGCTCAGGGGATCAACTACTGCTGTGACTAGACTTAGGCCCTGAGATGGTCTGTATGACTAAGCACTGCCTTTGACCAAAGCTGAATCACCTGTGCCATTAGAAAGGCTTTCAACTGGTTTCCATTCTGCTGCAAGTGTAATTCTGCTGTAAAAGCAACATTTCTTTCACCAGACACTCACTTCTCCTGAGTCAGTCAGAGCCATTGAGTGGTGAGAGCCACAGGCCACCTCTGTGACCTTCTTATTGAGCAGGTTGGCAGACATGAGCACTGGAGCTACTCCTTGGTTGGTTGTCCCATTTCCAAGTTGGCTGTAACCATTATGGCCCCAGGCAAATAGCGCTCCATCTGAAACACCAAAAGATTAGTCATTCTGCAGCACTTTTTAATCCAACTGTGAAGAGGAGGATTAAACGTTTTGTGCAGCTACCCTCTGTGGCCAGCAGGATGTGGGGTCCACTGCCGTAGCTCAGGCTGACCACCTTCCTCCCACTCAGGAAGTCCAGCTTCTTGGGTATAATGGTGCTCTGGCTGTCCCCTGTTCCCAGGCAGTTACTGCAGTTCAACCCAAACACATACACCTGAGTGTGGAGAGAGAAGGGACAAAAGAGAGAACATGTAATGTGGATCAGTGAAAAGCAGGGCTAAGCAGAGACAGCCCCAGTCGGCTGAGTAGGTAACTGGTCACATTCCAGGCACACAAATATCAACACCAGTAGGCAGCGCTGATAAAAGCTGCAGGTGTAGGTCTGGTGCCGCCAACTTTCCCTCCCTTCACACACAACTCAGTATAGAACAACAGCACTGATACAGAGAGGGGACAAGCAAGGACATGGGCACTGGCCTACTGTTTTTTTGATATTTATTTTAACATTAGTTATTAAAGAACCAAACCAAAGGTTTTGCATGTTTCAGCCAACTAACTACAAGTTGCATACACATAGCTGCTGATCATGACCATTATTCAAGGCAAGCTTTACATTCAAGATTAAACATATGGCTGCTAAACGGCAACCTTTTTAAAGCAAGAAACTTTTGAATTTACATTATGCTTTTCAAAATGTACAAGCTGTAAACATAACATTGACTTATTTTTGCCTTGTAAAGTTGTTATGACAAGGTGTAAGCAATCAGAATGTGGGTTGCCAATTAATACATGCAGCAGACACAGAGCAGCCATGTTCCTGGCTACCTGATGCATGTATGTTCAATATTCACTTCCTTTTAGCTCTGTTATGTCTCCACCAACTCCTGAGGGAAATATCTGGCTCTTTAGCTGCAATATGCTCCACTATGTTCACCAGTGTGTTGCTAACTTTGTCTGTCTGCTGTTTGGTTCTGGGCTGGTAGTGTACAGAGGGTTTATAAGAGCTTTTTTGCTGAAAAAAGTTACCTGCTGTGGCTAAAAACAAGGTTGATGAAAGCAGTGAGAGTGAAGCAAAACAGTAAAGTTGTGGGTGGTAAAACCAAAACATTGAGCTCAGTGGAGTTAAGGGGAACTGCAGGGTTGTGTGATAAATCTCTTTAGGTTTGTCACTACGACGACACTTTTGTATGATTTCAGTGAATTTGTCATTGATGAACTGATTAATGAAGGATTATCATAGATGTATTGGCACATATACATATACACATGTAGTGATTACTATGTAAAGACGGATTCTTATTGAGTGTAGCTACACAAAATGTGGTGCTTTTGTTTTCTCCTGGCATTTTTAAAACGTGTTTTGTGAGGTCACAGTGACCTTGACCTTTGACAACCAAATTCTAATCAGTTCATCCTTGAATCCAAGTGGACATTTGTGCCAAATTTGAAGAAATTCCGTCAAGGGGTTCCTGAGATATCTCATTCACAACAATGGGACTGACAGACAATCTGAAAACATAATGTAAAGTACACATGATTTGTAGTTTATTGGATAAAACATGCAAAACCAACAGGTCCTCTAACTATTAGTTACGCACCAGTTAACTTCCCTTGCAAGAATAACTCCACAACCCTGTTTTCCCTCTGACCTCTCACCTCATCGTCATTGGTGATGTAGATGGCCTCATTAGCAGACGGTCCAAACACGCATGCTTTCCGTATTGTGGAGAGCTCCTGGGGCCCCATCAGGCTGAAAAGGGGCCATTTGGTTACATCCACCATGATGCACTCACTGTGGGTCTGTGGTGGGGGCGGCGGGTTGAAGGGATGAACCTCAAACCAAAGGCAGGGCAGGGGAGGGTGGCGGGGGGAGGGTGGGGGTAGGCAAAGTTGCCAGTGCTGCACTCGCTGTTGTGAGTGGGTATGAAAAATATACAGTCAGGGAGCATCAAAGACATTTGTCAACCTATTTAAACATTCTTTAACTCAATGAACTTAAAACACACTAATCTGAGTTGGAAAAAGAAGAACTTAATATTTACACACTGACAAAAAAAGCATTTTACAGCAAAGTCAAAGCATTCTGTCTTTTTAAAACTGTTTAATGTTTAAATACTTTGGGACAAACAGACTTCACATACATACAGTGATGTTTATTATAAGAAATAATGCTGAACCCACACTCGATCTCACCGAGGAGATTAGAGAGCAGTTGGGTCATGTGGTGTAATATTAGCTCAAACAGATCAGGGCCGGTATGTATAAAGCTCTTTAGAGTACAAGTTTAGTAATAAGTGCGTCAAAATTCTATTATTTTTTTTCTCAGTCTTATAATTAACAATATGTGCCATTCATTAACATTCCTAAGAGTTACAGTGACACTTGGTCCCAGCTCCCAAATTATTTAAGAGCGCTCTAGAGGTTTCCTAACCCAGTTAGGAGGCACCAGCAGATGGCTGAGTTACATGTACAGAGGCAGAGGAAAAGTTTTTAAATCATAGTACAATGTTTAGGACCATTCATAAGACCATGTCGAAGCAGTGAGACCAGCAGGACTCTCCTCCTATCTGGACTTTCAAGAAAAAAAGGGTCCTTAAAATAGTTTATATCTATATAATATTGCGCAACTCAGTAGTAGTTTGCAAATTTAATCCTGGAATGGCTCCAAAGATGGTGCACACACTTTGACAGCATAATGTCCATTTTATGCTACTTTATATTTCTACATCCATACATTTAAAGAGGAAAATATTGTACTTTTTACTCCACTATAAAAAAAGCTATATTTAATACATGCTTTGTTAATAAAGATCTTACACACAAAAATATGATAAAAAGTTATAGAGTAAACTACCCAACAGTATATCAATTAGTAGAAATTAGGTCCCTCTTGACCAGCTATGATGTTAAAATGCTGCTTAGATACAGTATAAATGCTAAAAAAGTAATAATAATCAAATAATATAAAATAATACAACACTGACAGGGGCTATACTACTGCATAAAGACTTTTACACTGATACTCAAGTACATTTTGCTGATAATACTTTTGAGTTGTTTTTTACTTAAGATTGTGAATGTAGGACTTTTACTTGTTGTATATTTTAACATTGTGGTATTGCTACTTTCCCTTTTTAAAAGGATCTGAATACTTCAACCTCAACTGTTTACACTAATAATGGGAAACGTAGCCTACATTGAATCATTTTTAAACAATACCTGTAGTGGTCTGTGTTAAAGAAAGGGTACAACTATGGCCTAGTATTACATGAGAGTAAATTGTGATACTAATGTTGATGCTAGTACTAATAATGTACTGGAAGAGAAACTTTTCACAATATATTGTTATATTGATTATTTGTCTGCCTTAAATGTTCATCATAGTTCATATATAATAACAAATATTGGCCAATATATACAGTAGTTATCAACATTTTTTAACTACCAAATATGTAGGTCATTGCTCTTCCCAACAGTCAAATAAAACTCACTTGATGTCATTTCCCAAACACAAACTAGGAGTTTTAAATGTGAGGAAGTCACATTGTCAGCTCTGAAAAGTGTCACCTGATAACTTAATCAGTTTAAATCTTGATGCTCTGACTCCCAGCTTAGGCCGACAGTTGTCTTTGTAGCATAACTGTCTTACTTTACAGTCAGATGTAAACAATGTAACATCTGCTTTAGGGTGGATTTTCTACTTCTTGTTCAAACCATGCTGTTTTGCCTGTCTCACTGACACTGTAATTGGTGAAAACAGCGTATGAACGCAGATGGCTTAAGAATTTCTTATGAAATTGACTTGAAGTCTGGGTCAAAGAGGTTTTATGTGTTGTAACAACGTTGCTAAATCCAGAGCAACTCGTAATACCCTCTCCACCTGTGTAATGTGTTATATTAAACACCCAGCAAACTTGGACCACTTCACTGTTAAATGAAAACAGATAGCTAGCTAGCTGGCTAATGTTGGCCATTGTTACAAACGCATTATTCAGCAAACTGTGCAGCTGACACAACACAGCAAAGTGAGCGGAGCTGCTACTAGACGGATCCGTTTGGAAAGTCACTCTAATCGGAGCTAACTTGTTTTCCAACTGGCTACGGTTAGCTATTTAGCCTGGACGAAAACAGCTTTCAAAGCGACAGAAGAATAATATTAACATTTCCGTTAAACCCACCTGTCAATTAGGTCTGTTTCTGGTGTCGTTAACGGTTCTGGCTGACGGTTTCATGCCACTCGGTCAGTAGGTGGCGGGCTGTCTGTCTCTCTGTGTGTGTTTCCACTTTCTGCTGAAGTTGCCACACTCAGCTGCTCTGACGCTTATTTGCGGAAGTGAGGAGAAAATTAAAGTCACGTGATTAAAAGACCAATACAATCGATTGCAGACGGAGGTTGGACTCCAGAGATGACGCTGATTCCAGTCCAGCTGTTAAAGGGCAATTTCACTGATTATGCACCTAAAGATCAGTTTAGTACACAGTCAATGAAAACACTGGTTTGACCCCAAAAAATATGCATCTTTACTCAAGGTCTACACCACTAGCTTTTTCCAGACCTTTCTGCCACGTCTCGTGTTCTTCCTCAGCAGATGATGGTGTATGCTCAGTTGTCATAGAGATTTATGTTCTGTGGCCTTGGTGGACTCTGAGAAAAATACTAAAAAAGTGTCACCACCCAGGTACCTTGACTTGAGCCTGGAGAAATTCCACTTATAAATGACTTTTGCTTGTTGTTACTTCACTTGGATGTTTGAGCTTCACTGTACAGAATGATGTGTGTGTGCAGAGTTTGACACTAGAAGACTGTTTTCACATTCATCTGCTGAAGGGGGAAAGGTTCTCTGTGTTCACCCTTAAATCTGAGTTTAAGACGTGAACATGTGATGTGGGAACTTGAAGCCTCCAGTGCTAGATAAACAGTAATCCCTGCTTCCTGTTTTGGGAACTTCGGTTCCCTCGACAAAATTCCTACATTCGGAACACCCTGCATTTCCACCGGCAATGTCTTAAATCACATAATTGTCATCCTGCTGCATATGAAAGTAACACTTTTTTACATGATGCTGTTGAGAAATCAGTTGTGAAATTAAGTCATCACATATGGGCCACTATGGGTCTGTCACACCACTTTGTTTCCTCTATTCTGAATACTTTAGCAGTGGTAGTGAAATGTGGACTAATGTGTAATTAAGAAAGGCTGGTAATACTATATAATAGAAAAAATTAAAGAAGAAATCATAGAATATTGGCACATCTTTGGAACTGGAAAACCTAGGTCATGACATCTTGCATATTTGAAATGACAGATTTATTGGGATGTGTGCAGTAACAGACTACTACAGTATAAACCCCACAATGAGTCGTTTCCTCTGAAACTGCAAAAAGATAATCAGGGTCAATAAAAGTTGACTGAAGACAAAAAAAAATAAAAAATTCAGAACACCCTGCAACGTCACCAACGCAGACATCACTTCCTCTGTGCGTTACCCTGGTAACATAAAAACACCTCCGATACCTGCTGCTATTGTGGAAATTTTACAATACTGAAATAAAATAGTGAACCAAAAACTGATACCATTACAAAACTTATTCTGTTGAAATGTATGTAACCACCAACGTTAAGTTTAGCCTGCTTGTAGTTATAAGGTCAACAACAGCTCGTTTCCCTAGAGATACTGGAGTTTTTCAAAAACAACATTTGCATATTCTTACATTCTGGATTTTTCAATGAGGAGAAGAAGAATTAGATGCAATTTTAAGAAATTTTAACGAGCTAATTGAACTTTTGTTAGGAAGAAAAACATTATCAGACAAATTATTCAAAGCAGAATATTTTTTTTTTTTTTTTTTTTTTTTAAAAAGGACTGGAGGTGATCTTTAAGTATCCATCAGGTACAGTGAATATGGCAGACTACAAATGGCGATGTCATTATATTTTGTCCAGAGCCCCATGAACCAACTCAGAACTCAGCTGACAAAACATTCTCATCACAAGGTCCATGTAGTAGCTGTTCTGGAGCTTTCCATCACATTACATGATCTTCCTCAGCAGATGGAGTTCGCCCAGTTGTCATGTAATTGTACTTTAAGGACTCCTCGTCCACGTTGGAAGTTTAAAATATTAAATTCAATGACAAAGAGGAAGATTGTGTAACACAACCGGAAGCAAGCTCCAGAACAGCTACTAAATGGACCATGTGGTGTGATTGTTTTGTCAACTGTTCCAAGGTCAAGAATGAACTTAACTCAGAATTCCTCTGATGGACTATTATCCTGCCACAGGTCTGAAGTGTTTGTTTGTGGTAATTTAATTAATTTAATTACACATAAATTCCTCTTGGAAAATGCACCACATCAGCAGAAAATCTGCTGAAAAAATATATTAAAACTGGATTTTTACACAGGCTTACAACACAGGGCCTACTGATTAGTTAAAAATGTAGGAACTGCCTTGGATCTGGGTCAAGCAGCATTAATGTTCCACTTGGAGGCCAGTTATCTTATTTTGCACATTTTTGTTACAGACTCTGCAGGAAACCCAAATTCAGTGTCTAAAGGCTGAGTTAATCATTGCCCTCGAGTCAGTGTGTTCACCAACACAAATACGTGGATTCAGCAAACAGAAGCTGTGCTACTTACAAAACAAACATGTTCATTACACCATGAGTCATTTTAAGTGTCCTAATTTTTTACCACTAACCACCAAATCTGGCCTGGCCTGGCGTCACATGTGCAGCAAGAGTGATATGCCTGGGATGTCAGGTAAATTCACGATCATCAACAAGAGAAGAAAGAGAAGAATCAAGATCCATGAGCAGCAAATGACCCTATAACCGCCATCCACTGGTAATGTAAAGGATGTGCCCTAGAAAAACAATGGTAGCAGTAAGAGTACTTAAATGATGGTCAATTTTCTCTTACCCATGGAGAGGAAGTGATGCAGGTCTTAACTAATTCAGGAGCATAGCAACTCATGAGCTTAAGGGGGGGAAAAATGCGTTTCTCTCTCTCTAACACAAACACTTAAAACCCATCCCTTATTTCACATTCACACTCACACAACTTAAATTTACTTAAACAACCACTGTATGTGTGAATCACAACACTTGCAAGCACGGAGGATCCAACGGCTAAACAGCAAGTTTATTTTGGTTAGGATCAGAAACACAGATCATGTCCTGAGGGTGAGATGAGAGGAGATGATATCAAAATCCCCTGATTGAAAAATGGCAAAGATGGTTCGTGGCGGTGTTGTTGTTGTTTTCTTTGGGGGGAGGGAGGGGTGTAATGAGTGGGAGAAATGGTGTGTTACAATGTTCAGTGAATAAGATCGGAGGGGAGCAGTTACTCTCAACAGCAGAGAGCAGCATTGACCATTCCCATGGCAAACTCCAACAACAGGGAGACCACATATTACTGTAGCCACAGCTCCCATTTCAAAATTCTCCAGTTGCTCAAAGAATCTTTTCTATTCAATAAAACCTAGTTTTAGTTGAAATGAAAAACAAAAGGCACAATGATTTTCAACTCATTCTTGTCTTTAATATGCACAAGAGTTGAAAGCATCAATGAGCCACCTTAAAGAGAGGAATTCAATCTAAAATTTATAAAAAGATATAAACAATCAGAGGCCAAAACGCTGTCTGTTGCTTTTCTCCTATCATTTTATTTAAAACAACTTTTCATTAGCAAGTAAAAATCTTGCAACAAACATAAGCTTGTATCTAATTCAGATACAAGGCAACGGAATTGTAAATCTTTAAAGTGGCTCGGTCTAGTCTGCTAGTTCATGACTGTACACCCTCTCTATAGTTTTGTTCAGTAATAAACAGCTAGTCCCAAAAACAAGCCTGGGCTGCTCATAACAACCCCACCCAATATTTAAAACCCCAGTGTGATCCCCCCCTTTGCTCTGACCCTCTCTCAGTAGTTAGCAGCCAACCAGAGGATCATAAAGTCTTCGAGACCAGGGCTAGGGTCGGGTTCACAAGTTTGACACCTCAAACCCGCACCCACACACCAACTGGGACATGGGACGGTACATTTTAAAACAGCCCGTCACCACTACGAAGAGAGAAAAACAAAAACCAGCCTGTTCCAATTCATCAGCATGTCATCACAATACATATGCAAGTCAAAAATGAAAACAATGAAATATTGCTTCAACAAAAAAAACCCTCCCCAGCCATCTTTGACAGTAAGGTTATCGTCCATCCAATGACTGTCAGCTGCAGCAGCTTTGTACAGGCTTTATGTAAATATATTCATATATTCATTAGACGGCAAGGAGAGATACACATCACATTTTTGTACAATTATTCAAATTGAGTGATGACATGTGACCTCTTCATTGAAAGTAGTTAAGTACGGTAAAGGTCAGGACCTGTACTCCTTATATAAGTCTAGTCTTCAATGAGTATAGGTCCCTTTCTGCAGGCAGACATCAATATGTGTCTCAGACGTGTGCATAAGACTGAAGAAAAGGAAAAAGGAAAACAGACATATGGAAGCTCCACAGACTCAACCAGAAGAAGCTGAAACATGAACCTAAAATTTTTGTTTGAAGAGAGAATTTAAAAGAATTAAAATAAGATTAAGGTCAGATAAGCAATTCGGGTCGATTTTAGCTCGACGGTATTTTTGTGTTAAACCCCCCCTTCCGAGTTTCACATTACAGGGGAGTCCCGAGCAAACAGTTCACTGGATCACAGGACGCGACCGAGCTCATGCTGCAGAAATGGATGTCCTGTAGGGGGGATAAACGCTACAGCTGATACGTTCCTCTTCTCTTAAGTCTCTGCGCCTTCACCTAAAGGTGCTTCCTCCCATGACAAGTATTCACATCCGTAAAAAACAAAAAACTGTTGTCGCTCTGCTGAATCAGAAGCAGGCAGTTAGCAGGTCTTACAGTTATATGTATTGGAAAAAAAAAAAGAAAGAATTATGGCATTTTCTTCACATTTGATGATTTTTTTAAACAAACGTTAAGTTTGATAATTCAACAGAGGTCACATTAAAAAAGTGACGTCATTGAGTCAGAAGTCCTGTCTGTCAGTTTGCCACGGAGTCCTCTTTTTGCCTTTGAGCCCTTTCACCCCTCCACCTGCCCCAGGACGCTCCTGGGAGGGCAGTGGGGGTCCGTGGTTAATCATGGCTTAGCTCTGGGATTAACTCTTTAAACTGGGTGAGAGAGGGTTATTGGGGTGCCCGGCCACCGGGAATCTGTGTGACTAAGTGTGTTGATGTGTGTACTTGTATGTCACTGTGCGTGCGCGTGGGTGAAGTAACACCAGAGGACAATCCAGGGGAGGGAAAGCACAAAAATAAACCACAAACAAACAGCAGTATTTCTTCCCCATAAGTGATATGATGGCTTCTAACAGAATTATGCACACAAATTCTAAGTGTCAAAAAAGTGTGTTTATGCATGTGTTGTGTCTGAAAATGTGCTTGTGTTTTTGTCTTTATGAAGACTTGACATTTGGCAATTAAATCTTGCCACGAAGGCTTTTTCTTCCTTCTGGTTTAATTTTTGTGTTATATTTAGAAGCACTGGCAGAGAACACTGACAATCCTCCTGATGCAAGTTGCCAGATGGTGATGGTGCCTGTTGAAAGACCAGGACTCCTATGTGGGGTTGCTTTGTTCGGTGAAGGATGACCATTAAAACAAACAAACAAAAAAAAAAACACCCTGCAGTGCAGAGGTGGGGGTGGGTAAATCCTTCCGTGGTGAGTTTCCATGTTGAAGTGATGTAGTAAATCGAAGTAAATCCTTCGGTACCAGGTTGCCAGGTTGGAGGAGAGATGGATGAATGTCTGGGGTGATTACAGAGTACCCGTGCAGCTGGTTGAACCAAACATCCTGGCTTTTAGAAATTGAACTCCTTCGTTTGCATGTTGGAAGCTGGATCAAAGTTGAAGGTCCCTCCTTGAGTGGTGTCGGGGATCAAGCTGGGATCTTCGTCAATCTGAAAAGGACAGATATTACGAGATCACCGCAGAGTAAGCTGTTGACGGAGCAGGAAAAACTAATGAAAATTTTGAGGTGTAAATCACTGGTGGTAAACTTACATCATCTCCTGAAAAGTACTGATCAATAATCTCAAAGGCTAGTTTGTAGATATCCTCATTCTCATGCTGCTGCAGATTTTCTATCTTCTCCAAACCTGAAAGATCAAACACAATGGCAAACATAACCTTTCCTGTTATCAACAGCATTAAGACTGGGAACTGGCTACTGCAGTAACTTATACAGTTCAATTGATTGACATTCAATTTGACAAATCAACAAGGCTGTCAAAACATGCACTCGTTAGAAGAAGAAGAAATGGAAAATGATATACCAAACACTCTAGTCCTTGACTTTCTCAAATAAAAACCCAAAAGCTTACATTTATAATATAGGATACATATAGGTTTAATACAACTGAAAATACTAATTGAGTAATGCAAGTCCATATACAGACCTCCACACTCCTCTATGATCTCCGCAATAGTGCTGGCTTCATCTCCTGCCATGATGAGGATATTCTTCAGGCCGTCCAGCACAACCTGCACCACCTGAGAGTCCTTCACTGACAGCAGGTTACAGAACGGAGGGATGACATTCTGCTCCACCAGGAACTCCACCTACACGAACCCACACATACACACCACATCCATACTTGATTACAACATAGGTACATGGTTACAAGTGTGGAACATGTCCTTGTAATTTCACTCACAATGACCTTCATATGTAAACAATTCAACATCGCCTAGTTTCATCTTTCAATAATGGTGATAATTCTGCTTCTTGAAAAAGTGCCAAGGTAAACATTTATTGTTGAAATTGTATAATATTATATGACTGACTCCCATGCTAACTAGGGTTTCTACAGTTTAAATAAAAAATACACCCTTCATAGCAGTAAATGAACTGAAACAAGCATCAGATTTCTACATCATTGGTCCCAAAGCCCAGCTCACCTGGTCTTTCCTCCCACTGATGGTGAGGTTGCTGATGGCCCACGCTGCCTCCTTCTGAGTGCCAAAGTCACCCTGTAGAGAGACAGGCTGTCACTAAGATGTGCACATAGCAGGTCTTTTCTACAACAGCATAATGCCAAGACACAGAAAATCTAGGCCATATTTGCATTCAGTATTAATTCATTTATCAAGAGTTGCTTCTCTGGCTACAAAACATAGAATGTGTCGATGCAACTGAATACATACAATTTACGCCAACATTATGGTTTTCCAAATTTAGAGTCTGATACAATGTGTTATCTGAATCTGAATATAAAGACTGGAGATTATAAAGCTTAAGGAATCTCTTTCCTGTTCTTCCACCATGCACAAACCTTAGCCAGTTGGTGAATAATCATAGGAATCAGCCCAGCATCGATCACAGCTTGGACCTGCTGCTGGTTCCCAGCTGTAATGTTGGACAGGAACCAGACTGCTTCCTGCAAACAGACAAATCACAAATGGTCAAAACTGGCACTATATCTTCCACACACACACATGGACATTCTTCAAAAACCCTGTGCATTTCTCTTCCACTACATTACTTTTTCTCACTGGGCTAGTAAAGAGGGAATAAAGCAGATGATTGGCCTTCCAATTCCATACGTCTTTTACACTCAATTGTGCATGTAATCTGCGTACAGCACCTTAACATGGGTATTTCTTGAATACATTTGTTACAACAATGGCTGATGTGAGACGGGTGCGTTATGGTTAGTGTGTATGCTTTGGGGAAAGAAAAAACCCAAAACATTAAAACCAGTCAGATGTTGTTGCCTTTCAAAATGTTCCTGAGAGTGAAACAGATAGCTCTCACAAATGTCATGAACTTCACTGCAGTTCGCAGGCCGCAGACACCTTACTCCTATTTCCATGCCAAACCATAAGAAACAGCCAGAATTACACAATAAAACATAAAAAAACCCAATAACATGAAGGTTGAGGCTGTGGTGTTGAAGATACCTTGTTGATCTTTTCTTTAGGGTGTGTGAGCAGGTTGGGGAAGTGTGAGAGGACATCACAGTTAAGCACAACCTGCGTCTGCTCGTCTGTCCCTGTCACGATATTACCCACTGCCCTCAGAGCTGCCGTCTGTAGTTTGACAAAGGAGGCAATAAACTTGAAATTACTTTGATTAATTCATTGAGGATGAAATTTTGAAATGGTCATCTTACTGTAGCCAAAAAGGTAAAGACTAATAAATTCAATTAATAAAACAAACTCACCTGAACTTTGACCTCCTGATGACTGAGGAGAGGCACAAGAAATGGAACGACTCCAGAATCAATGACCATTTGGATCTGCTCGTTCCCGCCGTCCGTCAGATAGGACAGAGCCCACACTGTGTCTACAAGGATCTAAACACACAGACACACAAACCTCGTAAGACCATGTACAGTAATTATGCTGTTAGCGTTTAGAAAAATGCCATTCTGACAGCACAAAGCAGGTGATCTTTCTTTACAGTCAATACTAATCAGTAAATACAAAATGACTGGGACAATCGCCCTTCGCTCGGATACTTACATTTATATCGGTGTGATATATTAGCACACAGAGGGCGGGCAAAATCTGTGGGGAAAGAAAAGTAGGTTGTGAATGGGTTGGATGTAGGCAGAGGAATAGATGGATCAGATGAAGGTAAAAACAGGGCAGAGTGAAAAAACAAAAAAAGTCACAAAGAGGAATAGCTGTCAAAACCAGACTTCAAATGTCGCCAAAAGAGCTTTATAGTTAGAAACTCCCTTGGGTGATGAGGCTGATTTGGGTACTGAAAAGGCTCTGCAAAATCTCTGTGTGACTCAGCCTGCAGTGACACAGTCAACTGCAAAGCAACACATCCATCTGTCTGGCACATGAAAGCCTGCACACACACACACACACACACACCTCTTGCACAGTCTCCATGGGTGGTGGTGGATCCTTGTTGCGGCAGAGGTTAACAATGACCCAGGTAACATTGCGGAGGAAGGTGATGGGGATTGATGGGTTGATGAAAGAAAGCAGGGGCTTGACCACGCCCAAAGAGATGACATAATCCCTGCACTGTGGACCATCACCTAGGCAGGCAAGGGGCAGAGGTCAACATAACTCTGAACAGCTGCTTCCAAGCAGTATGTACACACATTCCAATTAGAGGACACTACTTACCTATAATGTTTCCTAAAGCCCATACAGCCTGTTCACATACGTTCTGGTGGGGAGAGTGCAGCAGTCGCAGGAACAGGGGCACTGCATCTGGACACACAAACATCAGCGTATCAAAAACTTGACCAAGGTGACAGATTGGTCGTGTCCAAAGCAAAATAAAATAAACACAGACCCATGACTGTGTCACAGCTCCTGTATATAACAGCTAATCTAAACCTAAGTAGGGGTATCAACAAAAATGTAATGACTCAATGGATTGGTTTAAATACCTATACTGACCCTGTTGACAGTCAAAGCATTGCGGAGTGAAAATGTCTACTCACTACTAAAAGATTCCTTTCTAGTAGTCAAAGTGAACATGCCCATTTAAAACACCACAACTAATGTACGCACCAAGAGAATTTTTTAATCAAATCTCTTCCCAGGAAAGTGGAGCATATACAGACAGTGCTTGACTGATATCTTTGTTGCACCTCTTTGGGAAGGACTACTCTACTTTTATCTTAGTTATTATCATAGATATTATCAAAGTTTTGGTAATCTCAATTTCCAGAATCTCCACCCAACGTCTAGCTGAGATCTGATCACCCAGAATAACTGTAAATACCTGTGTGGGTGTTGCTAAAATGTATGAAATGTTCAATGTATGTAGAAGCATAAATTACATATACTTTAATTTAAGCAACTGCAGATTACTCAGTTCAATTAAAATAAAGTCACACAATTCCATGTTTAATTTTAGAGTGTTTTTAATCTGTTGTTTCATTCTAAATTAAAAGTTTTAGATACGTGACATTCCTCAGGTCTAAACCAACTAGTGCTGTCTCTGTAACAGCCAGCTAATCACATGAACGCTGATCACGGTTTCCACTTCTCCAGTCATGTTGGCTTTCTTTCAAAATAAGAGTGCACGGTTATCTAATAAAAACATAATCCAAAAAATCAGACTGCCCCACTGAGTGAAAAAACAAATAAATATGCTAGCTTGGCAGATTGCAGACAGTATACAAACACAGACTGTGGTGGGGGGAACGACGACAGAATGTGGGGTCAACTTACTGGATTTAACCACAGCCTGAGTCTGTGATGACGTCCCAGAGGCAATGTTGGTCAGAGCCCAAGCTGCCTCGAATTGAAGAGAGGGGCTGCAGGACAAAGAAAACAAAACCAGTTAGACAAAAACAAAACAAGTTAAAGACATAAATAAGGCTCATTTAGTTTCCACAGTAGAGTGGAACACAAAAGGGGGGGAATAATAGTTATGATAAATATTGATGTGAAAACTTCCTGAATTCCCAGCTGCTATTACATGTTTTTCAAGGCTGATTTTTAGATTTTTCCCCAAGCACCCAAATACACTTGTGTGTTTTTTGGCCTTCCAGTATTAAAAGGGCTTTTTAGAGGAATGTACCTCAAACCCATTTTAATCAAAAGCTTGTTGCTCACCAGGGCATAGTTTTCCATTATTGGTTTCTTTAAAATAATGATTAATAAAAAAATCAGTTATGTGAAACCCTAGTGAAAACAGGTCTGTGTGGAGGATAATACATCTGACAGTGGTCAGATATCATGGTGTTTGACGAACTAGGGCTGTGCTCACAGGGGAAGACTATCATGAAAAGATTTATTTTTTTAAATGATGCAACACAAAATATTAGAAATCACACAGTTGCAAGTGATCCTCACACCACCCACCAGCCAAATGGTAATAAATCATGGCTAAGGGTGGTAAGTCTGTCTACCCCACTGAATATTTCATCAGGCGACCAACCATGATCTGGAGTTCCTACTGGTTTCTTAAGCTTCAGCTGGGATGTAAAACAGGAAACAGGGTGTGGTAGTCTTTGTGATGTAACCAGCCTCTGTGGTTGCCTCTGGACAGAAGAGTTACATTTTCTGCCCTATCATGCATTCACAGATTTAATTTGAAGACCTCAGATAAGACCTTTTGTCTATACTTGGTCATGTAAAATGGTGCTCATTTTCAGGCTGTACATTGTGATTCTATACCTCATTATGTCATTAGGCTGGACTGGCTTGGCTTTCTGCCATAATGCTATGGCAACATACTAGACAATTATTTTCTCTTGATGGGTGCACATGAGTTATACTGCATTGCTGCACAAACTCAAAAATAACATAATATATAATAACAACAACAATAACAATAATGTATGCTGGTGTTTCATGTTAACATGACGCTATCTGTTGTTAATGCCATGGTAAAATCCTTACAACTTCTTCCACCCTAACTATTCATTCTCCCCCCTCAGTGAACACAAGGTCCTGGGAATTGGGGACCTCCGAGAGACAGGAATGCTGTTATATTTGGCTTGGCCTGGACTGAGAGGACCAGCCAACTGCCCTGCGTGCCTCTACACACTCTCACGTGTGGACACAGTTGGATACACACACTCTCATGCACACAAAGCCTCTGTTGCGGCAAAGACTTGATGTAGCAGCGTCAGTAATCCATCACAGCAGTCTGCAGCCTTAACAGCTAGAACACTCAGTTCATTGCGTCAAAGAAAAATAACACTGAATGCAAACACAAACTGAAGCAGACTTACTTGTCGTCCCTTTCCAGGCATTTGACTAAAATGGGCAGGATCCCAGACTTTATCAAGTCGTCGATGGGAGGGTTTCTGTCACTCGAGAGCAGTTTTCTGACAAAGGGCAGGGAAAAAAATCTCAAGAACTTCATATACAAAAAACAGCTGGTGTCTGTATGTGTGTGTTCTGTCAGTCACTCACCTGGCTGCCTGTACAGCACTGAGCTGGATAACTGCATTATCACTGGTAGCGTTCTGTAGTGACAAAGAGTGAAGGCCATAATAAATGTCAAGCACAGCATAATTAGTAGTCAGTTTAGGAGCTATTGCTGGTACATTTGGGAAAGGCAATGGAGGGCTTGAATGATGTGAACTCTTACCTGTAAGATGGCATCAAGCGTAACATTTTGCTGCACAAAGAGAAATGTAGAGGAATATTAGCACAACATACTCTATCACTGAAGACAGACGTCCAACTGCAAACCTGTGCATTTGCCCTATGTCATTAGGGTGCAATAGTGTAACAAGTAAACCTTTTGTATCTCATGCTGCTCAGATATTTTCACAGTGTAATATGTAGGGTTTGGGATGGATCCAAATTATGACGTGATGTGAGGTTGACATATGGATGTTTTAAATACTTTTGCAGCATAACACTAAAATGAAAAAAAAAAAAAACCTAAGTAGCAAACTTAACTGACCCTTGATTAACACCACTTTACATAATATGTTTCATTTATGTAAATGTGATAAAATCGTTTACAAGTCTACATTGAGACTTTAACAGCTTGCCCACTGCATCTTTGAATCTGACATGAAAATTAATAATGCAGTATATGCAAAATGCTTGGTGGCTTTCAACTGAAACAGAGGAAATTACAATGAGCTGCACCCTCTCTTTTCCCTGAAGTGTCTTCTGACTCTGAACTCCAATAGGGCTAAAATAATACAGCCTCACCCCACTACTAGGCTACCTTGTTTCAATGATATTTTGGATTTCTGTCAGTATTTTAAGATAAACGTCTCTCTACAACAGTATTGGCTATAAAATTTTAAAACCTCAACATTTTAAAAAACAATAATACCATTAGCTTTCAGTCACAGCTCCCATGAGACTATGATGGATCTGCAAACCACAGACTTAACTAACCAGGGCATATTTGTAAATAATACTCTACAGTAAAAAAACTCCTAAAACCTTTCCATTAGTGAAGCCCCTTTTCACACTGGACAACCACTAACATCTGTCTTTTGTCTTCAGTGGGACACGTGCAACAGCGATTGTGTTCTTCGTATTGTTCAAGATGCAACACTGGCAAGACAGCGAGGTGAGAGAGCTTCTCTGGCCTCCATGCTGCTTTCTACCGTTTACTAACCCTGCTGTCCGGCGCGTTCGTGATGTTGAATGTGACGCATCAGAAAAAAACAGAAAGGCAATCTACTGGCAATGGGAAAGGAGTCGATCGCCTATTTTTTTCCCGGGGGTTTATCCGCGTTTAAAAAAACCTGCATATACGCCCTAATTTTGGTGTAAAAAGGATATGAGTGAGAATTAGAGGGTCTATTCACACAAATTATAAAAGTTATTTTTTACACATATTCTTTCAATTTTGGTTTTTATCTGCTTTGGTTTTATGATATT
Source organism: Siniperca chuatsi (assembly GCF_020085105.1). Classification (NCBI taxonomy): domain Eukaryota; kingdom Metazoa; phylum Chordata; class Actinopteri; order Centrarchiformes; family Sinipercidae; genus Siniperca; species Siniperca chuatsi. The sequence continues at coordinate 19,099,250 of NC_058053.1, forward strand.
TGTTTCTAAGATTTCTGGTGCCAACCTTATTTAATGGAGGTGTTATTGATGGTATTCTCAGGATAATCAGAATGTGCTATCGACAGTTTTCATAACAATTTTTTCAGTAGAAGATAAACAGTTCACAGCCAGGTCGGTGGACTATCCTGAGAAATTGGAACATTATCTCTGGAAATACAACATTGATGTGGAGTTGTCAAACGTAATTTTTTATTGCGGTGAAGAGCAAAAACAAAATTCCATTAAACCAACTGTATTGGGGTGGTGGCAGAAGTTACAGCAGCAGATATTACAAGACTGAAATCTGCATGGACAGACACATCTAGGTAAAAGAAAATGACAAAATAAACTCACCAAACTGGTCATAGTAGCTGTTATGTTAACATAAATTATCCCAATATCACCCAACTGAGTTTACCCAGTTGTCATGGAATTGTAGATGTTCAAATTTCCATTCCTTTGAGCTCTTTAGAAACAGGACTAAATGGAATTAGTAAATCTAGGAAATCTGAACATCTACAATTCCATGACAACTGGGAAAACTCCATCTGCTGAGGAAGAATGTGTGATATGACTGAAAGCTCCAGAATAGCCACTAACTAAACCTTGTGGTGAGAGTTTTCTTGTCAGCTGCTCTTCCCAAGATTAAGAATAAACTTTCAATCTCAACTAAGAAGAAACTGTTTTTTGTAATTTGGCTGAATTGGCCCTTTGAAGTTTGGAATAATAAATATTACTAACAGAGAAAAATCATAACATGACAACGCACTGATATTTCATTTGCACTGTAAATGCTTTTATTTGGGAGGAAATCCCAGTAAAAACAGAACCCAAAGACATTTCATTCTTACTGAAGATGTTCAGCTACTGTTTCTAGCCTGTATCACACACACAATTTGAAATAATTTTGAACCACACTGCCCACTTGATGTTAACCCTTCTGACCTGTTATCCAGACAGTCCAGTCTCACTACATCTCTCTCACTCAAGCACATACCCGCACGCCCACACTTACTCCTTTGAAGTCTGAGTCGACATCAGAGTCCTCCAGACTCTCCTCCTGCGGGACATTTCTCTTCTTCAGTAGATGTTCGTCTCGTTTGTTCTGACAAGAGAAAAGACAGAAAAGCAATGAGGGGAGGAGATGAAAGTGTGCATTAATGCCTTCATGAGCACTGAAAGTAACAGTGAATCTTCTCTTTCCCAAACTTTTACTTTCAGGAGTACAGCCTACATGTTAGAAATGTGGGTAGGTCAGAGAAATCTGCCTGCAGCCTAGTCCACAAAGCAAACACACAATCATCTTTGAAGGACACTTAACCTTAACCCTCAACACACTCTGCAACCCCCCAGTAAGCACACATTCATTCAGCGTGGAAATAGAGACAAACATGTACATACAAACAGGCTGAAAGACCGACACATCCCATCAATTCACAGGGCATGTGAGTCAGCGGTAGGAGGAGATTCCCTTGCCCTACATTCCTGTGCATCATGCTGATGTGCGTCACTGATGACTAATCAGCTAGTGCAGTGCTTCTTGCTGCTCTGTTCCAGCTAAATGGAATGTGCTAGATTTAAGACCACCTCAGCACTCCATAGCTATGACTTTGTATGTTTTAACACCCTTGGCTGTGCCAGTGTTTTCCAAACGTCTGCTGATGGCTGTGCTGCTCTACATGCCTGTTCACCAGTGTTCTCAGACTTTCTCTGGAAGCACAATGTTATTAAAATGTCCCTTGAGTTTTGTTTATTAGAATTACCAGTTCAGGTGGCACTATACCAATTCATGCCTTTGCACGTCAATCTGTTCATCTAAATGTTAATTTCCGAATATTATGTTTATGCTGTGATTTTCTTGACAGTGTCAATTTTGTGCCACGCCGGGCTGTCAAAAATCCATTTTTACAGAGCAAACAGACTTGGCAAAGATTCATTTAAATTTCTCTCATGTTGTCTGGCACCCGGTTACTAGAACCAGAGGGCACCTTCCTCTTTCACTACTTACATATGCCTTTCATATTCCAGGAGACGAAAAGAATAAACAATTCAGAAAGATAAACATATAGGTTTCACGGTATGCAGTGGTATGAAAATTGACGGTTATCATACCATGTTCATTAGCTTATCTATGGTGTTTGATTCTACTGTTTTAGTGCTTTATGATTTTTATTTATTTATTTATTTTATATTTATTTATTTTATATATATATAATTTTTTTTTTTTTTTTTCAAGTTCATTTCAAGTTTCATGCCTGCCAGGACATAATATTTAGTGAAATTATAATAAAGCGTTTGATCAACCAAAAAACCCTTCTGTTTTCATTCCTTTAAGGGTCATTGTAACTGATAAAAATAACGGTGTAAAACTGCGGTACCGCGATATAAGACGGTTATCGTACCGTGAAACTCTCATACCGTTGCAACCCTAGACTCAACAAATGGCATTTCATGTGGGCAAAATTTATCAGTAAGGCAATAGATGCACCCTATTAAAATGATCATTAAATGTGCTGTGGATATTCATGCTTTTTAGAGGAACACCACTACTCAACTTGGACTCTGTAGCGGATATAACTCTGATGGATGGGCCATACTGATTGTGTTGGTACTGTATTTCTTAAAGTCATCAGGTACAATCTACACAGAAAGTTCTTCATTATGAAAAAAGTGATTGGTCTTCCTGTTGTCAGATATCACATTTAAACAGAAACAAAGAACTCTTAACCCAGCTAAGATGTGACTGATCTATTCATCCATTACAAACCCAAATCAGCTGTTTTAAATTGTATTAGTATCAGTAAGAAATATCCCACCAGGCACTGAAACAGTGTCCATAAAGGCTGTCTCCTAGTGAGTGGCAACAAGCAGCACTGAAGTATCACATGTGGAAGTCTAGGCTCAGTTCCTTGTGACTCTGGAGACTTGTTTGCATATAGAAATCACGATTATACTGAACAACATTACATAAATATCAAAAGCGACTTGTATTTGAAGGGTGATGTTTTACTTTAATTATATCAGCATTGGTAGAAAGACTGCATGTCTTAAACATTCCATGCTACAAAAAACTATGTTTATGTTTTAACAGGTTATAGCTCAGCAATTGCAAATGACCCGAAGAAGAAGAATACTTGGAAAGGTAAAAACACAACAGGTCAGGAGCCCTCAGAGAGGTTGTATCGGAGTGAAATGAAGAGAAAATGACACCGACATCAGGATTCATCACAAGATGCAAAACCCCATGTAGGCCTCAAGTATATATAATCACACACACATACATACGGCGGACAAATTAAAGGAAAAATCTGAATAAAAGAGTGGAGAAACATATCAAATGCAGATGCTTCTGTGCACCAGGGCTCACTGAATGGTTTGGCGAGTTTGAAAATGATGTGAATTAAATGCTACTGGCCTTTACAGTCACCAGATCTCAACCCAGTTTCACACCTGTGGAAGATCTTGGACCACCAACGTGTAAGACAACGCTCTCCACCACCATCTCCATAAGACCAAATGATATAAACTTTCATCTTCACATCTATTTAGCGATGTCTGTGACTGTCTCTGATGCTATATGTCCTTTTTTTATGTCTGGCTATGTTTGATTTTCTTTCTATCTGCTGTACTCAGGTCTCTCTTGCAAAAGAGATCTTGATCTCAATGAGATTACTTGATTAAATAAAGTTGTACATATAAATGAGGGAATATCTTGTGGAGGAATGGTGTTCATCCCTCCAACAGTGTTCCACAGACTTGGCAAGAACCAATGCAGCTGTTCTAGAGGCTCGTGGTGGCCTGACTCCACACTAAGACGCTTCAAGTTGGTTTTTCTATTAATTTGTCACCCATCTTGTATATAGCCAGGTTTAAGTTAGTTGTGGAACTCTGTAGGATACTTAAAAACCTATTAAAGTGTTGTCTAAAAGATGCCACAAAAGTCCACCATACCTGAGTGATGGAAAGACTTGTGTGTGGAAAAAAAGGTGATTCAAGGTGTGCTGCATCATTTGTAATACATGGTGTGGTGGTGTTAATGCTGCCAGTGGAACCAGCTCATTTGTGTTCGATGATGAGGTCGCGACAGCAGCAGCAGGATGAATGCATACGTCATCACTGTTCAGATCAATTTTAATGCATAAAATATCTTCAGACAATGCCATCACAAAGCAGAGGCAGTACAATAATCCAAACTATATCCAAAGCAATCCCCTGAACTAACATCAATCCAGCTGAGCATAGATTTCACTTGCTGAGGATCAGAAAGAAGGCAAATATCCCCTGTAACAAGCGAGAACTGAAGACACCTGCATCTTACAGGTCATAGACTTGGGAAATCAGCGATTGCAAAAAATATGCACTTAAAACTAAATATGATGACAATTCCTACACTGTTCAGTTGATGTAGATGTAAACACCCTCAAATCAAAGATGAAAGTTGACATTTTAATCTTATAATCCTTGTTTCATTTTAAGCCCATGGTACAGAGTAAAGGACCAAAACAACAAGAAATATGTTATTTGCACAAAATGCACATTGCACAAATAAGATAATAAACAACGCATCATTTATAGACGGGTAGTTTGGACGTGTGGTGGCTGTCAAGTATAAATGACAAAGAACTGACAAATAAAGAACATTAATATAAATTTCCCATTATGATCTAATCCAGAAGGCTAGCCAAAAAAAAGTTTAATTTCCATGAGAGAATTAAAAAACTCCGAGAACAGAAATCCGTAAATGCTCAATTGACCCATGTTACTTTATATGGTGTCTCTTTGGAAGGCACCTTGATTATTGACCAATTGGGGGTTTAATTAATAACTATTGGGGGGATGACACAAGTATGACTCCAAACAGAAATTACGCAATGGTACAAGTATAGAAGGAAAGCAAAAATGACAAATGCTTACTCAATTGCAAGAGACAGTGTAATAGTGGCTGGTTGAATAAAGCTTTGTTAAAATTTAAACTAGTTCACTTTGGGCTCAAGCAATATTTTATATTTTCTCAATAGATGGTATGGTTGCATCCTAATGTCTCTCAACATACAAAGGTACAGTCTGAATTTTCTATTTTCTCAATGCGTCCAACTGCATTGGTCAATAACTCGAGACAGATTTATAATACTGTTGTATGTGTGTGTAGACAGATGGTGCATCTTTTCTCACCTTTCTCAACTCAACCGTCACCTCATTTCGATGTCTTCTCATAGTCTATAACAAAGAAACAAAAAGGCAGCAAGTGAGAAATGTGAAAACATTTTTCATAAATTCAACCATTTACTGAAGTGGAAAAAATATATATTACAGCCTTTTACATGGATAACAAAATTACATAATAAATCACAAAATACCATGAGCAAAAGATATAAAATTTTATGTTTTCCATTAAATTACACTCCTCATTAACAAACAATTTAATTTTGGGGTTTCTTATAACTATTAAAAATGACAAACCTTTAAAAACATGGGGCATGTAGATGATTTTTTTTTTGTCAATTTAGGCATAAATCTGTGACAGAAACCACCTACATATTTGAAGGTAAGAGATTGATAAAACAACTAAAAAAAAAAAACAGCACAAGCGAGGAAAGACAGTTTAACTCATTGCTGTATTTGTGTGTCTGTTGGGTTTCCAGTTCATCCTGAACAGTTTGAGATGGTCTAAGATCTTGTGACTGAAGAGGTTCATGTTGCCTTCCTAAATAGCCTCTTACGTAATCTGGGACAGTCATAACTCAGGAGGCTGCAGAGTCAACCACTGCAAAACAACAATAATGCCACTACTTTGACCCAAACAAAAATGTCCTTTTACCGACAGCAGAACATCAAATACAATAGTCCAGCCTGACTGTCAAGAGAAATTAATACAATCCAGTTCACTTAAACTGGCTGAATTTGGCTAAATGATGTTGGTTGCTGTACCCAAAATACAAAGTGTTCCTAAAACAAAGAATTATGTCTACAAAGACAAAATTGCTGGAGCCCATAGAGTCACCACAGTAAATACTCAAAAAACTAAAACTTTATGAAACCTGCAGTTCTATAAAGGCAACAAAGATTTCAGGGTAAAAACAAAATGCTTGACCAATCTAAACTGTAAGCACATTCTATATAATTTCCAGGAAAACAAAGGAGGAGCTTATGGCCTGCAGCATGCGAGACTTCACTGCTTTGCAATTCAAATCTGTTCCTAATGATGTCAGAAATGAAGAGCAATCTGTTATGTCTGACCTAAATAAATAAAACCCAAACTGGCATGTTTTCCTGCTGTAGTCTGAGTCATCCATTTAGGAAAACTCAAATTCATGCAGAGGCTCTTAAGAGAGGACCCAGGTCAGACCTCCAGGATGCCTGAAATAGCATCAGGAATGCACTTGGCAAAACTTGTCTGTCATAGTAGCCATGTGCTGGTCACACTGACTCGAAGTTTCAAAACAACCACCTATGGGGCATCGATCTCTGCTTTTAGGCAACTGATGGTGAAACTCCAATCCCTGCTGGATTTTGAAGGGTCCTTTTCAGGCATACCTTTGTTTGTGTCTTTGTTGGTAAACCCTTTGGCATGAGAGCTGCATTTTGATAAATTACATATGTATAGTATTTACCTTAAAAAAAGACTAGATATTTGTTACTTTGAAGTCTTCCTTTGGTCCAAGTCTGTTAGCTTCCCTCATCTTGGCTTGTCTGAACACAGCCTTTGCCAAATGGTTTGGTCATCATGTCAATGAGCATTACAGACAAATGCTGTCACAGAGATATATAATTAGACTTGTTAGTTGAATGATGCTGTAATACCCAGCGTTTTAGACTGTCGCTTTGCCACTCGGGCACATAGTATACCGGAGGTGATTTCTAGAATATATGACTTGCCAGTAAAGCAATCACAATTATCCTTCACATTTGCGTTAATATAGCAATGTCTATTTGGAAAAAATGTCTAAGTATAACCATTAAGAAATCTCAGCGATAACATTACAGCGTTAACTAGACCAAGTTATAATTAATAGTACTAAGCTTAATGGTATCCAAGTCTAACGTGCCTATGATGGATTCTAATCAAACAGTAAATTCATGATCTTAAATTGTTTTTGTTAGCAATACATTTGCCGTATTTCACTTCAAAGTAGACCGTAAAACTAAGGTCATCGCATCATTAAGCTAACTGTTTAGTGGCTCAGCTAGCAGCTCGGTTTAGCTGGTTCACCTGGCATTACATGCTAGCTATTTGCTTGACAACGTTAGCAAGCTAACAAGGAGGGGCAATGTTTGGTTAGGATGGATGTGGACCAACCACGGAATTCAATCTAAACCGATGTTTTACTAATAATGACAAGTGTATGTGACGTTCGCAAACTAGTATTGGTGGTACTTAAGGTAAGCTGGCTGTAAAGCATGGCAAATGTCAAGATTATGGTGCCGGCCAGGCCCAGCCTCGCTTACGACCGGTGTCCATCCAACTAACGCTAGCTAGTAAACGTTAGCTGGCAATGACAGCTACATCGCCTGCCCTTAATTCTCCCAAAACCAACGGTACAACTGTGATGCTGCTTTCTCTTTACAAACATTAACTACTGAATATTGGTAGGCCACTGGTGTTAACAATATAACAATAATCGCAATCGCTCAATTAAGGGGGGGACTGTGTCGTTATCAAGATAGGCCAATGAGCACTTTTGATGGCGAACTCTTCACGCTAGCTTAGAGCCAGGCAGCTAGCTGGCTAGCTGCCTGGCAGCTGCAGCCGGGGCCAGGCTCCCCAACGAGGCCCAAAGACTGTCGTTTTCTACGTAAAACTAATTCGATTCATGTCATTTACACTCGCATATATATGTCAGCTCACCTCGACATCACGTCCCTTATTTTTAAAGCTCTTGATGCGGTGGTTTTCCAAGCCGGCGTTTTCTGCCATGGCTGTATGGGGGTTTTGCTATTACTCCGGCTTTCGGGATCTCCTCCGTGAAAGACGAGGCACGGCAGCTCCTGTGCTGCTGCTGGCTCCGGAGAGGGGGAGGAGGAGGACGTAACAGATCGCAGAGAGAGGGGAGGAGTTAATGCATACCTCCTGCATGGGCTGTCCTGGTTTCCACGGCTTCCTCGACGCAGTAATAAATTCACCTTCGACTTTTTGGCCACAGACGTCCTCAAACGTGAAAACTGTAAAGCTAGCCCGTCATTTTTGCGCGGAACTGTGAATATAATACGCAACTTAACAACAACCACCTAAAAACAAAACAGGACTCCGACAAAAGTATGCCTCAAGACACAAAAGTTTAATGAATCAACAATATTTGGATTTGCTTGTACAAATCATTAGTGCAAACAAAGACAAGCATTTGAAATATTTAACTGTCACACTTCAGCAGCGGATATGCTATGCCAATACAAAACAACAGATTGACATTTTTAACCATATATCTGTAATCTGAGACAACCAGCACCGGTTATATTCTGATATTTAGAATAAACACACCATGAAAGATTTCAGGATGAGAAAAGCGTGGGAAAACTAAAGGGCTGTTCATAGAAGTGATTTAGAAATCAATCTTAATACATATTAGTGTCAGCCATTTAATAAGTGTTTAACTTTTTAAAACATCGTCCAACACCATCACCTCAGCATACCTCAGTAAAAAGTCAATCTCAGACACTGGCTGTCCGCTGGAATGTGCAACGGTTTACTGGAGTATTTTAAACCATGTCTGTATCAACTCAAATTTACAAAGTGACATGAATTAATTTAATTAATTAGTGTATCCCCACTTTTAATTGTATTTTTAAGTGAAGAAGGCAACATAAGAGCAAATGGGATATTGTTGACTGATGTGTCAGTACTGACAGCTGATCCTTAGTCCACAAACTTCTGCTGGCCAAAGACATGACATGCTCATATTACTTGATCTGTGACTCAAATAAATACAAATAAATATAGGGCATATGCTGAGATGTCAGTATGACATTTGGGAGATTACATATTCAAAAACATAAGTATAAAGCAATGTCAACAAAAAATGGCTTGTGATCCTGAAAAATGGGAACATTTTACCATTACATCCACTGTCTGGTATCTACACAAAGATTGAGAATGTAAGCAGCAATTCAAAGTGTTTCAGTTAATACAGGGTGATTACCACTGACACAAGGTAATGATTTGACAGTTTTCCATCAGCACAGACTGCAAAAGTCATAGCCCACCAATGATCAGTAATCCCCACTCCTTCAAGGTTGCTCCAACGTCAATCCAGAGCAGCATGAGAGAGACAGAGTAATCAGGGGAAACAAACAAAAGGCCACACATAATGATTTTAAGGTCAAACTGTAGTTTCACAGAGGTTGCTATGAGATATTGGGGAGGATGACAACATAAAGAGGGGCTGAGGCTGAGGTGCTCCTTTAGAAGATTTGTTGTTCAAAGAGGATCTTCTCAAATCCTTGTGGAGCTGTGTGATAGAAGTCACTAAACTGGCAGTCTAAGATGGCACTGTCATCCACTGGAACAAAAGAAGGGAAAGACACAAACACAAGCTTAGAGATTGTATACATGTTAACCTCTTCAACAGATTTTTCCTATTAGGAGTTTTGAGTGCAGGGGCAGAGTGCGCAGAGTAGGCTTATTACAGGCCTGTGACGGCCACAGAGACCACATTATTTGTTCATTTGCTCAATCAGAGCATTTGATTTATTGATTGCTATGTAAAGAGAATCTCAACAAATATAACTAAAAAATGCTTCTGAAAAATATTACCTACCCTAGCTTTGAGTCAAATATTCAAACCCGAGATGCATGTTAGTTTGGTTGCATGATTATATGAAATGGGTGATGCTTGGCTATATCATGCATCTAACGTCAGGGTTTATGGGTTAACCATGGCTTCAAATGTATGAAAAAATATCACCCCATTAAACATTTTGTTGATTATATTCCCAGGACTCCCTGGAAAGCTCTTTTAATGCCAAGTGGCTTATTCTGGTGAATTAAAATAAAATTAAATTAAATTGATGTCATGTCTTAATTAGGAGTAATAATATAATAGCAAACATTAAATAGCAACATTTTTCTTGTTTATTCTGCAGAAATTAGGTCAAATGCCTTGTAACAGCAACTATTTGAACACAATCTCTCAGTATACAATGTTACATTTTGTAAGCTTGTTAATACTGAAATACTGTCTTTGGGTGCTGGTATGTTATTAACTCAACTTTGGCTTGGGATACACAGTTAGCATGGTGATTGATTAATCTTATAAATCAGTTCTTAGCTATAGAAGCAGCATCACCTCCAGGCCAAACACTCTCCCACACCAACTGGCACAGTAACTTACAGTGTCCCTGTTTTGTTTACCAGTTGTCAACCTGAGGTGTGGTAATAGCATAGGTGATCTTTGTAGGTCTCCCATCTCAAAATGAAGTCGTTCACTGACCCATAAGCTACTGTATATGCCACCCCTTTCTAAAGTGCCATTTAAAAACAGAAAGTGGTTCTGCAATGCAAACTCTGAAGCATCCACTGGAAAACGGAGCTATGAGGTGCAGATAAGACAAAACAGACATTGTTGTAAATAATAATATAAGAAGGCTGTTTCAAAAGAGGAATAACAAAACTATGTTACCATGCCACTGCAGCTCATGGAACTAATTTGGTGAAAACTTTTAATTTTAGGGGTGGGTAGCTTTTGGATTTTAGGGTTTTCCATTACCAACTTAATTAAACCTTGTAATTTTTAGTCAGTCTAATTATAGGCCTAACTCAAAGTGCAATTATAGAAAAATCTATATTTTATGGCTTCACTGGCATTCAATAAAGCACAGGGACTCACAGTTTGATTCAAAAACATACCAGATTAACACAGAGTTCTTATGGAAAAGTGAGAGTGGAGCATGCATAGATAAAAAGCATGTGTTTTATATCTATGGGAGCATGTCCCTATTCCCATAGGAGAGTTCTGTTTATGTAAACGCTTATTAGAAAAAAGTGACACCCTTAACAGTCAAAAAAGTTGGTATTGCCCTTTAAACATGAATGATATTATTGTTCCTATACAACACAACAGAAAATGACTTGGAAAGTTTGATATTTATGAAGGCATCCAGAGTGACTGATCTGATCACATGGATATATTTTCTAGCTCAGAAATATTAGCAATGCTGTAAAACAGAGAGTGTTTGCACAAGAAAGCTCAAACATTTACAGTTTTTCTGCATTAGTGTTGCTGTAGAACAGGAACAAGCAAAGCTGCCACTAAGTACCAACAGCCTACATGTTTTCTTTCCAACATAAAATCACCAGTTGATTTTACTGACTAGCTTAACATCAACCAGAGGGGCAGACCCAGTCAGTGAAATCATCTGCTGTAGCCTTTGACCAGAATAAAACCTGCATGTCTTGATCCTCCGTGGCAAGACTGTACCTTCCTGCTAAATGCTTTGTTTTGATTAGTCCACATAACTCACACTTGGATGTGTGGAATCTGTTTGTCGTCAAATATGCAAATAAAAAAAACCTTTTAATACAACTCACAACCAAAATGAGCACTGTTATGTAAAAATGTATAAATACAGCCCTCTAGTGGAAAAACATTGTAACTGCCATAATGGCATTTCTGAGAAAAAACATATTGGCAGTCAATAATGTTCAATTAGAAAATTACACAAAAATGATCTCAAGATTATCAAACCTTGGTAAACTAGTCAGCATATCAAGCCAACAAATAAACTTACCATAAACAACAGGGTATACAGTGCCTCGGATCCCTGAGGCAGGACAATGCATGTTCTTCCCATTCAGATATAAATTCAGCTCCACATGGTCATATGTGATGCCCTGAGGAACACAAACAAAAATTGATTTAACAACTGAATTTTTGTATCTGAATATGATTACACATTTAACCCTGGTTTAATTATCAAAAAGAAACCTTCATATGTGTAGCCTGGCTATTCAACACTTGTGACTGTAACCTATTTAAAGATAATAATTGAGACTCTTTCCTATTTTCAGAGGGAGCAGGAAGAGCTTGGGAAATCCAAATAGTATAGAAAAAAGATAAGGTATGTATAGGTTTTTATCCCACATTATTCTTTGTTTTCCTCTACTTCCTGCAGTTACACTTTCTCCTACTGGCTTAAGCTTTAATTATCACTGCATAATTATGGTCAATGACACTTCCATCCAAGCAAAAATGTGCCTGACACAAAATGGGACATAAAAACATGACGTGACATTTTCTGGTGAATCAAAAATGTTCCTACCTGTCTTTTTTTCTTAGATATCAAGTACTTTGTCAATACATTATATTATTCATCTGCACATATCTGTTGTGCAGACTGAGCAATTAAGTTAAAGTATTGTATATGCACTTAAAGTGAACAGAAAATCAGTGTAAGACTGGCCTTCATGGCCTCTTTTGTCGAAGAATTACAATTGCACTGAAATGTGTGAGAGTAGCTTGAATCAGTCTAAAACCACCAATGAGTGTCAGAGTTTCTTTTTCCTGGTCATTGACTACATAAACTGTAAATTGCATTTTCATGCATGCATCACACAGTGGTGGCAGCATCTCCTGTAATCTTGTACCTTTATGCAAATTAAAGATGCAAATCATTTTTGAAGCCCGTAGTTTGTGTTGTTTTTTTTGGATGTTTTTAATGTACACTTTGTAATATCATGCAAAATGCTTCACAAATGTATTGTAGTTGATGATGAGCTTCACAAGGGCAGTACAGTATTGGATTTTATTGATGTACAGGTGTTCATATTTCCTGTATATTAGCCCACAGCAGAAGAAAAGCTATAACTAAACCCAAATGAGCAAGCGTCAGTTTTACTGACTGACAGATTGGCTGACCTGAATTTGGCTCCTGATGAAAATACCTTGTGTCATCAGAAAAATAATTATCTTCTCTCACACAAGTTTATTCCTGCACAATTACTCAGTTGGCAGTACGACAAGTTCATCTGTATACATGCTTTGCTCTGCCAACTGAGTATGCGTATGTGGTGGGGTCCTCTAGTACAGTGCACATAAATACAGTACAGCCACTAATGGACTTAAGGGGTCGCCAAAGTCACCAAGTTCTAAGTCCCAGCAGTAGTAGCTTTATGCTGTTTTGGTCTCTTCTTCAGCAGAACCATATACTGTAGTGTCATAAAATGAGCATGACTAGGCTTAAAGAAAGATTTATCTTATTATGTCAGGTACAAACACTGTGTGCAGATAATGACATGCTTGCTGACAGTGATACATAGAGGTCTGCATGTGCTTTAAAGCAGCCCTCCCTGCCCCCGCTGGGTTTTACGCTGCAGCCGCCTGCACCTGCAGGATGTTCTGCTGCGCCAGCCAACTCCTGCAATCCATTTTTTTCTGACCCCAAGTCTATGCTCATTAACATCATATTTTACAAAATGATTTCCGACAAGGTTCGTAAAAAATTCCAATAAATGTTGCCTGGGTATAATAAAAACTCTGTTATGATTTATAAACTGATGCCAAATAGCAATTTGGTGCACAACAGAAGGCTATCCAGCCCATATTAGACCTTGGAAGAAAAAAAACCCACAATGCCAAATTCTATTGTGGGTCTCACGGGACCTGCAGGCCAGCCTCATCCAGCAGGTCTCTAGCAGATGATTATTCTAAAGGGGTTGATTAAAGTTCTACAAATACACAAAATCTACACTCACATGCCTGTTGGAAGATCAATATGTGTACAGACTAAAGTGATAAAAAAGAGATCTTAGCAACCATTACTGAAGCACCTTTACTCTAGAAGAAATTGTTTGGGCACCCATGTCAGATAACACGATCTTTATCTTTGAGATAGAAACCGACTGGCTTGCCCATATGATTCCAGTTCATTAATAATTTTAGTGTCTATGTCAATTTATGCTTGCCGGTTCTCACTTATTTGACAAGATGCTGATTCAGAGAAAACGGTTCTTTATTTTCAGCTTCACAAGCAACTGGCACACACATCATTCAAAGATTAGGTCATCAAACTTAAGTTCAGGATCAAGTAAAATGCACTTACCACAATGTCACCCTCCTGAGGAAGGCTGTTTGCGGGTAGACGATTCTTCTCTTCATTATTGTGGTAAACAGACCCATCATGCCTCAGGACAAGGCTGTTTGTGTCTCTGCCCAAAGGCACTTGATTGAGATTCACTTTCTGCGTAGCCACACCTATTCCCCACACACCTAAACACAAAGCACAACGCTGGGTATCTGCTACTTTAAAACAGTTTTAATCACATAGACTAAAATGTATTTATATTTATAGGCCAGCTGCATTAAAAAATTAGTAGGCAAGATTAGCAAACATTACACATTCGCAACTGAATGCTAGTACAAACAGTATGTGGCTAGTGTGGAGCTGTATGATGGTAGCTTTGCTTAAGGTCATATATGTAAGGAAGCAAATTTCTTGTACTTGTAAGTGAACAGAATTCCACCAGTGAGCATGCAGTCACAAGATGTTGTAGCTTCTAAAAACTGCAGCGTGTCAGTATCAATAACTCCCACTACGAATGCACCAAAAAATGTCAATCTGGCAAGAAAAGAAGTCAGGAGTTAGAAGCCAAGTGCTTACCAGTGGACTGGATCTTAAACTCGAAATAACTTTTGTTCTGGTGCAGAGGAGCGTTGGCCAGACAGCCTCCAGTGCCACATATCCTCCGGCCACTCTTTACGATGACAACATCTGTGCCTGCAAAACAAAGGCAAGAAAACATATTGTACTAAAAACACAATTCATTAATAAATTGTTCAGTCTGTTATTTTTTTGCGGATCAATTAATCGACTAATCATTTCAGCACAACTCCAATTGCTGTTGTTTAATTTGAATTCTGTACAGGTGCCATTCTGCGAGTCCCTGTGCTTTTCCAGATATTCCTCAGGGTGGAAAGTCAGGTCAGTTATTCAAGAGGAGTAACTCAAGCTCAATGAGATAACTTCTGTTATGAATTGGCGCTATATAAATAAAATTGAATTGAATCGAGTATTATCATTACCCTGTCAACCAATTGTTATATTTGAATACTGACAATAAACACTTTATTATAAACAGGTTATAACTTCAGTGGTATTTCTCTGATGGAACCTCTACAAAAAGTAAGACTAAGTTAATACAACTGAGGTAAATCATACCCTAAAGTCCCCCTCAACTCAAAAATGTGTTTTGCTTATTGGTACAGTGCAGAATGCTGTATGTGCAGTTTGATACTAGAAAATAGTTTTTAAATGAATCTGCTGTAGCTGTTTCTCTGTGCTCACCTTAAATATCAGTTTAAGACCTGTAAAGAGTTTCCCCTCGGGGATCAATAAAGTATTTCTGATTCTGATACATATGAGCAGGATTTTCTGACGTCACAACTAGTCTGGAAAATCAGTCCAGTCCAGTATGCAATCTTCCAGTGTACAGTCACTGAAAATTGACTTAGGAGGCATCTTGTGTCCAATAGTTATACATTTCAAAGGAAACACATTTGCATACTTATACCACCTGGACTTTTCAATGAGGGAGAAGGACTAGAAGTGCTATTACGATTTTTTAACGAGATAATTGGACTGTAAAAACACAGCACACACAAATTATTATTCAAACCAGAGTGCTTTTATATGTCTTAAAACATGTGTAGAGGGGGAGTTAGGAAGTCTTTAAAGTTCAGTAAGTGGAAGAAATGGGAAATGTTAAGCCTGATGGCTTTCACCCGTGTCGTGAGTTTAGTTGCAGGAGGTAGGAGCGAAGCGCTTAAATGTCACGAGTTGGCCTGTCTGTTGGTTTTAACGTCATGTCGCACTTTATTTAACAATGTGATAACCTTTGTAGGACGTATATTAACGGGGAATGGTAGAACACACAACTGCAACCACTCCGCTCTACCACAAACACATCTAAGTGCATATTCATCCACGGTTACAACACTACGAGCAGCTATCTGTTAGCTAAAAAATGGTAACGGCGGAAGTAGCCAACCATAATGTCTCACATACACACAGCCAGCTGGGCATGTGCAGACATCAGCTGGCCGCACATCAGCTGTCAGAATTCCTTACCCATGTGGTGAGTATCTAACTGAACAGTGGGCATTTCTTTGAGGGGAATATGGCCCGATCCGCCATCTCCGCAGCAGCCTAGACAACACGTAAACATCGCAGCCATTCTTGTCCAGATACTAGCGAAACATCCGGAAACATTCTCATACCATCAAACCAAAGAGCGCTTGGCGTTACAACGTCAAGCTCCCGGAACACAACAGCGACGCACGGCGGCAGAGGTCGGAGCTACATAAGCCCCTGCTACCCAACTGTATCCAATCACAGTGGCTAAGATAGGCAGTTGCTCCTGATGGCATGGAAACAAGGGAAGAAAATCAAGGTCAAAATTTCTACACGTGACTAAGTAACTATTGGGTATCGATTTTACATAACCACAAGTTAAAAGAAAGTGAGTTTTTAGAAAATATATCAAATGTTTAGTGCACAAATGCTGAACTGCGAATATCCATTCATAAGTGAAGAACATCCTCAGAGGTTGATTGCAACTGGCTGCAACATAAAGCCGATAAAATGCTGCTGATGGATAGTTAGTCTCATATAGTCAGTCTTCCACAGTCTCTGCTCGCTCGCGGTGCCAAAATAATGTGCCACTTGTCTGCTAAGTGCGACATAGCATTGAAGTTTACTTTTTATATCAGCTGATGCAGCTGGACGCCTTCACGTGTACCTTCTGTCGTGTTAACTGTTTACAGATGGATATATTGACAAATACCCACACAAGCTACTGAAGTGGGGCAGTATAAAACCCTGTGATGCCAAACTGGGACTAAACCCTAGTTGACAGTTTTTCACGCTGTAATGTTTTGCATAGCAACAGCCCCTCCCCCATCCGACTGTCAGGGATCATCTGCAAGTTACCAAGAAGAGACAAAAACGTAAACATCCCAATGCTCAGATTTAAGCTGCCAAAAAAAAAACTCGAAATACCAGTAGCTTTCGTGTTGGTGGCGTTATAGTACACACCCTGATTTACGTGTGCGCAAATACAGACGAATCAGTGTATTTTAATTTTCTGTGCGCCACTGAAGTGGTTAACTCTATACCCGGAAAGGGCGAAGTCTGCACAGCAACAAGCGCCATGATTGCGTTGCACTGTGCGTCTCAGCAGCTGGTGAGTGATTCTTTTGGTCCAGTAGTTGCATGTTACTATGCGCTTGCAAAATCTGTCACAGCCCTACTTCAGTACCTTGCCAACAGGAGCAACGCTAACGCGAACCCAGTATGTCGATAATTTGTCGCAGTGGATTGGTTAGGCGGCAATAATTTAGGGCTCAACTAGCTAACCACTGTTCAGCTATTCTGTAATACAAAGCGAGGAGAAAATCGGTTGATGTTATAGTCTGTATTTATAAAGTAATGAACGATTTTGACTTATTTCCAGCCTGGTTTTTCTAAGCGGTTTTAAGTTTCTTACAACGTCAACTGGTTACATAAAGACATCAAAAACAGGATGTTACTTAACGTTAGATGGCCAAAGTTTGGCCATCTAAAAACGGAACCTTTGGCAGAGCTCACGCCAACCTTTTACGCGGGTAAAGCGATGCAAGTCAGTTTCACTTTCAGGATGGGAATACTCCACACAGCTGGAACATGACTGCAAAATCTGTATCCTTTGCGATGCTACAGCGTTTTTGTGTGTATTTAATTGCCTGTGCTGCCTCATGGGGCAGCATTCCTCTGAGTGTGGGTGCGTATTATGTAGCCTATTTTATAAAGTGCTGATTTATTGGGTTTTCTTTACTTAAATGAAGCATGGATTTGACGCCTGGATAATGTGTTTACAGGACACCATGGAGCAGCTAGAAGAGGAACTTACATGCCCAATCTGCTGCGGTCTTTTCGAGGACCCGCGGGTTTTGCTGTGCTCACACAGCTTTTGCAAGAAATGCTTGGAGGGACTCTTGGAGGGGAACCGAGGTCCAGCTTTCAGAACACCTTTCAAATGCCCCACATGTCGCAAAGAGACTCCTCACAACGGCGCAAACAGTCTACAGATCAACTACTCTCTACGCGGAATAGTGGAGAAGTACAGCAAAATAAGGGTTATGCCTAAAATGTCTGTTTGTAAACAACACAGCGGTCAGCCTCTAAACATATTTTGCGCCACGGACTTAAAACTCATTTGTGGGTTTTGCGCAACAACAGATGACCACAAAGGGCATACATTCTGCTCCTTGGAGGAGGCATATGAACGAGAGAAGGGGGCGTTTGAAGAGCTGCTTCACGGGGTGCAGAGCTGGCAGAGCGCAGATATCCTGTCCTGCCTGGAGACACTACAAGCCAGTAAGAAAAAGGCGCTTCAGTCGGTGACCAAGGACGCCGAAAAGGTAACAGACTATTTCGACAAACTCATCAGTTCCATTGAATGCAAAAAGAACGAGATCCTCTCCGATTTCGAAACACTAAAGCTGGTGGTGATGCAAGCATACGATCCGGAGATCACCAAACTGAGTGCAGCGATGGAGGAGCAGAGACGGGCGCTCAGCATCGCTGAGTCTTTCAGGAGCGTCACCGACCCCCTGTGCTTTCTGCAGCAGATGCAGGAGTTTCGGGAGAAGTTTAGGGTCCTTAAGGAGACTCCACTGCCCTCTCGGAGCGACATGGACGTCGGTCCCCTTGTGCGCAATTTCGATGTTAAAAAGTGGGACTCACTGCGGCTCAGAGAAGTGGACAAGATCTCAGTCCCCCACGATAGTGGCTCCTACCGAGCGGGGGGCTCACGGATGGCAGCGCCCATATGGATCACCTTATTTATGAGTGTGTTACTGTCAACACTGCTCCTGCTGCAGCCGCACAACCCTGCAGCCTACGTGCCATTGCAGATTGAACCATTTCTCGCTACAGTTTCCTCGCACCTTACCCATACTGGTGTGTACCTACAGGAAATGACTGACAAGTACACGAGTTTAATGGGTGCAGGTCAGGAATGTATCATGAACTTAATTGACTCTGCAGTCAATTTTATTGGCAGTTGTAAGTTGTTTTAATTACTAGCCTGTGGCATCTCTGCCATGTATTCACAGCTACAAATAGTTATCCAAGTGACCTCTGAGGTGCATTAAACTAGTGACAGATATGCACCAGAATATATGAAAACACTTGTTTACCTGATTGTTTACCATGTCTTTCGTTTTTGCCTTTTTGCCTACGATCAAACCCCATGAAGCTATAGAATCAATCTTTAATCCACAGAGGTTGTAGCCTACATTTACATCAGATAGATGCTAACCTATATTTCTTTCCACGAATGTGCCATCTATTTTCTCTTATGACAAATTTATACTTGTCCAAGACGATCTTGATAAATAAAACTGAGAAATTTAAGTCACTTCCATGTTTGTTTTTATTTAGTATGACAGGCTAAATCAGCCAACTATTACGGGGCAAAAGCCAGCCTTTGAAGTAAGCAAGTGAGTGATAAAAGAAATATACAGTGCAAGCCCTGGCCTCATCCCCGCAGAGCGCGTCCGCACCACAGTGATGCTGCAACCTCTTCAAGGTTACAACCGTTGCATAACAGGGCCCGTGTGAAATATTCACCAGGCTGCAGACACAGTGCAAGAGAGAGAGAGAGAGAAAAAAAAAAACACGGTCGTATGAATATGATATTTTCATGAAACCTATTTCAGTTTTCATAGCTGTATTTCCCCTATCAGTGATGGTGAAGCTTAGGCAAGGGTACATGATTGTCACGTGTGCTGGGCAGTCTCTTTATTTCGACACAAGATGTATCTGCGGAGATTCGTTGCATGACTTGTCTGGTCTATAAAGTCAAATATCTGCGGGTTGTTAAGTTAAAAGTGCCGTGTTGACGTATTGTCTATGCATCTGCATTTGTAGAAAACTAACTTGTAAACCTAAAATCAAAATGCAATTGTGTGGGCAAATTAAAGTTATTAAAATTCCTTAAAATTCAGTGTAGCTCAGAGATCTTTGGCTTATCACCAACAACGGTCTTTATTAAAATAGGTCAGAGCAAAAGGACAAACAGTGAATTGTGCATTGATCGTTTATCCTTATTTATTTATTTATTCTCCTCAGCAGAGATGCATTTTGGGGGGGAAAAACCACCCTAAAATCAGACCACAAAGTGAATCCGTGATGTCAGCACTGACCATAATTCAGGATGTACGTCATGGCAAGCATGTACATATATAGCCTTCTGTTGCCAGGCAAATATAGGATGAAAATAAATGTACCACTCTACATTAATATTTTAATTGTCATGGCACGCAAATTTAAACATAGCCTGAAAAACAAAAACAACTCAATCCAAATTAAGAAAAACTATTGTGAATAACTGTGTATAACTAAGACTTTTCTGAAGAATAACCATAAAGCCAGGTCGCACGGTCAGCCACTTTAAGTGGGCCTATGTTGAGTGAAAATAAACTTAAAGTCACTATCTATTCAATCAATCAAGATGACTAAATATCCAGATAATAAGTGAATAGCCTATTTAGTGTATCCCGTGTCTAATCACATCACTAGATAAGGTCCCGCACTCTTAAACCCTTTTACACTGTGGGGCTGCGACATACGAGTGTGTGATGGTAATTAAAGTGGAGACCGGTTTTATTATTCCTGTGATTCAAGCATCTTTTCCCATGTTATTTCTTGTCATTATAATATTAATTTTACACTCAAGTCCATTTTCACGTTTTCTGGGAAATGTGGTTGCAAATAAAGTTTAAGCGCAAACAAAAACGGATGTGTTACTCTACAATTATACAGATTAAAATAAGCACGATCGATACAAAATAAATACGTATAAAAAGTCACAACAGCAAAAAATTAAGCTTAACAGGAGTAAGACAAAATGTTGAATTTCAGGCCGTACATCACTATAAAGACCGCTTCCACATTTTGATGTGATGAGCCTTAATAAATACGCAAAATACTCAAGACATACTTTAAAATTAAATCACGTAGGAAAGGGTACAAGAATTTAATAATTTCCTAAATAAATTATAATGAATTGGTTAATATTTATACACACATACAGAGAGAGAAAATTTATTTTCTAAGTCCATCTTGCAGCCATGGCATTATATAATGATTCACATTATAGTCAGGCTTATCATGTTTTAATTTAAAAAAGAAACGATAAAGGCCTGAATGTTATAAAATCTATTTTTGATGTGAATATTTCTCCATTTGAAAAAAAAAAGCAAGCCTTGGTGCTCAGGAAAAAAATAATTCGAAAATGCGCACAAATCTTACCTACTAATAATATAATTTTGCATAAATGTCACCTTTGTCAAATGCCCTAATTCCAGTTAATTTATAATTATCGTTGCGAAAACAAATACGAGATTTCGGAATGATCATTAAAGAGGCCTACAAGGCCAAATGGAAGAAGACTGCTGCAACGTGCGTCTGTTCAGTGGACAGCAAAATATTACAGGCTAGAAAAAATCCATGGTTACCATGAAAAATGTCGCCAGTAAAGTATTAAATTATGTCACAAGTTTATTTCATGTTTTCATCAAAAGCAAGGTCTGATCCGTACGACTTTGTAAACAAGTGTAACCACTCAGCCAGTTTCTTCTCTTCAGTTATCTGATTTTGAGTTCAAATAAAGTCTGTGGTCTAAAATGTTTATGAAAGCGAGAGATTTAGCACATTATCCCAAAAGCCACGACATGTATTTAGTCATTTTTATTAGGCAAGTCTGATTCGGGATTATCGTCATCGGATGTCCTGGTACAACAGAGATGCCCGCACTACGTTCTCATCCTACACCACTTAAAATGGATGTTTTTTGCCATGTTACAGGACACCGTATCATTCGTTGCAGCATTGCAGGGTTCAGTGAACATCCGAATATATCATAGGTTTGTAGGCATAAGGCAGTCATAATACACAATAATCTAAAGAGCCCGGGTCGTTATAAGCGAGTAAATGGATAATAAAAGACCGTCAAGGCTTAAACTGGGCAGAAATCGGTTTTACAAAATATCTCGACTTTTATAAACTGAATGCATTTTGACATTTCAAGAAAGAATTCGGGTGTAGACCGTCTACGGTATAATGATTGTAATTTTAATCCGCCGCAAATCTGTCTGTGTCACGACTCATGCTGAACAGGCCGGACATCCCAGTGGCGCTGCAGCAAGGCCATCATGAGCACGACTTCTTCTTTGTGGATGGCGGTATCATTAAAGCCATGTGAAGGAATTTCAGTGTCAGCAAAACTTGACACTTTTAATATAACTTTAGTCAAAGCCTAATATACTATATGGATAGCATTCTGTTACACAGCAAGTTTAGCATGTCACGTTCAAAACACATTACAGACAAAAGCCAATTAAAAATTTTATTTCTCCAAGTGTGCAGACATAACAGTGAAATGTAAAATGATGGTGTATACACATTTTAACTATTAAAACAAGGTAGTGTTGGAGGTTAACTCAAAATCTGTGTGTAAACAATGTACCTATAAGCAGCTCTCAAATACTCACTGTAAGTCACTGTTTGGCACCACCAGGGTGGTCTGAGTACACTCAGTGGCTGGTTGTGAGTGGTCAGCTTTGCTTCAGCAGCACGATCAATACTGGAGGCTTCAGCTAGTCTTAACTCCAATATTTACGTGCTGCTACAGTAAGGCGACCAGCAAATGAGAAAGGCAAATCCAACCATCAGAAAAACAACTGTCTATGTGGCATTACTTCAGACAGTGAAGACTAGATGCAGGAGCGATAGTCCACTTCAATCATAGCTGAAAAGGGCAACAGGTTGAAGAACTGCAAGGTGACAGCCAGGATGTATATTCAGGCTTTACTGTGGCAGCACAGTATGGCCTGCATCTCAGTGTAACCCACAAACCATTCCGTGCTGCTACAGCATCGCCAGAACTGCAGTCATGGTCCCTCCGCTTCTGACTCTTGTCATCTTCTGTGTTATTTGTGCACTCTTCATCCTTCTAGTCCAAACCACATGTTCACAGATCGGTACAGACTTATTGCCTATTATTTATCTACCTAAAGACGTTCAGATGATCATCAGCATCTTTTGCAGATTTAAGTCTTCTGTCCACTCCTAAAAGCAGGCAAGGAGGTTCACCACCTGAAACACACATAAAAGACAATGCAGTTTAATGTAACAGGTCAGCCTTTCAAAATGGCAGTGTTAGGCAAAAAAAGTACAATATATGGCCAAAAGTATGTGGACACCAGAATGCTACACTCGTAAATGGTTGTAGAACATCTCATTTCAAAGCCACGGGGAATTACTATACTGCTGTAACAGCCTCCACTCATCTGGAAAAACTATCCACAAGATTTTGAAACCTGGCTGCAGAGATTTGCACCAGTTTAGCCATGTGAGGTTGGGCATTGATGTTGGGCGATACGGCCTGGCTCAATGTCAGCTTCCAATTCATCCGAAAACTGTTGGATGGGGTTGAGGTCAGGGGTCTCTGCAGGCCAGTAAAGTTCTTCCACACCAAACTCAGAAAAACATTTCTTTATGGATCTTGCTCAATGCACAGGGGCCCTGTCATGTTGAAACATCAAAGGGCCTTCCCCAAACTGTTGCCACAACACTGGAAGCACACTGTTGTCTAAAATATCATTGTATGCGGTAACATTAGGATTCCCCTTGACTGGAACCAAGCAGCACATAGACACAGTTGTCCACATACAGGCCATATAGTGTACTCAAGTAATTTCACATCTTGGGTCCAAGGATTTGTGCAGACTACTTTTCTAATAGTCGAACATAATCGCATCTTAGTAGAAAAAGCAGGCAAGTCTGTTTTTGCCAGTAGTAGAAGCTGCATAACTGTACAAACTATTATGAGGAAAGTCTGCATTTTCCAATTTGACATTGACTCAAATGGTTTAGTAGCATAGCTAATGTTCCAAACAATTTTACAGCACTAATATGGAAAATAAATAAATAAAAATCACATAGGTTTGTCTAAGCTAAGCACTGTGAAAACAAGGGGCAGTGTTGACAGGTATGACTCAGATTAAATATCAAATTTTCGAAGAAGTCACCGTATTACTCAAAATACAGTGACATTGTCATGCCCAGTAACATATATTAGTGCTATTGACAGGTGCTGTAAAGTGTAATGATAAAGTGAGCATTTTTGTCTGAGCTGAGCTACAAAGATGGTTGCTTGTTAGAGAGAGAGTGCAGTATCTCATTCAGTGGTTGAGCACTCTTAGGTTACAAAGATAATTACTGCTCCATTGTACTCAGCTAAGTGTGCACCCAACAGAAACCACTGTACTTAACCTGGGAAAAATATGAGGCAAAATCTAAAAAATGTTTTTAAAAAAAGGTTGACTTTCTAGAAAAGCTTCACGTGGAGAAACAAGCATCTAGTTTTTAAAAATGTACTTTAACCCTTTTAATGAAGCTAGAGTGTGAAGTTATTGGAGACTGCAGATCCACAAGTTTGCACAAGTGACAAGAGATATTTTGTCTGTTCAAGTGTCATTTAACAAATCACTGCAACCCGACCAGCATAAGAGCTGTTTTTTAATAGCTGACCTCGCATGTGGAAGAAAGCAACTGAAAGACAGAATTAATCCACTGGAGGAATCAATAAAGTACCATAAAAAAAAGCTCTAGTTATAACAAGAATGTGTCAACTTTTGTAGCAAGATGTTTTAGGCTGTCATGATAAACATCAACGACATATTTGAATCTTAAAAGAAAATCTCCTTTAACTAAACCTAGTTTGTAAGCACAGGTGTTAAAACAAACTTTATCCTGATAGTAATCCTGTAGGAGATTGGGTCCAACGAATGTGTTACCACTAGAGGTCTCAATGGACCTGTGATTATGACCTTGGTCTGAAATGGACCTGATAGCATGAACCTATTACGGTCTCTAACATACTTCCCTTCCATCGACACTGACAAGACATGCAGTCCTCCTCTCTTTCACATACACACAAACTCAAGTGCAGCTCAGAGAAAATGACTGATAAAAAAAAAAAGAAAAAGTAATTTCATTCATTTGCCTGAGAAAAGTTAACAATTAATAATTTGTGGCTTTTATTCTTCTGTCCAAGTTACATTTTTGTCATGTGGTAATGAAGCTGCAAGCAGGGATAATAAAAAAAAAAAGATACTTACAAAGATACTTAGGCTTTGAGGGTCAGCTGCACAAATGTATTGCTTTAATCAGTTATATTGTCAAACAGTTAAACCCAGAAGGTAACACTGGGAAAGGATATATGATTTTGGTCGATTCTTGCATTTAAAAAGTTGCTTTTTGGAATCCGACTTTTAAACTTTGGATGTCAGTGTCCTAAACACCAAACGGCAGTTTTCAAAATGGTCCCTGCTCTTAATCACATGACCATGCAACAATAAGATAACTGACTAAATAATGCTACAACTTGTTCACTGTGATAGACTGCACATCTCAAGCAACAGCTGACTGAAAGGTCAGAAGTCAATCTAAAACTTGTGGTATGCTTTAGAAATATGGTAGGCAGTTACATAAACTGTGCAATTGCTGAAAGAAAATTGTACTTATGATGCCTAAAATTTCCATTAACTTCACCTCCAGACCCATCATTACCTACATGCACCATTGCGAAGGCTTCATCTTCTAAAAGCACATTGTATTAGTAATACTTAACGATTATAGGATCTCACTCATTTCTATCTCAAGGCGTAATACATGTAATTCTCTGTGACATTAATGACTTCAGCTGAAATTTGTTAGCCATGCAAAGGTAGAGAACACAGGTGCAACAATGCTGTCCGCAGTCAGACACACCTGACAGTGGCAGGAGGGTGGGAAGACAGTGAGGACCAGTGAGTGCACTGCTCTACTATTTTTATTTTATTATTTTAAATTGGGTGTGTAGGAGCCTGGCCCCTAAAGCACGTGTGATGACATTTATGCCTAAACATAAAAAAAAAAATAAATTAAATTTTTTTTAAAAAAAAGTCTCAAACCATAGCATGGAACATGTTACAAGCACACTTAGTATGAAAATGAAGCACTTCCTCACGAAAAATCATTGTTTATATTTAGTGCCAATTTTCCAATTCCAATTTCCAATTATTTCTAGCATCTCAAAAATACATCTTTTGCACAAAATTTGTTGCACCTCTGGATGACAAATTCTGCTTCAAAAGAATAATGCTATTAAATTGGTGCAGGACACTTAATGGAGGGACATTTAGTTTAGAATTTAAAACATTGTACAAGGTATCAAAAAGTAAACTAATTATATGCAAGACATCTGATACACCAGACACCACAAGTTATACTGTGGTTAATTTACAACTTCACATCAGGGGTGTATAATTGTCAGATCTGTGGGGTATGACAAAATCTCTTTTTACTAGTCGTGGGCTAATAGAGTTCAAATTTCCTGTGAGGGTCCACGTCAACTAATAGTTGTTACATAAAAATCCCACACATTTGGGTTTCAGCCCCTAAAACACGAGGATTTGTAGCTTTTCTAAGTTTTATATCTTTGTAAATTGAATCATGTTTTAACAGACAAGAGACATTTGAAGACATGAATGGGCTCTGGAAAGTTGCAGGTAGAAAGGGGTGTTCGCCATCATTTAACATTTGTAGAATTAGTGAATAATAAAAAATAAAAAAAGAAGTAAAAAGATCAATTGACTAATCAATAATAAAAACAATTGTTTTTTGCTGCTCTAATTGTAGCTACAATTTTCACACCCACTTCTTCCAACACTTTACATGTGGGAGCACATACTGTGTACATGATGCAAAGTGAGAAACATGGGAAACAATGTACACAAACAATGTACACGAACTTGGATTCACATACAGAACATTTTCCCAATAATTTCCTTACCTTCTATGTACCTGCCATTTTTTTAAATAGCTCATTTACTCAGGCAGAGTCAGTATTGTATGAATTAAACTGAAGTAGAAGTTATGAAACAACTATTTTACCTTGTCCATCCTAATAAATTACTTAACAAAAATGCACGAAGGAACTAACCAGGTAAGCTGCGCATTTTCATTTTAAGCTGATCATTTCTTTACAAGTCCAGGTGGAATTGTTCACATCAATGACTAACCTCTCCCCATTTTCTCCCTCTCCTTTAAGGAAGCATGCCCAGACATGTCACCTTCACTGCTCAGCCTTGTTAACCCATTCCTGCGACAGTTGCTCTCCATACAATGGCCTCAAAGAGTCACCTGACCCTGA
The DNA here is from genome assembly GCF_020085105.1 of Siniperca chuatsi. Taxonomy (NCBI): domain Eukaryota; kingdom Metazoa; phylum Chordata; class Actinopteri; order Centrarchiformes; family Sinipercidae; genus Siniperca; species Siniperca chuatsi. The sequence goes on from NC_058053.1 coordinate 19,126,479, forward strand.
GGTTGAAGGTCATGTAACCTCCTACACCCCTTTGGGTACAGGGACATGGACATGACAACCCATCACCTCCACAGAAGTGGTCTGGGCTGGCCTCTTCTGTTCTGTTACACCGTCTTCTGCCAGTATAAACACAAACTAAAGGGACTTCTACAATGACATCCTGAGTTGTGGGGGGAAAAAACACCCTGAATGGCAAGCATATTTATCCACATAAAAAGGTCGATTCAAATTTGAATTTCTCATTGTATTCATAAAGCTTTCTATCTTTAGCCATTGGGACATGGAAGAAAACTACTCCAAGTTAGACCCGCCTAGTTCGAAAGCACTTACAACAAAACATTACTGATTAATACTAGTTTTAGAATATATTTAGCCATCAATCCAGAATGCAATGAATGTAAGAGTAGAGGCACTGTTTCTTTTCTTTTCGCTTTGGCATACAAGCATCATATATCTCTATACAATTACAAATCCATCACTTGAAAAATTTAAGCCAGAAACACACCAGGTATGAGGCTAGCCAAATCATTGCCGTGCCGTGTTTGGCAAGACAATACACACACACACACACACACAAATATACTATGTTCACTGTGCCACAACTTTATAAGGTGTCATAAAATGTTTCATCAGCTACTGGGGCAGCATGTACACCACATGGGATCTCTACAGTAGTGAAAGCAAATATAAAAACAATTTATCCATAAAAACAAAGCAACCAATTGTGATGACATATCAATAATGGAAAAAACCTTTTACCAGAAATACTTTGACATGGTGTGTAAATCTAAAAGCAATCCAGGAGGTGGTGAATAGTTTTATTGTTAATTGTAGAGTAGGTATGCTACCTATAAAGAACTGCTCTGTTACATACAAACACCAATACTGTAATGGCATGTGTTAATCCTAGAAAAACCTGTTACATTTGCACAACCAGCAAAACATGTCAGGCATAGCACAGACAGAGTGACTGGGATTCCCTGGAAGCTACAGCCATATCTTGTCAAATGAATTACAGAAAACTCCAGAAACATGTGAAAACACATACCTGGAATCGACAAGAGAATAAACCTATTTCATAGGACAACACTCGCAGATATGTGAGAGTGACCTCTGAGTCAGTCTTGCACTCCACAGGTATACACCACCCCCTCAATTTACTGTCAGGTGTGTGTGTGTGTGGTGTGTGTGTGTGTGTGTGAGATACAGACTCTTCACACTTAAGGTACACAATAATTAAAATTATTTGAAACATTGGATTGGAAATTAACTGCTTTGATTTTAATAAATAATAAATATAAAGTATGATGCAACTAAAGTCTAAAACTGGTTTGGTGAAAGCACAACAATCATCTAACATGTAAAGTAATGTTTAATGACTCATTGGGCTGTTCTGAATTAGTTAGTGAGAGCAGGTCTTATAAACAGGACAGTGCATGTCTTCAAAGGTTTAATTATCGTTAAAAACATTTTAACCACTTCCAATGAAAGTGTGGACCACAGTATAAGGTCCCATATGACTAACAGCAGTGTCTGTAATCTAAACACACCAGTGTGTCCACAATTTGTGGTGAAATATTTAATCTGAACACAAAATTGCTATACCTGCCTCTACTCTATAAACAATGCATTTTAACTCAGTATTACATATCAAATTAATTTCTGATCTCTCCAGTTATATACTACTTCATTTGAACTTGAAATATCTCAAGCTTCCTCCTACTGCCGTGAAAGACAGAGCAGCAATAAACAGGATGCAGACAAAGCAGTACACTGTGATGCAATTTCAAAAGTACGACCTGAGGACTTGATTTACACTTGACCAATAGCATAAAAACTATTTTAAAAAATGGCATGGCTACAACCACCTAAATAAATCAAGTTTTGATAACTACCACAACCTTTAACATGACTACCACAACTCTTAATTGCAGTGAATCACTACTTACAGAACCATTAGTAAGGCTAAATTTAGGATCCTACTAAGTGTGTATGTTGTATGTACATGCACACATAAGCAAGAGGAGCGAAAGAGGAAGCAAAGCTAAAGTGTGAGAGTTGAATGGCACACCCATATACTGCACCAATCACACAAACACACAGACAATACTTTTTTGTACATATTCCAACTCAAATGCCTAGGTTGTATTCAGATGCTAACATTACTGTAAAAAAAAGCGTTAAACACATCACAACCGAAATCTCTCCTACTAAAAATAATGTGGCTTTACAAGGACATTTAAGTTTTGTTGTCACACTGCTGATCGAGTTTACATGTTGACACAATATTTAAATAAATAAATAAAGCAAAGTGTATTATGGTTCTTGTGTATGTTGGGGCTCAAATCAAAGTTAATTACATGTAAATACAAGCATTAATAATCTCTCTGATGATTTCACCACGTTCCTTGCTAGGCTTGACCTACCTACCTACAACTGCATAGGCAAGCACAATTACACACCAGCAGATCAACATTAGTTACAGCAGTAAATCCAAAATTATGTGTGCTGATATTGTGAATATTAGCACCAAATTAGTTGTTTGAAACAAACTTCAAAAAGTGACCAAACGAGAGATTGTTGGTCACAGTGTGTGAACATATCTGGTCTCTCTGCACCCAAGCACACTGCCTGGCTGGGGGCAGTGGGTGAGGTGTTACCTGCTTACCAAGTTAGGGCTACTAAAAATAAAAATACACAAGCCAGCCACCAATATTTTAGGATCATTCTAAATCTTTCCAATCTAACTGCTTACAAGTTAATACTGTGAGCTAATCTAGCACCCTCGGGTGAAAAAAAGGCTGGTGCAGCAGAAATGAAAACATCATGTGTGTGTAGTCAGAGGAGGCACACTCTTGCTATGTCAGATCTTACTGCCAGTGCTGTTGCAGGTTATCATATTACTACCTAAAATCTAATTATCAAGCAGAGAATTCACCAGCACTTTAACAGCTGACATATTCTTTCTAAACATGCTGTCCAAGTCCATAAGTACTTCTGTCACTACACAAAAAATAAAATAAAAAATGGAATCTGCAACTTTTTGAGTGCAGCTGCAGAGGATGAGGATCTGATTTTTATTGAAGAGCATTTAACCTTTTGAAAATGGACTAACATTTTTACAGCTGCTAATTGACCACCTAAATACATAAATGTTCACAACAGATGATCTTACTTTAGCAGGCCACAGAATTCCTCTGACGTTTTCAACTTACCGGATTTACTGAAAATGTGAAGTATACACAAACCATAACAGCAGTTAAGCGTATAACTGAAAATTATTTAAAAATGCTAATGCCACCTCTATAAACTCTGTTTTTTAACATGTTCACTATTTTAGTGAAACAGGTGTAAAGCCCTATGAACTACAGTGATACAGCACCTACTGTATGCAAAAATCTAAGCCAATGCAAAACATATGCTTGTAAGAAGCATGCAAGGACCTGGCAACCTCATATGCTGCACTGCTGCCACTAGTGTTATCAGCCTTCACTTTATGGATAAATACATCATGCAAAATACATAGACACTCATTTTCACAAAAAAGCACCTCTAAGCTCTAGGTTTACCTAGGTTGACCACAATTTAAACTATTCCAGAACTTAATATTATGTTTGTGAGAAAACTGACTGATGCATATAAAACCATTTGACAACTTATATTAAATGCTGCTGAGGCACAGCACTGAAACCAAGGCCAACTTCTGGAAAATAACCAACAAGACCCGTGAAAACCTGCTCCCGTCACTGCAAATTTGAATACTATAAAGTTTGTGCTGAGTGGTGCAGAAAGAAGGAAGAGACGGGTGGGGGTTCTCTGCAGCCTGGCTACAACACATGTGAGCAAGTACAAGAAGAGAGGCACAGTTTCACCAGGAAATGGGGGTGGGAGCCCATTTTGCCGGAGGGGTCTGAGAAGACAGAATGATGAGTCACAGAATGTCATGCTAATAGTCTGAAACAGCACAACGGTGCTCTACAAAGAGAGTGAAAAGGCAAATACCAGAGAACGGAGGGGAGACATAGACCTGTAGCATTTAAAGGAGATTAACTGTAGGCACCACAGGAATCAAAACTGTTAAAATACACCAGTACTAATTTGACAATTGCATACAGGGACTGTGTCAACAGTATTGTAATCCTTCTTCAGAAGAATGAGCTAAATATTTTCACCTATTTCACCTGTATGAGCACATTAGATACACATTCTAAAACTAGGTAACCAGTGTGTAAAAGTTTATATATTACTTAGACTCTTGATCTTAAAATTTCACTTTGCAAAGTGCTACCTCCTCCCTTCTAGAGATAAGATTTAACAAATTCAAGTCTGTAGTTTTTAATGAAACAAAAATATCAGCAATAAGCACATACATTGCAGCTGATATTGTAAAACTGATTACAAAAGATTGCTTCCATCAACTAAATTGGATAAAATTGGATTTTAATAATCACTAATGCTGCCTCAACTGAAATATTTCATACTGTCCATAATGTGTATTTTAGCCTTTTTCCATTTGACACTGTGAATCATAAGCTTTTCAACATGACTTTTTATATCTACACTTTAACAGCCAAGCATTTGGTAATATTTTTATCCATTTACAGTATTAGAGCAATTTGACTTCCTATCTTTAAAAGTGCTAACAGCGATCTGAATTTGCAGGATGACAGACTGGTAGACAATTACTATTAGCACTAAATAAGCAGGCAGATGTACTTAGTTTGTCAATATTTTCGAGTACACATACATCACAGTAGTAATATCCACAATGTTGTGAATCCATCCTATAAACACAATTAGATATTGAGCTTTGAATAATTACATTTCCCATGCACTACTTTTACACCCATTCTATCTGGTGGTATGAAAAATAAAACTTCAAAATCGTATAACAACTTAGGTGTAGTGACATAAATATATATATTTTTAAATGTAGATCAAGAAACAGCTTTTTAATCTAATCATCAATATATAGGTGGGGATTTTTTTTTTTTTTTTTTTACATTATGTGTGTATGCCATATTGGAGCATGACATTAAGCACAGCTTCACGTATGGAGTCAAATGAAAACTTGGGTAAATTTAAGCTGCCCATCTATTTTAAATACACCATGTGGTGTACATTAAATATCAACACATGCATTTATTCCTAAAGCTGATAATCACATGCCTGTCACATTTTGAAGTTATACTATTCATTGTGTTTCATACACCCACAAATTAAAGTTTTCTTGTCAGTCAGACACATCAGATATTACAGTACAGTAATTTCTTCTTCCTCCTCCACTTTTCTCTGCTATGTGGCTGTGAAAGGTCTTTCCCTCATATCACGTTAGCCAATATCCCTTCCAACTAAATGCCCTCAAAAATAAATAAACAAAATCTTACTATATGAGGTGGGTGGTTTCATCGTGAAAATGCTGTCCCACATCTACAACAATTATTATACTAAGGGTACAAACTGCAATTTCAGTGAAGAAAACTATGCTGAAGACTATGGTATTTAGCTAAATTTTCATTCAGGCCATGCATATCTAATTGAAATAGAAGTGCAACTCTTAACCTTACTGCTACAGAATATGTATGACAAAATAAAAATCCTGGAAAAATGCTATCAGTAACCACACTGTCATTTGTGACGGACCATGGGGGAAAAAAAGGCATTGCAGAGAAAATAGACAGAGGTGCCTTCACTCTGTCTCCAGTTCTCAACTCAGTTAATTTGAATTAAGATTTTTTTTTTTAAATTAAACATGATACTTGACAACGTGGACACCTATTTGTTTAAATAAATGCACAACTATAAAAGATAGGAAGGCCTCACATTATGTAACACATTAAACCGATCTCTACTTAGAAGGAAGTAGAAGGGGCGGGTTTAGACGCACAATTATGTGGAGCCTCTCTTTTCTTCTCTTATGCTTTATTAGTCAAGTAGTCATGTTCATTATGAGAAGCATAAGGTAGCATAAAATATCACACATACAACCCATCCAGTAAATAACGATTAGGTCCGTTTTGTCACTCTTTCCTAACCCGATTAGATCACGCAGAGGCACCCCCCCCCCCTCAATGTACTTGAATTTAATCAGGGTCCAAGGCACACGGAAAGTGGAGCGAGGCTAGTTAGGGCAAAAAATGCAAAATGAGACAGAAGTCAATGACTGAAAAGCTTTCTGCATCAAACCACGGTGAACCAAAAACCCCAACATTACAGTGAGCCACGAGCAGCACCGCAACTGACAATACAAGTCCTATTTTTATTAACTAACGTTAATTCAACTTTATTGCATCGTTAGTGGTTATGACAGCCACTCGTCTAACGTTTAACAGAGCTATTAAAGTTGAACCATCAGAAGTTGCGACCTATGATTGTTGTCACTTGGCTGGCAGCCACATTGATCATCTAGCGTTACTGCAAGATATTCAAATCTATTAACAGCTACAAATATGAAGCAAGTACTCAACATTGGACAATACTAAGTTAATTACTTGGCAACTTACTGGTCATCAGAGGTCCGTTAATACAAGGTCTGTCCTGGTAACGTTAAGACTGCAAACACACGTTAACAAGCACTTTACGACATTGATAGGGGAAAAAACAAACTCTGTCGTTATTATTAAGGGCATCACTGAGTGTAAGGTCAAACAGCGATATAATGACTAACTGACCAGGTGATTTCTTTCTAACAATGCAAAAATCGCTTGCAACAACACATATGCAATTTACCAGCTCGGACAAAAGGTCTGCCTTAGTTAACAAGCTTGGTAAAATGAAGTTACCACAAAAGGCACTGTGCCTGTCCCGGTCTCTCGTATTGATTTTTTCCCTCCCAAGCCAGTGAAGGTGCCGTGTGCATTTGTTGACACTGCCGACTGTGCTTCTCCTCTGCTCGAGCCTGGCTGCTTTTGCACCTCCCGCTCAAAACTGGGCTCCAATGCGAAAAAAAAATAGTCCATTATTGCTCTACTTTGATTTATAAGGCTGAAATTAAGTTCATCCCCAATACAAAATAATGTCCATCTATTCCCCTTTTTTCCAAATATATCCCTCTCGCCTCCTGGATAAAACGGACCGCTGCATGAGCGCTTTTTTTTTTTTTTTACCGTTACAGCGCAGCAAAGTCAGAAACCCCTCTATTTGTGCTAACACGCTAAGCTAGCAGGCTAACTGCTACGAGTAGTAGAAGCTGGCAAAGCTGGCCAAATGGCTAACGTCTCTCCGCCACGGTCGGTCTCTCCTCTTTTCCACGTATTCCTCTCCTTCTGTCCGTTTATATTGTCCGATTAAAATCAATTAAAATACTTTGTGGCTTCAATTACCTGTGTTTCCATTGAAATTACGTAATTCCCCTCTCTAAAAGCGCAGTTAGATTTTGAGCGCTTGGTTTCTCCCCCGTCTCAGCGACAGCTTTCTATATTCGCAGCATCCTCTCTCCGCAGCTGCTGAGGCAATCGCTGCTCACTCGAAAATGGCGCCGAAAGATACACTCCTCATTCAAATTCGATAGAGCCTCCCTTTCTCCCTATTGGCTGAATGCGGAGTGGACTCCGCGCAGCTGATTGGTCCCTGAAAATGCACTCTCGAATGATCTCGCAGCCCACGCAGCGTTGAAGAGAGAGGGACAAATTAACTCTTTAGGTCCCTCCACGACTTTAACAGCAATCACCAAAGCCAAAACCTTTACGTTCAAACATTTTCAAATCAGATTTTTTTACATGAAATTAATGCCACGATCCTTAGTAACGACTATGCACTATTAAAAAAACAACATGCAGTCACAAAGTGTACCATAAAAACTCTAAATACAACAAGAGATTGAAAGAAATCAACAGTCCAATAATGTCAGTACTAATGGCATTATTAGGTACCATAGACACACTACATTCATAAACCAAAATAAATATTGTATACATTTTAGAAATTGTATAGTTGCATGAGATTCCTTGTCTTAATGTTATACCAAACATCATCATTTGTCAAGTTTTTCGTCACTGGTGAATATAAACGAATAAAACTTTACCTGAAAGCTCTGCAGCCTGTTATCCGTGAGCATGATGAATGTCTATGGTACCAACTGAACTGAGCAAATTCAAAAGCTCACTCCATACTGATCCACAACAAAACAGTGGTGACAGAGTTGCAATTGGCCTCATGGTCAAAATACACTGTTCTTCACTCAAATGACCCGGATTAAAATGTGTCCGTCTGCTATTGCACTCACCGATTATTCCTAATCAGGCACATCCTATCGGTGGCAGAAAGTAACTAAATACATTTACTCAAGTACTGTACTTAAGTACATTGTTGAGGTACTTGTAGCCTGCTTTACATGATTATTTCCATTTCCTGCTTTATACATATACTCCACAACATTTCAGAGTGAAATATTGTATTTTTACTCCACTACATTTACCCAACAGCTAAAGTTACTATTTACTTTAGAGATTAAGATTTTACATTTTCAAAAGCATATCACAATCTTATAAAATACAAAATTAAAACAGTGACCTCTTGCAAAAAAGCAGTGTCTAGTTGGGGACCCTTTTCACATTTCATATGTTTATGAGTTATTACCAGTTCCACCAAAGAGACATTTCCCATCAAAACTTTTCACATGGTTTAATTTGAATAACTGTTTTGTTGTATTGGTACTTTTGCTTCAGTAAAGGATCTGAGTACTTCTTCCACCACTGCATCCTATATAAAAAATATGACTAAAGACCTGAACTATGGACATATAAACACACTATTTCCATTTTACATATAGCCTGCAAAAATGTATAAAGCCTTTGTTACAGCATATCATATACTTACATAAGAAGAGTTTTTCACATTAGGGACATGTAAAAGCGTTGTCTCATGGGTGTATAAGAATGCTGAATATGTTGGAATACATTTCTTACCATCCTTCGTATGAGCACCATGAATGTCTATTTCAAATATGTTCTTTATTTTTTAAAATGGGTGCTTATCTGCAGTTAGCACAATAGTGCTTGTGTTGGAGTGACAGGCCTATGAAAAACAAGATAGCCAAATAAAACACATTATTGCAGCCATAGATGACAGGAGTATAACATCTGGTTTATGCATATTATTGGGTCAAGAAGTAAAGGAATCGGTGAGATTATTTCTAAGGCCAAGGAGATGCAAACCAAACCATGAAGGATGTCAGGGAACAAAAAGCAATAAAACCCTTAACTTTCAGTCTGTGAGGTGAAGGGGCTGCTACACTATAGAGGCTCAGTCAGCAGTTATGTTCTCCTTCCATGCTTTCTCGGTCATAATGTAGGGTTTTAAAGACACTCTGTCTTAGTTTTTTTCCACAGTTCGAATAAGGACATTGCTTTCTTATCTTAAATTGCTGTGACATTATATTGCCCTCTCTAATTTTAATGGAGTTTCCTTTTCAGTTGCCCCATTTTTTAAACTTTTGACTGATTTGTTCTCCACACCTTTCAAAGGGACTTGGATATCTATCTTAAAAGAGATAAATTTCATAAGTAAATTATATGGCATAACCACTTCTTCTCTATTTAAGATTAGCTTGGCAACACTACATGAGTACACACACTGCTGTAGTGTACAACGGCCAAAGCAGGGACGGGTTGGGCTCTGCCACAATAACCCTGCTGTTATCATATCTACTGTAGCATAGTGTACCTCGGGCAAGATAAACAGAGACAGCCATTTCATCCCAATGCACACATAATAACAATACATAACATTCACCTGCTCTGTCAGTAGTTGGTTCCACCAGGGTGCATTGGAAAAAGCTATTAGTTTTAGGGTGTGCTTAAGTGAATAGAGGTCAATCTTTTGAACACAACTTCATATTTCTACTTGTCTTTTTAAAAATGTTTCCACAATTGAAGATGTCATTTACCTTATTTCATGTCAGGGTAATGACATTTTAAAACTTTATATTTCTTTAGCCCTCATCAAGAAGCATATGATTTTTTTTTTTGCATTGCTGTGTGGGGTAGTAAAAATGTAATGTTTTTTACTTTGGAGTACAAAAGCAGACTGGGAGAGAGAGGGCACCCATTGTGTATGCATTCTGGTGTAGTGTGGACAATGGGGCGGAGAGGAAAAAAACACACTTGTTTACAGATAAACTGGTTTGGACAGGAAGCCAGTAAGGAGGAGCTCTGTGTTGTTAAACAGGCATGTGGAGAGGCAGAGATGAGCCAGCAAAAACACCACCGTGACCATAGGGTAGATCATGATGCATGTACTCAAAGACATTGCGCACACACACACATGCATGCATTCATATCTACAAATGCACATATGCAGTACTTACCGCTTTGTAGATAAGTATACTATTGAAAACCCTTCAGTGACATGAACACAAATTGTGGGTTTTTTAGTTTCACTATTTCACAAAAATTAACAAGATAAAAAGACGCTCATGGGTCCCTATTAGCAGTGCCAAACAGTAGCCAAGCTGAGCTCTGGTGAATACTATACAGTTCATCCTGCATTGTGTCACCGTCACATGAGCACACACTGCCTTCCATTAGGCAGGAGATCCTTATGACTCACGAAAACACAAGTCACATGTCACTACACAAATGAACCATGCTACTCAGACTGCTCTGTTATCCACAGCAGCTTTTCTACAGGCCCAAATGAAATCACATCATAATGCATCTCTTCATTAGGAGGGTTGAGACAGAGTGGGGCTCTCCCTTGTTTTCTGGTAGATGAGCTGAACAAGAGCCACAGTGTCATGTATCGTGATGTTTGGCCACAGCAGGCTAACCCGGCTACAAAGTTGCCATGCTGGGGCAGTTTTAGTTCAATGTAATTTGATTTCATGTTAGATGACTTGCGTGCATGGTTGGCTGTTACACTCAGCTGCCTCCCATTCAAGGAGGAGTTTTACGGATTTTTTTCTCTCTCTCCTTCCTCATGTGACTCAAAAGATGGCCTTTCACACCACCACCAGACATGGGACTGCATCACATCAAATGATAGGGAAATAGACAGTAGCAAAAGCTCAGCTCACGCCACGCTTCAAAAGTTCCATAGTATAGTGCTGCCAATCTCTGAATTAAATTAGGCATTACAGAGGAACAACGTGTGAAAATCATTCTTACTTTTCTCACTGTAGAGGTGAATTTAAGATTGTCGTCATTTTGAATATAGTTTGTTCCATTCACTTTTCACTTTTTTTCAAGTAAAACTAGAGAGTAAATTATTTCCCTGTATCATTCAATCCACAAAGCAGAGTGTGGAGAAAAAAAACCTCCTTATTCTTCAATTCATGATTGTAAATATCAACCTTTGTAAACTGAGCTAATATTTGGGGATATTTGGCAGTGTATACCGGAAGACAATTCCCTCTGAAAGTAATACGTGCATAAAACAACACCCTGAAACAAAGTATAAGAGACTATAGGCTTACTATATTAACGTGGCCTATTCCCTCGTCTTGGTCTTTAGAGAACACAATGAGCCCCACTGAGAACTCCATACTAGAGAAAGACTCTCCATTGATGTCTCCTTGGTTCCCCTCCCCCCCTGTCTATGAGACATCTGTAGCAGCTGCCCCCTTGTGCTCCTGTCAGCAGGGCAGAGTGTGTGTGTGTTTGCGTGTGTGTGTGTGCGCTAGTTGAGGTGGGGTTGGCTGGGAGGTTAGTGTGGGGCGTGTTATGACACCTCCCCCTTTGGAGGGGTCCAGCCCGCACACTTGTGGGACATCACATTTATCAATGGCTAATAGTCACTAGCAGGTCACCCTGAAAACACAACAGAGACCTCTGACCTCTTTTTAGTACAAAGGCTGTGAGGTGGTCACATTAGCCCTTGGGTGCTATAAAAAATGCACACACTCACACTCAAACTTTTTTACATCTAAATTTGCCGTCAGAAATCATGATAAAATATTGTTTCTTATTTTGCTTTCTAACAAATTTTACCATAACCTAATCCCATGACAAATAAATTGCATAGCTTAAAGTAAAAGCATAAAACAGACTTTTATAGTCAGGGTCCTGCTAAACACTGTCACATGCTTGGCCAGCAAGTTCAGATATTACAGCACAAGAAGCCCTTTTTATTTAGTCTCTGTATAATCTTTCTGATTCTCACACATAGCAGTCAAATTAAGTGAGTATAATTCATAGAGTAGTCTAAAATTACATTACAAACGAGACAATTAAGGGGGGAAACTCGGCTAGCTGCATTGGTAACAAGGACAGAAGGGGGAAAAAGTGTTTATTAGTAGATACAGAAGGCAAGCTGAGGAGAGTAACGCAATGTTCCACTAAGAAATTCTTTGACTTGAGACTTGAGTTTGTATGTTAAATAGCAAAAGAATCAGCAAAAACTTCACTGTAGAGAAGCTGTGCAGTCTGCCAAAACAGAACTGTCACTGACAAGATTCTCAAGAGCAGCTTGATTTCTCCCCAAATTGTGCTTTTGAACTCTGTTACACAGTTAACACCATGAGGCTTTCTATTTTCATTTGTATTAAATACTGCGTTTTTCAGACTAAATGTGGCGTTACGTGCCGAAAAACCACAGGATCTCGTACACAAAGCTATAAAATTTGACCAATAACCTCAGAGACATGTATTACTGCAGCGAGAGTCAAACATCCAGTGCCCTGGTTGGGGTGTTTCAACCTGAGAGGCATTTTTCATTCAAAAGACATGTTATCGTTATTTTGGGGACAGATCAGAATCACCCAACAAAACATTATTCATGTCACTTCCTGTTCTAGTAGTAATTTTTTAAAATCTTGACGATTGTCCACACCCCTCAGTATTTTTTTTTTTATTGAGGCAGACTGCTGAGAGGGATTACAGAGAAGGCTAAACACAAGCAAGATCTAATCCTAGGCATGCAGGGTTGCAGAAAGGCCTCGAAGAATAAGTTTTGGAAGGCTGATGTTAACGCTGATATTTTTTGCCACAAAGCTGGTGATTGAGGACATTTTGTGCCCACATTCTTTATCTCTATATCTATTTGATAATGATTGTGTCAAAAAATAAAGCCAAGTACGGTATGAACAGCAGCTTCACCACAGGATTAAGAATCTCCACTGAGACCCGGATGGAAATAATATAAATAAATGATTAGTGTGCAATTTAATCAAAATACTGAATTTTATGTTTATTCAGGTTACAGTCAGAGACAGGTGTACCAATAATCAATTACCCAGAAATACATCAAAAAGTCTCAGAAGACTGTTCACTATCCACAAGCAAATAGACTATTTGCTAATTAATTTACAGCAGTATTGTTCTAACATTATAAGAGCTCTAGTGACATTCAAAAGTCTAAAAGAGACTCAAATAACAAAAGCATCCCACTAGAATTTTTGTGAGTTCTAGCCTTTTCAATTTCTCATTTTGTCTATTAGCACAATCTAGACCTGTGCTGTGTTTAGGTCATAGCACGCAATAGTATTTTACAGTCCAGAGAGCATTTAAAACCACTAAAGCCTTCCTTAATTGCATATATGAGTGTTGTACAGCATGCATATGCTCATACTATATAAATATCAGCATTAAGATAACATTTAGAATAGGCCTACGTGTTTGTTTTCAGTCTTGCACAAAGTCTGTGTCCAGAAACAATTTAGAAGCAAATATTTTATTTCAACCGTAAGTGATACATTTTGCACTCTGTATTTTGCAGACTGTATGCAAAGTCATTGCTGGAATGAAGTCGAAAACAAAGCACATACAGTATATCGTCCTCTGTTTGTTTTTTTTTTATTCATAAGCGTATATGCTCATGAGGTGTCCACTCATTACATTAGCTCTTCTGAAACCTCGTTGTTAGTATTGTTGTTTTGATAACCGAGAAAATGGTTTCTTCATTTTGCATTGTAGGTTGTGTGTTAGATGTATATTAGTCACCTATCACAATCAACCTAAAAAGGGAATGTTTCTTCACACTGGACTGTAGTTCTATGGCAAATTTCACCCTGTTGTAAAGTCAATGCACAGTCTCTAGGTACTGTAGGTAGGTAAATTTTGTTTTCTAGTGAGATTATTTTTCTCAAGTGCATTGGGCTAATCGAAGCCCAATATTCATTAAACATTAGGCCAATATTTACATTAAAGGGATAGACTAACAACCACAGCTCCTGGCTGCTTGTCTCAAGTACACCGCTTGTATTGAATGACCTTATGCTCTCAACTTTGAATGCAATTTTATGGAGAAGACACGATTTTCATCTAAACTGAAAAGTTAAAAAACAATCCTGCACACTGTTGGTCACTAGTATAAGTAAACTTATATAACATATATACTTATATAACATTACATTTAGACAATTAAAGAGATTACAGTCTACAGTGTTACATTTATTATTATATTACAGTCCAATATACAACTACTGTTACTGTTGTTCCTAACAAAGATTCTGTATGCAGCCCACCTCAAGTTTCTTTCCGAGCAGCATCTATCAGTGACAGTAATTTTAATAACACAGTTTCTCTTTTGTTACTGCTTTGTTGGCTCTTTCTCGTGGTTAACTGATTGATGTGTTTGAACAAATTTGTAGTGCTAAAGCTGAGCGTCTACCTGTAAATTTAAAAGTTGAAAGCATTTTTATGAACAGGTATAAGATAACTGACCAAAAGTGCCGTTTATCCACCAGCCATTGTGGGAGCTGAGGACAGAAGGACTGGGGACAGGTGACAGCTAATCTGTTTTTTGACAGTTGGTGGCTACAGTGCTGCTGTATGGTTGCAAATCTGTATCTTTAAAACTACAGTATTATCAATACTCCTGCTAAAACACTTAAAAAGATGCCAGTGTCGCAGTATCAATACTTCTGGTATAGAACCGCCCGTCACCAGTTTCTAGACATCTTGGGGGGGATCACTAAACATTTACAGAGTAGGATGTTGCTGAGAAATTTTATGCATATATGAAAATTAAAAAGCAGCATCCTAAGTGTTCCACAGCAGAGTATTTTTAGCATTGAAAGTGGAAGCACGCTATTGACAGATACTTAGCTACATTTTCCATTGACACTCTAGAGGTTATATTAAATTACAGATTACCTGACCATGGCTGCATTGTAATGACAGTCATAAACTGGCGTTTAAGGCAAACCTAACAGCATCTATGGCTACACGAGAGTGTAAACAGGTTCTGGAAATGTTTAGAAGCTCTGAAATCCAGACGTCAAGCTCCAAAGACAAAACTAATCTCTTCATTGTCCTGTTTCTGGACTACAAATTGAAAAATCCCTGCGGAAGTCCCTCCCTCCACAGTCCACTGTTGTACCACGATGATGTAACCACTTTCCAAATATAGCGTGTTGCTGATGGCTAAGCGGGCCCCCCATTGGCCGAGGCCGCTGTCAGTCACGTGACGTCACCGCGATCTTGTTATTATTGTAAACAGCCCGCCTGCTCTCCACCGACGCTCTGTGCCGAGCCGACTACTCCATCCAGTCCTTTGTTCATGCAGTGAAAACACCGACGCGACAAAGCCCAGTGATCGTCCGCCCAAAACTGCGGATCAAACCTCAAAGCAAAGTTTTGACACATCACCTAAAACGATGACACCATATCCATTTCATAAAATGATCGCACTGTTGCTCCGTTGTGGACGTGTTTGTTGATCACCAAGATCTTCATGCAACCGGCGACTGCTCAAGGCTGCTGCATGAATAACAATAATAAACTGGTAGCCTGTGTTGGAGACTTGTCAATGCACAACACATTTATGTCTGCTCGGATAGTGTTTGTTCACATTCGCCTCATATAAACTGATTTCACGTTCACATTACATTCAATTTAGATTGACAGCAGTGTAGTTAAAGCCTCGATGGCAATGGCTCTTAAATGTCAAATTGTTGAAAAAGATACTTGTCATTTGCAAAACAGCATGCACGTCGACATCCCCCACAATGAATATACGGGCCTATAACTTATATTCTACCTCGTCAATTCGACAGCATTACCTCAAAGGGACTTTACTTTGTGCCGTCGCAGAGAATCGACCAAAACGACTTTATTTTTGCAGTGACTGACACCGTACGGCAAACTCAACTAGTCGAGAGGTCACACGACAAAAGTTGAAATTACTCCACTGAATGTTTAATGGCACTTACTCGATAGCCTGGATGCCTTTCGGAGTGATCGACTGCATCTCTCTCGCTGCCAGCCGGCCACTGGTGACACCCTCACCTCGACATTTCCATCCAGGCAAGTTGACAACAAGCTTCCATTCTCCGACTAAGTGCAGTTTCAGCAAAGCTTCAAGGAAGTTGTTTCTTTTGTTCCAGTATTTTTGGTTGCGTCAATGTTGCGAAAAGGGGGAGGCGGAGCGGTGGATACGGAGAGCGACCGAGAGGGAGAAAGAAAAAAAACAAACATCTGAGCGCACCATAGCCTAGTTCGCACGTCTGGCCATTAACGCACAGAAAACCCCTCATCCAAATCCGCGATAAACTCGTCTCATCTGCTCAGCTCACGTGTCTGGGACGACCAGCATCTCTCCAAAGTGAAATAGACAAGCTACACCGTACACGGTGCCCAGGTCCGATAGGCTGCCCAAGATCAGGCTACTACAGGTCGGTGCGCCCCGTGCGCGCGTAGAGGAACGGATACATTTGCATAGCCCGGCTCGGTGACTCGGATTTCTTTACAGAACTACAGATTATACAGGCTTCCTCGCTTGCTTTCAATGGCGCTCATAGGCTTTCTGTCGGTTACTTCTTCGAACCAGATTCTTCACAACGAGAGCGCATGCAGCCTACACGCCTTTCGACTTCAAACTCTGCTTGTTCCCGGACAGTGCAGGGCGGTAACGAGATGCTCGGTAACGCGTTACCACCAACAAGGAGCAGGAGTATAGAGACTTACGATTTCCTTCCCGTGAAAAACTCTTTGCTATCACACGAATTCACTTTTCCTTCATCTTAAACGCCGGACTGAAGTTGAGTAGGCTAATGATCCCATCCATCCATTCCTTTTCTTGGCAGGTTACTCGCTCCCTTTCATAGATTATATGTGGCAAAAAGTTTACCTTACCTTGGTGGAAGCAGGTTTTATAAAACAAACAAACAAAAAAAAAAAGATGGAAGGACAATTTTGGAATTCCCTAACAGGCCAGGTAATTGGGTTTCCTGCTTTCTGACGGCAAAGTAAAACAATGCAACAAGTAGAGTAACGAATGAGGCTTCTTGCCCCCATGTTGTAGAACATTGAATCATAAACAGACTATTCTTTGATGTAACGAGCCCGTCACTGTTCTTGGAACCGAGGGGAGGGGGAGCTGAGACGGCTTACTATGCAGAAATAGGATCATGTTGGTTCATCGGATAAAAAGGTGAGCTCCCTGTTTCCCCGCCGCTGTTACAGCAGCGTTGCGTCAGGAAGTTGTTGGTGTCAGTGAAGTCACCATCAAGGCGCCCTTCTCTCCATCCAGCCTGACGACTGGCAGCATATGCTTAACAGGGACCGCTTAGATCATTTCTATATCAAATGGAAGTCAGCCAGTGCCCTCAGCTCCTAGATGTCCTTGAAAATATTTTGACCTCTCAGCCAGAGGCTGTGACAAAATGTTTGGCACGATATAAATAAAAGGCTCCAGATTTCAGCAAAGAGGAAGCACATTTCAAAGGTTGTAGATTAATTAAAAAAGATAACTGTGAGAAAAAAAAATGCACATCTGATGAGTGTGACAGCTTTATCACAACAAATGAACCAAGGGGATTTATAAAACGAGCTCATCAGATATATTGCTGGTGCAGATACACTGTAGGCCTGCAGTCTCAGGCCTACAGTGTATATCCTGGCTTCACAAAACTCTTTTGAAACTTTGTAAAACTTAAGGGTTAACAGTAAAATACAGCTCAAGGCCTGTGGAGAATAATTTTGGGAGATTCTGCAGAAGCAGGTCCACAAGGCTGAGTGTAAAGAAAGTATGTACCCATAATGTACATGCCTAAGACACTATACAAGCCTGGGAAGTTCTGATGGGTCATTGTGTGAAAGTCTGATGAGAAACATTTTGTAGAGTTTTGATGGAATTTGATTTTAATGGAGATTCTATTTGTGGCATAAAAATATTACTTTTGCAGAGTTTGCACAATTGTCCACCAATTGCGTCATCTCCCTTTTCAAAGTATACAAAGAGAAAGGGTGAATCAGCCATCTACGCTGTACGAGCCTGTACGGTCGGAAGAGAGGAAAAGGCGCTGCTGTTTACAGAAGCATACATTCAAAGGGTCATTATTTTACTAGTAGCCTACTGAGGACCCAGTTCAGCGTCCTTATTGTCCAACAATCTCTGCGCCTCCACATCTTAAATGAAAAGGTGAGTTTATTTTTAACCTCAAGTTTAAAACGTTATTATTATGCACGTTCAGAAAAAGCTTAGATTTACGCTAGTTCCATACTTTATCCCTATGACAGCAGGTGCACACCAGCCATTGTACGGCTTATATGCACCACAGGTCATAAGGACAGGCCCTTTACTGTTTGTGCTGCAAAGTGATAATGCATGCAAACAATAAAACAAAACATTCAGACGGACAAGAAAATTATATAAGCCATAGTTGCCCATTTCACTTGCATCAACTGTTTTTTAGACTTAAGGAGCATTTACAGAGCTCGTTTGCTGTCTTTTATGAGAAATCTATTCTGAAATGGCAATGAAATATATACAGTCTTTATTGTGCATGTGGACACTTCAATATTAAAGTTGACTATTGGATGAAATGCTGAAATTGTATCCGGTCTGTGGATGGCTAATTATAGAAAAAACGCATGGAATGACATGGAACAGACACTTTTACTGAAAATGGGACTTGATTAGCCAATTAAATGATCACCGTTCGATATCGCCAACCTACGGGAAAACTGCTGATATTAAATTGCCATAAGCAGATTTTTAACATACTCTGTTTGTTTAGTTTGTCAGAATCAGTGGACCCATTTAAAAAAACGGAAAACCTGAAGCTTTGAGGGCGGAAAAACCAGAATGACAATACATACATAATACAATTTACTGCCAATTTTATTTGCTAATAATTACTCATACTGACTGTGTATAACTGATAACTTACCTTTAGGTTCCTGTGTTCTGTGCGCAAATCAGAGTGATCAGCTGACAGAGCTGAAGAAAAGTAACTAGAATTGTTTAGACGCTTGCTCTCTCTCTCTGTGTGTGCGTGTGTGCGTGTTTTTGGGAGTGTCACGCTCACAGTTATGCAGCAGTATTTGAATATTTGCCCGATGTGTGGGCTGATGCACAGTCAGAATGCAAAGAAGAAAC
Source organism: Siniperca chuatsi (assembly GCF_020085105.1). Taxonomy (NCBI): domain Eukaryota; kingdom Metazoa; phylum Chordata; class Actinopteri; order Centrarchiformes; family Sinipercidae; genus Siniperca; species Siniperca chuatsi. The sequence goes on from NC_058053.1 coordinate 19,145,739, forward strand.
AGTAAACAGGCATAATAATCTGATGGGCTGCGGTTCTCCTTAAAGGTCATCGATGAAGAACAAGACTGCAATGAGAGCGCCAAAATAGTTAGAGATTTTATAATTTCTACTTCAAAATCTGTCCACCACCCATGTTAATCTAAACAAAGTTACAAGCTACTCAAGAAAGTTTGTGTAGGCTTGTGCTCTCTTTCTGTCTTTCTGCTTTAACTCTTGACAGCTGACTTTTTGAAAATATAAGACAGATGCGCATAAAAGACACCTTTAAAACTTTTTGCTTAACTCCGAGATGCACATGCAGCAAGGCTGACCGCCCCTGTGTCACACATTTCCTTTTGCAGCCAGTATAACCTTTCATGAAAATCTGAATTTGAAAAAATTCAAAAATAAAGCGACTGCATCCAGATCTTCCCCCCTCTGCGCTTTGAAGCAGTTGTTTACAAAATGCTCGTGATTCGATTTTGTAATCGATTATATATCTGAAGCTTTTTCAATACGCAAATATCACCGAGAGGACAAGAGGAGCGCATTCAGTTGCGCAAGAGCAGGACAGTTAAAAACGTCACACCTTTAGTTTTACTGAGTTTAGATATTTAGAATATGAGGAGCAACTGAAAGGTCATATTGTGTGGGAGGAATCTATATGACTCAAAACGAAAAACTCAGTAGCCTCTGTCTGTGTTTGTTTGTGTGGTGTTTGTGTAATCGTGCACATGACACACTGATACATATCATCTCAGCTTCTCAACATTTCAGCAGCTTTTCAGACTGTAAAGAGGTTTTTAGGTTATTAGTTATGTAAATGTGAAAAAAACGGAAGAAATATTTATCTCAAATAATCCGTTTTTTTATATTAGCCTCAGCTCAAATTTAGTCATCAGTTAAGTCAAAGTAAACCTTCTGCCCTGCACCTCAAGTGACTGTGATTTTAAATTAAATTTGAGGTGTAGAGCTCAAAGATTTTGACAACTGCAGAACACACTTCAGCCATGCTTTTCACTCATGTTACAGACTGAAAATGTACTGCCAGCAGGCAAACATAATCACTGTCACTGTCAATGGTATCCTTGACAGCTGGGGATGCATCCAAGATCAATGATGTTCACTCAATTAACCTGATGGATAAAGTGTCAGAGAAGTTATGGATATGAGTGCGTAAAGCTTTTCGCTGAAGTGAATACGTTTACATCCTGGACTGTGTATCTACAGGCCCAGAGAGGAGACAGTGGGTGAGGCCTGTCCCTTCTAAAGCACCCAGTGTCCAGAGCAGAACTAGGTCAACAGAGACCGCTGGTTGGTGAGTTGGAACGATGCTGCTCTCTCACACACACAGGAAAGAAAAAGAGGAAAAAAAAAGCAGGAGAAGAAAATCCTTGCTTTCGATTGAGGGATAATTAGAGACTGTTTGACCTATTTGTCCCCTTAAATAAACCCTTGGCCATTTAGTTGGGAGTGGGTTGAGAGCACGCTGAGCCCTTCACTGGATCCCTCCAATCATGCTTTTTAATGGGAAATTGCCATTAAAAGTTCAAAGGTCTCCCCATTCTCTTCCCTTCTTTTTCTCTGTCACAACTAACATTCAGAGATGTTCAGTGTGCAAAAGCACTCAGTCAATTTCGCAGTCTTTGCCATAATATACAGCAGTAGGGTGTATTTAACGGACAGCTTCAGGGAGGATAGTATGACAAACTAGGTTGAATTAGCATACAGAATAAACAAAATATACGAATACCACTGTAATGAAAGCACATAGAAAAGGAACAAGTAAACCAAAAACTAAGAATAAAGAAAAGGAGATAGGCAGGAATAGATACGGGGATAACAGGCCATAAAACAAGATAATAAAGATACTTTTCTGTAAATGTGTGCCTTGAGAAGTGATTTGAAAGATGTCACTTTGCAGAGGCTTTGCAGAATCTAAAGACTCTTACAATAAAGGCACTGTTACCAGCTGTTTTTAAGTTTAAGTATGTTAAAAAAATTTCAAATCAAGTCTGTCTTTAAACAATACTCACATGCCCATATGTACATTGAAACAGTTACTAGAGGCTGTTATTATTCCTCTCCCTTTTGCAAAAACCAGTAGGGCTCTGACAGAGACCCTCAGGTTGTCAATGAGGGCCGTATCTCATTGTGCATAAAAGCAGTCAGTAAAATTTTAATAGCAAAGCTTAAATGTAAACCCTGTAGAGCTGCTGAGGTCATGCAGCTGAGTTTTCCTGATGTTGATGGAAGCGTCAGAAACGTATAACTGTAAAACAGAAGGAGATTTAATCCAAGCACAGATGCAGTGTTATTGAGCTAGAAGCGAATGAGTCGATTACTGTTGTCAACATTTGCTTGTTATCTTGTATATAGTACATGGTTATGTAACGTAGATAGCAGAACCTGACACAAGCTGACAGGAAGTCACACACACACACACATGCGCGCATGCGCACACACACACACACACACACACACACACACACACACACACATAGACCCTCAATGCAACATGACTGTATGCACAAAAGGTGTCCCATATTCACAGAGTGCTTATGGGCCAGTGTCCATAGGGACAGCAAGTGTTGCTGTGATAAGTTCCTTGTCCTACCCTGCTCAGTCTGTCAGCACAATAGGAATCAACAGGTAACTTGGCGACCTGATCCAAACACATTTTCCACAGAAAACCTGAATACAATGGCTAATCACAAAAGTATATGTTACCTTTCTGTTGACCTACAAAGGCTCACTGTTACTCAGATGCATGCAAACCTAACCTACCTGAAGAACCAAATAAAACAGGAGACTGTACATTAAATTGAATCCTATTTCCTCTTTATTCTCAGTTGTGGGCTGGACTCAGGCGCCATTTGCTTGTGTACAGTATGTGTGTGCAAGAGTGATAAAGGCGCAGAGAGAAAACACACGGAAGTGACCAAACATATCAACTGTTGGACAGCTTCAGCTGGTGTCTTATGAGTGAGGCCTATGACTAAGATCGGAAGAGAGTAGGAGTGTGCCTGTGCCAATGTTGCCATACCAATACTGCAGAGAAAAGAAAGAAGGTAGGAAAGTGTGGATGGTGATTGGACTGGGCACAGATACACCAAATAAGACCAAAAATAGGCAGTGTGTGTGGAGTGGGATGGTAGTGTAATTCACCCTCATTTATGTAAACATTTACATTTTGATGAACGCTTTGACCCCACAAGCAAAATTATACTTAAGCATGTTGTGTGTGAGAGTTCAGAGTGTTGTTCATACATTATGTACAGTATGTGTGTAAATGCACATCTGTAGTTGTGAATTATTAACTTATTGTGTTCATCAGATAGTCTGCATGACATGCGCTGTATGTTTAATTCATTTTTTGAGTAGGGATGGGATAGCATGCAAGCTTTTATTCCAACAAAACACAACACCAAGTGAAGGGACATAAAGAGGAAGTAATCACTAAAATTGTCTGCTTCCTCTTCTCTGTCCTAAGTATATCTTTCTAGTTAACTTAGTTGAACACAAGTTATTGCACTGAAGCCAACATTTTGAGTTAGAAGAAGCGACCTGATGAGGCTCTGAAGAAGTACAAGGCCATCAAATCTGTCAGCCCATGCTCTTTCATCACATTTACGCTGTTGTTTATTGATACTTGGCTGTGAGCAATATCCCTGCCAAGAATAGATGTTGGTCAGGGCAAAAAGAGAATTTCACAGCTTCATCTTTGCTAGTTATTTTATTTGATTATCCCTGACCAAATTTTTTCTCCATTGTGTGGACTCACACCCTCACATCACGACGAGCCCTCCCTCATTCCCTTCCTATCTCTCATCCCTGCTCCTCTCTGTCCCACACTACATGCCTCTCTATTTATACTGTTGAGTCAGTTTACCACTGACAGCAGTGAGCGATAAGGAAGATTGAATCATCGTGTATTAGAAACACCAGCTTTCATCTATCAATATACTGTCTTAAAAAGAAACACTGGGTGTTGCTGGCAGTTAATCAAAGTGTTTAAAAGACATGACCAGCTACAAAGAAAAGTGGGCATAATCATAACCTTGCTAGCAAAAGAAAGTAAAGTTAGCTTTTTACAAAGCACACATCACTGTGTGCCAAGTGGAATGTCCTCAGCATCGGCAGTGGCTCCAGAGAAGGAGAGGTGTATCACTCCAGCAGGATACTGGTCCATAGGTTTCTGGTTTCAGATGGCAGGCATGCTGGGAGCACAGTGTGGAGCACAGCACAGCCAAGTGGACAACAATGGAAACACGCAGAGACACAGGTGTCCCTACTAAGAACCCAATGTGTGAGAGTGTGTTTATTTGTGAGCCCATGTCCATGTGTAAATATGTTGTTGTGCATATAGCATATGTTCATATACTGTATGTATACTACTGCGATACTGTCTTGTGTGTGTGATATCTGGCAGATATTATGGTTGTATGTATGATGTCTTTATGTGTGTGTTTGTATTAGCTCACTGGTATTGATTCACTTGCACTCTAGCTGCACTTTAGCTGCACTCATGCATACTTCCCTCAGGATGATAACACCTGCAAATGGAAATGAAGGAAATATTCCTGCAAGAGAGATGCGTGGCTCTGTGTAGATTGCAAGAACAAGAAGCAGTCGTGTAGAAAACAAAGAATGAAAATTCAGATCACAGTCATTGTCTCTCTCACAGCGTCCATTCCTCTTTTTCCCCTTTTCTTTATTTACAAGTCTGTCTCTCTGTCTCCTTCTTGCTCTCTCCCTTTAACTCACTGGAGGATGCTAACCCATCAGGTCCCTTGGCTCCCCTCCATGGGATGATGTCATTTTAGATGACATCACCATGCAGTGTATGTGTGTTTGTGCAATGTGTGCGAGTGTGTGTGTCCCCCCCCCCCACTCCTACTCCTCCTCCTGCAGCCCTCCTTCTGTTTCTTTCCTCAGAGGGAAGGTGCTGTTTGACACACACCCGCTATACCCAGACCATCGGCCAAACTGCCGTGCTAGCACAAGTACTCGGAGAGAGCAGGGCAAGGAGAATGAAGGAGATAGACACAGACTGCCAGGAAGGCTGAAACACTTACACAAAGAAAGAGGCGAGCTAGTCTTTAGAGCAGTAGTGGTGTGATGTGAGGGCAGAGACAGAGGAGTAGAGGTGTGGTGAAGACTCAGGGAGAGGATGGACTCTGAGGGGCATGTTAGTTTAATTACACAACATTACTGCAACCATAACACCACAAAGCCCAGGCATACACTGTCATTAAGTACACAGAGGAGTGCCACAGAGAGTGAATTATGTTTGGCTCTATTGTCTGTTGTTAACACTGATATATGTAGGACTTCCTGGTCTGGCACAAAATTCAAAATTCTATAAACAAACAAGTTTAAAGGAATAATTCTACCTTTTGGGAAATATGCTTCGTGTTCCTGCTGAGAGTTAGTAGAGAAGATCAATACCTCGTGTCTGTACGCTAAATATGAGGCTACAGCCAGCAGATGGTTAGCTTAGCTTAGCACAAAGACTGGAGCCATTGCGACAGCATTTGTCTGTGTCTTTCAAAACCGTTACAAATCACTGTTGAAAAGTAAATGTGTTTCATGATGTGATAACGCTGTGGTTAAGGTTTGGTTAGGTTTAGGCACAAAAACAACTTGGATAGGTTTTGGGAAAGATCATGGAATGACTTTCGTTAAGATTATGGGACCTTCACCTTTGTCATCATGGTTACAATGATAAATGTGGCTAAGGCTATTAAACGATAGTGGTCACGCTTTAAAAAAAGAAACAGGAAACAAACAGCGGTCTCCTGTGTTTAAGTCTGCTACAGAGCTTTGTCACTTTAACCTTACACACATGTAGTTTTGGGGCACTTGCTTAAACGACAGATGCTGTCATTGTTCTTGGGAGGACAGTCTCCAACTACCGACCTCACCAATTAACGCTTTATATTTCTTTAAATAGAACAGACTGTTTTACAATAAAATGCATCACCACACAGCAGTTCACCTTTCTGAGCTCAGCCTTGCACACTAACATCTACTGGAGGTAGGAAAGGATGTTGTTATAATGATTCAGTTTCTTTACAATTACTTGGTGAATGGTAGTGACAAGCAATACTCTCAAATCTTTTGTCATGACTAATTTAGTACAAAGATCTTCTCACTCATGTCTTTCATACGAGTCTCAGTGCAGCAGAGGCACTCCCACACTGAAACACGCCTGGGCTTTATTGAGCACAGTTGGCACGGTCTGAGCCAATGATGTCATCCTGGTGAATGGGCCAGCAATATGGGGATCAGCAAGTTTCTGAAATGAGAAACGGTGGGGATAGACATCATGTGTAGTAGTAGATATTGGAGTCATTATAGTAAAAAGGTAAAGTTGCAGCATTTTGGCATGTTTTTTTCTTCTTCCTCAGTAGAAGGGACAATGGTGAGCTTTGGAGACTGTGTGCCCACAAAAGCTGGTCTCAAATTACATGTTGCAAGTCTCAAAATATTGAGGCATGGTTGGAGGTTTTCATGTGGCGGTGCTGAAGAGTTTTGATAAGTGGTTTTAGAGTCTGCCAGGGAAATCTGTTGTTTTCAGCCTGGGAATTTAACATAGTATAACATAGTAGATTTTATCGTAGAAAAGGTTTCAGTCGTAGTCATCTGGACACTGTTTTCAGAATCAAGACGTTCCGGCTCCCATCCGGAAGTCATTCTCAATTGTAAAAAAATGGGACGGGAACTAGAAATTTAAGCTACTCTGTCTTACATAAGCCCTGCCCTCAGGAAGGAATCTACCTGAGTATCTTTAGACAGCACGATGTTCCTGTTTTCTTTAAACCAGGCAACACTTTAAGACAGAAACTCGTTCACCCTAAGGACAAGTTGCCTACACAAAAACAGAGCAATGTAGTCTACTCCATTCAGTGCAGTGAGGAAAACTGCAAAGAACGGTACATAGGTGAGACCAAACAGCCACTTCACAAAAGACTTTATCAACACAGATGACACGCTAACTCAGGATTACAGAGCGCTGTGCATTTGCATCTAAAAGCTACAAACCACACATTTGAAGGCAGCGAGGTGAAGATTCTAAGTAGAGAGAAGAGTTGGTTTGAACGGGGTGTCAAGGAAGCCATTTTTGTGAAAAAAGAAAACCCCTCTTTGAACAGAAATTGTGGTCTGAGATTCAATCTGCCCAAAGTCTATCACAGTGTATTAACACCTTGGTCACGCCAATCACATGCTAATCAGGTACTTAACAGTGATGAGGTAGGTGCAGCCAGAAAACAATAGGCCTGATTACTGATTACTGGGCCATCTTGGAAACAGTTAGGTCAGTTTCAGGTGAAACTAGCTATTAACAGATACTCAGGTAGATTCCTTCCTGAGGGCAGGGCTTATGCAACACAGAGTAGCTTAAATTTCTAGTTCCTGTCCCATTTTTTTCACAATTGAGAATGACTTCCGGATGGGAGCCGAAACGCCTTGATTCTGAAAACAGTGTCCAGATGACTACGACTGAAACCTTTTCTACGATAGAACACTCCTGGACGAATGAGGGATTACACCGTTTTATAGTAGATTTTAACCAACAGTTTGAAGCAATAACAGACTCATTTTTAGAGGTGTATGTGTGCTGAGGTGGGGATATCATTATCAGTTCTATAACTAGATTGTCAGGTCCGTGGCTTTGGTCATGGAGTTCACCCGTCTGTCCCATGAGCACAGGCCAAGGCCCCCGTCACCTCCACCTGCTCCAGCCTCCAGAGGGGACTTGGGCTAAATTTAGACCAACAAGGAAGCTCGTCTGTGGACATGAAGCGATAGAGATCCTCCAGATTGCTGGAAAACTGGGGCCCTCATCTTTGTGCCAAGCATAGAGGGAGAGTATTTACTGCAAAAAATATTCCCCTTCAAGACCCCAAGTTACCATTTTTAAATATTTATGTAGCATTATGAATTAAATCTTTAGCCATGCTAGTGGTGTTGCTCTTCGGATGGCAATGTCGGTTGGTCGGTCCACCACTTTGGTCCAGACTGAAATATCTCAGCAACTATTGGATTGATTGCCATGGAATTTTCAACAGATATTCATGGTTCCCAGAGGATAAATATCAGCAACTTTTGGTGGTCCCCAGTGAGGTTGACATTTTTGATTTTAAGTGAACAACAACTATTGGATGGACTGCCATGAAATTTGGTTTAGACCTTCATATCCGTCAGGATAAAGGGTAAACACCTTAAGTTTGTATATAGCGTCATCACAGGTCTAAATTTTTATTTGTCCAATACTTTGCTTTATGACAAAATATTAAAAATATTACCATTCCAATCCACTTCAGCTGCACTTTGTGTTTATTTCTAATTACCTAATGTTAGCATGCTAACATGTTAAAGATGGTGAACATGGTAAACATTATACTTACTAAACATTAGCATGTTAGCACTTTCATTGTGAACATGTTAGCATGATGATGCTAACATTTAGCTAAATGCACTGCTGTACAGCCTCCCAGAGCTGCTAGCATGGGTGCAGACTCTTGTCTTGTTATAACATGGTCTAGTTCCCATAGACAAATGAGATGACTGAGAAGATATGTTGTCTCTCGATAAAAATGAGTGGTGTTTATGACCATATTTTTACACTTCTATCATTTACACCACCAGGAACAATGAACCTTTTCACTTATTTTGCACTGAAAGAGTGCAAAACCCGGTGGCAAACACAGTAAATACAGTGCAGACGTCAATAGAGGTTGCCAGTCTTTCTTGGGATAATCTTTTAGTTTACGTGTATAAAAAATGTTTATTCACTGATGATTTATGTTAAAATGTTGTCATGTCATCTACTCTTCTGTGTTTTTCTCAAAACAAATGCAGACTTTTTATTGGGTGGACATAATTTAACTTTATCCAATACAGCCTGACCTGTTTAGATAAATACCGTAGAGCGAGTCAACTTACAGTGTCTTCTTCTATATGTATATGTAAGAAAAATATTTTAAGCAATGAAGGGCTCTGAGAAAAACAGGACTGTAAAGCCTCAGTTGAAGACCAGGTGAGGCGGACATTTTTTGCAGCGTTAAAGGGGTTGGGCAAGGAGTCCACCCAGAGTGAGATGTGGACCCCGGCCAAAAGCTCACACTCTTTCTCTGTTTCTCTGCACTTCTCAAAATAAAGACTAAATATGAACACGCACACACTCACACACTCAGACACATATGCAGAAGCGCATGTGCACTCCTGTCTTGCGTGCACCTGTTGTCCTATATGGAACATGCCGCTCTCCCTTGAACAGGAGGTAGAGCACTAAGAATTTCCACCTGTGCGTGGGAGGTGTGTGTGTGTGTGTGTGAGAGACTAAGTGACAGATAAAGAGGGAGACAGTAAAAGAGGGAGGAGAGCCACAGTGGTGTTTTATTAAGGGATGACTTGAATGAATTCCACCCTTTTACACACACACCCTCTTTAACTCACTCCTCTGCGCTTCAGCTGCTCTTTGTCCACCCTTCGAACCCCCCCACCTCTTCTCCCCACCTCCTTCCACCCTGTGGGCCCAAATGTCGCCCTAACATTGACATGTTTTGGGTCATTTCATCTGATGGGATCTCCTGGGAGGAATTAGCATGTGCAAAAGAAAAGTCCACAGTTTTAAAAGCTCAGTGTTTCCAATTTGCCGCCACATGCTTCAAATTAGCCACGTATTTACTAAGGTCAGGCACTGGGCACAGAGCCCATGGGGGAGCCTGTGTAAGGGTTTGAGAGAGAGAGAGAGAGAGAGAGAGAGAGAGAGAGAGAGAGAGAGAGAGAGAGAGAGAGAGAAGCAAGTTAGCTTAATTGCAATCCACTGCTGCCATCGTAATACCACAAAGTTTTAGTTCAGTCTATCTAAACAAATGCACAGAAGCATAACCATTTTAACAAATTGTCGTCTGAGTGATGTAGGAGTTCAATATAAATCCTGATAATATAGTATAGTCATTTTAATATTCAGACACCAGAGGCACACATAAGGCCTGCTCGGAGAAGACACACGGCTCTTTTCACACTCAGAGGGAAGGTCCTGTTTTACTGCCAGTTGTTTTATTTTAACTTTGTGAGGAACTCTGTATATATGCAGAAAATTAACATAGTGGCTTACAATACTATTTTGAGGCATTTTAAAGTAGGCTCAATAGGATTACATTTAGGGTCTGATTTAAAGTAGCTTTTTTTCTTGGCATGACAGAATATGAGAAGCTGCGGCCTGGCTTCTGTCAGAAACCTGAAGTTTTACAAGCTTATTATTAGGCATTTCTAGTTCTGGATACTTGCTTTATTTGTTCTGAGGCCAAATGACATCCTTATCGCATCTGTTGTGTGCTTGTCTTGTTTATATCACGACTCAGTCTTGGGTGAGGCTCCTCGAGTGGGTTTTTATGTGTGTGCACGTGTTTGTGTCTATTTGTGTGTGAGCACAAGCGTGTAAACATGCACACGCTTTAGTGTGTGTGCGTAGCCAAGCCTAAAAGCATTTAAGCGGGAATGGGAGAGGGTCTGGAATCTTGGGATGACATCATTATCCATGATGTCATTTCTGCAGGGTGACTTTGGCACATGTGATCGTTTGGGTGTGGTCACACTTTCACTTCTAACTCACTGTAATTGACAATGAAACAGCAGGTCACCGTTGCAGATTGAGCAATGTCAAATTTAGCAGCCAATTAGGTAGTCCGAACTAACAGTTTTAAAATGTGTTACCAATTAAATCATTTAATTTGCCTTCAAAAACACAGGATTCATTTTTTGTAAAACCCATTGTCTATGTCCTTTAACCGTGAAATAATTAAACAAGATCTAGATTTGATACTTGTATGAAATTATTGATTCTATCATAAAGATTGTATTGATGTGAGAATTTATGATGTGCTCTGTGTGTGCTTTTGAGCTCCATATAGCCTAGTGCTTGTGCACAGTTATTGTATGTAAGTATGGTCAAAGTTTTCTCCATATGTGCACTCATTAAAATGAAAGAGTTAAGAAACTCCTAATACAAGCTTGCCAATTGCATAGAATGGAAATAATTTTCACATTAAATGGTTCAGAACTAAAATTATTTGTCACCTATACCGTATATGTGAAGTAGAAGAAAAAGTATCACACTCAACCAAAGATAAAAAAAGACAGAGCTGGAGTGCCGCAACCAAAAAGTATAAAAAGGGTTCATAAACCCAAATCAATGCTTTTATTCAGTTTTCAATGTCAAAATTTTGCACTGGGGAAAAATGCACAGATATTTCACCTTCTTTAGTGTGCAGTAGTCCTTCATTTTTGTGGTAGAGTCCTTTTAACTTTTCACAACAAGGAGTGTCACCTGTATATGTGGAAAGGAATTGGTAATCAGTGCATCGTCTAATTACTTTGAACTTTTTTGAAAGCTAAAATAAGTGGGCCAATATGTTACCACAAGTTATTTCTGATGTAAGAAAAATGGGCTTATTGTTACTTTTTTTATAGAATTAAAAAATGTAAATGCTTTTAGTCCTAACATGAATCTAGCATTGTGTATTGGCTGACCTTGCACTTTGACCTCCCGATAAAGAGGCCAAGTCAAGGATCAATTCCTCCTAAGAAAACGAAGAGTAACTGACTGATCATCTGTCTATTTGAGATTGAAAAACTTATGTTGCTTTGTTTCCAACAACATTCATTTTTAAGATGGAATTTGCTTGACAACTTTTTCCAAGTGTAGAGTTGTTCCAAAGCACTCGGAGAGTCCAGTCATTTTTATTTATATTTTCCAAAATCACAAATTTGTCCCAAAGGGCTTTACAGTCTGTACAGAAAATGACACCCTCTATCCTTAGACCCTGGATTTGTATTAAAAAAAACCTTTAACAGGGAAAAAAGTAGTGTAGTAGGGTTAAGTGGTCCACCTTAAAGGTCAGTCCACCTCAAGCCTGATCAGGCTCCAGGTATAACTCCGTTATGCTCCCCTATATATACCAGGCAAATTGTCAGGGTGTAAAAGACACTGTTCTTGTTTTTACTTTGTTCTTTACTTTCTGTACTGACTGCTATTTTCCCTAGGTTTTATCTGTATATATTTTATGTCAGGTTTGGGTTTTGAGAGGCTTCTTTTTAAGGTTAGTTATGGTGTGTGTATACTTACCATCTGCCAACCCTCATGTGGGGCTTCTCTCTTTGTCATAGGCCAGAGCTTTATCCAGAAGTGGGGATGTGTATCTGCACAAGCCAGGTGACGACTAGACCACATTTCATTGCACGGTTGAGTGTTTATCTTTAATTTTGTGTGTGAGTGTAATATCACTAATTCTTTGCATTGGCTTTGAGTGGGTCTTCCCCTAAATTTCCCCCAGTTGGGTGGACTGCAACCCTCACCCTGGTCAGTAGCTCCTAGTGGACAGTTATACACATTGTGTCTGTATTTTACCTAAACCCACCAGCTGTTTTTAACATAGTTTCTTGTTGCATATTTTATCAATTTTAATATTTTATTCTTTAGTATACTTTGAAACATTTAATAAAAGCTGTTGTTTTTACCCTTGGAAAACTGGTCTCTGCTATTCCTTCTGAGTTTTATGGGTCAAACACTGTCTGAGTTGATTTAATCCCCAATTCCTGGTCACAGGAGGGAACGTCAAGAAGTGGTGGATTGAGTGTGAGGATCCCTCTTCCAGGACGGACTGACATGCATTAGATGGCGTATGTACAGAGTACACAAAAATAACAAATTACACTATAGAGAAAAAGAAGGACAATGTTATGATAATGGAGTGCAAACATAGACTGTATGAAGAATAAGATGTTGAGCAACTGCTTATTCAGATTTTATTCACTCGGTTCATTCTCTTATTCAGAATGAGTAAGGAGTCCAACAGCAGAAGCTTTGATTGCTCTATTACCAAACTAACTAGCAACCAGAAATCAGGATAGCAAATACAATAAAGCTCAGTCATGAACTTTACAGCACTATTATGGCAATGGATTATGTGTGAGAGAGTGTGGTGATTTCTCAGACCACAAAGAGCACATTTGGAAATAGACTCAATCTTTGGTCATTCTGACTGACTGAGTTCACAAAGATGCTCATCTAATGGGGGTTGTGGTTTTGTCTTGTCTGTCTCTTTGCTTCATGAGACATTGTCTAAAAAAGTGTGTGTCAATGGAAAAATGTGAATCATGTAAAACTAGTTGACTTCAAAACTCACATGCTTCATGCTTTCCTCATGTGTCCTCCTCTGGCTAGTACCTGTAGGTCATTTGCATCAACCCCTTCTTGACTATATTATTCAGCCAATAACCATCAATTTATCATAGCATGAAAATGTGTGCTCTCTCTCTCTCTCTCTCTCTCTCACACACACACACACAACATGGATGGCTTGAGGCAGGCCATCCATTCTCATTAGTACCCTGTTGCAGTCGGCTGACGGTAAACTGAGCGTGTGCCAAAGTCATAAACTTACACACCCCCTCCCGCCATTACCTCATAATTATGATATCACATAAGTGTCTCATAGTGATGACATCACGCCACCAGATTCACGGTCTTGCCTTTTTCGATTACATTACACTTGGCCAGTTCATGCCAAGACCCTTATCCCTGAAAAGCCAAGGACAAAATGCAGACTGTGAGACTGGGTCCAGTCTGGAGAGTAATTACCAATTTTACTATTGAGATGAAACCGTCTGGTTCAGCAATTGTTGTCCAGTTAGAAGAGTTTATTGATAGAATTTAAGTTCTTGTTCACACTCTCAGATAATGGTGTTGGCAAGGAAAGTTGTCATTACCTATAGCATGGAAATTTGCCAAAACCCTTAGTGTAATAACATTTTGGTCTTTCTGGTCACGAATAATGAAGTCAGTAGTCTTACACATTGTCTATCCATTCATGTCCCTATATAATGAATATTTGCTGACATACACTATTTCATGCATTACTTAAAAATGATTGTGTTTAAAATGCCAATGTGTTTATTGAACATGTGCATTGGGTCATGAAATTCAGCACCGCTTTAATGTGAAGTCCTTCAGAGCACATGAAATCACGACGAGAGTCGTTTTAGTTTAGTGGGAAAATGACAGTTCTGACATAAAAGCATAGATCCATCATGGGAACAATTTCACTAAAAGACTGACTAGTTATTTTATGAAGCAGCTGGGTCAATCCATCTTCTGAGGTAAGTTAAAGGCTACAAGCTGGGCTCTCTGCCGGGCTACACGCTTTCTGTCTGTCCTCTCATCCAGCATCTGCTTTTCTGTTCCAGTAATGATTCTCAGATTGTGGAGTGTGAGAGGGCTAAAAAATTAAAATGATTCAAATGCAAAGCTGCTTATAAACACGCCAAACCTCATGGTTAAATCATCAAGCTTGCTTGATAAGCAATCATTTGAAATACTCAGTAGTTTGGTGTCAAAATCAAGTGTCCTCAAAATCTGAGAATTTCTTTAAATACTGGAGAATTTATATGTCTAAAGGGGGAATATGAAACAACCACAGACGTGTCACAGCACACATACAGCAACATACACATGCATGCACACGAATAAACTGTGTAATAGACTGTTCTTTTCCCAATGTGTCACCCTTCACCTTGTAGATTTATATGGAATGAACATAATGACTTTGCTCCCAAATTATCCCAGTATGCCTGTGAAAGATCCAGATAATCTTTTAATGGCCTGAGTTGTCAACTGTCTCGTTGCACAGCTCATAAATCTGGGAGTGGAGAAAGCGCCCCTCGGCAGCTCTGGGTCCCCTTGAGTATTTTGTGTATGAAACTGGATCCCTTCAAAGTGAAATGGGAGACGTGCTGCTATCAAGAAGAAGGGGAAACAGTGGGTCTTTGCTCTGTCCTAGAGATTCAGTGATTTTTGAAAGTCCCATTGGTGGACTGGTAGCCAGAGGAAACAGTTGCTATAGAGGTACTGAAAGTGTAGTTGGCAAGATGTGTCTCTGTTCAGTTTTGATATGTGAGATGTTTTGAGGAAAAAAAAAGAAAAAACTTTGTAAAAAAGTAAGATATTTTGAGCTGTATGTCCATGTCCAGCCTCTTCCTCTGTTCTTGTTAGTGTGATGGGAACAGAATCCACTTACGCTCCACATTTTCTTACAGCTAAGTGAAGTAAATTTTATTTATATAGCCCACAAAGCACACATTTTATAGCTGATCCCACCAACACTACTTGAAGTTTCTGAACAACATTTTTGGAAAAATGTCAATCCCAACAAAACAATATTAAACTGGCACGCAATAAAGGCACTGGTGCTTAAAAGAGCTACCACTACAGTTACTCTCATAACTCTCCAACAGGGGTTCTGGTGTACATCCCCTGACAAGACTCGTGCTTCTAGAGAGTAGAAGCACAGAGAAGTGCCCTGCAATTCTGGGGTCTCATAAATAAACAAATAAACACATTTCATACACAGAATACTTATTCTAATTACAGCCTTGGACATGTGCTGAACAGTCTCTAATTTCTCTCTGAGCAGAGAGACTTGCGGAGCCGTCTGCGGCAGACCAGCAGTCGGCAGATGTAATTACCACATCATCTCTGGTCCCTAGTACACTGAGAGAGGGAGGGAGAGAGAGAGATAAAGAGAGGGACAGGGAGAGAGAGATTGATCCTAGTAAACAATAATTAGGGTTGGGGATGGTGTATTGTGGGACATCTACTCGGCGGGACAGAGTAAAGGGAGGGAAAGAAAAGGGAGAGAGGAGACAGGCAGGGATCATGGGCAGATGAAAGCCTCTGGGACAGCCCCCCCGAGGGTGAAAGTTTAAACACATCAGTGCTCCTTGCTGCAACTAACTTTCAATTTTGATTAATCATTTAGTTATTATACAGTATGTTGACACAAAAAAGAAAGTAATGTCCACTTTATTTCCCAGAGCCCAAGATGACTTTTTCATATTGCTTGTTTTGTCCAACCAACAATCCAAACCCCAAATGTATCCAATTAAGAAAAATATAAAACAGAAAAAAGCCGCAAATCATAACATTTGACAAACTGGAATTAGTGAATCTTTGGTGTTTCTGCTTGATAAATAACTGGTGATTACTTTTCTGCAAATTGACTAGTCAGTTATTTTTACAAATCATTTCAGCCCTAGCTCAATGATTAATAAACTCTGAGTTGTTCCAGAACAGAACAGAAAAATACACACTGAAGAAATACACAAAGTTCAGTTACTAAAAAGTAGACAACGCGAAATTGGTAATCTGTACCTAATATAAAATGTTTTACAGGACATGTGTAAACTTAAAGAAGTCTTAGTGGTACAATGTTCCTTTCAGTTTTATTTAATATAGTTTTAACTAATATATTAAAAGGTACTTTGTGGAGTTTCCTTTTAAACAAAGTTTTGTTAACATTCAATGTTTCTCACCAAAAAGCATTGTGTGTAATATGGAGGTCTAACAGACTTGTTGAATGCGCTTTGTTTATATCCATGTTTGCTAGCTTGTAGTCTTATTTCCTGCAATTTAATGGCCCAGAGCTACTTTTCCTGGCACATTATCATCACCCGCAATCAGTGGAATAGTGTGAAACCGTTGGCAGAAATGTATATCGTGTGATTCACGTCCACAATGGTGTGCAAACAAAATGGTAACCCACTCATCAAAACATTGCTTTTTTATAAAAGGTACTTCCATTCATTACATCTGACTCAAACATCAGAGTCATGCAACAATAAATATATAAAACAACAGCATCACTCTGTTGTTCTGTTCTTCAAAACCGCCATCGTTTTTTTTAATCAGTCATTGGTGTAATTTGCCTAATCTTCACTTCTTCGAATGTGCAAAAGGGACTTTTAGTTCCTGAGATTAGTAACTCTGGTTCCATAACTCCTAAAACTTTTTAGTCAAAAGGGCTTCTAGTGGTCAAAAACTCAACATTTAACACAACCATTATCTTGACAGGATTGATGGTTGGGTCCAAGGCTGCATTTCTGACCAGGCAAATCAGGCCCTGACCTGGACCTCAGTCCCTCATTGGCCCCAAAAGGCCCCTGGTTTACTGTGTGGCAACAGTTTGTAATAATTTGATCAGTTGCAATTTGTTTAGTAAAATGTACTACTGAAGCACAATATAGACTGAAATGATAAAGGGCTTAATGTGGCTCCTGCAGTCTTATAGAGGGGTCAAGTGTCACAATGTAGCCTAGTTTTAAAACTTTTATTATTTCAGTTTATACTATGCTTACATTATGCATAATTCTAAATACATACATATGTGTTTAATAAAATTACCAGAATTGAATTGACACACAGCAAACCTGGGTCATGTTGTATTCAAGTATAGGAGTACTGGTTAGTAAATGAATGAATGGGAGTGGAGCCCGCATCTCATTTATGCCCTGGGGCCGCCTAGCAGGTTAATCCGGCCATGGTTAGTTGGTTTAGGCTAAAAGCTTTATGATTTTAATTTATAACTGCAGCCTTCAGACAAATGTAGCAGAGTAAAAAGTAAAATAGTTCCCTTTATAACAACAGTTTATGTTCATGCCATCACATCTGCCTTTAGAGAGAGGGGAAATACCACGTTCAACTGGAGGCCTCACACAGAGCATTTGATGCTGGGAATAAGGAGTCACCATCCTGTGGGTTGGGTGGGGGGAAGAGGAATAAGCCTTTACGGGAAAGAATATCTCCCAAGTGAGAGGACTGGCGAAGAACATTACTCGAGTGTGTGGGTGAACATGAGGCATGTGTGCTAAAACTCAGACTTTACAAACATGCATGCGGGAATAGCATTTCGGTGATTCTTGCATTCCCGGCATTCCTTCCTGTGAGTTTCCAGTCAGCGTGAGGCTCACTGCTCCAGAGCTCTGACATCATGAGGGGGTTCCACTCTGCCTTCCACATTATGCCTCCCGCTCTCTCACAATCCCACCCATATTTGGAAGTGAGAGGAAGGGAATCCCAGATGATGACTCAAAGGCTTCTGCTGCCAAGGGGAATTCTCTCCACATCTGTTTTCTGGTGTGTATATGTGTGCATGTCTATCAGTAATGTGTATCAATGTGTACATTACCCACTTGAGCTGAAGATGGAGTTTTCATCTGTAGGGAATTCAAAATGGTAATGTGGCTTTAACAGCTGTGTGAAATAAAAGCCTATGTCTGTATCTATACAGAAAAAGTGGTACCCTGAGTGATGTTGCCTTTCTATTTATAACCTGCGTCTCTTGGCAGCCATGACAGTTCAAAATGCACTGTGGTGAATATATATGCTCTTGAAATCAGCTCTTTTTACTCTATAAATCCTGAAGATAGATGATGAAGTGGGCAAAAACACTCCCTTGGTAATGCACAGCACATGATGGTGACATGACAGCTCGAGTCGATATGTAAGCTGTAACCAGTCACCCTGCATTGGACCACCGCAAATGAGGCCACAGAGATAGATCGGATCATGGGCTGTTCAATGTGCTCAGCAGAGTGTGACCAACCGTCTACAGCCTGCTGGCTGCAATAAACTCCTACCTTCACAGAGAAGTTTATTGGAATCATTTCTAACAAGAAATAGCAAGCCCAAAAGTGAATTACATAGGGAGAAGGAAGTAGAGCTTGAGGGCGAGATAGAAAGAACAGACATCACTTTAGTTGTGTTGAAATTCTCTTTGTTGGATGTATGATCGATGAGGATTTGGGTTTGAAAGAAAATAGAGGGGTCTCGGACTCGAAGCCATATCGGGGCCTAAATTTAGACACACTTTGTTCTCGTCTGCATGCTGGTGACAGAGGACTCGGCTCTCTAGGGTTGTCTGTGGTCCAGTGTATCAGAAAGGCTGCTGTTGTTCTCCCTGGCAGTCAGAAACACAGACGTTCCCTCAAGCAGGCCAAAAAGAAAGAAAGCTTTCATGGAATATTCTGTTTAGCTGCACAGACTGTTGTGTATGATACTCCCGGGACCCATAAAACAAGTAATTCACAGACAATATCTCACCCACACTCTCTTTGCCACAGACTACAGCAACATAAATCTAACTGATTTGAAGGAGGAGTTGAGACAGTGTTCAAAGGGTTTAGAGCATGTGTTGCTCAAATCTGGGCAAATGAGCCAGCAAGGCAACATTATTTTTAAATGGACAAAAAAAGAAAAGAATGTGATAAAATACACACACACAAAAAAATGAAAATGCAGAAAAAGGTGACATGAAAATGAGCAGGTCTGAGAAACATGAAGCCACGAGTCATCCTGCATAAGCTCTAGTTTTCCTCTACATCATGCAGCTTCCCATAAGGACACTGTATGGCGATAGTTGAAAGCTCAGTCACCCAGCACACATCCCTCCCTTCCGCATTACCAAAACAAGCTAATTAAAAACCTGTTAATGGGCTGTGCTGTGGGTGTCTTTAAGTGAATGGGAAATCAACAGCTCAAAAAAGCTACATAAACATATCAGAAGGACCCCTGGACAGTGATGACACAGCTATAGTCATCTAATGAGGATGAAAACACACACAAGCATCCTACACATCCCCATTTGAGCAAGCAGTAAACAATGCAGAAGGAAAAAAAATAAAACCCAACTGACTCACTGAAAACCAACTGGGACACAAAGGGTCATATCCTGAGAGAGAGAGTGAAAGATGCCCTCCTCTTACTGAAGGACAGATGGATCCCCCAATCTGTTGTGTGCCAGTGTGCCAAAGGACAACTGGTCACCTTTGGCTCTCTGTGAAGACCAAACCATATTTTAGAAAATATCAGCTAAGTCACTGGGAGGTAAACTGTGTCGGACAACCCCAAATGGTACCATGTAATTATTATCAAAGCTCGTGAGCGACCTCTAGCGGCCATACGGAGAAACTGCACGCTGGCATGACGTCACCGCGGAATGTTCCACTGCATTAAAAACAGGGCGAATTAAAAATCTACCAGGGTGTCTTTTTCTAGATTTTTTCGACGGCGGTATATTAATTTGGTTTTGAAAATGTGTTTAGTATTGCTTGTTTGAAAAAAAAAGCATAAGATGGGAATGAGATGACAGCGCAATAATAAACGTCTTGTTTTCCCCTGTGTGTCAAACGCAGGAAGTGCACAGACAGAGAGAGGCGCCTTTTCTGAGCTCATGTCGTCAGGCCAACATTAGCTATCACATCCAGTAGGCCGACACTGGTTTAAGCCCAAATAAGCATTCATTTTATATCAAAAGCAAACCACGTCACCAGAAATTCACCCGTTAAGCTGAATTATACAACATGGCTACTAAAAAGAAGCGAACTCTTAATGTACAAAATGACAGTTGGGTTGTCATTGCCGCAGGTAGGTTAAATTGTGGGATAAGACATGCAGTTTGCGCTAACTAACGTTAGCTTGCTGTGTACGCAGTTAACTTTTGCAAAGATATTAGACCTTGATAACTTTGTCATCACTCGCTTAATTAGTGGTAGAATTGTTAGCCATTATGCTAGCATGCCTCTAACTTTAGATACGTTACTGGAAATAACACATTATTACTAAGCTAGTCGTTAACTCCAACAAAGTTAAGTGCTTAACTTGCAAATTCGTTTTGAGAATTTCATGCAGCTTACAGTGAGCACTTCCCACAGAGCACACATTGATGTTTTCTCAGAGATAAGTTATCGTGGACCTTACCTTTGTTTTGCTGTCCACAGACTCTGTCATGGACAGACACAAGCACGAGAGTGACCCAGCTTTTGTGCGACTAAGGAATCCATCTACAGGTCTATCTTTTTTATTATTATTCATCTAACTAGGGCTGCAAATAACAATTTAACTATCGCAACTGTCAGAAGATAGCGGGAAATGTCCATCTCCTGTTTCCAGAGCCCGAGGTGACATCTTCAGATTGCTTGTCAACAATGTAAACAATGCTGGATTTAATATATAATAAAATACTTAAACACATTTGTTGAACCTCAAGGAGACACAATGCATTTTAGTGAGTAACACTGAATGTAAACATAACTTTTTGTTTACAAGTAAGCTCCACGTGGCACTGGAGATCAATAATGAAAACGATTGTTAGTTGCAGCCCTAACAACACTGTATTAACATTAAGTCAAAATATGATAAAAGTCAAATATGAGGATGTGTTTGAAATAAAAAAAAAACATCACATAAGAGACAAAGCCAAATAAACTTCAGAAGTGCCTGCATGTTGCCTTTGACTTTTCACAGGAGTCTAATTCTGTATCTGGGGAACTGCATTTGCAGCTGTGGTAGTGAAAATAACACAGTTCCTCATTTTTTTTATACTGCAGATGTGGCATCTCTGTATATGCTGAGTAGTGATGATGTACAGCTTTTTGAGGTCAAAGCATTTGAAGAAGATTTCCACTCCTGGTTTGTTGGCCAGACTGTGCAGAGAGGTTGGTCTCATTCCTCATTACAGTGTAAACGCTGAAGGAATCATAATTACAAACACTACTACAAAGGTGGCTCACATTACCTTTAATCCCCATTAGAAGTATTTGTCAGGTGTAAAAGAGTTTTATAGCAGCTTGGGTCTACCAACAGAGCTCTAAAGAAGCCAATGTGTGCTGAAACCGCTGGTGCATTTGTCATAAAAACATGTCCAGAGGAGCAGTGTCCATATATTGTGACAAAATACGGCAAGCACAGACAAACAACATAGAGAAAGAGGAACTGCTGATACAAATCTAAACTAACCATCGGGTCTGTGATTGACAAACAGGTTCATATAATATGCCCCATCTTTGTAACAGTGTTTGAAATGTTAATTAAATGATTTCTAAGTTGTTTGTTGTAAAGTTGATGATGCTAACTTTGTGCATTTAAATATTTAGAGATGCTGCACTTTTATTCTGTAATTTTAACGGTGGTCTTGGCTCAGAATTTGACCATGTGTTAATCAGGTGTTTGTGTCTTCACAGTTGTCTCTTTTTTTTTTAAACAGATGGGAGACTTCTCTTTGTAACACTAATGGATCCTCTTTATCTGATTTTGCCCTATTTGATTAAATCTGGCAGAGAGGTAAGAAACAGGAATCTGCGTTAATCTTACAGCTGTTGTTCCAGCGATGTTTTCATGCTGATCATTGTGGTGTAATGCAGTCATGTTCTGCCCCTCAACGACTCTGCGAGAGCAAAGGGTTTGATTCCCACTGGGGTCTGATTTATAGTTTATTTTCAAAACTTTAGATCTAACTTATTTTATATACTAACATTTCTAAATATACAGTTAATTAGATATATTTTGGGGCTACAGTGTGATAATTAATTCATCTCAATCAGCTTTGGGAGGGTGAAGAGTTAGTCATTTACATATTAATGTTGATTTTGTTACTTTTCGTTTTTATTATTCCTTTGATGAAAGTGTGTAAGAGTTAACATTAGATTGTGATCCTTTGTTTATATTGTTATTCTGGATGTCACTCCTTCTAATATAGACTGACCGCACACTAATCTGTTTACCTCTTTCTTCATATCACCCCAATTCATTCTCTATTTTAAAAGAACAGTCCAAAATCTTGGGATATATTGTTTGCATGTTATCCAGGGCTAAATAAGATCAATAAATATATATCTATACCTCCAGTACTGGTGGGTATATCAAGTTATGGTCATTTATTTGTCATTTTACAACACAGGGTTGCACAATGAAATGTAAGTTGTAGCACCTTCATGCGACACACATATTGAACATATACAAATATTTAAATTTAGAATAGAATAAAATAATACAATACATATAGTTATTTACATACAGTATATACCTATACAAGTATACACCCATAAAGTAATAATTCTGTAGTGCATTTTTTGAATTTGCATCTGGGGGAATGTAAACAGCAGCAATAAGATAGTGTTGATAATATGGTTGGCATTTTAACATTAAACTTGACATCTGGGAAACATTGTCCATCAACTTTGACTACATCCTTGATGTAAAAACAGAGTGTACTTAAATACGTAAGGTGGGGAAGTAGCAAGTTTAGTTATTATAAAGATATATAATATGTCTTCTTACAACTCCAAAGCTGTCTTAGTGTCATGTTGTATCTTTTTAATTTAGCACACATAGAGACAAATGTTCAGATGACACATTCTGGTTTATGTGTTGGAACTACTTCTTTACCAACAACCACAGGGAGCAACATTTCAAAACGTCTTCAGAATAAGGTTGCATCGTTTTATTTCTTCTCAAAGCCAAATTGCCAGGTTGCTAATAGTTTTCACCCTTTCACATAGTGTGTCTGGCTACACCTGCTGTAACTGGAGATGCGGTGCAGAAATGGCTCCAAGAACTAGATGTTCTCTTTCAAGAAGAGTCTAGTCTCATAAACAAGATACAACATGTATGTAGGACTCCTCTTGAAGGTGTTAAATTGATACTGGAGTGGATTTGATACCAAATGAGCTTATTTACTGTACTAGAATATTTGACTGGTCATAATATGGCCATCTCATCATATTAATTGACACTAAAACAGCAATATTGTGCCTCTAATATAACCATAGCAGTATATGGATGACTGTTTTTTTTTTTTTTTTTTTTTTAAATGTTATTTGCTGCTCAGGGGAAGTTCCAGCCTGTGGATCAAGTTGTTATGGATGAGGAATTCCCAGCTTGCTCAAGGCTGCTGAGCTGCACACGTTCCCTGGCCTCCCTGCACCACATTGCCGAGGAAAAAGGTGAAGTTTATTTTTAAAAGATAATATCACTCAGCTATTATGCTGATTGCATTGTTTTAAATGGTGTGTTATACTTCCAGAGGTGGGAAAACTGAAGTACCATCGATACAGTCAAGAGAAGACGATGAACTGGTTGAAGAAAAAGGTACTCTAAAGTACTCATCAGCATTATTTTATATGAAATTCAAACATCCAAAGTTATTTTTACTGCAATATAATACAAAAAT
Source organism: Siniperca chuatsi (assembly GCF_020085105.1). NCBI lineage: Eukaryota > Metazoa > Chordata > Actinopteri > Centrarchiformes > Sinipercidae > Siniperca > Siniperca chuatsi. The sequence continues at coordinate 19,169,573 of NC_058053.1, forward strand.
ATCAGGACAACTGTGTGTTCATGTGAAAATGCACAGTTGGTTTCAGACAGTGAAATTGCATACAGTTTTTTTTAACTTGTTGATGTAGGTGGAGAGGACAGTCATTGCGCTCAAAGCGAGAAATATCTCTGTAGGAGAAGGAGTGAAATCCTCAACATACGTCAGAGTGAAGTCAGAGTCAGACTACGATGAGGGTAAGTTACTTAAACTTCAGTCCTCTTCATTGTTTAAGACAAGTCCCATCTTATTAGTGTGTGAAACTCCAGTCTCACCTTCCTATGAAAAAACAACATTTTATGTGCTCATTTTGATGTTTTTGATCTACCTTCCTTTTTTTTTTTTTTTTTTTTTTTTTTTTTTTTTTTACAGCAGATAGGATGTTGACCAATAGATGGCAGTAATATTGCATCGTTTATATCTGTGGGTTGCAATCCTAAAACAACATTTCCCCAACTTCAAATTATATAAAACATGAAGTAGGATTATATTTCTAATTACTGGCACTGTCATTCTCTCATCTTTATGATACAGAGGACTACCTACGTTATGCCCATGGCCTGATATCAGAGTACATCAGTGAAGACCTGAGCAAAGCCCTCCTCAAACACTTGAAGTAAGTTCAGACATCCAACACTTGCAAGTTATGATCATTATTAGTGCTAAGGTACAGTGGTGATGCAGATTAAAGCTAGCGTAGGTAAGGTATTTCAGAAGCATTTTTTTGTATATATGTTGAAATTCTCTTCACATTTAGACAGCAGTCGATACATCAAATGCTCTGGAAAAAAAACATCTGGTATCTGGCTGTTGCAGGCCTGTAATAAGCCTGCCCCTGCACTCTTTGCGCATGAAAATGTGTTTTGGGGGCAATGGAGGGAGCCCTGAAGGGAAGGGGTGGGATTTTCAGTTGGATACTTTCAAACTCTAGCTGTCTCTTGCTAGTTTCTCTAACGTTACCTACCCTAGCATTAAGAATGCCTCTTATTCTACTCCACAGGTTACCAGAGCTCACAAGCCCAAAGGAGACAGAACCTCCTTCCAAAGTATGTTAGTGTCTCTCTTAGACCTGAGTGAAGTCTGTATGGCATATTCTCTTCTCTCTCTCTGCATGCTGTTGAATCCACCGTGCATGTTTGCTATAGTCCTCCACCTCACTCTAACATTGTTGCATTTGCATATTTTTGATCAAGTGTTGTGCTTGTGTGTTTTTAATTTGGGTTATAAGAACTTATATCGATAGCCAGTGTGACGTCATCCTAGCTCGTGTGTGTTTGTGTGGTTAAAAGGTTTGGTGCTCTCGGTCATGAAAAGCATTTCTTACTTCCTCGTTTGGCAGAAGCGGAAACTTTCAGACAAACCGGTGGAGGCTGGAGAGGACTACACTAAATTCAACAGTGCAGACTTTGTGCGGAAAGTGAGTGTATACAGAGCAGTCTGCCTGAATAGACCAAACAATTTTTGGATGAATCTGTGGCTTTAATCATTACCTGGAGTGATTGTTAGTGTAGCTCTTGTTTGTTGATCGCTTTCTTTAAGCTTTGTCTGTAGCGTATACACAAGGGTCAAAATGGCTTACCTTGTGAAAACGTGTTTTTTCCCAGCTTGAATAGAAGTTCATGATATGTAATGAATTCCCTGCTGTCTCTGTTCAAAGTCGTTGAGCTATCACATTAATCCCCCCCCCCTCCTCATTCCAGCCGCTCAAGAAGATGACTGCTGCTCAGAAAACTCTGGCTAAGGTAGACAAGACTGGCATGAAGACTATGTCATCCTTCTTCAGCCCCAAGGTCAAAGCAGAAAAGAAATGAATGTTGTATAGTTTCTGGTTTTGTATGTGATGCATTTGTAATAAAGAAAAGAAAATGTATTTGATGTATGATTTTCATTTTAAAGGTGAGAGTGAGACATTGAGTGACTCAGATGAGAATGAGAAGGGAAAGGAATAATGGCAAGTAATTTTGCATTATTAATTGTAACGTTACCATACTGTTTGTATTTTGCATGTATTTTGCAAGTATTAGCATGCTAAAATATGGCTTTAAGGGTCAGCTTACCAGTGGTGGAATGTAACTAAGAAAATTACTCCAGTACCATACTTAAGTACAAATTTCCATTTTATACTTCTACTCCACTACATTTATTTGACTCCACTACATTTATTTGACAGCTAGTCACTAATTACTTTTCAGAACAAGATTTTACTCAATGATGATGATGATGATGATACACTTATATAATATGATGCAGTACTATACTATTAATGTACCCAGTAGTATACAAAGTATCTAAAATTGGCTCCACATTGACGAACTACAACATTAAAATGCTCTTTCATGTATTCGTTAGTGATAAAAACAGAATAATATACTATAAAAATATAACTCTGAAAGCCATTCCGCATAATGAGGACTTTTGATATGTTAAGTAAAATTGCTGATAATACTACTATCGTACGTTTTAAAGTCAGGGCTTTTAGTATTTTTAGACTATGGTATTTCTTCCTTTATTTAAGTAAACAGTCTTTCTTCCACCACTGCAGTTTTCCCAAAATGACACAAAGACTTTTTTTAATCTTAACCCCAGTGGTACCTAAGCATGCAGATAGTTCAGGGTTTATTTAATATTCAATGCCTGTGAACGCCACAAAATATATCCCCACTGTAAATAAAAATAAATCCATAAATATCAGCAGTGCTATATACCATCAAGGTTAAATCAGGAAATGTGTTTTTCTTAATTTAGTAAACTGAGTCTTCCTGTTTAAGACCATTTTAACTTCGGCAGTGATAAGCAGAATAACTAGCTGGTTTTGAACTATTCAACTCAGCCCTTGAGCCTGAACCTCAATCTAAAAAATGAAACCGGCACTGTACAGTACACCTACTCTGAAATGTGTTTACCTTTCAGCTTATTGCTGTGAAGGACATTGTTGCATTTTACCGTTGGCTTTGATACCTCGAAAGAATGCAGTCTCTCAGCAGTTCGTTACTACTCAACTTAAATTCCATACTCATCACAATATTGAACATTTCTCTTATTTAATTCAGTTCAGAGCATGGTGTCTGTCCATACAAACTAGGCTGAGCTCTATGTCAGCAGTGTGGCAGTGGTTGGTGGTTTCAAATGTCTATCAAGCTTCACTGCTTTTTTAATTTGGGCTTGAAGCGCAGAGTCTGGAATGCACTCTCCACCACTTTGGGCAGATGGATTGGGTTCCTCTGCAGCCGCAGTCTGCTGCTTGTGGACCCACTCTGGTTTTTCTTCTTCGGGACGCTTTCATTGGCACAGTCATGAACCGCTTTCTGCTTGGAGTCATCTGCGACCCGAGGAACCCGCAAGACCCAGTTAGAGTGGAGGTCATGTTCAGCAGAGCTGGAGGCCACTGTGGGAGATGAGAGCAGAGAGCGAGAATCTGAGTTGAGGCTGAAAGCTGTTATTTTGACACCAGTAGCTTTAACTCCCTTTAAGACGCTGAATGATTTTAACTAAGCAGCGACCGTTTGAATGAGATTAAGTAGCAGGTGTAGATAATCAGCTGGCCCAAAAAGAGCAGGGGCAATGTATAAATGAGTAGTTTACAAGTTATGTTCGGTTTACCCAATCCTTAATCACACTCAATCCTTACTTACCCCATCCAGCCAGTGCTGGAAGAAGAACAGACTTTTTTTCACAGCATAAAATAAGGCAAAATAAGTGATAACATCTGTGTGGGTGTACTATGGATGTGTGTAGGGGCTTTAAGCACAGTACTTGAGTGAATGTCCATCTCTGACCTCAGAAGATCCTTGTTGCAATACAGCAAATACTGTTTTGTCTTGCATTTAAAATATTACTTAAGTGAAAGTACATAAGTATTATCTGCGAAATGTGCTTAAAGTATCCAAAGTAAAAGTACTCAATGCAGAATGACTCCTTTTTCTGGGTGTTATATTATTAAATCTTCGAGACATTAAGTAGTAGAAAATGGCTAGTAAAGTAAAGTGCTAGAACCTCAAATTTATATAATTAAGTAAGTCAGTTTTTGAGTAAATATATTTAAAAGGTCCAGTATGTAGGATTTAGTTGCATCTAGCGGTGAAACTGCAGTTTGCAACAATTTGCATAATGCTTGTCTCACCCTGTCCTTCCAACCATGTAGGAGAAACTACGGTGACTGCGAAACTCGTGAAAAACACGAAAGGTCATATCTACAGCCAGTGATTGGTTTGTCCTTTCTGGGCTACCGTAGAAACATGGCGGTGCAACATGGCGGCCTCCGTGGAAGGGGACCCGCTCCTTATGTAGATAAAAACGGCTCATTCTAAGGTAACGAAAACACAACGATTCTTATTTTAAAAGTGATTATACACTAATGAAAACATACTTATAAATATTATATTCCATTTCTACCAATAGCTCCTCCTAAATGTGACATACTGGACCTTTAAGTTAGTTGGCACCCCTGAACAAAGCTAATCTCCAGTGGTGGTGGAAATATTCAGATCCATTACTTAAGTAAAAGTAAGTAAATATTATCAGCAAAAGGTACACAAAGTATCAAAAGTAAAAGCACTCATGGCATTTGAGAGGCATATGAACTGCACCTGTCATTTGTATTTATCTGGTTATAATTAATGCACTAACATGTTAGCAACATTTCAATGTTGTAGCTGGTCACGATGGAACTCATTTTAACTACTTTATATACTGTTGGGTTGTTTTATGTAAAGCAATACATCATATTTCTTCAAATCATCTTACATTTTGTACATGAAATATTACAGTACTTGAGTAAATCTGCTTAGTTGCTTTCCACCATTGTCTAACCTTAACCTAAACACAACAATCATACCTATAATTAGTAGTTAGGACTGGGACAATGGGACAATTGACCCCAGGGGATATTTACTCCATTGCTTAAAGTGACGCAGTGTTGAATAATCAAATTAAACCCCAGGCTCATCACAGTTAAAAAGAAGGATTTCAAATTCACCTATGAAGTCCACATCTGCGTGTCCATCATCCAGATACGGTTTCCGCGCAGGTTCGCTGTCGCAGCTGGCGATGACGGCATCAAAGAACTGCAAAGTGTCCTCCTCGTCGGGGACCGGTGGAGCAGAGGGTTTGGCTCTTGATATCTGTGGTTAATAAATGGGAGAACATTTGTCTTTGATATTGCCTACCATCCGTTCTGGGATAGATGATTTAAGCTTACCGGTTCTTCCTTTGTAGGCGGCGGCGGGGGTGCAGGCTTCTTCTTGGAAGACACTGTGGCCTTGGTGTCGTTACTTTTCAAGTCACTCACACTCTTTGTGTATTGCCGTCTCAAAGCCACAAGTGCCTCCAGGTACTCCAGGCAGTTCTGATTTTGAGAATAGAGCCATATCCTGTCCTCTTGTCTCTGATAATAGTACAACGTCGACTCGATGCTCACTGTACTTTTGCTCCGTTTCAAAGTTGAGCCCGCGGCTGCCTGAGTTTTCTCTCCCACCACGAGCATGGAGGTGCTGCGGACCAGCCTGACGGTGCAGGCATTGTGGTAGTCCTGCTTGGACCGAAACCCACCACCATCACCATCCTGCCCTCTGTGTCCGTGATGGTTGGGGCGGAACGCATTATTAATCTTCCTGAACATTCCTCTAAATGGAGTCTTTCAGGGTTGCAGACTTGTCCTTAGATTTCTTAGTGTTTGTGAAGTATCTATCCATATTCGTCTCTTCAGGCCAGACAATATTTCAGTAAACAAACAAACAAACAAAAATGCCTGTAAACCTGACTGGAGCTGCTCACTGTGGCCAGTCGCTGTCCAGGGTGCTGAAGTTGCCCAACAGCTGCTCTATTGTGGCACAAAAGCAAAAGCAGATCTGAGTCTCTCGTCTAACCTGATCTCAACATGTCTTTAATGTTATCGGATGTTGCTCAGCAACATTGCTGTAGCAATGGGTCGGTAACTCTACACTTTGTGCTACTATTACTCCTGAGCAGCAGTCCTGTGTCAGATATCCTGACTCAGTGGACAAAATAACAACAGACAGCAATCTAACTAACTCCTGCAGTTTTAGTGCTTGTGGCTGTGAATCCACCTGTTAAACTGTGTGTTAGACAAGACAGGAGATCTTAAAAAAAAAAAAAAAATATGATAGGCTAACCTGCGGATGGGTTACATTGTTCCAATTTTATGACAAGTACAGATCAAAATAGCTACTGTAATTCAGTTTTGGGCACAACCTGGATGTCGTAACAAACTTATAAAGTTATATGATGTTGACTTCTGTCCTTGTTTCCTCGCCTAATTAATAATAAAACATGTTCTCTCGTGTTTCATGTGCTTCTATTGTTGGGCTTCCCTGCTGCAAGTGGAGGAAGTCTGAATACAAGAGTCTTAACTGAAGAGAGTCATATATGCAGACAAGGTACGTTCATCTCGGAAAGATCCGGGCCATAACTATAGCCTGAAACTTTCCATCACTTTCACCAGATAACTGATTTAGACCTTTCCTTGGTTTGCCTGTGAAAGAGTTAAGATTCATACAAAAGCATTCATCACAGAGGAGTTCAAATAAAGTGAGGAAAAATTTTCATGACGGGTAAAATAAAGTATATTCCAAGGTCTCAGACAAAGTTACTTGGACAGTTAAGCATTAACTTAGACATGCTGAAGAGTAGGCACGGTTTCAAGGAGGAAATGATGAGTTGTGGTTATAACTGAGCGTGAAGTCACACTTCTGCTTTGGCACGGGCACAGATAACAGGAGGAGTAAAGCTATAAGCTCCAAACATTCGACTAAAAACCAGCATGCTTAACTGTCCTCACAGAGAGGTAACTCAGAATTGGTGGTGTGGCCTATCAGAAAACGAAAACAGGAATCGGCACCTGTTAAACTCTCCATTTCCTGATATTATGATCATATTAAATCATGACTTTCCTTTCGGCTTTTAATCACACCTGTTCCTTTTACAAAGAAACAAAACATCTGTGGTTTCTTTTTACAGCTTATTTTTGCGTTCGTAAGAATAGAACATCTGCCATTTCACTTCATTTAGCAAGAGGACAAACCAATGCAGAGGTAGGTACATTCTTATGTAAGGCTGTAAAATCATTTAGATAAGTAAGAACTGGAGGGGAATATGCTCCGCCTGTCTGTAACAATGCTATGAAAATAGATATTAATTGGCAAGATGATGTGTTGAAATATATTCATGATTAACCCAGCTGCAACATTAAATTTGCAGCAATGGGAAATCTATACCACTTCCTCTTGGGGTGGTATAAAACAGCCCTCGCACATGAACGCACATTCTTATTCAAGCAGATCTTGAATCAAATACAGTATACACATTTGGTAAGCTGTATCGATAGAAAATGCAATGTTTCTAAGAAGTACTTTCCCCTACTGTGATAAAGACTGTGGAAGGACACTTGGTACCCTAAGGTGAAAGCTGACTGAGAGACTGCGATTGTGGTACAAGGTAGGAATATGATTTATCTTTATGATTGATAGATAAGGTAAGGTGCCCTTTTGTAAATGCTCCTTTGAACAGACGTCCTTTTCTGTTTGAGGGATCAATATGTTGACCTCGTTATCCACAGAACTCAAAATGGATCATGAATAGGATCATTTTAGACTCAGTTGAAAGAGCTTTTAAAGAGGGATCGAGGGATTATTCATGTAGTCATGAATGATCTGGTGTTTGTAATTGAGTTTTATGGTAATTTTATTGGGATTTTTATGTATTGCATGCTATATGTGTGTCCTTAAAACATTAAATGAATAAATACATTTATGCTGTTGCATCTCATCACATGTTGAATACTGACACGCAGTGTGTTTTAATAACTCGGTTCACAGCTTCTGAGTATGTGCTCTTTGTTGCAGCCATGCTTTGTGAAGGCAGATTGTTGAGCATGACCTATGGTGAATTGGAGGAGCTGGATCCCCTCCCTCCTCAGAAGGCTCTCCAGAGTGCTTATGGGCTGCCGAGAGCAGCTGCTACCCTCATGTCAGGCTCCACCAGACACGCTCCACTCGTTCATCACAATTACCCTGATCAGACAGGTTGTGAGGACAACTGGAGTGCTTCAGTGGAGTTGTACATTTCTCCACTGCAGTCCCAGGATTTCCACAGAGCCCAGCCAGGCAGGCAGATCTCTCCAGAGATAGAGATCCCAGCTCAGGCTCACTCAGGTGGTGATTCCCCTTTCTTGGTTCCCTCCTTCTGTCAGAGCATCTGCCAAAACTACAGCGACCTCCATATTGGAGGCGACCAGGTGCTGCCTCTTGCAGCCAATGATGGTGAGCTCCGGCTCTGTACTGACGCCCAGGCTGTCGGCCCCTTCCTCCAGTCCTGTGATGTCCTTCCAGCTGTGGAGGATTCTCCCCCAGGACAGACATCTCAGGGTGGACTTCTGCATCCACTGAGGGGAGGTTCAAATCGCTGGAGACTGGGGAGTGCCCGTGATCGGAGCTTTTTGTTCCAGGGGCGTGAAGGTCCATTCTCCAACTCTCTTCTAAATCACTATCTGGAGCAGAAACTCTTGGATTTGTACCAGCAATACATGATGGAGAACATGGCCAGGGAAGGGGCCCCTGGTTCGGATTCTGACCCAGGCCCCATTTGCCCTCTGCTGGGCTCAGAGCTGGTCCTGACCAGCCTAGACCAGATCACTTTGCAGCTGAGTCGGGAAGGGAACCTGGAGGCCAGCCTGGCCAAGGACATGGTCCTCAGCTGCCTGCTGCGGGTGGCTGGTGACATGCAGTCAAGTGAGCTCAGCACTCCCTTTCTGCAGATTTCAAATGAGGCATCCAGAGAGCAGCTCACAGAGAATAAAGAGGAGTAACCCCAGTGTTAAGGAACTCACTCATCCAATTCTCCCTTTTATTTTAGTTTTATCACCAACAAATAAGATCAAACCACATTTCATTAATATTGTTCTTTTATAAGCTATTGAGAGGATCATGTTGAAAGCAAATTCTGTATGTGATAATGCAATTAGCGTATGTGCATGTGATGTGATGTGATGTGATGTTACTTTCTAAAGGACAATAAAAACAGGAACTGAAAATTGAAACTGATCTTTCGCTTTTTTTCTTAATTTCTAACAGAACAACAACTATCAACAACATCATGTTCCTACTTTTAGTATTACTGGCCACATCTTCAAATAAAAATGTGTACGTCTGATTATCATTTCCTCATCCGATATAAATGTCTCCCTGTGGTTAAGTACAGAAGAACATAGCATCCCTGTCATTTAAATAATAATAGTTTGAAAACTACTACTCCACTTTTTGTTTATTTCAATGGAATAAACTCATGCTGTAAGATTAAAGTCCCCCTCCACTCAAAAACACTTCACCTTCATTGTGCAGAAATGAGGATGGACTTTTTTTTTTTTTTAAGCAAAGTAGGAGACATCTTGTGTCCAGCAGTTAAATTTTTAAGTGTAGATGTGTTTTTAAGATTTTTTTTAATTAACTAGGTAATTTATTTTTTGTGGGAACCCCCCCCCCATATCAGACACAAATTATTAATTAAAGCAGAGTATTTTTTATAGTTCTTAAAACATGTCTGGAATGGATATTTATGTAGGTGATATATCTATCTATCTATCTATATCTATATCTATCTATATATATATCAAGATTATTATAATAATAATAATAATAATAATGACGATGCAAAGTCTGCAGTTTGATAAACAGTCACAAGGGGGAAGCATTATCACACCCTCTACTCCTTTACCTTTAATCCTCCTCCTCGTCACTGTCTATCCCCCTCCCTCACCCAACATTTATCCATCCAGCTAACCCTTCCTATCATCTGCACCCTACTACTGCTAATCTATGATGTCATCAGGACTGGGTTGTAAATCTGTAGCAGGCAGTCGGCACTAACACCAAATTTTGCACTGTGTTTGTGATACTGGTTCCTCTACTGTGTAAACAAAATACAAGCTTAAGATAGGTTTATCTACACAGCATGATTGATGTTGGGAAAATATTGCACTAGCTCAAATGAGAAACTCTGGAGGGCTACAGACCTATGGATTTGCAAAAAGTGACATTATTTTTAACGTTTCCCCCTATTCAAAGTGCTTTGAAAGACCCGCAACTCCATTCCAGCTCAGTGCAGCCATGGCCTTCTGAGCCAGTGTTTGATCAGCTTCCTTGTTTCCTGTCCAAACAGAGAGCCACAGGAGGAAACTGTGTTTACCAAGCTGAGTGCCGCAGTCGGAGCCCTGTGAAGTCTCAAGGCCGCAGAGACACGTTTGGTATTTTTCCTTCTTTCCGGATTGAACATTCCAGGTACAAGTTAAAGGAACCGAATCCTTACAGACCTAAATAAAAAACACACTCACATATAAATAGGATTCACGCAATGCCAAGCCCACAGTGTGAGCACATTCAAACAGACTGATTTCCACAGACCTTGGTAAAATGAAAAACAAACCTCTTGTTCCAGCAGAGGTTAAGAATTGTGGGCTGAAGGTAAAGCTACAAACTGCAGTCTCTTACACACACACACACACACACACAGGTTGTGAATATTTATTCACAAACCCTCAACTTCACCAAATTATGCAAATAATTTACCTTTCCTTGTCAACATATCTCACTGTCTTTTACTTATTTGGGTGCAAATACAATATAAATAGAAGGGCAAAGACGATTTAAAAAAAAAAAAATCTGTAATTAGTAGTAGTTTTTCTCTGAAAGAAAAAATAAGACTAAGGTCAAAGAGTGAAGGAGCAGCCATGAAATAAGAACAGAGACAGAGACTGATAAAACAAATGGAAAGGTGTAGTGATTTAAAAATTGAGAACACCCCCCACACACTTCTCTCATGGTCAAGCAATGAAACTAACAGGGAGGTTGAAGTGTTGGAGTGTCTTTCAGAGGTTCATAAAGTAATTTCCTTGTCACAAAGAGCTTTTAACATGGAGGGCGGCAAAGGCAAGGCCGCAAGATTTCATATCAAAGCCAAGGTCCCAGATACACTCTCACTATTGTGGCTTTAATGCTCTGTAGCACTCTGTGGCTTGCCTTAATTTGAAAAGCTTTTAGTATGTAGCCTTGTTAATTAGAACAGTTATATACTGTTTACATATATTTTTCTTCCTTTGTGATTGTGTGATTAAAAAACCTCCATCACAATTTTTCAAGGTCTATTGATAATTGATTGAGGATCGTTTGATCTCTTTACCTGGTCAGACACGGACACACACACACACACACACACACACACACACACACACACACACCACAGAGGTGGAAGCATTTCAGACTACAGCTGGTGTATCGAGGCACTTAACTCAATTCACATTTTTTTTCAGATTACATCTACTGGAGAGACTTCATGTCCAAGTGGCAGCATGCTGGAACATTTAATGACAGACCTGCTCTGTATCTGGCTGATTGACACTGGGATACAGAGGTGGTGGAACGGGAGAACACACATTTCCCGGTCAGTTAGCCGCTCAAGGTTGCAGGGAGCCTGCAGCGGCGCAGGTGACCTTGGCTAAGCTAGGGCAGACAGAGAGAGACCTTGAGAGACAGCGGGGCAGCAGGATCTGGCACGCAAAGAGCTGGGGAACATAATGTGGTAATGCATGACTGTATATCACAGCACACAGTACCCATGTGACTGTGGCTGGCAAATGGCTGGAAAAAAATGATTTTTTTTTTTATCCGCTCACATGTTTATTCTTCTTTACTAGATAGGTTTGTACTGTATTTTGGTGGTTTTAACACTATTGTGGATCACTGCACACTGAAAATCACTGTTGTGGGTTGTTTTGATCCAGAGTTAGTGTTGTTTTTTATATTACTGTTGGGTTTTTTACCTTTATTTATATTTTAACTAAAATATGGTTATTGTTAGTGTTGGACACGACAAGCTCAAGTTTGACCTTAAAAGTGTCACATATTTATTGTTAGATGTATAAGTGCATAAGGATTCACATGTTATCAACAATCAGGAAGAGACAGTGACATGAGTTTAAAAAGAGTTACAGTAGATAAGAATATCTGACCTTATTTTCTGGAGTTTGTGACATACTTGTTCTTTTATCCCTTGTTATTGTTTCATTTTTATCTGTCTTTGTCCCCCTTTGCATACTATAAATCATTTTGCAACATGTGTGTTTGTTACAAGACCTTTATGAATGAATTTGATCTAATAATTCTTCACACCCACATCTGAACTTTTTGCGTGGGATATACTGTAGTTTTTAATGTTTACAGAAAGTTGAAGGTGTTATTTTACAGATTCATTATAGAATCAATCCTGACCGTCTTAGTGATTTGTTGGTAAGGGGAACTTAAATGTATGAGACAGAAATCAACAGTAAATGAAAATAAAATTAGTGGTGAGCAACAGCCCACTTTGTCAGATATTTTTAGTCAGCAAATCACACAGAAAGCTAAATCCAAATGTGGACCATCCTTTCTCTAAGGAATTTGACATCCGCCCTCAGGTCAGAAATACAGGTTTCTGAAAATGAAGTGCAATAGTTTTCCTTTATCCAAACTGCAATTAACACATTATCTTATCCTGACTCTTATTATTGCAGTTTTTCTTTGCTTTTATCACATGAACCTTTTATATTACTCTGTATTGCGTGTATGCTACCAGCACTGTTTCAGTTGTCTTACTGTGTTTTTGAGGTTTATTTATCTTTTTGTGCCGCCTTGCTGCAAAATGATTTTTTTCTTGTGGCATAATAAAGATCTAACTGAACTGAACATTTCACTGCCTCAAAGTTCAGGTATTTTAGCTCAAGTGCACACCATTTGCACACTCTTAAACACTCTTACTTCCTCATGTAAAAGTGAAGCTTTGAAAAAGTAGGAACTATTTTAGTTCTCTATACCTCCACAGAAAGCTCAAGGTTAATGGCCTTGAATAAAATAGGAAAAATGTACAAGATTTCACCTTTTGATGCAGACGTTAAGCCTTTATAAAATATTTTATGTTTGTGCACCACAATGCAAGTTAGAAATAACTCCCTCACATGTAAGTAAAGTTCACCATGCTGCACAACATTGAAATACTAATATGAATTGAGACACATATGGAGCAAAATAACAATGTTTGAAATTCAAAAGGTTTTAGCGAATGTCAATCTTTGATTGCTTTACAACTAACGAGATGCAGCTTGCCCTCTGACATGTTGCGGAGTAGAATTACTGTATAAAGTCGCACACAAAGAATTGTCTGAAAGTGATTTGTGAGGTTTTCAGAGGATGATGAGTACTTTCACAGCACTTCAAAAAAGAAGAAAGTTCAATACTTTCAAGTTGGCATATTAAAAGATACAAAACAGCAGCATTTTCAAGGCCTTACGGATCTTTAATCATACAAGTATCGCGGAAGCAAAGTCAGACAGCATGACTCACTGCCTGCTGGTGAATCACTTACAGAAGTCTGAAAATGTCTGTTGTTGATCAAGGTATGTAAGTCTCAAATGAAGAATACCTCACTGACAAAATTTATAAAATTTTTTGGGGGTGGGTATGACAATTAGTCAGTCATTTGCTGCATTTTGTCACTAAGAAAAGAGACCAGTCAAACTATATTTCCTTTATTTTTATTTTTAATTTGTGTTTCACCTACCAATGTCTTTTCTCTCACCTTGGTCTTTCCCCTATGTGAGCCCTTCCCTGTTTTCCACTCACCTCCTCATCCTCACACGTCTCTTCCTGGCACGCCAACATTGTTATTCGTGTCATAATTTACCTCCTTATGCAAACATGACCCTGTCCTCGATATGCTGTAAGGCAAAAATATTCATACTGTAGTCACTGTGAGACCAATAAAGAATGAGATAGGAGGGACATAAATTATTGCTCCACAGCTACAATATTTCATATTTCACTCTAGCCTTTCCACACTTCACACACACACACACACACACACACGTATGCGGGTCTTACATGTGTTTTCAGTAATGGCTAAACATATGAAAAAGGCACATTATTTCATAGTGTGACATATTTGGATAATAAAAATAGATCGAAAGGACAAGAGAGGGAAAGAGGGATGAAGGCAGGTAAATGGGATATGCATATAGGTGTCAGGTGAGGCAACCTGCATTTTAATCGCTGTTATGTCTAAAAAAAAAAAGTTTTACGATGCTACTGTCGAATAAATCCTTTGCGACTTACTGGGGTAAGACAGGCAGAGTGAGATAATTGGAATGAAGCTCTGTATTGCCAAAGTGAATATGGTCTTAAGTAGTGAGAGGACTGAATGAAGTTAACCCATCAGACTGGCACTACGGGACTATTGTGCTGTATGGATTCGGTAGCACATGCACACTCATGGGTTTGACCTTGGCAGCCTCTCCCTCTTCTCCTCCCTCCTTCTTACATGTTAGCCCCCCCCCCAGGGTCCCACTCAGCCTTGGCTAATTAGCTCACGTCCCAGTGGCATATGTTCGACACACAATTTATCCACAACAAGGACATTACAACTGCAGTCTCCCGCCTCTGCACTGCCTCCCGCTCACTCCCTCATTTTGTTGAATTGGAGTTGATCTGTATCTGTGTTTGTATGGGTATGATACAGGTAGTAATGAGTTATCTTAATCCTTTAAATCTGACTTTGTGTAAATCTGTTTAATATTTTTAGGACATTTGATTTAACGATGCTAAATCAATATTTTTTATATTAAAGTCCCCCTCCACCCAAAAATATGTTTTTCTTCTTGTACCTACAGTTGGATGCTTGAGCTTCACTGTGCAGAATGATGTATGTGCAGAGTCTGATACTAGAAGGATGTTTTCACATTCATTGGCTGAAAGTGGAAAGTTTCTCTGTACTCATTGAAAATCTGATTTTAAGGGGTGGGCCCTCGAGCATAATTTGTGACATCACAAATAGTCTGGAAGCCAATCCTGGTCAAACAAGTGTGATGTAAAAACTTGAAGCCGTCAGTGCACATACACTGAGGAAAACCTTAGAAATTAACACATTTTGCATATTCATAGATTCTGGAATTTTTTAATGAGCTACAAGAAGTAGATGCCTTTTAAAGGATTTTAATGTGGAAATTATAAATTTTTTGCAGAAAAAAAACATAACACACACACATTATTGTTTCAAGCAGCCTATTTATATACACATTTTAATACACATCTGCAGGGGATCTTTAACAGTGGATCAAATAACTACATGTATATGAAGGGGGTCACTCGTACAAATGTACGTACAAACACACAGAAACGTATCACCTTACTCTGCAGTTCCTCTCAGCTCTACGGAGTGTTTCACTGTCTTTCAGCTAATTTTTTTGAATTTATGGCCCACAACTTAAATGTTTTGGTTCAGTCTTACCGGTCTCATCAGCTTAGTTTCCAGCTGCAGCAGGCAGCTGTTTTCAACAACAACAAATAAAAAACCTCTAAAAACCCCACAGTACGTTACCTGCCTAAAAAAAAAAAAAAGTTAATACAGGCTTAATGTTGCTTTTAAGAAAAGGCTTCCAAGGTACTCTGTGTTCCCTAAAATATGACATGACATTGAAAATCTTCATACAGTATGCTATTCTTTACACTCTGAATATCTTGTGTGTGGTAGAAAAGGTTTCAGTCGTAGTCATCTGGACACTGTTTTCAGAATCAAGACGTTTCGGCTCCCATCCGGAAGTCATTCTCAATTGTGAAAAAATTGGACGGGAACTGGAAATTTAAGCTACTCTGAGTGAGCATGTGATAGGCGTGACCAAGGTGATATCACCTTGGTCACGCCTATCACATGCTAATCAGGCACTTAACAGTGATGAAGTAAATGCAGCCAGAAAACAATAGGCCTGATTACTGATTACTGGGCCATCTTGGAAACTATTAGGTCAGTTTCAGGTGAAACTAGCTATTAACAGATACTCAGGTAGATTCCATCCTGAGGGCAGGGCTTATGTAACTCAGAGTAGCTTAAATTTCCAGTTCCCGTCCAATTTGTTCACAATTGAGAATGATTTCCGGATGGGAGCCGAAACGTCTTGATTCTGAAAACAGTGTCCAGATGACTACGACTGAAACCTTTTCTACGATAGAACACTCCTGGACAAATGAGGGACTACACTGTCTTATCTTGTGTGTGCATCTAAAACCCATCCAGTCAGAGTTTCTGACATCCTTGGGACTGTATTCACAAAACCTCTGAAGGCAACGAATAGCTCCTATAGCTAATTATTTGCAAAGCATTTCAGTAGTAGTAAAACCTTTCTCCTAGACCTCAGACATCAGGAGTAGTTTAGAGGACCTTTAAAATCTAAAGATCCCTTCAACTGAATTTCCAATTTTAGATTACTAAAATTAGAAACAGTCCTTCAAGTGGCTACTGCCAGCAGTATGCCTCATTACCGGGTCAACGTTCAAATGAGTCCTTTGATGAGAGCAGAGCTGGTGTGTTCCCACCTAACCAACAACAGCGTAATACAAGAAATCCATACAGTAGATCTCAGCTACTTGTACAGTGGGAAAATTACCCACAGATGAACCTGGGTGATCTCAGTGATCTGTGGGTACAAGACATGATACAAACCACAGATACCCACTCCAGACTTCACACTGTTAGGTAAACTATAAGGTTTTCCCTATAGATTTGATCCAGCTGAATGAATAAATAAAGCTGGATTACTTAGTTTAATTGGTGTTCGTGTGAACACACTGCACAATAAAAAGATGAAGACGTTTGTGAGAAATGCAGCATCAACACGCAGGTGGTTCTTGTTGGCAGCTGGTTGCCAAGTGGTCTGGCTGAACTCAAGACTCCCATGTTCTGTTGGAGAGTAGTTGCAGTTTGAGGGGCATCATGCCCCAGATCGATGTCACTGTGGCTCATCACTCCTATCAACCCACAAAGGGGGATCTCAGTTAAAGACTTGATACAGAGCTGAAAATCGTTATTTGAGCTGGTGTTCCTCTTTTATTTACAACACAAGTTTACAAAATGCAGGCTATTTGTTTGTGTTTAATTTGTTTGTTTGATTTCTTTTTTGAAACTGACATTATTGACCGCACAAACACCTTAATTGAAAATGTGGCAGCCATATTTGTATCTCTCATAAATGTATTTTAAAAAGTACACGAACTTGGACTTTTTCATAGTCTACAATTCCTGGAACTCATTCATGAAACACATTGTCATCTGAGACTGTGAATGCCAGAATGATCAAACACTTAAAACCATCTATTGCTGACAAGCAAGGTAATACTGTCCTCTCTAAGTAGCAAAGTTAGAAATAGTGTGATGTTGTTATACTGCTGCAAAACATCTAAGGAAGGAGATTGGGGTTGACGGTTGTTGCAACAAAGGGCGTGATTTTGACAAGAGAGACTGCTGTTCATGTCCCTCTCATCCAACAGTCAACATTGGTTTCTTTTAACCACAACACTGATGTTTTCCTAACCACAAGAAAACTCTCATATGAGTCGTCTTTTTTTTTTTGTATGAGGACGTTTCGTCCACACAGCCCTTTCTCTAAGCTTAAGCTTTCTCTGCAGATCTTTTGCAAAAGGTCAAAACACAAATAATCTTTTTTCATTTTGAATGCTCCTGGGATTTCTAATATGACCATTTTATGAATATTTTAATTTTAAGGTTATTAAAATCTGCAAAATATGTACGTTTTACATGCGCATGCCACATTACCACCCTGTATCACAAATCCAATTATTATGGGTATAGAATTAATTTATGACACTCTCTTGAATGCATGACACTGAACCCACAAAAAATTTCATTACAAATGAATAATGAAGTTAATTTAAAAAAAAAAAAAGATTTTTCTCTGACCTCTGTCTTGCAGGGTTAAAAACACAAACTAATCCATCACCATGCGCAATAACACTAAACAATGCCATGCAACATGACACAATACAACATATTTTATCACATGCTGGAACACAACCCAGCAGTAGGCAGTAATAAAGATCATTTGTGCCTGGCCTAAAAGCTTGCCTATCTGCTGCTTTGTTTGTTGTAAACAGGGTGACCTTGTGTTTATATACCGACCTTGTACACTGTTACAAGAGAGACAGACAGACTATGGACCATCGTATCACAAGTGTGTGTTGTGTGTGTGCGCCGTTTACCCACATTTAGTGAGAGGTTCATAGCTAAGGTAAACAATGAGCAAAGCTGTGTGTGTTCAAAGAGAGGTTCTGTGTGTCAATGAGTTGTTTTTATTCATTGATGAGGTTACTACACACAACTCACTATAAAACTGTAATTCTAATGCCAAATACCATCTTTGAACAAGGACAGGGGTTTTGATGCCCCCACCATATATGACCACCTGATATCACTGAAGTTTCTATTAACGTAATGAGGGAATGTTGTTGATTAACGTATCTGGCAAGTTGCTAAAATGTCGATACTGAACACATCAATAAAATGTTCACCGACACCGTATTTCATTTGTTTTCCACCCATATATCCGATACTGGGAGAATCAGCGATCCTGCTTTTGATTTCAAAGGTCGAAATCTCATTTCGATCATTTTTGATTCAGAATCAAAACAGTGACACCTCTATGTCTAACTGTATTCCACCAACACCTAAAAACTGACTTAGAGAGTAACTTGATACCTCCTAAAATCTTGTTTTTGCTGACCTTCAGTGGTTTAACTTATCACCTTGCTGTAGTAATGCACAGGTGTACTCCAGGAGTTGGATGTGTTTACAAGTGCAATAAGCCTGTGAAGTAAAACAGGCTTGAAACTTTCAGCCTGGTATTAAGTTAATCTTCAAATGATGTGTCTGCTGATATTCTCAGTTTTTCTTCTTGTCAACCAATCCCATTAAAAGACCAAAACCAACAGTTATATGATCCTACTAACAATTATTGTCTGCGTATATAAAGCATGTTATAGCTTATTCCTCTTTGCCATAGACCTCCATTGTTGTCCAAAAACGATTAAAAAAAGCACAATGAGCCTAAGCACTAGGTGACATGTTCCTTCATTACATGGCCACTGTAGTTTATTTTGAATCCCACCTACACCATCCTGCTGCCATACTCACAAGAACAAAAATGTGTATTAATCCACAGCTGAACATAGTCCCCAACAAATGCACCATTTGTTTGTGTTTTAGTAAGGTTTGCTAAAATCTACAGTGCCCAGCTGGATTAGGAAATTACTTGGCCTTTAAAAAAAAATTAAACTATGTATTTGTGAGCCATTTTTAAAGATTTATGTCTTAGGAGGAACCAGTGGGTGTTTGTGAGTAGGACAGGGAAGTCTGAAAGTGTTGAGAGGTGGACCAACACTTGTCCTGGTGTTTTCATGGGATTTGTTGATACTATGAAAAGAGACAAGATGCGATTAATCAAAATTGAGAAAATCAGGTATGATTTATAAGGCTTGAGTGAACAGTGTGGCAGCTGTTGATAGCTTATGTGAAGAAAATTAGTTCCATTCTCTTTCCTCTTTGGAGGTGTGATTCAATATTTCTTGTTAAAATATGAATGGGCGGTGGTGGTGAGTATGGGTTATGACTAATAATCGGGTAGCCTATAGTCGGAATGGTTCACTTAACTAAATTGTTCTGATATACCTTAATGTGGACTAGTTGTGTTGCCACACCCAGGTCCTTTTTTAATCCTTTGGTTTTTATTTTCCTACTTATGTTTGTGTCTGTTAATCTTTTTTGTCTTTAAGCATTTTGTTTTTCGTATTGATTTCAGTTTGAACTTTTTTTATAACTGCATTCTTATCTCTTTTGTATCGTTTGATTTACAAAATAAAATCAAGACTAAGTAAAAACACAACAACAAATAACCTGTAGATTTTACCTTGCATTCATCACATCTAAAGCAAACTTGTCTTCTTTCTTCCTCTCTAACACACAAACACACGCACTTTCACTCTGCTGTGAGTTGGTGACATGAGTCCTTGGAAAGTGCAGTATTCAATTTGTAACTATTATGGAGACAAGGACACAGTCTTTTATGTGAGCAGCCACAGAGAGAAAATGGAGGCAGTCACTATAGCAACCGCCAGAAGAGCACCCAGCAAATCAACAAACAATGCAGTACAAGACTTTTTCCAGGGGAGCCATTTAGTGCAAAGCCTTGAATCATACAAAGTTGCCCTCTTAAGTTTCTGAGACCTGTCTTGGAGTGTCTGTGGGTGTCCAAGCCCCAAGTATTTGGTATTGTGTTTCTCCACACTTGTCTTTCAAGGCCGGCTTGGTTGAATGTGCCAAAGAGCTGTCTCCTTGGGTCACGGCAACCTAAAAATTTAATTTCTGTGATCAGCATTCAGGAAATGCTTACTGCTGCAAAAGCACATAAAACAACAATACTCACTTATTGAAAACATTTTATGTATTTACTTGAGCAAATATCACATATTAAATAGTTTCAAAGTATTAGGCCTAGTTGTAATGATAGATTAAACAGAGATACAAAATAAGTTCCTTTTTCCTTCTGTCAATTCAGCTGAGAAGTTCTAGTGGATGTTAGGAGCAAAGTTGAGACAATTGAACTTGTTTTTTTAAATGGGAATTTTGGAAAGTTTTTATGAAACCTACCATCATCAAACACTGAAAACCTAAAGCACTGGACTTTACTTTTAATGGTACTTTACTCAGTCTTTCCTTCCCACTTTAAATGCCTGCATGTGCTCTGCTCTCACTTTCCCATGCCCCTTGTCTGAGTAAGTCGTGTCTTTCGTACTGACCTTGTTCTAAATTTCATCACTAGACACAAAGCTGCAGACTGGCTGATGCTGTCTGACTGACTGACTGGGTGTCACAGCAATTAGTTTAAGAGGTGCAGATCACAGATAGACAAGCATGTGTGTGTGTGTGTGCGCGCACATACACAATTATTTTATTTTGTTTAAAAACATGTAAACTCTTTTTTGGTTTGTGTCTGCTGATATTTCAGAGCAGACCAGTCATTGGCAGAAGGGAGTTGGAGGAAGGTAGAGAGAATTGTGTTTTCTCTGCTAAATTGTAAAAATAAACTCTTGCAACAGAATAGTTTAGTAAATTTTGCCAATATAACCAAGTTGAGTCTTGGGTAGAACTCATATTTGTAATTCTGAAATATGAGGGTTTACTAACTGTAGACAAACACAAAACAGGTTGCTGTGTTTTGTGGGAAGTGTGCTCACATCCTTAAAGTTATGTGATAAGGCTTTGAGAAGGCCTCCCCATGCTGAGCCATTTTAAACTGGGCTTGGGACCAGCAGGCACTGGGCCAGAGAAAGAGTCTGCTGTATGTCAGAAAGCTAAGAACAAACTGGACCTGTGAAGCTGATACCTTGATTGTGTCTACATAATTTGATGGCATAGCTTCTACGGAACAAAAGATTTTTGATGATTAGTTCAGTATAGAGTACATGTTTTTCATCTTAAAGCCAAACATTCAACACCAAATTTCTGCACATTTCATTAAAGTATTGTTAACAGTTTTACTCTTTTATTTCCCTTTAGAGTTATAATCATTAAGATTTCATGAAATCAAACCCCATTTTTTGATACTATTTATGGTCTGCATTATTTCTGCAAAAGCCATTTAATGAATTTACATTTGGTATTTATCTCTCTATATAGAGAATCGAAGTCATGACGTCACGTTCGGGTTAGCCTCAGTTCCACTCAGTTTTGGGCAAGTTACTCAAATTTAGTAATTATTTACAGTTACTAATTACTTCTCTCAAAAGTAATTGAATTACTTTATCAATTACTGCATATAAAAGTAACTTTTGCATTGCTTTGTCTGCTTCAATTCTCTTATTAATGCACACATAGCTATATTATTTTAGTGACAACTGTCAAATTATATCATTTTACCCATTATCACTGATAGGAGTTAATACTCCAAACAACAACCAAAGAGCAGCAACGACTAGAGTGCTACCTGTAAGCTATACTTGCTTCCCTACAGTGCCAACAGTGTGCAACAATAGCTAACGTTAGCTTAAAAATGGGGTCCACTAACATCAACAAACGACCGGCACCCACCCATGACAGTTACAGTAGCTTGGAAAATAGTGATATGGGGCACTAAATTTGATGCGCCAGAATGGGCACCAGAACTGGAGCCAGGCTAGCTGAGAACAGAACGGGGCACAGCAGCCTCCCAGTGAACACTGCCAGACCAAGACAGAACAGAGCCTCCAAGACCGACGGAGGCCAGTCTGATAGCAGGGAATACACTTTTCTTGCCGGGTCGTCGTCCCCGGAGTCAGAGTCCTGGTCGGAGCCGCTGTAAATCACCTTGGTACTTATTCCCTGTCGTCAAACTGGCCTCCGTCAGTCTCGGGGGCTGTGTTCGGTCCTGGTTTGGCCTTGATGCCCAAGATGCAAACTCAGTGATGCCCAAGATGCACACTCACGCTTGGCCGATGCCCAAGATGCATGCAACAGAACGCTGACTGCAGTTCACTGAACAGCCATCGGTGTCATGAATAACAAGGATTTTCTGAAAACTCCACGCAGTACCTTTAAGTAGCTTTCAGTGTTCTTTTTATTTGCCTGATGTTATTTAATTGTAGTGCTAAAATGTTTTATCTGTTTTTCCCATATAAATCATTTTGTAACTTTGATTTGAAAGTTGGTGAATAAAAAACATTACTGTATTATATCATATACAGCATATTCGGTATCAAGGGAAATATTCAAACGAAATACTCCATGTTTTTGTCATGTCATGTGCCTCATTTTTTACACATTTCCCCAAAATGTAGCCTGAAATATTTGTTATCTTTGGACACTTTTGGATCTGCACTGTAAATTTCTTTTGGTCTAAACAATATTTGGCTGTACATCATCAGCTGGAGGTCAGTGTGGTTTAATATATAAAAGAAATATTAAGACATTTTATTTGCTCTGCTCTGGGAAAATGGTGGAGAGCTACTTAAGTAAATCTTGTACAAATTTGATAAAAATCAACAAAGGAAGAAAAGGAGGACTTCAGAGCAACACAGAGTGACCGAGCACTGTAGCTGTCTTTTCAACTCTGTGCTTTTGCAACAAGACATAATGTAATCTCTCCTTGAGATGGAAGGATTTTTATAACCTGCGCTGTCTGGGCCTTGAGCAGGAGAACAGACAGGCTGGGTGAAGGCTGTTTATCCCGCGGTGTCCTTGATATAAACATGTGAAAAATCTCTCTGTTTTCTCTCTCAGCTAAACCAATACAAAGACATTCGGCCTCTGAACAATGTTGTAGCACTACCACAAAAGTTTTTCATCCTGCCTCCATTCACAACCGTGTCCTTGAACGCAACAGAGCAGGGGACACTGAGGTCCTGCTTACTGCTATTTCATGAATGTGGCCATGCAGTTAATGCCATCCTTTCTCCACACCAAAGACAACCTTCTATGAAGACCCTTGTGTGAGTGTTTTGGTATTTGTTAGGTGGCTGCACCGGAACTGCCTGAACATGCCCAACATGTATAGTAAGTAAGGACCTCTGCTCAAAACTTTTGCATTATTCTCACGGTTTTTCTCATTCTGACAATGTATTTGCTTGTCTGTTTTTTTCCCCAGGTTAAACTCCTCTGTAATCCCCTCTGATTTCTGCAGAGCCCCCTCCCTCCCTCTCAATTCAATGGGGCATTATTGGCATGGGAAACAAATTTTAACATTGCCAAAGCAAATGTGAATTAAAAAAACATATACATAATTAGAAGAAATGTGCTATTAAAATGTATACTGTCAGGTAGCAGCCAACCCTAACCTGTGATCCCTCTTAGGAGCAATTAAGATAAACCTCTACTTCATCTGCTTTATCAGTCTCTCATTCACTGACCTCCACTCCTCCCTTCCTTCAAACCCCCCCCCCCAAATCCTCCTTCAGTGACAGAGGCAAGGAGAGCACTGAGTCATGACATCATAATTCACCAGCTCCTGTTTTCACGGTTAAATCAATATCAGTGTGTCCGAGTCAAGGTTGGAGGCTGGCCTTCACAGCTCAGCTCTTCCTACTTCTTTCTCATAGAAAATCATATAAATTGTCCCTAAAATAATTAAGCCTTCAGATCCGTCGCTGGCCTATATTTTTTACCTTCCTGTCTGATAAACAGCACTGCCAGACTGAAGGTAATGCTGAGAATATAACTGGGCTCTGATTCCATGTCTGTCTCTTTCTTCCTTTTTACCTGATCTCTCTCAAAATCTGTTTAATTAACCAGGCCTATTGACTGTTGCTTTTTTACCTTTGATGTGGATAGACTACATTGTGCCACCAGGGTTAGTCACATATTTGGTGCTTTATTTGAACCTTTCACATGTGAACAAAAGATAGATAGATAGATACATAGATAGAGTGACACAGAGAGAGAGAGAGAGAGAGAGAGAGAGAGACAGACAGACAGAGAGAGACAGAGAGAGAGAGAGAGAGAGAGAGAGAGAGAGGAGGTGCCTGAGCATGGGGAGGCGGAATATGTAGAGTCTGAACAAGCCCTCAAAACGCGAGGAAAGACGGGAGCTGATATAAACGTGCTGCCCTTCACTCGGGGCTATCAGGGGCTAAGAAAACAGCGCTACCTCTGTCACTGACCTCCGGCGCTTCAAAGAGACAGCAGGACGCACAGAGCTCCGGCCCATGTAGAGCGGCCAGCGGCCATGGCCACGCTGGAGGGCTGCCGCTGTCGGGGTGCCAGCGGCCGAAACAACAACAATAACAGCATCCTCTACAGCATTTTGAAGAGTGACAGCCTTGCGGCCGCCGAGGAGCAACAAGAACAACAACAAACACTGCAACACTTTCCCCACAAGACCTTCTCCACCGCCGCCCCAGCCTCGCTGCAGGAGCTCCGGCAGCAGGCTTGCTCCTGCGGCTCGACGCGGCGCCGCGGTATCCTCCGCTCCCCGCAGGTGACGTGCAAAGCCGCCTCGGCAGTTCTGGTGAAGACGCTGCGGTTCGTGAAGAACGTCCCCTGTTTTCGTGAGCTGCCGGAGGACGACCAGCTGATGTTGATCCGGAGCGGCTGGGCGCCTCTGCTCGTGCTGGGACTCGCTCAAGACGGGGTGGACTTTGAGACCACGGAGACCGTGGAGCCCAGCATGCTGCAGCGCATCCTCACGGGTTTACCGGACAGGCAGAGCGAGGTGCTGGCCGGCCAGAACAGGGGGGAAACCGGGGTCTCTGTCCCGGATATCGAAGCAATCAAAGCCTTTCTGAAGAAGTGCTGGAGTGTAGATATCAGTACGAAGGAGTATGCATATCTGAAAGGAGCTGTGCTGTTCAACCCAGGTAGGTGTTTAAAAACCTGTGCATCAGTTATTTTGGTGGCACAAAACTTGTAAGTAGGCCTACAGACTGTAAGGCTAGGTTTATTATACGCTTACTGATCAGCTATTATTTGTGTTAGAAGTTTGGTTTATTTGGAAATTATTGACTTAATATTTATGGAGAATAAGCATTTTGTGCATTTACTAACCTGTGTATCACTTCAATGACACGGAGTAACCTGTGCCATTAATCTACTTAATTAATCAAGTCAAGCTGACTTTGGGATCGTATTTACAGCACGTTTGTACTGCACCCGTACTGAACTTTTTCCACTCATCTCACCTTCATCTTCTTTTACATGTCATTCTCGCGCCTCTCGTCGCTTTCCCCCAGATGTGGAGGGTTTGCGCTGTCACCACTACATCCAGTCTCTGCGTCGGGAGGCGCACCAGGCTCTGAACGAGCACGTCAGACTGATCCACCGTGAGGACAAGACGCGGTTTGCCAAACTGCTCATAGCTCTGTCCATGCTGAGGGCCATCAGCCCGCCGGTGGTCGCTCAACTCTTCTTCAGACCCGTTATAGGGACCGTCAGCATCGAGGAGGTGCTCATGGAGATGTTCTACGGGAAGTCACAGTCCCCAGTGGACTGAGGTGAATTCAGCAGATTCAGCTGCCAGATGGACTGGGATGCTCCAGGCTCTTGTTGGGTAGGAGGTGAGGGCAGATGAAGAGGATATTAGGGACTGAGTTTACAACTACTGTATGTGGGACATCTGCAAGGACTGTGAAATGACCAACACAGGCAAGTGTGTGTGTGTGTGTGTGTGTGTGTGTGTGTGTGTGTGTGTGAGAAAATGAGAGAAAGAAAGAGTGTGTTGAGGGCAAGAGATGTTAGAGGAATAAAACAAAGCAGCTGCTGGAATTCATAACTTATTTGTTTTTAAATAAACTATTTTTCTATAATAAAAAATACTCTCAGAACATTTTTTTAACTGTTGTTGTGCCTTTGTGTGTGTGTGTGTGTGTGTGTGTGTGTGTGTGTGTGATATCAGCTCTGTCATTACTGACACACTTTTCACTGGGGCTAGTGTGAAATCAGTCCTGGACAGAATCTTAGGAGATAACATGTCTCAGTATGTAAGCAATGATAACTACAGTGTACTTATAAATCTGATGTATGTCACCTTGAAAAGTCACATTGATTCATACTAAGTTATTGATAAAGGTTTATTATATCAGCTATATACTAAGAGGAGTCTCAGAAGGCTACAGTTTAGTTACTCACTGTCCAGTACAGCAGGTAAGGTGGAGGGTTTAACAGCAGCACTTTACAGCACTTTTACTAAATGCTGGTGAAATGCCACGTTAGACCACCAGAGTGCAACAGTATACCACTTGCAGCAGTTGTGCTGTGCAACAACATACATCACCCTCCCCATCCAACACACACACACACACACACACACACACACACACACACACACACACACACACACACACACACACAGGTGCAGAACTGGTGTAGTAAAAGTGCCTCAGGTAATGTTCTACCTGTCCCTCCAACTCTGGCCATTACAGTGTGGAATTTTGTGGATGCGGACTAAAATGCCCCAGGCAGAAAGTATCTAGAGGAAGGATGGAGGACTGGTGGCCCGCTAGAAAAAAAAAAATCCTCCTTCAGAGGAAAAAAAAAAAAATCCTCCTTCAGAGGAAAAGCATCTGGAGACCGCAGATAAAAGGGAAAAACAGATATTGTAGGCTTATGGCATCATCATACAGCATTAGTTTGATTAATTTAATTAATTCTATAGAGATCTACGTGATGAAACACTGCACATCATAAGTGTTTGCCTTGGACAAAGGGGCAAAGATTTCCTGTTGTTACAGTACATACGGTATGACCAAATGAGTCCCTGGACACCCGATTTGCGCTTCCAGCATCCATACTGCTTAGTCACTGTTCAGAGGCCAGATGGCCTGTACCTGTGCTCAGTCCCTGCTGCTTTGTTTTGCCCCACTCTTGACAAAATATTCTTTCCAGAAGGTTACTATTTTACATAGGTGTCATATGTTATACACTGGGGGACATGTCCCCACCACTTTTTGAAATAGCTGATTTTGTCCTCATCACTTTTTAAAAGCATATTTTGTTTTAAATAAAAAAAATCTAATCAATGATTTGAGTTTGTTTTAAAATTAATATGGATAAATAAATAGAAATAATCTAATCCATGCTCCAGTTTAATTAATGTTCTCTCACATAGATATTTAAACCTTTGAATGAGTCATGATTGGTTGAACTTGACTCATGAACTCTTGTGAACGCTCAAATGTTAGAAAAGTATGTTGCATTGAAACAACAAGGCAGGTTAACTTAACATCTAAAAAGGTAAGCTTGATTTATTATCTTTAGCTAACGTTGTTAACATTATTCCTTCAGTTGTTTCTATTTTGTCATATTTTAGGGCAGTGATATTGGATGTTGTTATGGCAGGGCTGACTGACATGCACTGGTGCTTTTTACGGTAGATGTGATTTTGGCATTGTTCGAATGACATGGTGTTGTAGCTGTGGGTGTGATTGATGACTGTTATGGTCGTGTTTGTTGTGCGGTCGACGTTGTGCATTTTATGCTGAGTATTTTCGTATTGTCGACTCTGTAGTAGCCTAGGCTATGCCCTTTTGATGGGCCGTTATACTATTTTACTGTTTTTTTGCAGACCCGCCGTAATTATCTACTCTGACCTCATACTGATCCCCCCCATTACATTTCCTAAAAATCGCATATGAAGACGGTTAGAAAATGTTTTTTCTTATGTCCCACCACTTTTCAACACAAAACGATGCCCTTGCTATTTTACATTTAGACACGCCCTGCTCTGCTAATTTTTGGATTATACCCTAACCCAAATAAAGCAAAGGAAGTGAAAATTAGTTAGAAAGAGATGGACAGAGAGACATACATCTCGTCTGCTGGGAAGAAAAGTAGAGAAAAAAATCGCTCTCAGTCAGACAGCCACTGGACCATGAAATGACCTCTTGTTCCTGAGTAAACCTTAAAATTGGGAGCATTGCCGTCAGCGGCTGTGCAACTGCATATGGAAGCTGACTGGGTGTGTGAGCTGTGAGTAGAGGCGGCTGAGAGAGCAGGGCGGGAGGTGATATAGTGTTCAAAAGTTACAAAGCAGGAGGGTTTCAGCAAGCAACAGCCTTATTAAACTGCTCTTTGATGTAGAGTTAAAATTACTGATGAGATCAAAAAGGTATCACCAGCCACATTTCTGTGCCTGATGGAGGTGTTTGACAGGTCTTATTGAGTATAGCTTGTTACAAATGATGTATATTTATTGTGAACTCACAAGTTTGGTAGCCTTATCTGCTAGAGCATCTGCTGTTCGGTGGTTATGACAGATTAAAAATCAAAATGAACTAATAAAAAAGGAGACAAATGGATTTTCCACTAATTTTATCAAATTGCAGTTTAGGTTCTCAACAAAAACTCAATGAAAAGATTTTACAAGAGCAATAATGTTTTCAAGTGTGCCCAAAATAGCAATGACATTGCCTCTGTGTTTACTCCTATTCAGCAGAGAATAACCACATGCAATCTCAATAGATTGCCACTGAAAGGAAGGAGCTGAAGACAATAAGCAGGGCCACCAAAAACATACCAATTGGACGTTCATGTGAGGCCATCACTGATAACTCTCACACACCTCCCGGTGGTCTGATAAGGCACTGCAGGAAAAGACAAAAATGACAACAACAAACAGACACAGCCACCCCTGCACATATGCCACTGAGGACTTTGCTCTGAAGATATGCTTATTTCTGCCTATCTCCTCTTCATGTTCCCTCTCGATGGGGCCTATTTTCTCTCTAAAGTCCTTAATTGCTCTGGGTAATAGAGTTTATTAATGCCTCCAACTGTTGGCATCTTTTTTTAAAGAACCAAAGCCAAAGTAAATTCCAGTGGTTGTGGTTGATTTATGTTTTCATTCATACCTGTTTTCTTCTTTGTGTTCGCATAATCTGAAACCATCTGAGCATTACAGCTCCTTTTGTGCACCCTGGCACCAACAAAAATGTCCACAGCCTGTCATTTATGGTGGCAAACTGTTTTTCACTCCCTTTCTCCCTTCCTCTGCTTTTATCTGTGTCCCTGTCTCTTCCCTCTGCCCTAGTTTCTCTTTTTCTCTGTTCTCTCCTGGGATTGACAGAGAGTCAGTAAATCTGCTTTTTGTTTCTTTGTTTACCAGCATTCAATCACAAACACCCCAAGTAGGTAGTGTGAATCCCCAGGAGATGGCACTGTTTGGCAGCACTCAACCACCATAGGGTTTGTGTTGCCAAGCATAAGTCAGTCATCAAATGAGACTCCTTGGCTTTAAGCCAAAATGTGTGTTATATCAGCATTTTTCTTTTAGGTTTATCTTTGGCATTTCTGCCTCTATCTGACAGGAGAAATAGACAGGAAACATAGAGAGAAAGTATGATACCACGCAACAAAAGTCCCCATTCCAGTATCGAACCAGGGAAATGGCGACTGCATGGTAAGTACAAGGCCTCGGAGACCCTCATATCAGCACATTTTAAACTGTGAAATCATGAGCACCGTCATTACATGCTGTCTAATTGTTGACCTTTCTCATTTGCACACTGCACTGACATTCTGCTGTAAATGAGAATGTTTGTTAGTTTTGTATTATGTAATGTGTTTCTTGAAAGAAGAGAATCATTGGAAGAGAGGAACACAAACAGGCCATACCTACATCTGGACATTAGTGCCATCCTACTCTCCTTTTGGTACAGTATAGTATATCCCCCATGATTCATTGTTTGCAAAGCACATTTCATAATCTACCCTTAGTGGTTTGTTTTGGGTTATCTGAACTTAAAGGACAGGTTCATAATTTTTCAAGTCGGTCTTAAAACAAACAAAACCCACTTGATTTGGTTGACTCAGACTGCTGAAGCATCATATTGGCTTCAGATAAACTTTGGAATATATTTCAAGTTTCATTCATAGAGGAATGAGTACTGTGGCACCAATCATCAGGGATGGAATGAGTACTAGAATAATATACTCAAGTAAAAATACTGTCACTTTAAAGAAATCTTATTCAGGTAAAAGTACTTGTATAAAATTGTACTTAGATAAAAGTAATAAAGTAGGTCAGTTGAAATATAGGCTACATTAAACAAAATATGCATTAAATGTCAATGTACACTAGTGGAACAACATCATTGCACAGAGCCCTCATGTCCAAACAAATAAATTCCTTTTCTATAGATGGCACTTTGCAGCCTGTGCATACAACTGATTATCAATGATAAATATACAACAACCTTCTCTATATAGCCTCAGTAGAACTAACCAGAAAGGGAGGACAAAACTTTGACAATTAAACAAAAATGACCGACAATAAATAAAAAGTCTATGGACACAGCGGCGGGTGCAACAAGGATTATTAAGCCACATAAATTAAATATCCTGACACTTCTTATAGAATCAACAGTAGAATAAAGCATCACCAAATAAGACACCAGAGAGATGTGAAGAACAATATAAACTCCACAGCGACTGCAGCCACAATCACACGATATAGGTATATGCAAAGGAGAGACTGCAGTATGTTTTCTTTTTTACACACACACACACACACACACACACACACACACACACACACACACACACACTCGGTTACTGACGCTCTCATCTGTACAGTTACAACAATCAGTGAGTTTGTTATTGTACTCACCTGTCTGACTGAGCTTTGTGCACCGCGAAGTCCTCAATATGCTCCAGGTTCAACTTCTCTGCTCCTTCATTCTCAGTGCAAAACATGACCTACCAGTCCACTCGGCCCCTCTGTCCCACTATGACCAGTCCACTCGGCCCCTCTGTCCCACTATGACCAGTCCACTCGGCCTCTCTGTCCCGCTGAGCTCCTCAAAGTTTTTTAACACATTATTTTCACACACACAGCAGAAACTCCTCACACACCTCACTAAAGGTAAAAGTCCCTTAGTGAACGCAAAACTCACCTGGGGGATCCACCATGAGCATTTTAGCATTTAGCCTTTTAGCCAGACCTAGCGTGCACCTGTTACACAACATCTTGGGTTTGTTTGATTTGCTCGCCGGGTGGTGCATTAAATCAGTGGTTCATTAAGGTAAATGTAACTTTTTTCCTCCATGCCGATGTACAATAATCCTAACCACAACTACACTCCATAATGACGTGATCCTTAATTGTACTGCAGGGTTGCGCATTTTTGTACTGTTCACTGCTAGCACCGGCCCATACACCTCTGACACTCGGCCAGTGAACACAATCAATATGCACCTCAGTGTCAGCTGAGTGCAGTGTCACCTCTCTGGAGCTCTGGCGTCCTGCGGCTGCAGACAGACAGACCAGCTGCTTCTTCTCCGTTTCCTTCTCACATGGTGTACCGGGACTTTTTCCACGTGGCTTTTGTTTTTACTCTGTAACGGATGCGACTTGAAATGTTGTCGAAGTACAATACTTGTGATAGAAAATACTTATAAAAGTAGAATTACCCATTTTTTCTACACAAACCCCCGACTTTGTTACAGTAACGACAGCACATGTAATTCGTTACTTCCACCCCTGCCTATCCTTTAATAACCCGTTGCCGAGTTATTTACGAACATAATCAGAAAGAGCAGATGGAGAGAAAAGGGTTGTACGCACATGCACACACTGCTTTCAGGCAGTCTAGTACTACTATAGTCTTGAAGTGTTGTCCACTACCAGATGAGTTGGCAGATGAAGGTACAGTTTGGTTCTGTAGTGTTTAGAGGTATTTCAAGAGTATCTCTAGGCGCTGATGGTTGTTCTCTTTCTCTGAGCAAGATCTTCCAGCGGGATCACTGATTCAAACTGACAAACAAACATTTACACCCATTAGTCATCTATTGTGACCAAAGAAGTCATAGAGCGATGAACGTGCCATTAATCTGACTATTAATGTGAATTTCTATGAGTGTTATCAGTATGTGAGGCTGATGTTATGAATTACTGCCAACAAATGATCAAAGTTGGATACAAAAGGAAAACATCAAAAGCAAATCAACGTTTTTAATGTGCAGTGAGAAAGTAAGGGCAACTGATAATGATTGTGTTTCTATAAAGATAGACATTTCTTTCCAAGTGAAAACTGTGTTTATATATTTATATAAATATCTATATTATATATAGAATACATATCTATTTGCTATGCATACTCAAAAATCACACCTTCAAATATATTTAAAAAGTCTTTCAAAACACAAATGTATTCTTTTCTTTCCTTAAACATGAACTATCAATATGAACCAAAGTAATTATCAGGATGGGAATAATATTATGTTTTAAAAACCAAAACATTGAAAATGCTTTACCTTTGAATCTAGAAGAGTAGAGGACATATTTTTTCATGTGGGATTCAAAAGCCACCTTAATCTCTTGACAAACCAGGAACCACATTGCAAGTGTACAAAACCAGCATAACACTTATACACAAATCCCCTTTCTATGGTCGATGAAATGCAAATAAGTATGACTTCTCAAGCAAATTCTTTTCTGTTATAAAAATAGAATTCTTTTTAAAATAATCTACAGATTTCTTTTTAAGGTGAGGCATTTCACTATCACTCTAAAACAGCAAGGCTGTTTGTTTCAATAGAAAATATGAAGCTTTAGAGAGAGATCTGCCAGTCTCTTAGTCTATCTGATTGGAGAGGACTAGCAAGGCCCCCCAACCGCTCCTCCTTCTCGGTCCCACAGGACGGTATATTTTTGCCTGTTCCTCCTTCTTTTTGCATATTCTATGATTTTTTAAAAGAGAGTTTCTTTTTAAACTAGATACACCTTTTACAGGTAAACAAAGAGAAGTTTTAGCCCCTGAAATGTCCAGGCAATTCCAAAAGTGTTAAAAAATGTTCTCTTAAACTACACAAAGATTTAAAAACAAACAAACAAAAAACAGCGCAGGTACATGACATACTGGCTTTCCAAACAAGCGCATTGAAATAAGAATAAAAAACAAACTAAAAAGAAAAAACAATAAAAATATACAACTCTGTAAAACAAGTTAAAGCAAAGTCCTACAGTAGAGAAGGCAACAAACATTTTGAACTGAATAAAACAAACAAAAGAACAAAACAGGAAAACACTGATGCTACAAATAAATTGAAATATATGTACAAGACCCTGTTTTCCTTTTGTTACGTATGGACATTTGTGTTTGTATGTGTACACAGGGGTGTGCACAATTGCCATAGTGTGTTGGTTCTTTAATGTGGAGTTCTTGCGAGTCCGTACCTCGCTAGTTGGTGAAACAGTGTCTTCATTATATCTCCTGTAGTTCCACATAGAAAACATCCTCTGTAACAGTCCACTTAAAAAAAAAGGGAAACTGTGTCCAAAAACCTGCTGTATCTCCATCACTTGCTGCCAGTTGGAACCAAGTGGATCCAAATGACTTTTTGCCGTAATCACGACCATAAACTGTGTTCCTAAGAGCTACCAGGCTGAGCCTAGCCATGTCTGACCCTGACTGATCTTCCTACAGCTGATGCTGAGTCTGTTCATCATTACCAGATGACGCTGGAGATGCTGGTTTCTCTTGGCAGCAGGGGGAGCATGGCATTGTTAGCATGTGCCTCCTCCAGGCTGTGCTCTCGGCTCTTCCCAGGAGGCCTCTGTCCGTTCAGCAGTGTTAGTGGGATGTTGCAGTAGGTGTGCTGGTTCCCCAGAGAGGAGAGAGGTGGCAGGGTCCCTCCAGGGGGTATGTCATATTCGTAGCTGCGGTAGTAGTGTTTCTGCCTCATGGTGGTGTGGTAGGTGTTGTGGAACGAGGAGCGCAGCTCTGGGTGGGCGGTGGCCATGGCGGTGGAGGTGGCTGCTGCCATGGAGATGGCAGAGACGGTCTGCAGCTCTCCGAAGGGGCCCTGCTCGCTGACATCCAGCGCCGGCTCGTGGGTGAGCATGGGCTCTGTGCGCCTGAACGGCATCTCGTACTGCAGTTGCTTCCAAAACTTGGAGTTGAGCTTGTTGCTTTTAGGGCCGCACCACTTGATGACAGTAAGGGTTTTAATGGTATGCTTGAGAGCTTCCACCTCCTGGTAGTTCATGATGCCGCGCAACTCGGCACACTCGATCAGGATGACTTTGATCTCACCAGTCACCAGCATGTTGCGCAGCCGCGTCTCCAGCTCAAAGATGCTCCAGCCTCGCCGCACCACATAGTTGGGTGTCATAACTATAATGAGGCGTTTGCTCTGGTCCACGCAACGTGCCACATCCTCTATGTAGGCTGCAAGAAACAAGAGGTAAAGAAAGAAAAAACAAACAAGCATTAGACATGAGTGGCAAAATCACTGAGTAATGTACATTCGGTATGTTTTGAGCTAAAGATATGATTTAATGAGCACAAAACCACAACACTTAACAATGATGGATGAACATACAGCATCAGACACAAAACACAAGACAATGACAGGTGGCTATTTTGCTGTCCACCCCCAGTATCTGGTATAGTAACACTCATTTTAGTCTGTAGTTCATAGTGTGTAGAGAACGACATAGGTACTGTATATATGCGTGTAGATACATATCTAAAAGCATGGTGTTTGTTCAGTTGAATATGTGTCTTTTGTTCTGGTGCAGTGTAAAGTAATATTCTGTGTATTGTAATCAATACTCTGGAGGAGACCCACAGACAAAGCTAAGCGCTGCACTAAATGGCTCTAGATGGGGGGCAGTGATTGATAAAACTGCACAGTCTATAGGATTAGGCAGAGTTGCTGTCTATTGAACTGGGCCTGATGTTTCAGATCACACAACAGTGCCACTCTAAGCATCTCTTTGAAACTTCCTAGGAGCAGGTAAATGACAGCAGCTGATACAAGAGGAAAAGACTGAGGGCGAGTACCTCCAAAGAGTCGTGTGTCATCCTGGTAATGCTCATTGGTGAGACCTAAACATAAACATTTTAACATTCAGGTCACAGGCAGAACACAGTACAGACACAGAAACATGATCAACACAGTCGTAAAAGTGGCCGCATCTTCTCTCACTCGTCTTTTTATTTCACATATGATTAATCACATACCATGTTTCCCTGATTGGACATTCATCTACAATGATTTTGCTTGGCACTGACGCTGGCAGCAATTTTCTTTTGATTAAAGGAAAGAGGCGGCTCAGTCAGCAGGGCTCAGAGCCTTCACACATTTCCCACTGATGTTTAATTCTGTCTGGACCGACTAGGACGTGTTTTTGCGTTTTATCTGTTCCACATGAAGCCTACAGTACAAACACACAGCATCACTACTAACTAGAGCACACTGCGTACCACTGGCACAGATGGACTACTAAGCAGAGTTAGCACGCATGAGAATATGTTCAGACAGAATTTTCATGGATTTATTAATGCATGGATGAAAACTAGGGAAGATGATAAATTTGTTCAATATATCAGCTCCTGGTAACCACTGTATACTGTATTCCCATAACTGTAGTACTTAATATAAAAACAGCCAGTGTGAAATACTATGATCCTTTACTTTTATCAGAGAGATTTGAGAGGATACAAGAATGTTCTTGTTGACAGAATTGGACTGAATATTGCCTTTTCCTTCTTCCCTTATTTGGAAATTTGGAATAATCATCCACTCATGACTTGTGGGTGTGAATGTACTCATCTTGAATCCGCCCAAACAGCACAAAACATTGAAACACAAGACAGTGACAGTGAAAAACAAAACTGAAGACAACAACAAACACAAAATAATGAAGTTAACTAGTTAACTTAGGTTCGGGAGCAGGGCCACGCCTCAACCACGCCTGTAATCACCTGTCAAGCCTACTTACTGTATACCTGATTAACCCATCCTGTCCTCTTGGTCCCAGTTTTCTCGACGACAGCCTGTGCTTCGCGCTTAATTGCAGAATTGTAGAAATCCCAAACAAAGGCCGATCTTGTTTGCCATCATCCATTTCTTGTGCAGACTCATACTAATATCTACCCAACACCAGTTCATTCTCAGTGCAGCTCACGTTTCAGGGTACCATAACAGCATTGCTGATTCATTTTCACTTCAAGACCCACTCTTTCTCACAAAAACAGAGAGAATGGCCTCTATGGCCTGGTTTCACAACCATTTTCACTAAGTCCTCCGCATTTCTGGCATATCTTCAGCACACTATTCCAGCGATTCTTTCTGCATTGGCGTAGCTTCCACAGCAGCCAGACTGAGCATTTCAGATTATACCATATAAGTCCTTGGTCGCTGGTCATCTCAGGCATATCACTCCTATATTTGCAATAGTCTTAACAATCTCCGTCAAGCTCATGCTCACCTCAGCTCAATTTATATCTGTTGACTCTTTTGGGGGTCCCAAATTGACCTTGGGTGACTCCTGAGATGGATCCCCACACTCTTCCTCCCCGTGCTTCAATATA
Organism: Siniperca chuatsi; assembly: GCF_020085105.1. Classification (NCBI taxonomy): domain Eukaryota; kingdom Metazoa; phylum Chordata; class Actinopteri; order Centrarchiformes; family Sinipercidae; genus Siniperca; species Siniperca chuatsi. The sequence continues at coordinate 19,206,232 of NC_058053.1, forward strand.
TCCATCCCAGACCGGCCTAAATGGACAACTTCCTCCTCCATGTTCATCCCCTTCCTCACATCCATTCAGTCATCCTCAACATCCAGTACTTCCTCATTTCATTTAACCTTTAAACTCACATTGTTGTGGTGTGGTCCTTGCAAGTGAATGACAAAGTGTAACAAATGTGCCAAACACTGCAGCAACTACAGTATACGAGTGACTGTAAATGCCCTCACACTCCAATACAGTATGTTACATGAACACATGCGTACAAGCATGTATAACACAGACAGTCACAGTGCTTACTTCCTGTTGGAATGAGATCTCGATCTGGGATGAAGAGTTTGTAGCCATAATGTTTCTCCAGGACATCAGGGAGGATCTCCAGGGCAAAGCGTTCCTCCTCCCTGGTCTCCTGACTCCACTGGTCAGGGTCCACTTTGGTGTAGGACAGGTACGCATCGTAGTCTTTGTTTTCTGAAAAACAGAAAGAAGCAACAGCTCATGAAAAAGGTGCACTAAATGCATTGACATTCAGCTCAAAAGGCACAATGTCCCTAGAGTCCTTATGGAACAATCAAAAACTTGTATACACATATGCTAGATGGACAAAAGTTTGTGGGCACCTGAACATAACACCCATATTTGATTAAAAAGATCGCATTTCAAAACCATGCAGGCATTACAGCCTTTTACAACAGCTTTGGCTCAACTTTCACAGCAGTTTCAATTATAAAACCCTTAACACAAAACGCTATACTGCTCAAAATCTCATATACGTAGCGCACAAAATGAAAATGTCTATCAAATTAGGCAATACATCACACATTTAGTTTATCACAGCATCACAAGATTGTAATACAGTATATTTTGTATATATTTTATTACAAAATTTGAATCAGAGTATGTAATGATCATTTCCTCAAAGATTATACAAAAGCTCTAAGAAAAAAAATTCAATTTATGCTGAGGTGAGTACCTAAAATGATGTAAACTAACAATGACTTGCCACTGGTTTTTATTGAATATGTTGTGTTACTGTAAATATAATGTAGTCTAGACCACAGTAAAAATTGTGATTGTACTACACTGCATCAGTTTACTTTGTCTGTTCTGTATCGATTACAATGTTCGTTTTTATTCAAAACACCCATTGATGTTTCAATCACTTGTACGTTTTCCGTAAAATGCTGCTATGACAGTCTTTCCACAGGATTTTGGAACCAAGCTGCAGGGATTTGCTCCCATTCAGCCACAAGTGCACTGGTAAAGTCAGCCAGTGATGTTGGGGTGATAAGGCCTGGCTTGTAGTCGACGTTCCAGTTCATCAAGGTGTTGGATGGGGTTGAGGCTAGTCAAGTTCTTCTACACCAAACTCAGAAAACCTTTTCTTTCTGGATCTCACTCTGTGCACAGAGGCATTGTCATTCTGATACAGGAAAAATACTTCTCCAAACCATGCTTTAGCATCCTTAATTCAAGCAAAGTAACGTTCAAAAAACAGGCACACACCAAAAGTACACAAGAGTACATGGGTGTACATATACCTTTGGCCAAATAGTATATATGAGAAATAAATTCGGGTAGATACAAAAATACCTAAATCAAGACTCAAGCAATACCCTCTTCTACACCTCAAAATTATTTCCCAGAAGACAGTGGGAAGAACTGAAAAGGCAGAAAATAGACAATGGGAAAAAAGCAGTACTGGTGACATGTACAGTGAGTCCTAGTCATTATACTCTGTAGAAACTGGAGTGCAGGCCAGCCAAATTGAAGAGGGGCTTCTTCATAAACTCTTTGAGGAGCACATGCAGCTTTGAAACTCACTGGAAAGGCCAGGGCTGCGCTCGATAGGATCTAAACATCAAACAACACTTTCAAATTAGAAACCAACCTTGCAAATTAACCACCTAGCAAACTTGGAAAATCAAAAACAGCTTGTATCGGCGGTCCCTGATGGTATGACTTAATCATGTGGAAGTTTGAGTCAACAAAACAGTGTGTAATAGATAATTCATGCTACTGTAGAAACAATCTAGTGATTCAAAAATGAGTTCAGTCTTTCCGGATTTATTGAAAAGAAAGCAGAGTTAAAATACAAAGTAAAAAGGGAAGATACTGGGACACAAACAGACGAATCCTTAACTGAAGCAAAAGTTAGGTTCTGTAGAGAAAACAAAAAGTTGCCGTCCAATTTCAGGCTGCACGCCCCTATTTGTCACTCGGGGAAGGAGCTTCGAGCCTGCCCAGTCCCCATGTCCCGCTATCTGGCCTTCAACAGCAGAGGGTGGGCATCATTCCATGACATATTGAGACTGATCTCTTTTTAAATGGGCAACAAATTGAAAATCTGTCTCCTCACTTCCCTATGCAGCCATTGCAGCAATGTACGCACACAATCACGTGCACCTCTACACCAACAGTCTCTCAAGAGTGAGAGAGGAAATGGGCTGCTGTCACTGAGATAGAACCAGAGAAGATATTTGTATCTACCAGGGAGTCTGTTATGGATAGATGGATAGAGGCTCTGACAGAACACAGACACACACAAATGCACGCACACACAAAAACTTATGCACATTGGTAAACAAACAGAACCTATTCACATCCATGAAAACAAACCCACACAGGCACATACACAGTCGTCTATGCTCGCTTGACATCGTATTGTGGATAAAAAAGGCCTGGTGAAAAAATGTGAGAACAAGTTGGAGGTTAAAAGGCTTCAGGCAGAAACAGAGAAGATTTCTTTGTGATGTTTTGGCTGTCTTTACCTCCATCCACATCCTCACTGCCAAAGTGCCTCCTATAGAAAAGCATCAGCTCTATCTTGTAGCATTTGTAGAGGGAGATGAGGAAGATGAGTAGCAGCAGGATCGCTCCCAGCCCTCCTGCCAGCTCCACGGTGTACATGAGCTCTGCTGAGGATGACACACATAGACCAGAAAATATTTTGTGCTGAGACAATCATGGATTGAATTACATTCACAGTTACATAGTTAGTTAGTTATGAATATACATAACAGGCTGTTGACTTATTTCTGCACCAGGTTGGGCTAATAGTTTGTCTTTTATCGTCATCATTTCCCTGTGAAACTTAAAGGATGAGGCACTTATAGGACGTATTTACATTCACTAGAAGGCTTGACAATCATCAGTATTGTCAGAGCTCAGCTTACAGTAAAGCAGCATCAATCTTCAGGGGGAAGAAACATGAGGCTCGTAATGACTTTGGGAAAAATGAGAGGGCACGGTGCAGGGACACACAAAAAAAGAAGGAGATGATTACAAATTGGGTTCATTTTTTTGGAGCAGTGCAGCAATGACACAGCTCTGCACTTTGGCTGTCGTGACAATCCTGGACATGGATGGAGGCATTTTCAAAACAAGAGGCTTCAGTTTAGTCATCTCACTTACTCCCCTCTCCATCATATCTCTTCTTCTTCTCTCTCTCTCTTCAGAGCTCTCTGGCTTCTCCTCCCCCCTCTCTTCTCTCCCTCTGTTTCTCCATTCATTTCTCTTCTCTATTATCTCCTCTCCATCTCCCCAGAGACCTAGCTTGGGGAAGGATGAGTTATGTTGTGTATGAAAGCAGCATTCACCTGGTTGGCTCAGTTAGAACAGGTTCACCTTATATCATATCATTGTGGGCTGGAATACTGCATGGCTGCCATGGCAACCACAATGCACCCTCTATATTATCACAGATTATGTACACTGCAAAGGTACATACAGATGGAGGACAAAGACCTGAATAAAAGAGTGGAGAAACATATCAAATGCAGGTGCTTCCGTGCCCCAGGGCTCACTGAATGGTTTGGTGAGTATGAAAATGATGTGAATAAAATGCTACAGCCTTTACAGTCACCAGATATCAACCCAGTTTCACACCTTTGGAAGATTTTGGACCAAAATGTAAGACAACACTCTCCACCACCATCTCCATAAAACCAAATTATATCACATAAACTTTTATTTTCAAATCTATTTAGTGATGTCTATGACTGTCTTTGATGCTATATGTCCTTTTGTTATGTCTGGCTATGTTTGTTTTTCTTTCTATTTGCTGTACAGGTCTCTCTTGCAAAAGAGATCTTGATGTCAATGATATTACCTGATTAAATAAAGGTTGTATATATAAATGAGGGAATATCTTGTGCAGGAGGTGTTCATCCCTCCAATAGTCCATACTCAACACCTAGTTAGATTTTTGCACTTGAATAAACAGAAAGACTGAATGTTTATTTTACCCCAAATGGTTGAATTTAACTCTTAATATTAGACTAAATAATACCACTCTCATGTCATGTACGGTAATTATGAAGCTGCAGCCAACTGATGTTAGCTTAGCATAGCATTAAAATTGGAAACAGGGCGAAACAGCTCGGTCCAGGGGTAACAAATCTGCCTACCAGCACCTCTAAAGCTCACTAATTTACACTTTATATTTCGTTTATTTAATTAGTCAAAAAAAAACAAAGTGTAAAAATGACACAATGTGGTTTTATGTGGGGTTACCTGCCACACTATTTCTTGCCCAGGCGCAATGACTTCCTAGAGTCTTAGCTGGTTGCCTGGCAGCCGAGACTCCAGGAAGTTACTGATTCCAGTCTTTAAGCTAAGCTAAGCTAACTGGCTGCTGGCGGAAGTTTCATTTTCACCGTACAGACATGAGAGCAGTAACGCTCGGAAAACAAGTTAATAAGGGTATTTCCCAAAATGTCGAACTAGTGCTATAACTTGTAAAGATTTTTAACAGCACTGTTGTTATGGCCCTGTAATATGTAATTTATGTAATTTAATGCTTTTAACTAATAAACAGCATCATCCTCACTCTGTTGTCAAGTTGTTTATGTTTCACTGGCCACCACTTCCCTTCTGCCTTCTCTCTTTCCATTTCTTTCTTTCTTGTGAGATGGAAGGAAAGGCAGCCTGCAGAGACATTCACAAACCTGCTGCAGGGCTTATGAGTGATGCATTCGGGGAGGGGAAACATGAAATAAACATCAGAATAATGTGGAAGACATAAAGAGAGTGAGCATCACTTGAAGTCTTTCTTAGCATCCTTCTCCTCGGAAATGCTGCTTTGACAGAGAGAGTTAAATGAAGCTGTCTAGAGTCTACAAAGACCACTGAAATGGAAGTGGGCCATCTACAAAAGACGGTCACAAAGACAGAGATTAAAGCGGGGAAACAGACAGATAAAGACTGAAAATGTAATTGTATGCTGAACTTATTGGCCTGTTGGGAAAAGCTGAGGACCAATTTGCTGTTTAAACAGCCATCAAATTACCTCTCTTTGCAGGGTGACAACTAGTGCATGAAAAGAGCTTCAGACAAGTCATGCTAGAGAGCCAAAATAGCTGCACAGCTGCTGGAGCACATGTAGACAGAAACAACAAGACCAAATGGAGTTCAAACACAGATTGTTAACACAAACATGGATGGAAAAAGAAAGAAAAGAACCAGAAAGGAAAAAACAAAAGGATGCTGTTTAAAAGAGCGCTGTAAGGTCTTTGGGGGTATGACGGGAGGTATATGAAGTCCTCTTTATCCCGTTAAAAGAATATTCCAATATCTGAAGTGATCTTAAAGAAACAGATGGTTTATACTGTGTACACCTGACTGCTTTAAACTTTCCAAATCAATTTTTTGTGGCAAAAACAAGCTGTAAACACAACATAAACAACACAAATTTGATATGGCAAACTAGATAACAAACAGTTGCCTATTTACGGGTGATAAAACTCTATGTGTTTGTCACTGCAAGTGACCCCTTTCACATTACACATATTTGATCCATTGATCCATATAAAAATATTGATTAGAGCAGCTTTATCCCCTTTAACCTCAATGAAGCAGCGACTGCTGTGCAGCCAAACTTTATTTTGAATTTTAGTGGAAATCCTAGAATTCCCAAAGATACCAAATATGTCAGGCTGAAGTTTGGGGAAATGTGTATAAAATGATGCACAAGACATCTAGAACATTTCCATTTGATGAAATGGTGCAGCCAGGCTTTGAATATTTCGTTCATGATATAGCTTTAATAAGAGGTGGAACAAGTTGATACAAAATATATATGGTAGTGTCAGACAGTGAGGAATAAGATGATTTTTTCAACCTTAAAGCCATTTACTGGGAAATAAAATGCAAAAACTGGATGTTAAGGGGTTAACACTCCTCAAGGTTTCAGTGGGAAATGTCAAAGAGCTCTTACCCTGCCTGAGGAGCTGGATGGTAGCTTGGCGACGGCCATTACCGTTTTCCACATAACAGGAATAATTTCCCAGGTCCTCCTCCTCCAAGGAGTCAATAGTCAAGGAAATGGCCACTTCCTGCTCACCAAGATGCTCCTTGACAAGCCTGCAAGACAAACCAACACTTATTGAGCAATGCTTCTCTGCAGCACCAGGTTTGGAAACAGTGGGTGGGAAGTTTAAACAAGTTCCTCTGATCTGTGCTAATGTAAAAGAATGTTTCATCAGTGCAAGTTAATGTAATGGCAAGCAACATGTATGTGATGGGGCTTAAAGGGTCATGATACAGAGTGTAGCAATAACAGAACATACTGTGTTACAATTCAAGCCATAAAATGCCCACGAGCAGTGTGATTTCTGTACAACTGTACCTTCATGAAGCCCCCTTTTGTGTTACTGTAAGTACTTCATGGTATGTTAATTCCTTTCTCTGCACTCAAAACATACAAGAAATGAAAATCAATAAGGGCTCTTCCTCGGAGCGTGCGGGGGGCAAATCAAATAGTGGCGATCAGAAGAAAATCTTTTTATAGCGGCTGCCATGGTAACGGAGAGAAGGAGAGAAAGTAATATTCCACAAAGTAAATGAGTGTCCCCCGCTGGGCTGGTTGAGTCTGATGGAGGAGAGAATAGGGAGATAATGCTCCCTCATACCTTAGACACACTACTTAGCCCACTTTTACAGCACCTTCAGCACAAATGACACTTTGGAGGAAACAAAGTGCAAATGAGAAAGAGATCTCCTCTGTGTGTGTCTGTGTGTGTGTGGGAGCATGTGTGCATGTGCATGTATCATCTACTGTATGTGTTAATAACGGCTATCTGTTGAGAAGGAGGAGTGGGAGGAGGAAAGAGGAGCGAGTGTGTGTGTGAGTGTGTGATTGAGTGTGTAGGGGGATAATGACTCTCAAGTATCTCTCTTCTCTCTCGCCTTCAAGCCAATAAACTGCACATAAGGACAGCTTGTTGGGGAGATTTGGCATCAGTAATTGAAAGTGTATCATGGGTTTTTGCGTAGAGAGGCAGTTGCAGTGCTGATGATATTTGTAGTTTCAGCTGAGTTTGTTGTGCAATGGGGTGGGGGCTGGGGCGTTGGGAGAAGGAGGCACGGGAATAATTCATGTCTCTCCAGGGAGTGGTGGGTACTTTGAAGCCTCCAGTTTCACATTATCACACTATATGAGCCAACACAGCTCGCTGCCATACAACCTGATGAATAATGACCACCGCAGTTCAACCTGAGCCTCAAATGGAGTTGATGAGGACCTAAAGTTAGAGAAGGTGGATAACAAGGTCCAGGTGAAGCACACAGATACAGATGAATAGGAGGTCATAATAAACACACACAAACAGCTGGGCTGAAGCAGCTGAAGAGTGAATTTTAACTGTATCAGACTGTGTATAGCTTCATCTACTGCACAATGTTCCTACACTGGTGAATCAGATGGCCTAAGTGTCAGATTTGTAGAATTCCATGTACATTTTTATAAAACTCTTGAGTAAAGTCCTCTACTTTTCTTTTGGGTGACTGAGTTTATAGATATAGAGTTCACCAAATGAGTAAATCATGAACGTGTTCTCAAACTATGGCTGCTGCAGGCACCATTTCTTTTCAATTTTTCTCTCCCTTCCTCATTAGCAAAACCTCTGTGTTTGCTCATTTAGTGATCAATTTCCAACTTATTTATTCCTTTTATAAATTCAATTGAATGTACACCTGCAAAACACCGACTGAATCGGATCAATAACATATCGATCACCTTCTTTATTATGCTGAGCCTTATTTGTTTTGCTAATTTATTAATCTCTGCATGCTATGCTAATGTCCAGTCATCCATGCTATGATAACTACAATTGCCCTGTCCGGTGGCGCAAATGAGAATTTATGGGCTCGGGTTACCACAGAAATGAACTCCTCCAAATCAATAGGCTCAGAGTTGGGTAAATAAATGCCTGCAGAAACTCTCTCGTTTCTAAGCTCAGGTTTGACTGCTGATGCATTAGTAATAAAGCTAAAAGTGTGTGGGTGCCAACCTGAAGAAGAGAGGTAACCCTTAGAAACATGCCCACTGTATCATCTAAAAGGGAGACAGCTTGGCTGCAGGGTAAGCACAGATTTGTTCATGTTTAGTTTCTCCTATCCCTGTCTTTGCCCATTCCATATCTCTGGCTGACTTTATAGGAAGTGAAACCAAGGCAATGGCTGGATGTGAAATACGTATGGTAGCAGCATCAGCAACAGAGTGGATGATCAAATACATTATTGATCCGCTGCATGAAATATCGGTATGAATTATTGACAACATAACCCCTCAGCCAGTGAGTGGGGGAATCCTGGTGTCAGGGAGTAATGGAGGAAGACAGAGAGAAAAAGACAGACAGGAGAGCAGTGTTGGTGGTTAAAATGGGATTTGTTTGTGTTGCATGTTCATATCCGTGCACAAGAAAACTCACTATCACAGATGTGTCTTCTTTACTATCCTTCCAAGTGACTTCTACCATATTTCTTACTCTTTCCACTTCTTCCCTGTGTGCTCCATCTCTCTTTCTCTACCTCTCCCTCTCTTCTCATCCTACCCCTCCTCCTCAGCTCCCCATCTACATGCTGCTATAGGTGGGTGCAGCGAGGGAGATAGCGACAGTGGCGGCGGTGTGAAAAATGGTGGTTGTTAACCATCTGACAGGGCTGTCTCCCAAGAGCTGTAGCTTCTCCAAACAGCCCTAATGGGAAACATGCACATGGACCAGGAAATGGACTTGTTTAAATGTGTTACATCACTAGGAGGGAAAGACATGAAAATGGGCTTGTTTTAAATGTCCTAGAGCCCTGAAAGTAAGGTGTGTTGGGCAAATTTTACAATGTTGCATAGAAAGGAAACGGAAAGAGAGGACAAGTTACAGAAACTGCTTTTTAAAAAGATGTGTTTAACGTTTGGCACATTCATCCTTGGTGCATAATGTTAGAAAATGCATACATGCATGTTGACAGAAAGCAGGACATGGACTGGCTTTTTGTAAAACTCTATAAACCAGCAAATGTGCATCCTGTTCTGCAGCTGAAAAACAGACATTTGAAGAAGAGTGAAGAAAAAAATGCTTGCTATGGAAAGACATGGTTAGACAGAGAAAAAACAAGTTGGTTCCCATGTAACAACTTAAATGGAGACAGAGACCTACTTTCAAATACTGTCCAAAATACAATAAAATTTACATGAATTCTTCCCAGATGTCTCATTAAAACTCCAGACTTCTTTCATGAGAGGAAACTAACTCAAACCCTGCAGTACTTGGAGACAATCGTAATAATAACTGCATGTCATAAGGCAAGGGATGTTTTCCTTTATGACAGGTTTAAGTTTTTTAAGCAAATATTTATGTTTTTTAGTTACATGCATTGCCCATTTAATAAACTATTTATTATAAAATGACCACATATACATATTTTATCTTTCTTTGCATTTGTTTAGTAGCTCATATTTGTTTTGATCAAAACATCATGCTAAAAATCGAGAGAGAGAAAAAGAACTAGCCCAGCTGCTGCTGTTTTGCGAGGTTAAAATCATCATCAAACCTTTAAATTATGTCAATATACATGTTGCTGTGTGTGTGTTTTGTGATTAAAAAACATGTGATAATGACAGCACTTTATAATGTAGCAAATGAATAGCATTACTCCTGCAGTAAATATCAGGGGTGTGTGTTCCTCTTTACTCACGCAGATATTATCTTGCTATGTATACGATGTGTGCAGTTCTATTGTCACTGTGCACAATGTAACGTATTATGAGTTATCCAGTTTCCACCTACTTGCTAATGCATTTCCATAGGACAATAACGTAATTTAAACAAAAAAATAAAGGGGACAAAATTAATGAATAATGATTTAAAACAAGCGTCAAGTCTCTGCATGATATTCATACCATTGCAAAATAAATGGAAACCAGCAGCTGCTTGGAAGGCAGCAAATAAATATCTGGAAAATGGTTGGTTTAGTGTATGCAATTTGGAGTTAATGGGCTAAAACATGCAATACCATTGGTATTGTCCTTTAATATTTTCCAGTAAATGTATCTACGTTTGCTATTAATTCCTCATTACTGCCATGTCCAGTGAAATGATTTAAACTCCAGCAATGTTTCTTACTTGATGTCGCTTTCCTGGACTCTCTCTTCATCCAAGTCCTCTATGAACTTCTCTCCCTTCATCCAGTAGATGAGTGGGCTGACATCACCGCTGTAGCCGAAAAACGCCCGGCAAGTCAGGTTCAAAGCACTTCCTGCAAAGACAGGAGATGACATGCTGTCATGCTTGATTGTCCTACCGGCTTGTTAAAGGTATGCGTTTCATGTTCACAGCCCAAATAAGATTAGATAATATCTGCGCCTTCAAAGTCATCAACACAAACACTTTTTTTATAGGTGACATTTGTATTCACACTTCTTTGTAATTTGTGCATCATACACACGTATGCTAGTGCGCACGCTTGCCCACACTCATACTTGTACACACACATACATGCACGCAGTTATCCTTGCACAAAATTCATGTCAAAAGTGGTTGGATGAGAAAACATGTAAGCTGAATCAAGGGGAAAATCTCAGGAAATGTTTTGATTTGCTCATGTCAACAGCACACACATACAGTATACTGATCTGAAAGCAAGTAAACAGTAATGAACACATGAGGGCACTCAAGAGCTTCCTAAAAAACCCCTCGAGACTGTGTGTCCATGAGAGAAAAGAAGGCAAAAGGAAGTGAGAGGAGGATGACAATAACATTATTTTATTTAGAGCTGCTGCTGGGTATGAAGGAAGGTCAGGAGTCAACAACTGCAGTTTGCTGAGAATTTATATGTGGAAGAAGAAGGAAGGAGGCACCAATGAGGAGCCAATAGGGTTTTATTTCATGGAAATAAGACCCTATTGGCTCCTTATTTTGGAGTATCTCTTTGGTTCAACAGAGAGGGCAAGTATTCAGAAGGGAGAAAAAGGTGATACTTCATGCACCAATTAAAAAAAGGGGTAACAAGTAAAAAAATGTAAACCTAATGTTACATGTAGCACTGGTGTGAGCTGACTAGAACTGGCATAAAGAGGCCCCTTTTTACCACTCATGCAAGACCTTCACTGTCTATGAACTATGTGTGTATTAAGCCGGTGAACATAAAGATAGAGCATTGTTGGCATCTACTATGCACATGTTTATTTTGCATTCCTTTGAAGTGGCATTCTCAAAAGGCCTGGGGTGCAGCAATCACATGCTGCTGCCTCTCAGTGAACCACACAGCAACATGTAAACAACACACAGACGAGGGGAGGCTCATCATGCAGCCTTTATAGTAAACTGTATGGTGGAGGATGTTCCACAAGCATGTGATTTGGGAAGCACTGGGAGAAAGGCATGAAGGGGATGGGGGTGAAGATAGTTTTTCCTGTTTCACAGAAGGATTTATAAGCAGGAGTGCAAGGTACACTGTACTGGTATGGGACATGTATTCATTAATCTGTAGCATATGACAGCACCATGGACAACTCCCAACAATCTAGTGCAACAGAACAGAAGGCAACCTATAGTACTTAACTAGAGCTTCAAACTATGCTTGAGTCAAATGCTCTCTGATAGAGTCAAAACAAAATGCTAGAATTCATTGCAAGACTGTTCTGTTGGATTGCATAGCACTTTGGGTTTCCATTTTTTTGTGATGATCTTTGAACCCTGGCAAGGTTATTTATGAAAGACTGTTTGTGTCTGAACTGAGGGCATGTATCCTCTGTGCTCATCCTGCCCACAACTCAGACACAGCTTCAAAAGATTTCAGTAGGTCACTCTCTGCACAAGGAAAGTTTTAAGGTGTGAAGGGAAGGAGGATGGGAGGACACCCAGGAATGAACTTATAGTACTGTCTGTGAGGAGCAGAGGCTGACATTTCCAAAGTTCAACAGCCACTCTCAGCTTGGTATTTGTGCACAGCCAGGCTCTACAAAGGCTACACGCTGTACCTACAAAATAGGAACCTCCTGCATGTGATTACACACACACACAGGTTTTGGTGCAGCTGTACTTTACTGTATAGTGACACTTAATCATTTGTGTAGCAAACATGCAAAGTAACCATAATGTGCAAATGACATATTGTACAACTGTGTATCTCTGGGTGTGAGACAGATGCAGCATTTCCCTTTTCCTTTGTTTAGAAATCTCCCCCGTGTTGTTAGTTTATCCCACAGATCAATTGTAAACTAGGAATGTCATGCTGCCGGCAGCCGCTGCCTCGAGAGGAAGTCTCCACTGAGCTCCCTGGGAATCACAGGAAATTGTTGGAGGCCCCATGTTGTCTCATTTTAATCCAAGTGCAGCACTCCCCCAAACTCCCTCAAACGCTCTCACAGCCACCTTTGCTACTTCTTCCACCGTTACAAACACCAGTGGGTGGTGTTACACCTGCAACATCACCATTACATTCATGGATGCAGTATGATAGCTGGACATTGTGTTGCAAAATGGTGGCCAATCATTCTTATAAAAGTTGCTCCCCCAGCGTATATACCACAAAAGTATTTTTTCTATTTCAGATTGGCCCTTGACATGTGAATTCTCTTGCCCTGCCTGATTGTCCCATATACTTCAAATTGAGATGATGTCGCGCATAAAAATAACTTATCTAGGCTCTGATAAAGATTGACAAGTATTATTTTATATTTGGCAAAACAAAACTGGAGCTTTCTATCGTATCACACGACTTTCATCAGCAGATGGAGTTTGCCCAGTTGTCATGGAGTTGTAGATGTTCAAATGTCCTTTTCTCAGAGCACTTTAAGGACTTCTTGTCCATGTTGGCTTAAAAATTAAGATTGAAAGTTTATCCTTGAAAAGACTAAAAGAAGAATGAAGAGAAAAATAGTCTGACATGATTGAAAGCTTCAGAGCAGCTACTAATGGACCTTGTGTTGAAATTGTTTTGGCAACTTCTGTTTCCAAGGTCAAAAATGGACTTGCATCTCAACACTTTTATTATTTTTTAAATATAATATACAGCTCCATTGACTATTCACAAAACAAACACCATGTGTGCTATTAAAGATGGTTTGTCAACAGTCTTACAGATGTGTCTTTCATAATGTCAGCCTATGGAAAAAAATCTTTTTTTGTTGCTGTATTAATATATCCATGGTTACATCACATCCTCTGCTTACGTTAAACGTAAATTCACCTCTCTGTAGAGTCCTTCCTTTATTTCCAGAACATGTACCAGTGTACAGGTGAAAAAACACCTATTCTCCCTCCTCCTGTTACATGTACAGCATGTGACTACAGCTGCAGTATAAAATGGCAGGGTCAAGAGCAATTGAACGGCTGTGTTTGCAAGGCTGTTGAAAAAGATGTACAAATATTAGCCAGGCATAGAGAGAAGACGGTTTTATAAAAGGCTGGCATGACTCTGTCATTAGCCTCTAAGCCAGAAAACTACTATGATGTCAAGCCGGTTGAAGTTTGAGCAGATGGTAAGAAGACTATTAACCAGGACTGGAACAATGAGGTGAATAATTTGCACACTATCAAGTTACAGAGGAGGAGGAGCAGCTTTTAAATCCCTCTGTTCTCTCCTGCTGTCAAACCCCACAGCAGTGTCATTATTATTATGATCTATTATTATTCTCAGAGCAGATTGTAACCCTTGGTAACTCACAAGAATGGTGTCTATGTTGACTTTAACTGATCTTGAGGGTGAATTATTACTGAGACGTTATTGTTTTTAAATGGGTGAGGTGGTAACGTGCACAGACAGACCTCAGACCAGGCAGCAGACAGTAATCAGTCCTAATGATGTGAGCATGTGTGTATGTGGGGGAGTTAAGGGTCCAACCATGACCACCTTGGGCGTCATAACAAATGAAAAACATACACGTCTAAAACCTAGATAATCAAAACCCTACTGGAGAAGTACAGTGAGTTTCAGGTAAAAGCATCACGGAGGGCAACTAAAACCAAAGGAAGTTAAATTATGACCTTGGGCCTCAGAGAAGCTTTTAAGAGAACATGAAAGCATGAAAAAACAAGAACAAACTCAAAGATTTTTAATGTTCCAGCAAAAGCATTAGACTGGCATTTAGAGTGAGCCCTTTTCACAGGCTAGCTTCACATTTTTAGTCACAGGTTACATATTTTAAAAATGTGATATTAATATTGTTTCATTTCCCAGCTACTCTAAAATAATGTGGATATTGCGAGCTGCTTGGGCTTTTGTTTCTTATAAACAGTAGTTCTTTCACAGATGTACACACACATATACACACACACGATCTTGGCAGCAGGTGGGACAGTCACAAGCTCAAAATGTGTGTTCAACAAAGCAGAGCTGAGAAGAAGAGCCTTTATCCACCTTTAAAAAGTGATGAAAACACAACTAGCCTCACAAGTCATTTCTGCAGTTAGCACCAAACTAGTTCCATTCAGTTAAGCACAACATAACATCAACAACAGTAACAAAGCTACAGTAACTGTTATGAAATGTGCAAATGCTCACACATGCTGCCTTCAAAAGATATTTACCCAGCTAAGCGGTGTTTGTAACTATTAATTATCTGGCTATTTTGAAGCTTTTGGAGTTTCATAATTTGATAACTAAAAAATATATATTTTAGGGCAGTAACTAACAATAATTTTCTTTATCAGTTAATATGTTTATTATCTTTTCGATTAACCAATTAATTGTTTGATCTAAAAATGTTTGAAAATTGTGAAAAATGTCCATTGCAATTTCCTAATGCCCAAAGTGACATCTTAAATTAGTTTCTTTTGTCCAACCAACAGTCCAAAGCCTGAAGATAATCAGTCTACTATCATATGAGACAAAAAAAAAAGCATCGCATCCTCACATTTAAGAAGCTGGAACACGGTAATGTTTGGCATTTTTACTTGAATTATATCATTCGATTATCAAAATAGCCTAAGATATTTTTTTCTCTTGTGATACATTTTCATAAAAGGATATGGGTTGGACAATTAAAATTAAAAGCATTATAAACAACGATGAGTTTTAATTGATATAATTCTAATTTTGTTGTCATATTATCATATGAGATTATCACAATGATGTTTTTATCATGATAATCCTGCAGTAAAAATGTATATTTCAACAGCTCTACTCACAAGAGAAAGCATAACACCAGCTCAACAAATGTTGACACAACATGCTTTTAATACACTATTGACAAAACAAGCCTAAGCAAAATAAGATTTATAGAGTGCCAGCAATATTGGTTTAACATTTACATTACATAGGTACCTCCTTGCCCCTCTCTCTGTGGATTAACATGCTATCAGTCTTTTGGTAAAAACTCAAAAATTCCATAACTGTGCCATTTTTTCGCAAATAAATGTGCCATTACAAGACTTGGCAAGATTTAGTGTGAAAAATATCCCCCGCTGACTGAATGTATGCCTTGTACAGCACAAGAGCATGATTAAGTGTTTCCATGAGTGTGTGTTTCTTTATATGTGCACGTCTTTGTGTGTCTTTCTGCCTTCACGCATGCGTGGGTGGGGAACAAATCAATGTAATCTGAGTGATTGACATCCTCCCCTCGGCTGAGAGTTGGTCACAGCGCCTGATGGAAATGAGATTTAAGATCCACCCTTTCTTTTATTTCTTCCCGGCGTCTCTTAGTCTTACAGACTTCCACACAGACTGATTACGACTCCAATACAAGCTAAAGATGAATACTCGGTGGACAGTATAATTTGAAAGGATAACTCTTGAACCTAATTGAACTGGATGTGCAGCAGAGGTGAAGTTGTAAAGAGTGCCAAAGTCCCATCCTCTTTGTAATCTAGCTTCTATACCCCTAGCCTCTACAACTCCATAGTCTCATAGAAAGTTTCTTTCATTGGTCTGCCTGAAAAGGTGAAATTGGAGTTTCCATATTCTAAGACAAATGGGTATGTACTACTGTGCTGGCTAGTGCATCTCATTATTTAAACAAATTATTATTTTGTAAGCATTTAGCAACATGAATCACCCCAGTGCTGTCTGTAGACTTTGAATGCAAAAAAAATTGTCAGATATTTTGGCCTTATTTGCTTTCTTGCTGAGAATTAGAATTAGATGAGAAAACTGATACCACTCTCATGTCTGTATGGTAAATATGAAGCCACAGCAAGCAGCTGGTTATCTAAAGACAAGAAACAGGGGGAAACAGCAAGCCTGGCTCTATCCAAAGGTAAAAAAAAATAATAATCAGCCTACCAGCTCCTCTAAAGTTCACTAAATAAAAGAGACTCACAGGAAGTCACTGTGGGCCAAGGAATAATCCCACACATAACCTTCTGTAAAACCATAAGTTTTCACACTTTGTTTTTTGTACAAATTAAACAAACAAGATATAATGTGTTCGGACAGAGCCAGGCTATCAAGTTTTTATGCTAAATTAAGATAACCGGCTGCTGGCTGTAGCGTCATATTTTGCGTACAGAAATGAGAGTGGTACCGATCTTCTCATCTAACTCTCGGCAAAAAGTGAATGAGCATATTTCCCAAAGTGTTAAACTATTCCTTTAAAGCGCATCTAACAGCAGGTGCAAATCTTGTTTTTGATAATCTTCTGTAGTTTAAGTACTTACCTTGATGCAGTAATGTCACAGTGTACTCCGTTGTGTCAGTACACTGTGACATCCTGTCGGGTGTGGTCAAAGGTACTCCAGACTTTCAACCAGAGAAGGCAGTGAAACACTGCTTTTCAGACTGGAATTAAATTACTCTTTAAAGTGACAAGTTTTTACTAGCCAGCACATTTTTAGATGCCATTTTGCCTATAGTACATTACATTCATTTGTCAGACGTATATGTCTAAAGTGACTTACAATAACTAAATGAAAGTGCATACTGAATGCACTTACAATAAGTGCATTCATGCCGAACATGGATATAAACAGAAATCCACATCATGCCTTTCAAAGGAATCATAAAATAAGCCCTCTATTAGAAAAGACATTCAGCAAGAAAATTGCTTGGAACACAAGCAAACCCTGAATGAGTGAAACTGAGTGAGAGACCAAGAATGGTGATCGGACCTAGAGAGACTATAAAATGATGTGTGCTACACAGGGTCATGAATATGATTTGCATCAGTCGTTGGTGCATGTTTAGCTGATTTCACAGTATTTGGGATAATTTGACTTCACAGAGCTGGCACTCAGATTCAGACAGAGGAATACTTTCCAAGCCAGAGGAGAGAAAAACAAACCCTGCACAGAAAACACTCTGCAGATGCTGTCCAAATTCAGCACAGATGCACAGAGCACACAGTAAGATTGACAGATACGCAGACAGAAGGGCAGATGAATGAACAGACAGGCAAAAAAAAAAAGAAACAATAAAACCATGCGCATACAAACATGATTATAAACAAACAGACACACACATTCACGTCAATGTCATTTCTGTCTTTTCTGTCTCATCTCTTTCATCTCTTTCTCCTAGAATCGACTGAATAGACCCCCCTGTCTTTCACATGCCACTGCTTGGAGCAGAGTTGGTTTGTGTGTTTCTTTGTGTGTGCCATCCACCACCATGTTTTATTTGTAGAATAAGAAACAATCTGGAGTGCTTTTTGAATAAGTCATAGTCAGAGTGTGTTTGATGTTTCATAACACACTCTGATCTTCAGCAAAACCCAGTGTTCTCTTAGTGCTCTGTTTTCAAGGCAGGGTGAAGGCACAAGAAGCGATACCACATGTTGGTATTTTCCTCACCCTGAAGTGTACTTTGCTCATTTGTTAGATTTTTTTGCCCTGTGCAGGTGGGAGGAGAGGCAAAGTGAGTTGGGAGTTCCATGTAAACCAAGTAAGTTGAGGTATAAGTATCTATTCAGTTTTCATTCAAATGTCACTTATCTTGGAAATGTTCATCACACATACTGTATCATATGTGCTTCCTAATTCCATTTTTAGCTGATACTATATCAGCTACTATAATTTCAAAAGTTTGGCACCAAAACACAGTACCATTATGTGCAATGATAAGTTGGGGTTGCCGTAATGAAATCATGCACAACTAAACACCAGACTGCTGCAAAACAACCACATCATCCCAGTTAAACTCAATAATCTCTGCAAACAATCAAATGCAGGAGATGTGGAGAGTCTGGGAATACATGAATGTCAAAAGTTTGCACAGTTGACAGCGAAAATATTAGAATTAGAAAACCAGTCTCCAATTAACATCACATCACATCCTCGGGACTGTCTGTTCCCACCAGTCTTCTCTCTGCTGACTCATCTAAAAACATGAAGTTACCAAGGGAAACAGCAGCATGTATCATATCCCTTTTTCCATCTTGTCTTGCAAAAGCACAGATTCATTTTAAAGAGCATTCTTAGTTGCAATATGATGATCATACAGAAAATAAAGATCCCGTCCTATGGAAGCGTATATGGGACTATATACAAATGATAATGTAAACTTGAAAATGAAAATGTAATTCCACAATAGCATTATAATTTTCCACATGTGTATGTGTTATTTGAGTAAAAATGAAAATGAAAATGCAGTAATAGAATTTTCATTTTCACATACTTATATGGGCGTTCTATGACTACATTAAAGTGAAATAGGAAAAGCTGTTTGACTTTTAATTTTCCTGATGTAGAGTCTACTGCTGTAGACTGGACAATATTCAAAAGTTATTAAAAAGTTAATTAAAATTTCAAAATGAAAATGTAATATAAACAATGTAACCTGATTTTCCATTCATGCAAGCAATGTTTAAGTCAAAATGAAAATGACAATGAAATTTTCTAACGATTTGAAAATGAAAATGGCATTTGACATTTCATTTACATAGACTGAACCTGCTATACAGTGGACACTATTCAAATGGAATAAGCAAAACAGAGCCCCCAGTCTTTGCATTTACATTTACATGTCACCATGCTCTATTTGGGTCAACATGAACATGAAAATGTAATCAGTGTCAGTGCTCTCATCAAGGCAGGTCTTCAGTTAGGACATCACTGACTACTGCTAAAACTAGTGATATGGGGCACTGAATTTGATGAATTTACTGTTTATCAGACAAAAAATGAGACAAGAATTATGTTTGAAAAACTGCCCCCTCACAGAGAGTCTCAAGAGTCTCACAGATTACTGTACAAAAACACACAACTTTTATAACGGTATTCACTGATTTTGGTGAAACTTTTGAAAAGTTTACATTATCATGTGAATATAGTCCCGTATACGCTTTCAGACATGTAAAAATAATTGGCTTTTGTCCTGCTTTTGTCCAATACAGATTTTCTACACAAATATATTAAATCCCCCAAAAGGCTTCGAATGTTTAAAAACACATCTACTCATCCTCTCTAATAATAAAATAAAAAAATCTACAAACTAAATGCAAATATGTTTACTTTCAAAAGTACTGAGAACTGCTGGACTCAAGTTGACTCTAACTTCACTAGAGTTTGTTCTGAGTGTACAGTATGTACACTGGAGATTTCAAGTTTTCACTTGTGCTTGTGTAATTAGATTTTTGGGCCATGATGATTGGCTTCCACACTGGTTGTGATGTCACAAAAATGTCTCAAACTCACAGTACAGCAGGCGAATGTGAAAACAGCTTTCTAGTGACAAACTCTCAACATACTGTACATCAATCTGTACAGCGAAGGTTAAACATTCAAAGAAAGCAACCATAAGAAACATCAATTACTGAGCTTTATTTAAAAATAAATAAATAAATACACTACTCGTTAATAGGGTCTCTGTGCTATTATGGGGAATTGTCATTTGTTTGTTATTGCTTTTGCTCCACTTGTATTTGCGATTTACAACCTTATCAGTCTAATTACGTAAACACGTCTGTTTAATCATTTGAAATTTAGCTGTTTTTGTCTGCTGCTATATTTCGTCTCTTCAGTGGGGCGGAGGCTTCAGTGGATGTTTAAGTCACATGGATCATGTACATCATGATTTATTCACTAACCATGTTTCAATTGCACTTTGTTGCATATTTTTTTTAGCGACACACCAACTTTTCCAACTCAGCCAAGCGTAAAAACATTTGGCGATATTTTTGGATGGAAACGCACTTAGTAACTACAGATTATGGTTACCGTGTGGTCATTGTGCTTCAAAATAAGACCATGCCTCATTACTTTGTGAAAACATGGTGACTGGGCTCTCTCGATCCTCACATACAGTATATAAAATTCAAATTAAAAATGTTGGCACATCATTTGCTTGCTGATAGCATATTTGTGTTGCTGTATGTTTGCACCTTGCCATTCTGTGTCTGATGGTCAAGCAGAAATTGCTTGTGTGTGCATATGTGCTTGTGTGTGCAAATTTACTGTATGTGTGTGTCTGAAGTGAAAAATCACCAAAAGTGGAGTTAATGTACAAGGCTTTCACACAAAACAGCATTATTCTACAGAGACTTTAATTTCAGAGTTTGGGTATTTTAAGCATGGATTAAAATGGCCAAGCAGAAAGTGCCCATGTGTCCATATGTATTGTATGTGTGTGTCTGTGAGAGAGAGAGAGGTCTTGTTTGTGAAGATTTCATGTGGATATCGCTGCAGGAGAATCTGATTTAAGTCCTGTCAGTCAAGATTCTTCCCCCACAAGGTGTGAAACAAGCCTAAAAAATGGTGAACATGGTACTGTGTAATCATTTTTCTACACAGGGAGGATAGGAGAATGAACAAGACAAGCAATAACTAGACAAGTGTGGCTTTGAGCATCAAAATTACGATATATTTCAAACTATCTTTAGATTAAGTGGTGCTTTGTGATATATTTGAGATTGCTTTCAATAAATTACTGCTATGTGTGCATGTGTGTGTTTGCTTAATGCAGCAAAGGGAGGTGCATCCATATGTGTGGTTAAAATGGATGGAACACTATGGAAAATGGCAGTGAAGAAAGTCCCTAGTGCAAGTTGTATATGATAATACATACATTTTCTGTATGCTCTCCTATGCAAACTACATGCAGCCTCAGATTCACCCCAAAATCATAGAGTGGCACACTTTCATAATATACACACAATCTAGTCAAGGGCAAGAGAGTGAGATGAGTTGGGGGGAGGCAGAGTGATAAAAAAAATGGAACATTGAGAAAAGACAGCGGACGACAGCTAGTCAGCATCAACAACATCCCCTAGAGATTCCTTTAAATTCTCATTCCAATCCCCGTCGCTAAAAATATCGGATCTCGCTTCTTAGTCCAGACTCATCTCTCAATACGGGGGGGGGGGGCATCTCCAGAGAACCGTAACCAGGCAGGTGTGTTTACTGTTTTTTGGTTGTATCAGGAGTGGGGTGTTGAGCTCAGAAAAGTCCAAATCTGTCTGTCAACATTTCTTTTCTTTAGCCGCCTGCCGGTTACCATGACAACACCTACTGTGCTGGGTAGGAGCAACTCTGCAGGCTCCGTCAGGACAGAAAATACAGTAAAGACAGGTACTGTGCCACATTAGGACCTCTGTGGATCTGTACCGATGGCAAGCAGCAATCAAAGTCGGCTTTAATTGGAGGAGGGCCAAAACAAAATTCTGGGTGCACTCAACCAGAAAATATTTGCTTCATCAAGCAGCTTTTAAAACATTACTACCGTATATAAGTACTGGGGCTTTTTGTTCGTGGCATAGCAGTGAGCTGATGTGGAACAATGACGATAGGCTGAACTGATTACTTTTTACTCTGCATTGCGGAGAAGTGCAGTTGGTGTGAGGTGGGGGAATTGGAGGAGTGAGAAGTACAGTGAAAGAGCAGATTGGAGGATTTGGGCAGAATAAGTGGAGGAATGAGTAAGGGCAATGAGAACATGAAAGAGTTGGGGCCCACCTCCTACACCACCTCAGCCTCTCTTCTGTTCTAATATCGTCCCCTCTCCAGAGACAAGCCCTTAATTACCATTACAAGCCTGAGAGCTTTTAACAGACGAGAATCCTGCTTCTTTTCCTCTCTGTCGCTCCTTCTCCCCGTTTGTTCCGTGGCCCCTGATGATCCATCAGGGAAATGTCAGCCGTTAATTACCGGTAAAAATTACGGCCTTTGTGAACAGGTAGTTGGTGCCCTCGCTTTCATCTCCCCTTTCGTCTGCTAATTGTCCCTTTTTGATGACATAATAGGTGCTCTGTCCGAGGCAGCGGAAGACAGAGGCTCATTATACCATGAGAAGCACTGTGGGGGATTATGCGATGATGTGATGATGAACTAAATAAACGCTCCTTTATCTTTCTAGCAATTTCATACTGACTGAGGGATCAACGTAGCAACAAGTGCCAGTGCCCCACCTCTTCCTCAAAACTCAGCCTTGTCCATATCCCATGACAGTATGACTGTGCACCATTGCAATAGAAATAAAATTCCTCAACACGCCCCAGCTCACCGATGTTGTGAACCCTTGCTTTTCGAACCTTTCTGCCCTCTCTCATAACTGTGTTCTCTTGTTCTCTTACAAAGTGTCTTTGTCGCTCATGTCTTATCAGGCAGGCTCCACATCCTCCCTTTCTTTTATGCTTCTTTCATTTTTATGCCAGAGGGTTTGGGGACCACTGTTGTGGGTTCACGTGAAATCCTCCTTTTATAGTCAAAATGAGACATTAGAGTGAATTTCCCTCAATGACACTGGGAGTCATCCTTCTAAAAACTGCCTTTCAAGTGCCTTAAGGAAACTGGGGCACTTTACACTTTAAAATTTGCCACTGGCCAAGAAAATATTTTGAAAATTTAAGAATGTATGTTAATATCTATGATGATGAAAATGACTATATAAAAGAAAAACAAATAAAGAGGTGGAAAGGAAAAGAACAGTGTGAACATTGCAGCTAAAAGACAAGTGCAGACATGCAGAGCATAAGAGAGAGAGAGCTGTAATTGGCTCCTGTCCAGGGGGCTGGAGGCCATTTAAACGGTGTGATTTGAACACTTGACGAGGAACATCACTCTAACGAATGACCTGGCTGCAGGCGTTCACCCACTGACTAGAACACTAACTGAGGCCAGACTAACTCAATCAAAACCAGAACTCAGTAACTT
Source organism: Siniperca chuatsi (assembly GCF_020085105.1). Taxonomy (NCBI): domain Eukaryota; kingdom Metazoa; phylum Chordata; class Actinopteri; order Centrarchiformes; family Sinipercidae; genus Siniperca; species Siniperca chuatsi. The sequence continues at coordinate 19,229,523 of NC_058053.1, forward strand.
AGATCAGGTCACACCAACCCAGACCATCCACTATTAACCCACATATCACAGTGGACTTAATCACACCCCATTCACACACTTGTGTCACTTCTGGCCCTCTATTCCCTCACCACCCCATATTTCCAAACTGAAACTAGGAACAATGTTGCCTGTGAGGAAAGCAGGTTTTGATTTGTGAAAGGTCTTAAACAAAGAATATGATGATCATGGTATTATATGCTTTCTTAATAACTCTTGGTCCAAATACCACTTTGTGAGGAAAGAGATGATCAATGACAATTATTGATGGGCAAATGTAATAAATTATTGTAAAATACAATACAATTTAAAAATGTCAACAGCCCAAGTGAAAGTTGCAGTTTAGTAATACCAGTATAGTTAGAAGTAAGACAAGATCAGAAATATCTGTCACACTGTAGGTGACATAGTTTACAGTTTAGATGAGATGGCTTGAAACTGATGAATCAGTGGGATAAATGCCAAACTGGATAGAAAATCTGGTCAGGAATGACGAGTCCCTTCTCCTTAGTAACCACTGCTGAGGTGTTAATGGGACAGGAGAGGCGCCTAAACAACACCTGCTGTGGTCAATAGAATACAAATGCAAAGCAATAGAATAAGTAATGCAAAGTAATTAATAGTGCTTTACATAAGACTGACTCTGAAACTAAAACAACAGAATAAATGACATGACATTAATAAATGGTAGCATAAAAAAATAAATTTTTATTGCCTATCATAAAAAGCAATGAGAAACAGCTAGATAGCTTAGATTTAAACTACGTTACCATGTTTGGATTTATTTCTGGGAACAATGAACAGACCAGTGCTGACTGACCTTACACAGGGTTCATTATTCTGTCACCAGCAGTTATTTTCAGTGGAGCATTATGTTGTTAGTAGCAACTGCTACTGGCACAGTTCCATTTATGCAGTTTAACTGACATTGTTACATCATCAAACAACTGTGTTGTCGAATCTGTGACCAAACAAATATCGTCATGTATGTTTTATCTACTCCCCAAATGCCCTTATTGGACCATTATCTGCAGGTAGTCACTTTATTGTAGCTATTTTATTATTGTTGTTTTTGTAATTTGAGAATAATGTTGCAAAAGGAATGGAGTATTTTTCCCCATTCTGAATTTCCAAATTTCAAGTTTTACTTTTAATGATTATATTCTCAACAAAGAAACACAGGATAATGTAACAATTCGACAGGTTTATTAAAGCTGCAAGTTTTAAACATCTCATCTTCATTTCTGAGAAATTCTGTTTTTTTCTGTTAGCTTTGCATGGCAGATGGCTCTAAATACTACGATGCCCATGAACCTCAGCTGCTGTTGTTGTGGAGATGAAGCCAAAAGAGGTCAAAACTCCAGCAACACTTGTAGTATACACAACAACTTTATTGTCAGACCAATGCGTTTCAGCTTGTGGCCTTCATCAGGGTCATCATCATATGGAGATGAAGCCAGTCAGAAGAAGCAAAATCAAAAATATTTAATGTTGAAATCTGAAACAACACATTGCTGTATGGTTGCTGTGTCATCAGTTTTCTAAAAGGAGCAATCTTTAGCTTCCCTCTGTTGTTACTGGCACATATACCAGAATTTTAAGCTCCATGATTGGATGTTTCTTACCAAAATGCACATTGGGAGTTGTACTTACATTACTTGTCTCTTTACTTTTCTGTGTACACAGGCTTGTACCTTTGATGTTTTATCAAAGAACCAGAATTCATAACAATAAAGAGACCTTTAGACAGAAATATGGTGCATTCAAACCAATTTGGACTACAAGACATTCATGCTTAAAAACATGAAGATACATTATACTAATTTGCAGTTTAATAGCGACAAGACTTGCTCATGCCATTCGTACCTAAATGTAATAATTTTATGCACAAACTGTGATTTTTTTTTGCATGTCCTCTGGAGCTTTACACATACCCCTGGCTTTATGCTCATACACTGTCTTTAGAATAGCAGATAGGAATTAATTTACTATTTCTCTTTCATCTCCTTTCTCCATGCAACATATCACATATCTTCACTTGCTGAAGACAGAGACCCTCTGTATCTCTTCTTTATCCTCCAGATATGTCGCCCCTCCACTTTGCAGTTAACCTTCTTCTGGGTGTTCACCGAGCTATTTCCTCTGACCAAAGCTTTGGCTTATCTTCCAAACATCACCCCAGCCCCCCCGTGTCCTATTTTTTTCTCATCACCTACCTACCCTTTTCTGTTCTCCTCACAGCACATCCCTCCACACACACACACACACACATACAGCCCTCCTCTTTTCTATAACACAAAGGGGTTCCCACCCCTCTTCACCACCCACAACCCTGCCTCTTATCACACCTCTAGCACTCTGTCCTCGCTCTCACCCTCTGGTTTTGGAACCTGACCCTCAATTTTCAACACACCACTTCAGCTACTTTCAATTGAGGTCTAGACAGATAAATAGGCCTCGCTACACCTCCTCCCCATTTTTCTTTTCCTCTGTTTGTCTCACACTTCTTTCTTACCCTTCCCTGTTTCAATTTCTGGTTCTTGTTCCCCTCCCCCAAAATCCACCAAGAGCCTGTCTGGTAAATTCAGGACTTTTGAGTGGCAGTGCAGATTGAACTCCAGCCATAAGAGGCCTATGTGTTGATAAATCTAAATCAAGGCTGACAAATGACTTGTGACGAGTGGGCTGGAGACACTGGGACAGGGGCAATGGGGAAAACAGAAATGTTTACACACTAACACAGGCTGATGATGTCCCCTGGTACTTGGCAAGCACTGGGATAATTTCACTGGCAAAATACCTGTGGGAACTGTGTGGAGCGACTTCTTAGGATGACTTTCAGCCAATCAGAGTGGCAACGAGGGAGCACGCTAGGAAGTTAATTACTGCAATGATTTCCTGTGAGAAGCAGGCTGTGTTTTATTTGTGTGTGTATTTGCATGTGTGAGTGTGTGTGTCTACCTACAGAATATATACTGTATGCTCCATCATGACAGGGGGGGGGGAGCTCAGCATCAATCAGTCCTTTTCTTCAAACGAGAATAAACAAGCTGTACTGCACAGATCCTCGGTTTCTGTCACTTTGACCATAACCTTAAGGTCTTCTGCCCTGTTACTGTAATGATATCACATGTACTCATAAATCTAATATAGCATCCTGCTGATAATCCAAACTATGAGTCCTTGCCAGGACCCTATCTTGAAGACATCAACAGGCATTACATCATATCCTATTTTCACTTTTCTCATTTTGTCCCTGAGGATCATTACTTTAAAAGAATACAACTGAGATTTGGTTTCTATAGTAACAGAAATGTTCACTTTGCCTTCCTAGCTTATCCACGAGTAGAAAGAACAAGGTTTTCAATTATGACCAGTAAATGAAGATTGTGTGCGTGAATGAGTGCATGCACACATGCAAATTGACAATGACTGTAAATTAAGCCAAATGGTTAAGCCAACTAAGCAGTATATTGAATGTGTCCATGCTGTTTACACACACACACACACACACACACACACACACACACACACACACACGCTTGTAACAACTGTATATTTTACACTGTATAAAATACAGTGTGACATAAGCATACACAAAAAAGGCAGCTTGATGTCATGTCCTGTATTCATAACTCATCAGTGGCTCTAAGTCAGACATCTCTTCATTGTAGATTAAATACCAGCCCTGTATAGTTAAGCTAAGTGTATATATTAACATTGACAGCCACAGCCAAAGCAGTCTCTTTTCCATCAGCCTAAAACTCTCATAAGTGATATTCATTTATATTGCTTCAGTGTTTAATGGTTTCTCACCTTGAGAGTAATTAACATATTGTTTATTAATGACTTGGGTGTTACAGATTATTAGCTTTATGTCAACACAGATTTTAACCCTTTGAAAACTAGGTTGTTTTGTTTGTTTTTACTCCAGGCTACTAAGAGATGACACCAGTTGGCATGTCAGTGGTGCTATATAATTTTTTTAAAAATTGTTTGAGTTTTTTTTTGCCTTTATGTCCACAACTTTTTAACACATAAATATCTATACATGAATGGATAGAGGTGATCTGACCATTCTGAGTCTTAGTTCTGGG